>NC_133514.1:21848750-22576875 GCF_049354715.1 Callithrix jacchus
AGGAGGCAGAGGTTCCAGTGAGCTGAGATCACACTACTGTACTCCAGCCTGGGTTACAGAGCAAAACCCCTCTCAAAAATAAATAATTACCACATTTAAATATTTAAATACCCCATAACATCCTTATTATAAAGATGGGGAAACCAAGGAAAATATAATTTGTCTTGGTCACTCATTAAGGAGTAGAAACGTTGTGATCTGGATTTAGGTTCACATGATTTGAAAGCTTTGCTCTCTTTCCAGTGCATCATACACCTTCAGACTTAACGTGATGCTAGGATTTGGGCAGATATTAAAGGTTAAACATAGTCTGTTTGAACTCCTTCCTTTCCCATTTGAAATTCAAAGCTTGTTACTATGCTAACTGGACATGATCTTGTAGGAAAGTGATTGAAGAGTTCCAGTTTCCGTTGTTTATTTTGAGTATGGAGAAACAGCTGGAAAATATTATGTTCAATGACCGTTACTGACTCAATGACTCACATTTATGTCATAGTGTGGAGGTCCTCAAGCACTCTGAAAGCAGTTAGTTTGGGCGTTTTCAGCGATCACTGAATAAGGCAGCTTTTCATGCAGTGGGCACACCTTGGGCATTGCAGGATCGCATCTGGACCTTCAGGGTCCCTGTTGGAGGAAGCTGGGATTTGCTTCCTGTGAACCTAGAATGGCTTCCTTACGAGGAAGGGGAGAGGGGAATGGAGCCATGTCAGACAGTGAACACCAATAGTTGTCCTCCTGTACTTGATATAAGGGGAGTTGTGGGTAGGTATTGGATAGAAGGATTTGATGCTCAAGAAAATGTATAGAAATGTACAGCTGAATTTTTTTTTTGACACAGGGTCTCATTCTTTCACCCAGGCAGTGGCACAATCATGGTTCACTGCAGCCTTGACCTCCCCTCCCCCACACCTCCGGGCTCAAGCAATCCTTTCATCTTAGTCTCTCAAATAGCTGGGACTACAGATGGGTGCAACCATACCCAGGAATTTTTTAACTTCTTATGAAGATGCGGTCTCGCCATGTTGCCCAGGCTGGTCTTGAATTCCTGGGCTCAAGTTATCCATCCCCCTTAGCCTCCCGAAGTCTGGGCTTACAGGCATTAGCCCCTGCACCTGGCCACAGCTGAAGATTCTGATTTGATTTTCAACACATATAGATGGGACTTACAGCCATGGGATTGGATTGAGAGTGCAGGGCAGGACCCTGAGGCATACAACAGGCTGTGAGAAAGGAGTCTGCAGGGGATGATGGGAACCCGTGTCTGACGAGGCAGGAGAGTGGGGCCTCTGAAATCCAAGGAGTGGAGGATTGCTGCCCTTGCGGTTATTTAGTGACGTTGACAGCACTGTGGGCTCAGCCTCACTTAGCAAGATAGAATGAGAAAGTTGCAAGGACAGGAGATGACCATCCATTGGGAATGTGGGTTGAAAGGAAGCAAAATCGAGGGACAAGAAGTCTTCTGGTTTGTGTAACTGGGTGGACACTGGTTCCATCAAGAGGGACAGTGAGTATTGGAGGGAGAAATCGGTTTGAAGTGTGGCAGTCCATTCCGTTTTCATCAGTTCATAATTCATTTTTATTAAAATTGTATGCTTATGCCTCCTAAATGTATATGGCATATGGCATAAATAGCTACATATAAAGAGAGGAGGGCAAAGAAGATACGTGGTTAGAGGAAAATTTGAGGGCAGAGGGAAATAGCGTTTGAGGAAAGCTGCAAGGCCACAGAGATCGTAGGCAGTAGAAGCTGGGGTCATCTGGTAAACCCAGGATGGGAGGGAGTTTGGAGAGAAGTCTGCAGTTTCCATTGCTCCAGAGGAGTAAAGTATGTTAATGGTCAAGGAGTATCTATTGATTTTGGCAAAGTTGATTACCAAAGAGTGGTGGGGCCAAAATTCAATTAACACAGGGTTTTAAGTGGATTTTACCTCCCTACTGGGAGGTAGGGAAAGCAAGTGCAGACTTTCCTGAAATCGACTGTAAATAAGGAGAGCAGTGGGTGGAGGAGATGGTCAAAGAGATGAGGCTTGTTATGTTTTGTGGTGTCTGTATGCTGATGGAAAGTGGCAATAGAGAGAGGCAGGAGAGGAGGAATTGAAGGAGTGACCTCTTAGCGGGAGGTAGGAGGTAGATGGAAAGAGATACAGTTCATCTAGTGAATTAGAAGGGATAGAGGTAAAGACAGGTGGGGATGCATCTATTTCTAGGTATGCATAGATGGTCACGGTCCCTGAATATTTGAATTACGTATACTGTCACATAAAGTTGTATCAACTCCCCCTCTCTGGTCTTGATCCCCAAATATTTACCATTAGGAAAGTTATTATTAATTTTCCTCATATCAGTCAGAATGGCTATTACTAAAAAGTAATAAACAGTCCTGATACAGTGGCTTATGCCTGTACTGGTAGTACTTTGGGAGGCCTAGGCAGGTGGATTGCTTGAGCCTAAAACTTTAAGAGCAGCCTGGGCAACATGGCAAAACCCCATCTCCACAAAAAATAAAATAAAATTAGCTGGTTGTGATGGTGTGCACCTGTAGCCCCAGCTACTCAGGAGACTGAGGTAGGGGATTGCTTGAGCACAGGTGGTGAAGGTTGTAGTGAGCAGAGATCATGCCACCGTAGTCTGGATGACAGAGTAAGACCCCATCTAAGAAAAGTCAGTGAAACAGCAGATGCTTGTGAGGTTGCAGAGAAAGGGGAACACATTTACTGCTGGTGAAAATGTAATAATAGTTATTCACCATGGAAAGCAGTTTAGGGATTTCTGAAATTACTTAAAACAACCATTCCAGTAATCTTGTTACTGGGTATATACCCGAAAAACATAAGTCTTTCTACTGTAAAGATACATGTGTATGTGTTCATTGCGGCACTGTTCACAATAGCAAAGATATGCAGTTAACCTAGATGCCCATCAACAGTGGACTGGGTAAAGAAAATGTGGTGTATACACACGTGGAATACTATGCAGCCATAAAAAAGAGCAAAATTATGTCCTCTGCAGCAACATGGATGGAGCCATTATCCTAAGCAAATTAATGCAGAAACATAAAAACAAGTAGTGCATGTTGTCACTGGTGAGAGCTAAACACCGAATACATGTGGACACAAAGATAGGAACAATAGGTACCAGGGCCTAATTGAAGATGGATGATGGGAGGAGGATGAGAATCAAAAACTATTGGGTACAAGGCTTATTACCTTGGTGATGAGATAATCTGTATGTAAAATGTCTGCAACAGGCAATTACCTATGTAGCATGCATGTACATATACCCCTGAACTTAAAAGTTGGAGATAAATAGAGAATTAAAAAACAGGAAAGGCATTATTACCCTGATTTTACAATGCAGTGGCATTGACAAAATGTAGATTTTTGTAAAGTTTTATTGGAACATAATCTATGGCTAGTTCTGCACTACAATGGCAAAACCGGAACTGTCCACCATGTGAACCTTTTCAGAAGTTTTCTGACTTCTATACAGTTGATAACATCAAGGCCCACAGGGAGTGTTGACTTTTAAAGACCCCATCCCCATGCTCATCTCTGAGCCCACTTTTTCTTTGTTCCTTGGCATTCTCCTGATGCTGCAAACTCTTAGAATTATCTGGTTCTATCTCTGTCGAGCATTCTCAACAGTGACAATTGCTAAGTTCATGGGCGCAACTCATGACTCTTCACTTGAGTTCTGGATGTGCTGGTTTAGGCTGCTTTAGTTGGGTTTTCAGTCACCTTTTCTAAGGAGCCAAGACTCACTTCCTGGTTGAAATCATTACCAAAATCCCCATTTACTACTTATTCCAAACAAAAGACATAGACTTGTTTTGTTTCTTTGCTTTGCATTTCCTCAGCACTGAGTGCATTGTTCAGTCTTACACTGTCTGGTATAGTTGGTCTCTGGGAGAGTACCCTATTGTGCTGGACTCCAGCATGCTGTCCTTGCACCTGATGGTCTTGGGGACAGGGACCATGTTGACCCTGTCATCAGCATCTTGTGTTCCACCATTGCTGAGTGTGTTGTTGGTGCTCATTGGATGGCTTCTGATTTCGCTGAAAAAGTTTAAGTGCTTCACTCTTGCACACTTACACATAAAATAATGTGCTAATTACTAGCTCTTCTCAACCATTCTTGAAACCAGACCCCCCTCCTGAATCTTTTGAAATCCACTTTGAATTATTCACCAAATTTGTAAGCATAGTATTTGAAAGTGCATCTCTCTATTTCACACTGCTCAGTTTTCAAGAGAAAAACCTGAATTTATTTCTTTGTCTAGCTTTCAAATGCTTCTGAAGGGGCTAAGATTGTAATCATTACAATTTTATTCTACAACGTTAATGATGGGATTATAGCTGCATTTAGTTTTATGTATTGCCTAGGGCCTTGCTACCCAAAATGTCACCTACCCAGTGGGAGTATCCTTGTTAGAAATGAAGAATCTTAGGTCTCACCCCAGAGCAACTGAATCATTTTAACAAGATCCTTGGTGATAGCCATCATACACATGAAAGCTTGGGAAGCACTGTTCTGGGCTACTGATCTTGTATTTCAGAAAAACATTAAAAAAAAAAAAATACAGGGCCCTATCTCATAGACCTTTTATGTTTTCTATATTATGATGATGTGGTTTTATATGTTACAGTGAATGTTTTCCCTAGCAGAAAAATTTTGCTGTTTTTCTGTTATTAGAGCTTACAATTAAGAGATACATAATGCCTTTATTTGTGCTACTTTGAATATATTTAATTTCTTTTAATAAAAAAGCCTAAAACTTTTATTTTTTTAACAAGATTCTTGGCTAATGTGCAGTGAAAATAACCTCAACCCTCACCCATGGCAATAGGCTTGATGCTGGTTTTCTGGGTGTATGCATATTTTATCATTCCCCTTTGATTTATATCAGAAAGTCTATGTATTCATAACTGGATCCTGTATAGGATGAAGTTGTATTTTCCATCTTTTTAAGAAAATCTAAGGGATTAATTATGCAAGTAAACATAGAACTAAAACTGCATTTCTTTAAAAATACATACTATGTAGCACCATTCATGTTGTCCTTCTTCCTAATTAATTCCAGAAAGTAGAGTAAAACAATTCTGGATTTATTATTTTTTGCACAGGTCATGCTCAGGTACAGAATACCAAAGAATCAGGGGAACTAAATCTTCCCGTCCCCATCTTTTAGCCAAGCAATTTCTTCGTTAGAACAGTGGCTCTTAGAATCTTTCTGTGGGCACTCTCACAGCTAGTGTCTACACCAGAAGGTTCTTTGTAGTCATAGATAAGATGGTCACCAGTTTTGTGATCTTACTAAATCTCATTGTGCCTCTATTTTTCTCGTCTGCAAAATGGGAATATTAGAATCATTGAGAGGAACAAAGAGATAATTCATGTGGATTACTACCAATTATTGGCACCTAGAATACAGTTGACAAATACCAACTATTAATGTTATATGTGAGTGTTTATTTTCACTTTTTGGAATATACATACACAGTAGAGCACTATGACATATTTAAATATTGTTTTTTTTTTTAAAACCTGACCATATGAGATCTTCCTTTAACACTGTAGAGATTGATTTATTATATATAGAGCTGCTACATTGGTTTTAATGACTCAATTGTATTCTGTTTTATGGACATAATTTATCTAGTTCTCTATTAATGGACATTAAGTTTTTTTTTTTTTTTAAGACTGAGTATTGCTCTGTTCCCAGGCTGGAGTGCAATGGCACGATCTTGGCTCACTGCAACCTCTGCCTCCTGGGTTCAAGTGATTCTCATGCCTCAGCTTCCAAAGTAGCTGGGATTACAGGCACACACCACCACACCCAGCTAATTTTTGTATTTTTAGTAGAGACAGGGTTTCACTTTGTTAGCCAGGGTGGTCTCAATCTCCTGACCTTGTGATCCTCCCAACTCTGCCTCCCAAAGTGCTGAGATTACAGGTGTGTGTCACTGTACCCGGCCTTTTTTAAAGTTTTGAGGCAGGTTCTTGCTCTGTCACCCAGGCTGAAGTGCAGTGGTGCCACAATGGCTCACTACACCCTTGATCTCTCCAGGCTCAGGTGATCCTTTCACCTCAGCCTCCTGAGTACCTGGAACTACAGGTGTATGCCACCATGCCCAGCTAGTTTTTGTATTGTTTTGTAGAGATGGGGTTTCACCATGTGGCCCAGGCTGGTCTGGAACTCCTGAGCTCAAGTGAGTCTTTTGCCTTGGCCTACGAGAATGCTGGGGTTCCAGGTGTGAGCCACTGTCCCGGGCCAGGTTTTTCCTCCTCTTAGGATTTTATAAAAAGCCTTGGTGAAATGAATGTGTACCTGTGGAGATGCGTCTGTAGAGGAACTCTCTAGAAGTTGAATGTAGAACTGGTCATTATACGCTTTAGTTTAGACATTGAATTGCTCTTCATAGCATGATATATTCCTACTAGCAGAGAATGATAGTGCCTGTTTTTGACAGTTTGCTTCTAACTTTAATTTTTAAAATGCAGTTTTGTTTAGGAATAATAAAAATACCCATCCATATTTGGAAATTTGATTAAGGTTGCTAGAGTCTTTGGAACAGATTGAGTGGTAGGAAGATAACACTTAATGCTTTATTCTTAAGTGTTGGAAGGAGCAACAACGTGGTCTAGTGAGCTGTTTTTAGAGGACCCGTATAATATGTAACACATTGTCAGTATATTCACTAACTCCCAAAGTATTCTGGAGATACTGAAACAAAGAGCTTGGGTAGATACTCTGAGCAATAGTATATTTATTTCCTTTACACTTGCAGCAGAGTTTGACCTTTCGGATGCTCCTTGAAGCGCCTTGGCTTAGCAATACTGTCTCTTGTGTCCAGTGTCTGAGATTGGCACAACATAGAGTGCCTCTTTTTTATTCAAATGTCTCATTATGCAAACTCTTGCTGCCAACCAAGCTGCTCATATAGCTTTTGTTTAGGATGTAGGTGAAAGTTTAATCTGAATACTTTCAAATATTAATATGATCTCCTAAGTAAACCAGTCCCAAAGCTTGTATCAGCATCCATTATCCTGAACCGTATGACCTGCACTTGGTAATTTTGGGGCAATTCAAGATGCTTGCAGTTCCTTTATCTGTTTTTACGTTTGGCAAATTATGCAGCCATTGAATTTTACAGGGTTCCTGATACACTGCTCTCCTTAAACAGAACTCTCATCTGTGGTAAGAATTAGGATTAGCTCTGAGATACACATTCTTAATCCATTTAGCAGATCATCACTGGGCTCTTTTTCAGTATTCAGATAAGCTGAGGAATTGAAAGAGGAGACACAAAGATAACATTCCAAGACACTGATACACGTGTGGTCATTTTTATTTTCTTAAATATCTTTTGAGACAGGATCTTGCTCTGTCACCCAGGCTGGAGTGCAGTGGCATGATCTCAACTTACTAGAGCCTTGAATTCCCAGCCTGAAGCGATCTTCTTGCTTCGACCTCCCAAAGGCATGAGCCACTGTGTAGCCTCATGTGACCATTTTTAGTCACTGGGGCATCAATCAGGAACTACTTGTTGGATATTAGCTGTGAGCTGACCTTCTGGGTGGCCTGTGATGCTGCGCTCAGCCACTGTGGGATACCCTTTTAGCCCAAGCAGACTTCTTATTTAGGGGACTTACGGGCTCACAGGTGCTTGGTGGGAAACTGAGTTACTCAGCCATGTAGTGCTTACCATGTTTCCCAGGCCAGAGGAGGTCATGAATGTATTCGAGGTGCAACCCAGCACAAAAAGTATTTGTTGTTCTTTCTTAGCAACTTGACAAGATCTGGACACTGAGGAAGTGGGTCTCTTATCCCCCTCTTTGGAATCTAGGTCAACACAGTAGATGCTGTTAAGCATCACAGTAGGTAGCATTTAAGTAGCTCTTAGGAAGGGCTAGGTCTTTTTGTCAATTAATTGTTATCTGTAACAAGCAGGAGACGGATATTTACAGACCCCGTTTATAGATGAAGAAATTGAGACTGAGAGCATTTAAAGTATTAACAACATGTGGCAGCCAGTAAGGGGGCACCACTGAGATTCACACCCAGGGCTTTCTTGCACTGAAGGTGGTGTCTCCTTATCCACTGAGCTATACTGTCAGCTAAAAATATAAGTGCCTTTGACAATATAAGGGGCTGTCACATCCATTTGACACAATTGTTTCTTCTAATAAGGACTCATTATTACCCCTAGTTTCACTACCCTTAATGTAATTATGATCAGTTTTCATGTTGCAAATGATTTTCAGTATCTCTTCAAATTCTCTTTATTACTTCTCTGAAAATTGAGGCTTAATTTATTGACAAGTTGTCAGAATTGCCCTTTAACTTTTCAGTGATCAGCAAAATCACACGGGATCTTTCTTCAGCCTCTGGAGATGGTAGGACCTGTGTGTGTGTGTGTGTGTGTGTGTGTGTGTGTGTGTGTGTGTGTGTGTCTGTCTCTGTCTCTGTCTCTCTGTCTCTCTCTCAGCAAGGTCATTGTGTAATTCTCTTAGGATCCAGATGCATGCCAGGCAGTGTTCTTATTTTACACACACTTATCTTGTATTTCTAGTATTTTCTCTTGTCTTTCTACTCAGTAATATTGATTTTTGTCTTGATTAATTCTGCCCCTCACCGTCAATTTTCTTCACTCTTCATGTTCAACGTCTCTTTTAAAGTGTCATTCAATAGGCTTACTCTAGATTTTTTGATTTCTCACATATTTCTTGTTATTTTTCTTTTAATTATAAGGCTTATTGTATTTTCTGTAACAGGCTTTTCCCTCTCTTCAGAGGTCATATTGTTACTTCTCTGGTGGGATTCTTTTTACAGTTTTCCCACTCCTTTTATCCTCATCTTTTATTTTCTAGGCTGTGTGGAGTTTGGGGTTGGTGTGGGGTAGACAGACAGCCCAGGCCAGCACTGCTGAGGGCTGGTGGTGGGGGGGACCCGTAGTAACTGACAGGGCCTGGGTTACATTTGATCACTCAGGTTGCTGCCATATCATTCTCTTCCTACGTGTCCCAGCCACTGCTGCCGACACCAATTAAAGCTTTCCCCCTGTGCTTGCAAGTCAGGCAGTGCCCACAGCATCAGTGACCCAGGAGTAGACTCTGGCGTCCAGTCTTTCCTAATGGACTTACAGCTTCTTTTCATTGGTAGGCAAGCTGGGCTTTGAACCAGGAATTTAATATCCACTATCTCAACCTTACACCCACTGTTGAAGATTTCTTGTTATCTGTGTCTGACAGCTGTGGAAATTGATGCTCTGGGAGGTTTAAGAACTTTGCCAAGGAGTGTACAGCTTGTAAGTGGTACACTGGGATTCTACCTTCTGTCTGTATGACTTCAAAATAGACTATTTCCACTACAGCAGCTTCTTCTCTGACAAAGGGAATCTGGTGCTTGAGTATTGTTTTATACCTTTCCTTATCTTCAATTGGATCCTATCCTTCATGTCTTCATTAGAGGATGTCTTAGCTATTCCCCACTGTTGCATCTCAATACTACTGCATCATGCTCCCTGAAGCTACTCATTTTCCCCTATTTGACTTACTAATCATCCAGTACGTTGTCTGCTTCCTTGGTTGTATTAGAATCAAATAACTAGTGAATCCTCTTTGCAGGCTTCCTGCCTCGGTAAGAGCAGGCCTGAATTAATTATGTTTAATTAATTCAGTACAAATTCAGTTTAATTAATTATGTTTAATTCCATATACCTATTTGGTATATTTGCTTTTAATCCATGTGTGTATACTGTGTGCACACATATTTTGCAAACTTCAGATTGTAACACATTTAACATATATCATAATAAATTTTCTATTAACTCATGAACATAACTTTAATATGAAACAATATTTTATAAAATCTAT
This sequence comes from Callithrix jacchus, assembly GCF_049354715.1. Taxonomy (NCBI): domain Eukaryota; kingdom Metazoa; phylum Chordata; class Mammalia; order Primates; family Cebidae; genus Callithrix; species Callithrix jacchus. The sequence continues at coordinate 21,858,627 of NC_133514.1, forward strand.
ATGCCATAACTTACCATTCTCCAGTGTTAGCATGTAAATTATTTTATGAACAATGCCCCATGTATACCTGAGTGCACATACATCTTTGTCCACGTTTATGATTATTTCATTTAGATTCATTCCTCAAAGTAAAATTACTAAGTCAAAAAGTAAGACCATTTTTAATACTTGATACTGTCCAAATGACTGCTAAATTTTTTACCTGAGGGACTAAGCCAATTTCCACTGCAGCCAGCAGTAGGTGGAAGCCTGGACTCAATACTCCCTGACAGGCATTTCGTGCTAGCGTAGTTAATTTGACCAGGAAAAATGTTTTCTCAATTCTCAGTTCTTTATCAGTGAATTTATTAAACTTCAGAAAATCTGTATATTGACCTTTTCACTGCTTAAAAAAAACTCCCCTATTTCTTTTTTTGAGATGCAGTCTCAATCTCTTGCACAGACTGAAGTGCAGTGGCACAATCTCAGCTTACTGTAACCTCTGCCTCCCAGGCTCAAGCAATTCTCATACCTTGGCCTCCTGAGTAGCTGGGATTACAGGTGCACACCACCACAGCTGGCTAATTTTTTGCATTTTTAGTAAAAACAAGATTTTGCCATGTTGGCCAGGCTGGTCTTGGACTTTTGACCTCAAGTGTTCTTCCTGCCTCAGCCTCCCAAAGTGATGAGATTACAGGCAGGAGCTGCCATGCCTGGTGAAAACCTCCTGGTTTTTCATCTGTTGAAGTCTAGTATGTTTCTTACAGCTTGTGAAAGATCTTCATAGATTAGGGATATTGACACTTTATTTTATTTGTTGAAAGCATTTTCCTAATTGGTTATCGTTGGGTTTTTAAAATGACTTTTTAATGTTTCATTTGCTAATTTTCAGTATTTTAATTTACTGTAATAATTCATGATATACTATATAACATATAATTTACTGTAAAAGGTAAACATATGAATTTGGTTTACTAATTTTAATTTTTAAGTCGTCAAGTATATACCTTTTATGTGTGTGATTCCTGCCATCATTTTAGAAAGTCTCCCATCCAGAAAGATGATAACCATATAACTGTATTTTCTTCTAGCTCCTCTAATGGGATTTTAAAACATTAACTGTATTACTTACACAGAATTCATTTTGAATTATATTTTGAAAAGGAGAAAAATATAACTTGATTTTCCTGTCATATATAATCAGTTGACTGACCTAACAATTTGTTTTCGTTGTTGAATAAGCCTTTGCATCCCCACAGCCATTTTTCGTTTGTGACAGGGTCTCGCTCTGTCACGCAGGCTGCAGTGCAGTGGTGCAATCACAGCTCATTTCAGCCTCCACCTCCTGAGCCCAAGCAATACTCTCACCTTAGCCTCCCGAGTAGCTGGGACTAGAGGTGTGCATGTGGCACCAGGCCCAGCTAATTTTGTTTATTTCTGTAGAGATGGCATTTTACCTTGTTGCCCAGGCTGATCTTGAACACCTGAGCTCAAGTGATCCGCCCACCTCAGTCTCCCACAGTGCTGGGATTACAGGTATGAGCCACTATCCTTGGCTTCCTCATAGCCTTTTGTCATCACTTCGTCATGTATTAATGGCTTTTGTAGCTTAGGGTCTGTTTCTTTGCTATTTTGTTTTATTGATCTGTTTCATATTTACCCTAGAATGACAGTCTTCATTATTGTAACTTTACGTTTTATGTCTTGAAGTTGTATTCTTCTTCCTTACAATTATTTTCCAGAACTTAGTCATTTTAACCTTTTTTGCTTTATATGAGGCAGAGTTATTTTGCAAAATTCTCTCTTCTGTCTCCTGGTCTCTACCTTTCCTAAAGCAAAAACAAAATAAAAAGAGAAACAGAGGTCTCTAGGATTTCCCTTGAAATTGTGTAAAACTGACAAGATGATTCAGGCGAATGGAACTCTTTTAGTGCCTATCTAGCAAGCCATTTTTCTTTCAAACAGATACCTCTTAGTTTTCAGTATTCTTCCTAACTGATAATTTTGTCTGATTAGACACAGACTTCAGGCATTGCCCAAGTATCTTCTAAGAAAGAGGTGGTTGGACTAGAGCAAATGGCACTTAAGCTAAGAATGGTTTTTACACTTGTAAAGGATTGTAAAATAAACCAGAAAGGAATATGAGACAGAAACCTCGTGCAGCCCACAAAGCCTAAAATATTTATCTGGCCCTTTGCAGAAAAAACACTGGTAAGGACACTGCGCAGTAAAGCTCTGGCCAAGAACCAGAAGACATTTGGGGGTCACATGGTAATTATGAGTCATCGCTTTGCTTTCAGTCACTTTCTGCCTCTTCTGCACATTATCTAGGAAGGTGTTTTGTTGGTGCATTTAAGGCAGTCTTACAGGAGGATATCAGTGAATGCCTGCAGGTTGTGTTTCTTTCCATCTTCATTTTCTCCCTACTGTTTCAATATATTTCATAAATTTGAAAAGGTACCTCAAGTGTGTTGTGAAACATTTTTAAAAACATACTTCTTTTTGAAGGATCGTGTCCACTCCTGTGGACATCTTGTTTGAATGACCCTTCCCATACAGTAGGACTGGTATGGTCACAACGGTCCAGATAGAAACAATTGAAGAGTTCCAAAACTAGAGTTCTCCCAGGTTCATCCTCTGCTCCAAGTCTCAGTGGCAGCATCTTTTTGGAGACATCTTCTAAACTAGATGAAGGCATCTTGTAAACTTGATGTGATTTGGTTTATTATCCGACTAACTTCCTTCCATTAACATGAGAGAAAGCCTAGACTCCCCAGGACCGATATGGAATGTGGGCATAGAGGGATTGGGTGAGGCTGGCTGGCATTGTGGTACCCGGGAAAAAAGCCTGAAGACTGGAAGGTCTTGTTGGGAGGAGAAGTGAAGGAGAGGGAAGAGGGTTGGTAAAAAAGACAGTAAGGTCACCATTACTGGTAATACAGGTAGAGTCCACATCCTTGGGAGACTTGAAAACTCCACGGAAGGGAATCTTAAGAGAAATGGATTAGAAAATGATCCTGCTTCATGTTACAGCAGCCTGAGTCTCACAGGATGAGTCTGAACTCTAATGGCTTTCTCTATGCTTTCACTCCTGTGTCTTGGAAAATGATTGTTCAGGTATTTAATCCAGGCTTTTGGATAATCTGAAAGGAAAAAAAAACCCTTAAGCTCAGAAATTTATTTTCTGAAATAAAGAAGGTGTTTGCTAAATATTTCATAGTATTTTTTCAAGTGTAGAATCGTTCAAGAATAGTGTAAGGGCCTGCAGAGTTTCGTTAATAGAATTTATAGCAGGCGAGTCAGGCAAAGACCAAATTTCATGGAAAAATTTCTGAAGCAAAGTTGTTAGAAATCAGATTAGATTCGAGTGTGCCAGATCAACTACTGAGAAATGCTATATAGTGCTTCCCTGTTACAAGAATCTGCTTAGAATTAATGTTGTTTCTGATGCAGTGGGGGACTGATTTTTGAGTTTGAGTCCAAGTGTGTGAATTTTCCAGATGTAACCATTTTACCTAAATGAAAATATGGCTGTGTTAGGGACTCAAAGTCAGCATACTGAGAATGTGTTTAGCCCCGGTTTGATATTCATTCCAGAATATTCTAACAGCTGAATTCCAAGGAGTCTTTGGAGAATTTCAGGAATCGGAGAGAAAACAGTAAGATTTGCTAGCTGGGAGATGTACATGTTTGGGATCATGTGCTTTAAATTTCTTGCATCTTTAGTCATTTTCCATACATGTGTAATATATATAAATGTACATATGTGTAAAACATACTTCATAAAGTGAGCAAGATATACAAATATTACACTCCTGTGTGGCTGGCAAGTGCTATAGGTTGAGATGGGAGATGTTAATGCTAATAAGCTATTTGGTCACTAAAGTATCATTGATGGATATTAAATATCTTGTGTATCTTTATTTCCTCCCAGATGCTTTGAACATTTAAAGCACTCATCAGCATGGGGGATGGTTTACTGGGCATGGTGACTGTGCATGGTGGTGTGTCTGTAGTCCCTTGGGAGGCTGAGGTAGGAAGATCACTTGAGCCCAGGGAGGTCGAAGCTGCAGTGAACAGTGATGGCACCACTGCATTCCAGCCTGAGTGACAGAATGAAACTGTCTGACTTAAAAAAAAGAAACTGTTCTTAAAAGCAAGTGTGCTAAAGAGCATTTTAGATGATACAAATGGATATGTCATTATAAATTCAGGAAACTCCTTAATATTTTGCCATTTGTTTATGATGACGTGGAGCAGGTCAAAGCAGTTTCATGTTGTGGATGGCCTGAAAGAAAAGCAGCCCTCTTCCCCTGGAGGTGGAAGAAAAGAGGGAAACTTTGTCCAATATGTTAAATTACCTGCCTCATCTTTCTGACTCCCAAGACGTGGTATGATGTGTAGTTTTCAATATTCGTTACCCATTTCAAGTATCTCCTCCCTAGTCCTGCCTTGCAGCCCTCTATCCTGCCAGAACTAGGGAACTATGTGCCCTGGCAAGGAGAGTTGGGGGTACCCTAGTTTGCTGACAGTCCTGCTTCCACGTTGCTTCAGATGTGATACAGTAGATTTTAGCAACTCTTGGACTTCTTCCTGGCAGTGGTTAATGGTGCAATGAAAAGATTAGAAAATAAAAAGCATTCTGTGGAAAATTGGGAGCAAAATTCTCATTAATTCAAAAACAATACCCAGCATATTTTCCCCATACCCCATCGTATAGACATTTTTTTTTTGTCCCTCATTATTTAAATACAACCCTTTTTAACCAAGGGCAAGCATGCTATGCCTTTCTCCTCCTCTCCTATTTGGACATAAAGCCTGTTATTGTTGATTGTTCTGAGGCTGGGCCACGTGAAAATGAGATTTCATTTAAGGAGAACATTTTCATTACCGGATAACAGGCCTCTTTAATTTGTACTTTTAAAGGGGCTAGAAAAACGTTTGTATTTACTCCCAATTTCCCCTTCCAGAGTCCTGAAGAGGCAGGGAGGATTCATTAGAGAATAGATGATCATGGCATACCTCTATTGGCGAGCCTTAAAGAAGCAGAAAAATAACACAGAAAGTAGGCGTTTATAGTAGTAAAAGCCTTTTGCAAATTATGTGTGTGGTGGTTTTAACTGACCTTGGAATTTGTAACTTTGATATGCAAAGTAAGTCCTGGTGTATGCTTTTGGTATCAGAATGTGGCCTGTAAGAACAATGATCATCTATTGAATTTACAAAATATCTTCCCACAGGTCTGGTTCAGCTCTTTCATGGTGGACAGGAAGTGAGTTGACACTCTGTCTCTAGCCTTAAAGAAGTAACCACCCAGTGACTATAGAACAGGATTTTATTCCCGTTCTCAGTTCACTTAAGTAATCACTTCCTGCAAAATCTCATAGAACTGTTTAAATTCCAGATGGGTTGGTCTTTTGTGTATTTAGATTTTATTCAATAATATATTTCCAATGTTTCTTCCCCCTTTTTACTTGCTTTTTCTCCTGTTCCCTTCCTTATTTCTCTGGTTCCTTTTACCTTATTTTAGCATAATATTTTAATGCTACTGAGAACCAGAAACCAACTAGAACAATGAACTACATAAGTGTAATCAGACAGGGCAGGAAAAAGAAGGTGAAATCCAAGGTTAGGTTGAACCTAAAGACAAGCAGGCACCGATGGGTGTGATTACCACTTGGGGCAGAGATTTTCTTTCCTTCTGGGTGACCTTGTCTGTTGTCCTTTTTCTGCTTTGCTTTTTGGAGCAGCAGACACAGTTGAGGCAGGGGCAGCCTCTCAAGGTCAGCCTTTCTCAGTAGCTGACATTTGAGCTGAGAACTGAAGGGTGAGGTGGATGTGCTGTGCTGAGAGGCAGAGAAGGGAGTTTCAATACATGGTAGGGCCTGGGAAGCTAGAATTGAGTCTTCTAGCTTCTTTAGATAGTCCTTGGTCTCAAGAGACTAACAGTTTAGGTTGGTTGTCAAGGTTTTTCTATACCTTCATCAAAACTTCCTCTTATGGCCTCACAAAAGCTAGTGAGCTGCTCCGCAGATCCACTGCCGCTTCCTTTGGTTTAACCAGCTGTTTCAACCTGAGATCTGCTCCAGCTAACCTTGAGGGGACCCGTTTAACCCATCCTCGAGCTAACCTCAACAATATCTGCACTGGTGCTCCCTTGTATGTTTGTTTAAAAAAAAAAAAAAATCTGGTCAGGTTAAAGTACATTCTCTTACAATAGGTGTAACTCTCAGGTTGTAACTTTTCTTGTCAGTTACAAATGATCTGCAGACATCCTGCAACAGCAGTGACACACTGATTCCTAGTTATTTGCCATTATCTTTTTCAAACTTGAGCTCAGTTTTACAATTAGATTAGCCCTGAAGGGAAACTCCTTACTAGATGTGCCGCATTAGACTTAATTTGCATGGAATAATATTAACGGTATCTGGTGTCTTATTTTCCCTTGTTTGCATGTGACCACATAACTGTTCTGCTAACATTAAGTTTTAAGTGCTTTTATTTTAAATATCAGCCTTCAGGGGGAATAATCAAGACCTAACAGAAGGGAAAATTAGGCTTATGACATTGTCATATAAAAAAGAGGACATTATCACAAACTGGAAAGAAAAACAGTAAAATAAAAATCTTATTTACCAAGTGCATATGGTAAATAAAAAAGAATGATTACTGCAATTACTAAAATAACCAACTCCAAATTGAGAAAATAAAGGCTTTTGGTGGAAAAGAAGGGGGTGGTTTGGTTTCCTACCAACTAGAAAAGGGAAAGTCTTTTAAAACAGAACGGTTTCCTGAATACTTTATTTTTGAAATGGAGTCTTGCTCTGTTGCCCAGGCTGGAGTACAGTGGTGGGATCTTGGCTCACCTCTGGGTTCAAGTGATTCTCTGCCTCAACCTCTGCTTCCTGGGTTCAAGTGATTCTCCTGCCTCAGCCTCCCAATTAGTAAAGCAAGGGATTACAGGTGCACAGCATCATGCCTGGATAATTGTTGTGTTGTGGAGAAACACCATCTCTACTAAACGTTGGCCAGGCTGGTCTGGAACTCCTGACATCAGGTGATCCACCTATCTTGGCTGCCCAAAGTGCTGGGATTATAGGCTGGAGCCACCATGCCAAGCTTCCTTAAGACTTTTTAATGAAAATAGATGATGTAGCATGTCATTGCTTTCTTCAGTGTGAAACGTTTGTCTCAAGGATTTTGATTAACCTGTGAAAGCATCTACATTTGAATCATATTACATAATCAAGGTAAAAAACCTGACAAAACTTGGGAGAAGGAGCCCTCTCAAGTTATTCCTATTGATTGAATCGGGAATTCTAGAAGAATGTTATCAAGTTCTCACTCAGTTTGGGGACGGCACTATTGGTTGTGTGAGTATGTGACACTATGGTTCTTTTGCTGGTGTGAACATTGGTTTTGGAAAGACAGGTCTTGTTAAAGTGTACAAAAAATGATGTCTTTGTGGAACTTGTCAATACTTTTCGGAGACAGAGCAACATAGAATATAAAAACTGTCCACTGTTCTCTATGAAGTGACTCCAATTATAAAAAGTGGTGCTGATGATAGAGGTACTATTTCCTTTTGGATTTTAGTATCTTACACAGTTGTTTCCTCTTAAGCACAAGGGATATATTTAAGACCCTCAGTGGATGCCTGAACCCACAGACAGTCTCAAGTTCTATATGTATTACACTTTTTTTCTATACACACATATCTATGATAAAGTTTACCATTTAGGCACAGTAAGAGATACCAACAATAATGAATGATAGGATAGAATAATTATACCAATATGCTATAATGAAAGTGATCTCTCTCTCTCTCAGAATACTTTATTGTGCTCTACTCACCTTTTTACTGACCATGGTTAACCTCAGGTAACTGAGACTGCAGAAAGTGAACAGCTGATAAGGGGGACTATTGCATGTAGTTAATGGGAACACTCCCATAAAATCAGGAATGGTGTGCAAAGCCTTGTAAACATGAATAAAAAGGTGAGGTGCAGTGGCTCATTCCTGTAACCCCAGCACTTTGGGAGGCCAAAGTAGGTGTATTGCCTGAGGTCAGGAGTTTGAGACCAGCCTGGCCAAGGTGGTGAAACCCCATCGCTACTAAAAATACAAAAAAATTAGCCAGACATGGTGGCACATGCCTGTAATCCCAGCTACTTGAGAAGGTAAGGCATGAGAATTGCTTGAATCTGGGAGACAGAAGTTGTAGTGAGCCAAGATGGTGCCACTGCACTCTAGCCTGGGCGTTGCAGTGAGACTCCATCTCAAAAAAAAAAAAAAAAAAAAAAAAAAAAAAAAAAAAAAAAAAATGAAGATGGGAGTGGAAAGACTTTCTAAATGTCCATTGTGGATGCCTTACAACTGTGCCCCTCCTTTATGAAGCAACCCCAATATGCAGAGGAAGTGGAGCTGATTTTGAGATGCCTGGGTATGGTGAGGGGAGGAGCAGTAGGTATCTGGTGAGACTTACAGACAAGGGGAAGGCAACAGGGAAGTTGGATTCAGAAGCAGCTGAGGTTCACCCCCAAGCCTGTGACCCCAGCAGGCAGATGGCACATCATATGGGGGTTTAGATCTGCCATTTAGGGCAATAGGCCTAGATCGATCAAAGTGTTGAGGAAAAATACCAGCAGGCAGGTAGGACTTGGCATCTAAAGTGAGGGCAGCAGACATCAGGAGATGTTGTAGGCAAGAATAGACATCGAGGAAGATGGACAGAAAAGCAGCTGGAACCCATCCCTAACCTTGGCCTTGGACAGGCTTGCTTACCACAGGGTTCAGACAGGTGCCCAGAGGCGTTTTTTACTAGTGTGCTCTCAGGAGAGGACAGCAGCTCTCTTCTCCCTCCCTCTTCTCCTGGTTTGCTCTGCCCTGACAGCTGGGCCCAGGGCAGTGCAGTGAAGCAGGAGGTGAACAAATCTACTTATTGAAAGCAAAGGACCGTAGCAACTTAATTAAAAAATCATTTAGAAATTTCCTGTACTTAAACATAGAGCATTTACTTAAAACACGTAACAAGATCTGTCTTTCCAAAATTGACGTGATAGAGTCCTGACTCAGATGGTGTCTGATTACCACTGCTGCATTTAGGATGTTTTCATCATTATGTTACATTGCTTTCTCACTTAAATATGACAGCTGTCTTAGTCTGGTCTTCCATCACAGAATACCATAGGCTGAGTGGTTACGCAAGAGAATGTTTCCCATTTTGGAGACTGGGAAGTCCCAGATCAAGATATGGGCCCCTCAGGATGCTGGTGAGGGCTCCCTTGTTGGCTTGTAGATGACTGCCTTCTGTCCATGTCTTCATATGGCTGAAAGGGAAAGCAAGCTCTCTCGTGTCTCATCTTTAAAGGATTTTGAGACAGGGTCTCACTCTGTCGCCCAGGCTGGAGTGCAGTGGCATGATCATGACTCACTGCAGTCTTGACCTCCCAGCTCAAGTGATCCTCCCACATCAGCCTCCTAAGTAGCTTAGACTACAGTGTGCATCACTATGTCAAGTTCGTTTTTTAATATTTAGACAGAGTCTTGACTGTGTTTCCCAGGCTGGTCTTGAACTCCTGGGCTCAAGCAATCCTGCTGCCTTGGCCTCTCTCAGTGCTGGGATTACAGGTGTGAATCACTGCAACCGGCCCTTCTTGTAAGGGCACCAGTTGCATCATGAACATTCTACCCCATGGCCTCATCTAAACCTAGTCACCTCCCAAAGACCCCACATTCAAATACCATCACATTGTGGGGTTGGGGCTTCAACACAGGAATTTTGAGAGAAAACAATTAGTCCATAGCAACAGCTTTTAAGCAAAGACATTTTATGTATAGAAAAGAAATACATTTTTTAAATGAACAAATATGACAAAGTATTCTAGGTTTACCTTATTTTTTATGTAAAATTATAAATTTACTAGCTTATTTTGCATTTATGAAAAATGAAACAAAACAGACTTACAAGTCCCAGGAGGGACTTGATGGGTTTTCCATTGACCTTTAGGCAGCATCCTTGGAGGCTGGGTTTCCATGAAGGGAAAGTAGGAAGGCACCGACCCTCTGTTCGGAAAGGAGTCTGATACCTGGGGAGGAGGTTAACTGCAGCACAGTTGGGCCCCAATTCGAGAAGAGCTTTGCATGCCACCAGTTGTCCAGATAGAAAGGTTTGACCCCTGTTTGACTCAAGAACCAAGGCCTGTGCATCAGTTTCCCAGGGTTGCTATAGCACATTCCTACAAACTGGGTGGTTTCAAACAATTGAAATTTATTGCCTCATAGTTCTGGAGGTTAGAAGTCTGAAGTCTGAAATCTGAAATCTGAAATTCTGCAAGGCATTGGCAGGGCAATTCTCACTGTGAAACTCATAGGGGGAAGTTCTCCTTTGCCTCCTCCCACGGTCTGGAGGTGGGATTCCTTGGTTTATAGCTGTATCTCTACAGTCTCCCTTTGCTATCACATTTTCACATTGTCTTAAAAGGACAGTGGCCATAGAGGATTAAGGACCTACCCTATCCCAACATAACCTTGTCCTAAGTCATTACATCTGCGATGATCCTATTTCCAAATAAGATCTGAAATTGGGGGGGTTAAGACTTTTACCTATCTTTTTTAGGCCCCCTCAAACCCCCCATTCGCCCACAATGATATGCTAGAAAGTTTTATGTCTTGATTGTGGGTGAGAGTAGTATGTTCATCAAGCAAGCAGGGGGAGAAAGGGAAGGAATGGATTACCAGAATCATTCAGTAGCTTGTACTGTATTGGATACTTGGAACTCTCCCGTCTTGGAGACCCCACGATAAAATTAAAGACACACCAATGACCTGGGGAAGATGCCTCAATTCAGCAGGGTTAATCAAGTGCCCCCTATGCCAGAGATCCCTCACTAGAAATGTTTTACAAGTTATGGTATCATTTACTCTTACCAGCCCTCAAATTCCCTCTTAAAAAGTCCTCAGCTGGGTGTGCTGACTCACATCTGTAATCCCAGCACTTTGGGAGACTGAGGTGGGCAGATGGCTTGAGTGATCGCTTGAGTTTGAGACCAGCCTGAGCAACATAAAGAAGCCTCATCTTTACCAAAATAATTACAAAGATTAGCTGGGTGTTGTGGTATAAGCCTGTAGTCATAGCTACCGGAGAGGCTAACACAGGAGAATTGATGAACCCAGGTGGTTGAGGCTGCAATGATCACAAGCTGTGATCATGCCCCTGCATTCCAGCCTGGGTGAGTGTGATCATCTCAAAATAAATAAAAATAAAAGTAAAAAAGGACTCAGCAGAGTGCAGAGTCACTCTGTTGAAGTTGAAATTACACTAATGGGGAGAATTTTCTTAGCACTGCTGAAGTGTGGGCGTTTCAGTGTTTTACTGGAAGTTTCTTATGCTCGCTGATGTTGCCATATGAAATGCAGGGATGCCTGGAATGATTGCTGTACATAGCCGTGGGTTAAGAACAGAAGTAATTAAACTTACCCTCCAAAATGCAGTGATAAAAACCAAGAAAAGATATTCCAAATGTTATGCTTATTTCTGGCAAATGCTGTTTTGATGCTTCCCTTAAATGCTTTGCCATTTGGTTTGGAAGAGTTTTCAGGCATCTTTGCCACCTAATTATGGACTATTTCCAAGGCTTCTGAGGAGGCACCATAAATGGCAAATACATAGTTGAGGAGAAAGTGCTTGTTTTATATGGTTTGATCTTGCTCATTAAAGATTGGAATGTCAAATGGGCCGTTTAACAATCTAAGATCCCTGCCAATAATTTTCCGAGGTAGATGTGTTATGTGATTTTGATGTTAAGTTACCTCATCATAAAGTCATCACTGTGGAAAGTTCACATTTGCAAAAAACATGAAACTGAGCGATTTCTTTCTTCAAGAATTTGTTTTTTGTACTTTGTTTCCCGAAGCTTTGTAGCGTTGAAGAGCACCGAAACCATCATGTAAACGTGCAGGTGTAAAATGCAGCTTTGAAATACAGTAAGAAAGTATCTTTCAGTACTTGAAAATTCAGGCCATAGCAGGTGTAATAACCTGCAGCAGAAAGTTTTTTCCTATTTTTCTGTTGTTCCAATTTCCATAAAAAAGTTAGAGAACATCTGGATAAGCTATAGAAGAAAGAAATGCCAGACCCCCTCCCTGCTGCCCTGGCCCACACCTTTTAGTCTTAGAAATAGTGCAAAGTAATTTAGGACTACACACTTGTTTAAACCTGAGAACCTTTGCAAAACAATGTCAAATCCAGTAATGCTAAAGCAAGTGCCTTTATAAGGCTCCTAGTCAACAGAAAACAGTGTTTATCCTTATACTTCAGGTGTCCTCATGCTACACTAAGGTGAAAGTTGATTTTAGTATAGTAGTGATGAAGGGACACATTTGACTTGCCTTTGCAGTTTCAAAGTATTTTAGGTAGTGAGTCACACCAGGCTTCCCTTCAAGACGAGGAATTATTCGTTTTAAAGAATTTTGTTCTCTCAGTGGAGCCCTCCAGTTTGATTGGATGAAGTTTCTGAAAATGACAATTACATACTGAATTCTGGAGGTTTATGAAGACTTGTTTTTTATTTTAGTGGAATGCTGTACTTTAGAAAATATATATTTTGGCTAAAATCTGAGCTATACCTATTAGACACATCCAAGAGACACATCTGTTAGAATGGCTGGATTCTCAAACACTGACAGCTTCTAAATAATAATGTCATCTGCAAATAGAGACAATTTCACTTTCTCTTTTCCTAATTGAATACACTTTATTTCTATTTCTTGCCTGATTGCCTTGTCCAGAACATCCAATATTATGTTGAGTAGGAGTGGTGAGAGCGGGCATCCTTGAATTGTGCCAGTTTTCAAAGGGAATGCTTCTACTGTTTGAGATACCATCTTATGCCAGTTAGAATAGCAATCATTAAAGTCAGGACACAGTAGATACTGGAGAGGATATGGAGAAACAGGAACCCTTTTACACTGTTGGTAGGAGTGTAAATTCGTTCAACCATTGTGGGATACTGTGGCGATTTCTCAAGGATTTAGAAATAGAAATGCTATTTGACCCAGCAATCCCATTACTGGGTAGATACCCAAAGGATTATAAAACATTGTATTATAAAGACACATGCACACATATGTTGATTGCAGCACTGTTTTTAATAGCAAAGACTTGTAACTAACCCAAATGCCCATCAATAGATAGACTGGATAAAGAAAATATGCCACATATACACCATGGAATACTGTGCAGCCATAAAAAATGATGAGTTCATATTCTTTGCAGAGACATGGATGAAGCTGGAAACCATCACTCTCAGCAAACTGACATAAGAACAGAAAACCAAACACTGCATGTTCTCACTGATAAGTGGGTGTTGAACAATGAGAACACATGGGTACGGGGAGGGGAACATCACGCACCAGGGCTTGTCAGGGGGTTGGGGGGCTAGGGGAGGGATAGTGGGGGTAGGGGGATTGGTGAGGGATAACATTAGGAGAAATACCTAATGTAGGTGGATGCAGCAATCCACCATGGCATGTAACAAACCTCTGGGGTACATGATCTACACATGTACCCCAGAACTTAAAGTATAATAAAATTAGAAAAAAGTGAGAAGTAAACTTTTATTGTATAAAGCCAAAAATAAGAAAATAAAACACTGATAGCACCAGCAAGAATGTAGAGGAACAGAACCTTCGTTCATTCCTGGCAGGAGTACAAAATGGCATAGCCACTTTGAAAGACAGTTTGGCAGTTTTTTTTTCAAAGCTAAACATAGTCTTAGCATATAACTGAGCAATCAAGATCATTGGTATTTCAACATAAAGTTTTCAAAAATCTGCTCATGAAATGTTTATAGCAACTTTATTCATAATTGCCAAAATTTGGAAGTAGCCATAGTGTTCTTCAGTTGATGCATGGATAGACCCAAAGTGGTGTGGTCATTCAATGGTCTGTTACTCGGTGATGAGAAGAAATGTGCTAACAGTAGATACATGTCAATATACATTTGTCAAAACCCAGCAAACCCTAATGAAAACAATGGGCTTTAGGTAATAACATATCAACATCGGCTCATCAGTTGTAGCAAGTGTACTCAATGGATGTAAGATGGAAATAATAGGGGGAAACTGCTTGTGGGGAGGTGGGCATATTGAAATCTCCATAATTTCTGAGCACTTTTTATATAACCCTAAAAGTACTCTTAAAGTTCATTTTTTAAATAGAGCCATTAAGTGTGTGAGAAGACCTGGAGAATCTTAAATGCATATTAATAAGTGAAAGAAGGCAGTCTGGAAAATTTACTATATAATTCCAACTATATGACATTCTGGAGAAAACAAAACTATAGAGACAGCAAACTGATCAGTGTTTGGGGGGTTTTGCTGGGGAGAGAGAAAGTAGTTGAGCAGGGGATGTTGAGAGCAGTAAAACTATGCTATCTGATACTGTAATTTGTGGGTACCTTTCATTATACATTTAGCAAAACCCACAGAACTGTATACCACAAAGAGTGAATCCTGATGTCAAGTTAATAATAATGTATCCATATTGGTTTATCCTTTGTAACAAATGTACCACACCAATACGTGATATAATGGGAAACTGAAGAGGGTGGTTGGGAATATATGGGAACTCTACTTTTTCTCACTTCTCCTGTAAATCTGAAATGGCTCTAAAAATTAAACGTTTTAAAAAATCAGCCAGAAATTACAGGAAACTCAGATTTCATTCTTTACAAATAAAATTTTACTAGAACACACACACACACACACACACACACACACAAATACGCACATGGGGAACTCGGTGGCTAACCTCCTCTGGCATCGTAACTGTGGTTACCCGCAACTGTGTACAGTCAAGGCTGGGGAGCCCTCATTGGGCCCATGTTGGTCTGGATGGGTAGAGATCTTACCGTGGTGCATTGCTCTGTCATAGTATCCATGGGGCTACCCTCATTCTATGTTGAAATCTTCAAGAAGTTGGACTCCCCTGCTCCCTGAGTCTCTTGTGTACTCATACATACCTTTGATTCTATGCCTAATTTACTGAGCATCTCAGAGTTTCTCTTCTGTAAAATGGTACTCAAGTGCTTATTCCTTCTGTCATTTTTTAAAAAATTCAGTTTCCATACCCCACAGGGATGCTTTCAAGAGAATGACAAATTAGAAGCATCAGTTCCTTATTGGACAAAATCGAGTTCCTGAAAGAAGGGCTTGATCGAGATAAGAGGATTTGGAGTTGATGTGAAATCAGGTTAGTAGCATTTTGAGGCATAGATACACAGCTGGAAAACAACTGTAATGGATTATTTGATGCAGTTTTATGCCACTATGGCTGGAGTGGGGGACTGGTCTCAAAGTGCACAGATCTCCAAGTTTAACAATGTACGTAACATAGTGGAAATAATCTGAGCTGTAAAGGTGGATATACCTCGGGTACCATCTCACATCTCCACCATCAGACAGCTGAGTGGCTTTAGGCAAATGTTTAGCCTCTCTAAAGCTCAGTTTCTGTATCTATGAAATGGAGAGAGCCATACCTACTTCATGGTTAGCTACAAGGATTAAAACAGACAACACATATCAAATGTCTTATATGGGTCCTGGCATAGCACTGGTTATACCTTCTGCACAGGTTTCATTTTGAGTACAATGAGCTGCCAGTTTTGTTTTTCCCTTCTCGAATGTCTCAGAACAAAGTCTAATCTATCCTCACATGATCGGGAAAACATTTTTTAATGTCAAACTAAACACTTTTTAAAATTTTTAAGTCTCTGATTTGTCCTGTATCCTCTGGGCGTGCTCTCAAGTCTTTATAGAAGAAGGTGGCAATTAAACCACCCTCTTGACTTCCTACAGACTCAATAACTCCAATTATTCTGACCTATTAGCATAAGAGCTGTTTAATATTCCTTTGAGAATATCCCTTTCCTCTCTCCAGCTTCTTGGTCCATTAGAAATAAATGGATAAAAATGGAATATAGTGACTTCCTGTGGGACTGACTGACACAGAGGGTACCAGAAATACCACTTCCTGGACCTTTGCATTCTGTGTTGTTTACTTTGTCTTTTTGTATTATTTGTCTTTTTCTCCCCCCATATTATTGACTCCTATCCTGACTTTCTTTGTCCTGCTCTTTTTTTGTCCTTAAAAAATACTGCTTATTGGGGTTGGGTACAGTGGCTCATGCATGTAGTCCCAGCACTTTGGGAGACTGAAGCAAACAGATTGCTTGAGCCAGGAGTTCAGGACCAGCCTGGGTAGTATGGCGAGACCCCATCTCTACCAAAAAAAAAAAAAAAAAATTAGCTGGGCATGTTGGTGTGTGCCTATCATCCCAGCTACTCAGGAAGTTGAGGTAGGAGGATACATTGAGCCTAGGAGGTCGAGGCTGCAGTGAGCTGTGATGGTGCCATTGCACTCCAGGCTGGGTGAAAAAGAAAGACGCTGTCTCAAAAAAAAAAATGCTTATTGGTTAAGACTTGCTCTGGAATTGGTCTACTTGGGTTTGCATTCTACCTCTATTACTTAGCAACTGTGTCCTTGTTCAATTCACTTAAATTTTCTGAAACTTAGTTTCCTCATTTGTAAAATGCAATGAATGCCGTTGATATGGTTTGGCTCTGTGTCCCCACCCAAATCTCATCTCGAATTGTAATCTCCATGTGTCAAGGGAGGAACCTAGTGGGAGGTCATTGGATCATGAGGATGGCTTCTCTCATGCTATTCTCTTAATAGTGAGGGAGTTCTCATGAGATCTGATGGTCTTAAAAGTGGCAGTTTCTCCTGAGCATTCTCTCTCCTGCCACCATGTACGATGTACCTTACTTTTCATTGGCCTTCTGCCATGATTATAAGTTTCCCGAGGCCTCCCCACCCCTGTGGAACTCTGAGTCAGCTAACCTCTCTCCTTTGTAAATTACCCCAGTCTTGGGTAATATCTTTACAGCAGTGTGAGAATGGACTAATACAACAGTATCTACTGCAAAGTTTTAAGGACTTACTGTATTGATATATGTGAAGTTCTCAGAACACTGTCGGCACACAGAGTGCTCAGCAAATATTGGCTGTTTTTTCTTTTTCTTTTGAAATCATTTTAGACCACAAGCAGTTGAAAAAACAGTACAGAGAGTTCCCAGGTACATTCTCCAGGCTTTCTTTAATGATAACATTTTTCGTAATTATAATGCTTTATCAAAACCAGGACATTAACATTGGTACAACACGATCAACTGAACTACTGACCTTACTGAGATTTCAGTAGTTTTTTCATCATGCTTTATTATTTTTTTGAGATTTTGCTCTGTTACCCAGGTGCTGGAGTGTAATGGTGTAATCAGTCATAGCTCACTGCACCCTTGAACTTCTGGGCTCAAGTGATCCTCCCACCTTTGCCTCCCAAGTAACTGGGACTATGGGTGCATGTCACCATGCCTGGGTAATTTTTTTTAATTTTTTTAGAGACAGGTCTCATTTTGTGGCCCAGGCTGTCCTTGAACTTCTAGTCTCAAGTGATCCATCTGCTTTAGCCTCTTTAAATTTGGAATCAACATGTAGACAGGTATGAATCAACATGCCTGGCTTTATGCCTTCATGTGTGTGTGTAGATTTATTAAATTTTATTACCTGTCTAGATTTGTGTAACTACCACCAGAGTAGGGACACAAAATTGTTCAATTTCTACAAAAACTCTCTTGTGCAATCTCTTTATAGTCAAACCCTCCTTTCTTCTCTAACCCGGCTCCCCTCTAGCAACCATTGATCCATTCTCCATCACTTTTAGAGAATGTCCTCTAAGTGAAATCTTGAACTTGAAGATTGATCTTTTTCACTCTCCATAATCTTGAGATCCATCCAAGTTGTTTGTGTATTAGTGGTTGATTCCTTTTCTTTTCTTTTTTTTTTGCCAGTTAGTATGGCATTGCATGGATGTATCATAGTTTGTTTACTGGTTGAAAGACATTTGGGTTGGTGTCAATTTGTTGGTTATTACAAATAAAACTGCTATGGAAATTAATGCACGTTTTATGTGAGAATGTTTTTATTTCTTGAGGATAAATACCCAAGAATATGGCTGCTGAGTCATATGCTAGATGTATGTTTAACTTTTTAAAAAACTGTCAAATTATTTTCTTTAGTGGTTGCACATTTTACATTCCCATCAGCAATGTATGAGGGACCCAGTTCATCTACATGCTTGCCAGAATTTAGTATTATCATCGTTTTTTATTCTTGCTATTCTAATAGGTATGTGGTGGTTTCTCATTGCGGTTTTAATTCATATTTTTCTCTGGATAAGGATGTACTTATTCACCACCCATATTCTCTTTGGTGAAGATCTGTTAGTTCAAGTCTTTTGCCCATTAAATAACTTAGATTGTTTACTTACTATTTAGTTTAGCAAGTTATTTATACTGAAAGCAAGTCCTTGGTCAGATATGTATTTTGCAGACATGTTCTCACTTTGTCGATTATTTTTTTCATCCTATTCATGAGATCTTGTGTGGAACACAAGTTTATAATCGTTTGAAATGTTTGTTACTGATGATGCTTTCAGTGTCGTGTCTAAGGTTTCTTTGCCTAACCTTAAGTTACAAGGATTTTCTATGTTTCTTCTAAAGGTTTTATATTTTTACATTTTACATTGAGGTCTAGGATCCATTTTGATTTAATTTTTGTTAAAGGGGTGGTTTAGATGATAAGTTTTGTTTATTCTTTTCCTTTGGGCCTCTGGATAGCCTGCTGTACCAACTCCATTTCTTGAAAACAGTCTCCTTCCTCCATTCAGTTGCTTTTTTAAACTTTGTTTGAAAAAAAAAATGTGCTGGCCATTACGTAGAACGATTTCTGGGTTCTTTAATCTGTTCCATTGATCTATGCATCTACTCCTATGCCAATACCACACTGTCTTGATTACTATAGTTATATAGTAAGTTTTAAAATTGGGTATTGTAATTCCTCTGACTATTCTTTTTCAAAACTGTTTTTAGATTTTTAGTTCTGTTGCCTTTCCATATAAATTTTAGAAGAAGCCTATGTATATCTACAAAGAATCTTGGTAGGATTATCTGTTACTTTAAATGTTATTACTATCTTCATCTTGTATTTGTATTATTGTCTCAGTTTAAGGCTCTTTAAGTCTTTACAGATAACTTTTTAAAATAGGCTTTAGTGGTTATTTAGCGTGATAGCAACATTTTACTATGGAGAAAATGTGGACTTTCTTTGGAACAGATGGAGTGAAGTTAGGTGACTTGCGTGAGATTACCCAGGAAACTGATTAGTTTAGGACAAATTCCCCAGCCTCGAACTCCTCGTTCTATAGGATTTTCCAGTTGCCTTGAGGACTCCTCCAACTGCTTAAGCCTACTAAATCTTACTTGTTTTTCCTACATTTTCTAGTTTGTTTAAAGAGATTGTTTAGAACTTCGCTGTTGTATTCCAGAGAGAGCATGATCTGGTATAGTATAGAGTCACCTTGGAAACTTGTTAAAGGTGCAGATGCCTATACTTGAGCTCTGGATATTCTGATTCAGTAAGCATGGTGTGGTGAACCTCAGATTACTGTGATACAAGTGAGCCGTGGGCCACACTTTGAGAAACCTGGGGTGATAAAAGAGGAGAAACACAGGCCTTGGAGTCAAATAGACCTGGATTCAACTACTGACTTGAATTACTTACATGACATCTCTATGCTTTAGTTTCCTCATCTATAAACTGAGGAGAATGACATTTATGTTACGTTTTCTTTCTGTTTAAACACAGCATGTATCAAGTTTGTAGCATTAAATTGGTACCCCAAATCAGTGAATGCTACTTCCTTTCTTTCCTTCCCTTTTAATAGGCTGAAGTTTGATGTCTGTTTGAGGTAGAGACAGTGTGAAGTGTGTCACAGACCATCTGGCTTCCCTCCTGGTCATTGGGAAGACTATACTTTCCAGTTCCTTTGCATGTAGGTAGGTTTGTGTTACTTGTTCTGGCCCATGGAATGTGAGTGGAACTGACTCATGTCCCTTCCTGGCTGAAATGGATTAGTAGTTGATTAGACTTCTCTTTTGCTCCTCTGCATCTGCTATCTGGGTGATACCAGGATGACAGTGAAGTAGGAAGATGGTAAAAGTGCAAGATGGAAGCAGCCTGATGCTCTGAGTCACCATTTGGGGAAGACTCCAAACTCCATTGACTACATTAGAGTGTGATTCAAAACAGAATGGAAGCTTTGTTGTTTTAAACTACTGAGATTTGGAAGAATGTGTGCAGTACTTAGTGTTAATTACTCTAATAATATACTGTTGGCCATTTTAAACACTTAATATTATCTTTTGCATATGATCTTTGTCATATGTTCTAAGTGCTTTATGATTTATACAAGCTGCAGGAAGTACTTTAAGACGTGAAAGCAGTTCAGTAGGTGAGGAAAGCATGATGAGATCTTCATTGGTGGAGAATACAAAATTTTTTTAATGCAAAATATTTTTGTGGGTTTTATGTATATAATCTCAAACATCAGAGGCATATCTCTTAGGTAGGTGAAGGTCAAGGTAATAATCCCTTGAGAAGGGCTATTAGGAACCAGAGGTAGCAGATCGTAGATAATCTCAGAGGGGCTACACTGATGAAGAGGTGGTTCAAATCATCTAGGGGGCAAGGGTGGGCATTCTACCACTAGGAGAATGGTGCTGGGCACTAGAAGAAAAGACAAAAGGTTTAGCACATAGCTTACTATGCCATTGCTCATTGTAAAATAGAATATTCTTGTGTTCCATGAAATAGCTTCCCAGGGACCACATCTAAAATATTGAGCCATTTGCTTCCAATGGTCTTCTAGACCTATAAGATGAGCCGCCTCCTTAGGCATAGACTTAAGTACATGATCCATTAATACATGAGAGAAGTACATCTTAGGTCATTAGATCATTAATACGGACCATATATTTCACCACTTTCAATGAATGGATAAAAAGCTCATTCTGGTTTAGAGATTTCCCCTTTGGAAGGATTTATATTTTTATGAATAGGACCTAAGTAGTTTTTGATTCATGAATTATTTGGAAAGTTTATTGGTTAATATGTAAACACCTGGGGATTTTCCAGTGATCTTTGTTATTGATTTGTGGCTGAATTTTACTGAGGTCTGTGAACCCACTCTATATAATTTTAACTCTTGGAGGTTTGTTGAGTGCTGCTTTCTGGACCAGCATATAGTTAATTGTTGTAAACATTCTATTTACTCTTGAAATAATTCACATCCTACAGTCGTTGGATATAGTATTCAAGAGTGTTATTAGTATTGTTCAATTTTAAAACGTGACAGGACATTTTTATGCTGTTTCTAAGATTCACTTCTCAATTTCAGGCTATGGAGAGGTTAAAAGTTAAATGATAGAAACATTTTGTTCAAAACATCCATATCTTCACAAATAATTTTTCCCATTTACTCTGAGCCCCAGAGAAAGGTGGATTAAAATATCTATGATTAAGAATGATTAATTATGATTATTTCTCCCTTTAATTTGTTCACTTTTTTCTTTATATATCTCAAGAACATGTTATTAGATGCATACAGATTTAGAATTGCTGTATCAATCTACGATAATTACTCTTACCTTAAAGTCTACTTTGATTAAGCTCTCCCAGCTTTCTTTTGGTTAGTATTTGCTTATCATTTTTATCCTTTTACTGTCAAACATTCTGTATCCTTATGTTGAAGGTATGCCTATTTATAATATTTGTTTGTTTATTTTTTTATTAGACTAAGTTCTGGGGTACATGTGCAGTTTGTGCAGGTTTGTTACATAGGTATACGCATGCATGGTGGTGGTTTGCTGCATCCATCCCCTCACCATCTACATTAGGTATTTCTCCTAATGTTATCCCTCCCCAATACCCCCACCCCCTGCTACCCCTCCCCTAGCCCTCCACCAACCACCTCCCCCACTGTGTGTGATGTGTTTTTATTTATTGTGCTTTAAGTTCTGGGATACATATGCAGAACATGCAGGTTGGTTACATAGGTATATATGTGCCATGGCGGCTTGCTGTACCTATCAACATGTCCTCTAAGCAACATAGTTTCATTTTATTTTATCTAGTGTGCCAATTTTTGTCTTGTAATTGGAGTATCTGTTGGCCTTTAATGGAATTACAGGTTTAGCTTTCAGTCTTCCATATTAATATTTGTTCTGCTTTTCTCACCCATTTCTTATTTTCCTCTCCTTTTTGCCTTATTTTCAATTAAATATTACTCTTAAATTTTCCCCACCTCTTCTTTATTAGCTTTTTAATTGCACATTATTTTACATTCTTTTAGTGGTTACCTTAGAGAGTGTGCATTTATCTTTGACTTATTAAAAGCTCATATATACTGGTATGTCTACCACTTCCTGGACAATGCAAGGGCCTTAGAATACTTTAACTCCATTTATACCCCTTTCAAATTTATATGCTACTACCCTGAATAACTTTTGGTAATAGTAAAATGCAGTAAATGGGAATGGGAAGTGATGAATCTTGAATGTTTAATCTGTTTTGAAATACGATTTAATTATAAGTTTATATGATTTCTTTTAAATGATGGTTACATTGAACAACTGGCTTGTAAAATTTGGGAAAATTTAATAATTGTCTCTCATTAACCAGTATGAGCTGGGTCAAGTACACTACTAAGTGAAGTCATTACATAGAATTGTAGCCAAGTTTAATAAAGATAGTCCTTGGAATTACAAACATCTCAGCATTAAGACATGGATATTTAGGATCCCTGAACAATAAAACCACCACCATGTTTACTCCAGTTCAACAAATATGGACAGATGTTAATGATGACCTGCAGGAAGGAATCGAGAAGTTGTGTAAATGTGGAACAATGAAGTGGATCATACCTATATTATAAAAATACTATATAATCGTGTTAGACTGTACGTTTCTTCCAAACTCTGTGTTAACCAGCGGTTGTGCTGCAGCCTGAAATTGACCACAGTGGACTATTTACTTTATGGGAGTATTGACTACATATCAGGACTTGAGCTGCTGCTTGTTGGGTAGACTTAAGAAAAAGATGAAGAAAATTTAAGATTAAACCTAATAGTATTTGTTGTCTGTAGCATTATATCATGAATAGCACAAAAATTATGGAAAATATTCTCATATTCAGAAACAATTATCAGACTTACCAAAGGAATCACTCTTGCCACTGATGAGTGAATGGTGTGGTGTTTTACTCTTTTCTTTTTATTTTTTAGAGACAGAGTCTTGCTCTGTTGGTCAGGCTGGAGTGCTGTGGTGTGATCATGGCTTATTGCAGCCTCAACCTCATGGGCTCAGGATATCCTCCTGCCTTACCCTCCTGAGTAGCTAGGGCTGCAGGTGCCTGCCACCATACCTGGCTAATTTTTTAAAAAAATTTTTGTAGAGACTGGGTCTTGCCATGTTGCCCAGGCTGGTCTTGAACTCGTGACCTGAAATGATCCTCCTACCTCGGCCTCCCAAACTGTTTGGATTACAGTTATGAGCCACTGTGCCTGGCCATTATTCCTAATAATATATTATCAGAAGAAAATACCAACAAGTACTCAAGTTGGAAGTATACTTGTTCATCATATGCAAACATAGGGTTTCTATAGGTACAATAATTTTATAAAAATTAATTGGTTATATGGAATTTAGGATATGTGACACATTCCTAGGTCAGTAAAATTTAAAATAAGCTTACGTACAAAATTTGAGATACGCAAGCTTTTGTTTTCCTCATCAAGCTGGTTGTTAAACATTTGCCAGCACACACTGATTGATCTCACTTCTTCAAAACTGCAGGTAAAAGTTTTGTCATTGTATTGACTGACTTTCTTAAGAATCCTAGGAGAAAACTTAAGCAGATGTCACCAAGTTAAATATAGCAAGTACTTCTTTACTTCTAGTTTTCATTTTCTTGTTAGGGTTTTCCTAGAACTCAGACTAGTTGTTCACTTTTCATTTCTGTAAAAATGACCAAGGCCTCAGTCTTTTCACAACAGTTTTACCACCTTAAGCTTCTGTTTATTCAGAATGCAAAATAGATGATTCTCTTCCTTTTGCCTAAAAGACTTTTCTGTTACTGTAACATCACCTTTTAAGCTTTTGCTTCCCAGTGTTCCAGAAGATTTGGGGTATGAGTGTATCTCACAGCCCCCACCTGAGGAATCCATGTTCCATCTGATGCTCCTGGTTGGACCTGAGAAGGAGCGTCTGATGATAACTTTCCGTCCATGGCTACCTGCCAGAGTGTTAACGTTCTTACTCACCCACTACCCATAATTCAGGATATCTTAAAAATAAACGCTAATATTTTAACATGTATATAAGGGGATGGTCATGGTGGCTGATGCCTATAACATCAGCACTTTGGGAGGCCAAGGTGGGAGGACTGCTTGAGGTCAGGAGTTAAAGACGTGCCTGGGCAATATAGTGAGACCCCAATCTCAACAAAATAAGAAAATAATCAGCCAGGCCTGGTGATTATGCTATAGTCCCAGCTCCTCAGGTGGCTGAGGTGGGAGGCTCGCTTGAGCCTGGGAGATGTACGGTATAGTGAGCTATGATCATGCCACTGCACTCCAGCCTGGGCCACAGAGCAAGACCCTTTCTCCAAAAATAAAATTATTTTCCAGCCCTTAGAAATCCTCTGTACTGAATGATCACAGTGATTGAATGCGTACTCGTTGTGGGTAAGACACTGTATTTTGCACTTTTCTTTTCTTTTCTTTTTTTTTTTTTTTTTTGGACACAGTCTTCCCCTGTTGCCCAGGCTGAAGTGCAGTGGTGCAATCTTGGCTCACCGCACCCTCTGCCTCTCAGGTTCAAGCAATTCTCGTTTCTCAGCCTCCCGAGTAGCTGGGATTACAGGCACGTACTGCAACTCCTGGCTAATTTTTGTATTTTTAGTAGAGTTGGGGTTTCCCCATGTTGGCCAGGCTGGTTTCAGACTCCTGGCCATAAGCAGTTGGCCTGCTTTGGCCTTCCAAAGTGTTGAGATTACAGGTGTGAGCCACTGCACCCAGCCTGCTTTCTCTTACAGAATATTCCTGGTTAACCTCTTCAGATAGGTCCCATTATTCTCTTCATTGTAGCAATTAGAGAACTAGAATTTAAAGGGATAATTTGCCCAAGGTCTCAAGTGACCAGACTGGGATTTAAGCCCAAGTTCATCTGGCACTATAACCACTGCATTATACTGCCGCTTGTCAACAAGCATGATGTTCTTCTTGTCTCTCAAGTAACCTCATTGGCCTCTGCCTTCCTTTTTGTTATCAATGTTTATTCAGTATTTGGAATTCAAAGTCTGAGGACAGGGCCATTTTGTTATTGTGACATGAATGTGGTCAACAGTTCAAAAATATTTTTTGAAAAAGGAGAAAGTTAAATTTTGGAAACAGTTCTCCCTCTTCCTGACCCTATGTTAGGAACTGCCCCTGATTCCATGCCTAGAATGTCTCTTGAGCTTGCCCCTAGTCTGGCACCAGTCCTTCTTTGTTGGGTAACTTCTGGAACCTTCTGCTTGTTTCCACACCTCCAGTCTTCACCTGTCCAGCCCAACCACACTATGAGCTCAGAATGAACATTTAATACTATGTCCCCAGTATGACCATTCCAAATGTCTCACTTAAATTCCTTTAGCGACTCCATTGCACTTAGGACATGGCTCCATCCCTTAGCAGAGGTTTCCAGCCTTCTCTGTAGACTCGCTGCCTTCCACATTCCCATAAGCATCTGATATTCCAGCCGTGTTGAGATCCTTGCAGGTTCCAAACTCTGCCATGCTTTCTCATATCTGTTTTTTTCAAGCCCCCCCCCCACCTCTGCCCCACCACTGACCCTGTCTAGAATGCTCTTTTCCTGTCTCCCATTTCTTACCTCGCCTGTACTCCTACCTGTCCTTCATGATGGAGATTTGAGTGCAAGTAGTCTAATCTGAATTAGACTTGTTCTTATTCAGAATTGTCCTAGAGTACTTGGCACATTCTTTTTTCTAACATTGGCAAATCTGTTTCTCTGTAAGACAGATGCTTCTTCCCTCTGCTCCTGTAGCACCCTGCACTCACCTTTTCATAGCTCATAGTCTTCTGAATTACAGCTGGGGGAAATAATCCGTGAGTTCTCTAGGAGGGCAGGGTCTATAGCCCCATCATAGAGCCTGACAGTTCTGAGGCACACAGTGCATTTATGCTGGAGGAATGGGGCATGAGACATTTGCCTGTTCAGTCACCTGCCCTCCATCCCATTAAATTTTTCTCCTTTCTTTTAGAGGTAAAGAATTCAGTGTGGAAGAAAATGGATGATGGTGAGAATTACATTATGTAAATCCAGCAGGAAGGAGAAATTTAGAAGGCACTTAGTCATGCAGCTGTGCCTGGAAAAAGTGCTAGCCCAGGGTTTGGGCTGAGTCATGTCACCCGCTCTGGACTGTGGTTTACAGGAGAATGAGAAGCTGGATGCCATGATTGCTAAAGTTTTCTTTTCTTTTTGAGATGGAGTCTTGCTCTGTCACCCAGGCTGGAGTGCAGTGGCATGATCTCAGCTCACTACAACCTCTCCCTTCCAGATTCAAGTGATTCTCCTGCCTTAGTCTTGTGAGTAGATGGGATTACAGGTGGCCACTACCACGCACAGCTTCTTTTTATATTTTTAGTAGAGTTAGGGTTTCACCATGTTGGCCAGGTTGGTCTCGAACTCCTGACCTCAACACGATTCACCTGCCTCGGCCTCCCAGAGTTCTGGTATTATAGGTGTGAGCCACTGCACCCAGCCAATTGCTAATGTTTTCTTATGTTTATGCATGCCAGCCCTACAGTTACAGTACGTGGTCCACTGTGTTGTAATTTGTAGGGCATGTAGTTTGCAGAGACATAGAACTTCCTGAGCAACCTGGAATCCAATAATTTCTTGGCAATAATAGTGAGTAGAAATCTCATTTTAAGCATGCAACCATAGCCAGTTGAAGTAATATTGCCTGTGATCACAATGCTTTTGAGGGGCTGATGCAGAAGGGTCACTTGAGGCCAGAACTCTGAGGCCAGCCTGGACAATGTAGTGAGATCACTGGAGGCCAGGACTTTGAGACCAGTCTGAAAAGTGTAGTAAGACCCCATCTTTTTAAAAAGAAAAAAAAAAAAAAAGTAAATAAGCTAGAAGTGGTGGCAAGGGCCTGTAGTCCTAGCTACTTGGGGGATGAAGTGGGAGGATTGCTTGAGCCCAGGAGTTTGAGACTGCAGCGAAGTATGATAACACCACTGCTCTCCAGCTTGGGTGACAGAGAATTTATCTATAAAAAATAAAAAAGCAGATAGGAATATAATGATTTTTATTAAGTTCCTTTTTTAAAAGCCGGTCTATTCTTCCTTGAAGATATTAAATAAGTGACATGTTAACATAAATTGGCACGATTTTAAGATATCCTAAGATGTCAAAATATATAAATCAAAATGAATGCAAAGTAATTCAATGAAGATACTTTGGGAAGCTACTCCCATGAGTCTGCCTTCGCTTAAAATATTTTTGGAGCTTCTTGTTCAGAATTATCCTAGAGCACTTGGCACATTCTTTTTTCTAACGTTAGCAAATCTGTATTTCTGTAGGACAGATTTATGAAGAAAATGGGTAATTGAACTGTATTTTGTTTATTAATTTACTCTGCTTATGAAAGTAATATATGTTTGGAAAGCAGAAAGAACAAATAGTGTATATTCTGGTTAAACATTGTGTTAGGCTGTTATTGAATTGCTATAAAGGAATGCCTGAGACTAGGTATTTCTTTTTAAAGAAAAGGGGTTTAATTCAGGAGTCCTCGCCACTGGGCCACAGACCAGTACTCATCCATGGCCTGCTAGGAAGCGGGCCCCATGGGTGGTGAACAGCGGGCAAGTGAGAGAAACTTCATCTGTATATACAGCCACTCCCCATCACTTGCATCACCGCCTGAGCTCCGCCTGCTCTCAGATCAGTGACAACATTAGATTCTCATAGCATGAACCCTGTTGTGAAATGCACATACGAGGGATCTAGGTTGCATGCTCCTTATGAGAATCTAATGCCTGATGTCACTGTCTCTCCCCAACCCCAAATGAGACTGTCTAGTTACAGGAAAACAAGCTCAGGGCTCCCACTGATTCAACATTATGGTAAGTTGTATAATTATTTCCTTACATATTACAATGAAATAATAATGGAAATGAAGTGAACAATAAGTAAATGAGCTTGAATAATTCCCAAGCCATCCCCCCAACCCTGCCTCACCCCATGGAAAAAGTGTCTTCCACAAAACCAGTCCCTGCTGCCAAAAAGGTTGAGGACTGCTGGCTTAATTGGCTCACAGTTCTGCAGGGTGTATGTGTATGGCACTGGCATCTGCTCAGTATTTGGGGAGGCCTCAGGGAGCTTTTACTTACGGTGAAAGGTGAGACAGGAGCAGATAAATTACATGGTGAGAGCAGAAGCAAGAGACTGAGAGTGAGGGGAGGTGCCATACACACTTCGACACACCAGATATTGCAAGGACAGCACCAAGGGGTTGGTCCTAAATCATTCATAGGAAATCTGCCCCCATGATCCAGTTACCTTCCAGGAGGCCCCACTTTCAACACTGGGGGTTACATTTCACTATGAGATTTGGGGACACATATGTCCAAACTGTATCATGTATTAGCCAGCCCTTGGAAGAAAATGATAAAAATCATGGGGTTTTGGAGCCTGAAGGTGACAGGAGGGTCAGGATTCTGATCTAATTTTTTTTTTTATGACCCCTCATCAGTGCCTGGGGATGGCATTTGTCTGGGTCTGAATGTCTGGATGCCTTAATTTGAGGAAGCTGCATATTCTAATGCCATCTTTTCATTTATCTTGGACTTAGGGCTCTCTCTTTTTTAAAAATAGTAGCAAGTGGCATAAAGAAGTAATGAAAGATCTTCCCTAATATAACCAGAGTATTATTTTTTTCAGTTTTAAAATTATCTCATAAGCATATTTTATTTAAGATAAATTGAGGTCCTACTATGTATGTCTTGTGTGTTGCCTCTTTTGCCTAGTATTGTATGATGACAACATAGCCATGTCATTATATGTATTTTAAAACATTTTTTAAGGGTTGCATTTAACTCTGTCATGTGTATTCACACTGTCTTGGCCATTTTCCTATTGTCTTGGGAGTTGATGATATGGATATGCCCATTTGGCTGTACCTTCGATGATAAAAGGGTGGCAATTAAAATGCCAGTTTGATAAATTAAAACTGCTTCATACCAATGAAAGTTTTATTAGGTTGACATTTTTTACATGTTCTTTGTCCTGTTAAATGTTCTTTTGATTCATATTCTGGACTGTTCGATATAAATGTTATTCATCCTTTCTTCTCATTTGCATTTTCTGGATGCATTTTGCCCCTCCTTTTGTTTGTGATTTCTGAGTTGCTTGGTTTTAGGTCTGTGTTGTAGACAGCATATAATTCGATGTTGAGAATCTTTGTCTTTGTTAGGGATGCTTAACCTATTCACGTTCATATTTCATAGGTCTAATCTGTTGTCAAGTTAAAAAATTTTTCTACTTTAAATGTTTCTTGCAGTTTTCAATTGCTTTTGTTATATGGATTATATTTTTGTTTTCTTATGATTTGGAAGACACACATATGGTGTCTATTCTGTTGGTGCTAATTTTGTAGTTTTTAGAAATAAAATTGGTTTGACCCAAAGTAGCTCTGAAGTTAATCTCAAAGAGAGGGTTCAAAAGAAGTCACGAGCAACAGGGTATTCTTGGGATAAGTGTCTGTCCTCCCAAAAAGACTACTTTGAAGAGCAAGTTCATTTGGTTGGAAAGTGTTGATTTTTAAAATTTATTTTTTTGAGATGGAGTCTCACTTTGTCTCCCAGGCTGGAGTACAGTGGCACAATGTCGGCTCACTCCAAGCCTCCTGGGTTCAAGCAGTTCTCCTGCCGCAACCTCCGGGTAGCTGGGATTACCAGTTCATGCAACCATATCTGGCTAATTTTGGTATTTTTAGGAGAGATGGGGTTTCATCATGTTGGCCAGGCTGGTCTTGAACTCCTAACCTTAAGTGCCCAGTTGGCCTCCCAAAGAGTGTTGATATTTTTATGTTGAAAAATAGTGTTTTACATTGAAAACAGTGTGAGCATTTCTTCACTAGTTTTACCTTTTGGTTACTTCAAAACTTGTTTAAAATAAAAATGAAAAACATGTCAGCTGGCCTTCTTTCTCTGTTACACATTCTGCCTTCTTTGTTACCCCTCCCTGTGTCTGCAGTACAAGGTGTGGAAGGAACCAGCTAGTGGCCAGCAAGGGCAGCACTCTGGAGCAGAAATTTTCTGAATTTATTGTGTCTTAAGTCACTTTCCACATCTGAAATTGAAGAGGTTGGAACACATATACTATGATGTCACTTCTAGTTTGAACCCTCTGTGATCAGAGTTTATTAAACACCTATTTGAATAATTTCCATACTAGGCCCTATATAGAATGAGAAGCACAAAACCAATCAATGTTGAAAAAGAAAAGATCCTAACCTGATTGAAAAAAAAATTTGTATCTTGATCTATGTGATGGTTATAGAAGGGCCTAATAGGTATAAACTCATTGAGCTGTATCATTAAGATGATTGTACTTAGGCCGGGCGCGGTGGCTCACGCCTGTAATCCCAGCACTTTGGGAGGCCGAGGCGGGTGGTTCACGAGGTCGAGAGATCGAGACCAACCTGGTCAACATGGCGAAACCCCGTCTCTACTAAAATACAAAAAATTAGCTGGGCATGGTGGCACGTGCCTGTAATCCCGGCTACTCGGGAGGCTGAGGCAGGAGAATTGTCTGAACCCAGGAGGCGGAGGTTGCCATGAGCCGAGATCGCGCCATTGCACTCCAGCCTGGGTAACAAGAGCGAAACTCCGTCTCAAAAAAAAAAAAAAAAAAAATGATTGTACTTTACTCACCTGTGTATTCATAAGTCAGTAAATAGGAAAACTAGAAAACCGAGCATCCCTCCAACCCCCACAAAAGGAGAAGAACAGAAACTGGCTGACAAGATGTTGGAACATTGTATAAGGAGGCAGGATGGTATAATGGCAAATCCACAAAAAGTAGACAAGTGAGTCTGAATCCTGACAAGCCATACTAGCCTTGGAATTTTGCACACATTATTTAGCCTTTTGAGTCTCAGTTTTTTGTTTTTCAGTAAAAGCAATATTTGTAATATTGACTGTGAGGCAGTCAGGAGTATTGAATGAGTTATGAGGCATATAAAGCACTTGGCATATAATAGGTGATCAATACACATTTTTAAAAGGGGGCAGTAAGACTATTACACAAATGTGACAGATTTCCAAGAACTAAAAGACTCTGCATCATTCTTGTAGTAGATTAAAGTCTGAGATCTTCCACAGTGATGAAATTGTTACCTTTAGGACAGCATTTTCCAGAGTCACTTGATCGTGGAATCTCATTTTTTTCCTAAATCTCACCTATCAAAAATAATTAATGCATTAATTGACATCTGGGACTTCCCTAACTCAGGGGTCCTCAATCACTGGACACTGATAAACAAGTGGTCTCCCCAAATAAAAGCACCCGAAAATAAGTACAGCCCAGAAATCTCAGCATTAAAGAGACTTGAGGAAAAGGCTAGTGACATTGCAAATTGCTAATATCTCTTTTGGAGAGTCACTTATAATAAAAGTGATTTATAATAAAAGTCACAGGGGCTGATTATGGTCTCGAATGTGTTAATCCCACTTTTCAGATTATAGCCTAAGGAAAGAGCTCAAATAGGAGCGAACAATTTATTTGCTTAAAAATGGTTGACTGGGTTATAATAATGTGTGGAAACAGCTAACTGAAAGATGGTTAATTGAACTGTTTTAGCAAAACAGTGGAACATTGCATCATTCAAAATGACAGATAAATGGACTTAGGAGATATACGGAGATGTCAAGCAGAAATTAGAATAGTGTGTGCAAGGTGAATGCAACCACATAAAACCTGTCTGTGCAATGATAAAGCTTAGAAGTAAATTTTGTAAATCTCTGGTGTTATGTAGGAAAGGGATGATCTATATTTTAATTTTTGTTTTTTATAAAATAGTTAAATGACTCAAAAACAAAGTATTAAATAACAAATTATGTTCTGAGATATAATAGGGTGTTTATGAAAATAGAGTAGGTAAAATATAGAATAAAAATATAAAGGTGACATGTAGGTAGAATTAGAGAAAAATAGACGTTACATGCTTTGCAGTTTTGAAGAGTTTTGTCTCACCAGTGCATTGTGAAAGTAGTTATCACACATGAGAAGTGTTTTTCCGGAAAGAATTTTCAGTGCAGTGAAAACCCCAAAATATGGAGATGAAAATTCATGAGAGAAGTTGTTCTCAAAGATATCAAGTTCCCTGTCAGCTGCGCTTTATTTTTCCAGCTGCTTTTCCTCTTTTCTTTTGTGATAAAGGAGAAGGTTTTATAGATTCCGAAATGGTTTACAACTGCCTTATTTAGTTGCTCTCCCATTTTTATGTCTCCCCAAAGGGTCACAAAATCTATCTGTTTAAAAAGAGAAGATGATGTGGTTTTAGTGCAAAGAGAAAATAGCCACTTTAAAGAACCAAAAGGAATAGAAGTAAACAGAATGTGGCAACTTCAGCCACCACTTACAAGGACGTTTGATCATCTCAGATGTCAGAAGCTACACAAGGAAAATGGAATGAGCTTCTGGGTGGGGGCTGCCTCCTTTTCACTCCTTGAAAGCCCAGATTAACTTTTCCATGCTTATCAAGTAAAAAAGATTAGAATGCCCAGCAGGACAGGGAAGTCGCTGGTTGCAGGACCCTCCTCCTTTTTCTTGGGCCTTTGTGGGTGATCCTTGTTAACAGGACCTTCCGGAAATAGTGAAGAAAGAATCTTGCTAGATAGGGGGAGAATGGGGAGGTGTCTGGGTGATTCAGGGAATGAAGAAAGTTGTGCATGAGAAATGTATTGCATTCATGGAGAATTTTTTTTTCAACTTTTTTTTTTTTTTTGGTGAGACATGGACTCACTCTGTTGCCCAGACTGGAGTGCGGTGTTGTGGTCTCAGCTCACTGCAACTTCCACCTCCCAGGTTCAAGTGATTCTCCTGCCTCAGGCACCTGAGTAGCTGGAATTATAGGCAAGTACCATCATGCCCAGCTAACTTCTCTATTTTTAGTAGAGGCAGGGTTTCGCCATGTTACCCAGGCTGGTTTCCAGCTCCTGGCCTCAAGTGATCCACCTGCCTTAGTCTCCCAACGTGCTGGGATTATAGGCATGAGCCACCATGCCAGTCTCATGGAGCATTTTTAATCCAAGTTGTAAAATGCAGGAAGTGCTCCTCAAAAGAGGACCAGCAGAATCACAAAGCTGGAAGGAGTCTTAGAATTAATAAATTAGTTCAAATCCTTAATTTTACCGGAAAGGAAACAGACCCAGGAGGAGACATGGCTTGCTCACGTTTACAGTCATCAGCCAGGACATGGCCAAAGCCAATTCTGTTGGTTTCCGGCCATATTTGTTTTCTACTGTAATTCCCCTTACCTTCTGTCATCGGTTTACTACTGACCTTTTCTACTGCTACCACAAAAGATCAGCATTCATGCTTAGAAATGTAGCTATGCAATGAACAAAGAGTCTCTTTAAGTCATCAGAGGTACAAGTCAGCAAACCATGACGTGTACAGCATACAGATCCTGTTTATGAAGAAGGCAAGAAGTTAAATTTCAAGAGCTCGACTCTGTATTCGTACCACCTGGGTTTGTATCCCAGACCCATCTCTGGAGTGGTGGGTGATACTAAGTGAGTTATTTAATGTCCCCGAATGTTGGTATCTTTATCTGTAAAGTGGGGAGTTAGGATTATAAGCATCTGTCAGGTTCTCAGGCGAGAATTAAATAGGATAATTTATTAGATTGGGACCTGCTTTACAGCAAGTGCTCAATAAATGCTAGCTAGCTAGTTTTACTACCATGAAGGTAGTTATAACTCTTTCTGTCAAAAATCTTAAACCGGGTGTGGTGGTCCATGCCTCTAATCCCAGCTGCCTTAAACAAATCTTATGGAAATGAGAACTGTATATTTTTGAGGAGATGAATGTTAACTAGACACAGTCTTTCAGTGCTCAGAATAACTTTGTCAGTATCATACAACCTCCTGAACTCCCCGCCACATCAGAAATCTGCCTCTGGTAGTCTTCTCTGTGTCTAGGATAGCTTATATTTTCTGTAGCTTTTTATACAACAGCTGACTTAATTACCATTTTAACTATGCCTTGTTTTTAAGAAACGGGAAAGGTTCACTTGTCCCCTTCACAGGGTGGGCATGTGACGGGGAGTGGCTTGCTGTTTCAGTGCCCTGCTGCTCAAACCTCTAGGGGAGCATACAGACAGGCAGGCTGTGGGGCCCCGGCCCCATGGCAGTGTCTTGGGGTGGACCCTGACAGCTCCTGAAGCCCCAGTGGGTATGTGCTACTATGTGCACTCATTTAGACCCTCTACCATGTCACAAGGACAGAGGGCTTTCCGTGCCCCAGTTTCTTGCCTTGATTCACCAGAAAAATTGGATCACACGTGGGCTTGGAGAATGATGAGTGCAAGGTTTCACTGAGGGGAAGTAGCTTGGGGAAGTCGGAAGGGGATGGAGTGGGAAGGCTTTCCCCAGAAGTTGGGCCACTCAGTGGCCTGGGCTCTCCTCTGACTTCCCCAGCCAAACTGTGCCTCCTCCTGCTTCTGTCGGTCTGTGACCTGGTGGCACCTGTCAGTGTGTTCCTCTCAGCATCAAGCACCTCTGTGTTTCTCTGCTGATGTGCTCTTCCACATGTCCAGCTGCCTGTGTCTCTACCTTGCTAGGGTCTTGGGTTGTTTTTATTTTTTATAGGCACAGAATGGGTTGTGGCAGGCCAGGTTGGTCTTGGGAAATACAACATTTGGGCAGGCACTTCCTAATGCCTGTCCTTACCCAGCTCCATGGGGGTGAAGCCCTAGCCAGGGACCACACCTTCCTCTACCCAGCACTTCCCTTCCCTTCTTCCGTATCTAAGGAACCACACTCTTCCCCTCTCAGCACGTCCCTTCCGTGTCATTTGGATATTATCCCCTACTGTATAGCTTTATTAAGGTGTAATTGATACACAACAAGCTCCCATATTTAAATTAGGCAACTTGATTTGTTTTGACATGTGTATACACATTTGAAACCATAACCAAAATTGAGATAATGAATATATACCTCCCCAGTTTTCATGTGCCCCTCAGTAATCTGACCCTCCTGAGGGTTCCTCCTTGCCTCTCTCATCCCCCGTTCCCAGGTGAACACCGATTTGCCAGAATTGTATATAAATGGAATCATACAGTATGTATGGCATTTGTTTGGTTTCTCTGCCGTGGCATAATTATAATCCATGCTGATAGGTGCACCGATAGTTCATTCCTTTGTATTGCTGAGTATTCCAATAATGTTTGCTTTGTTCACTGTTTACCCCTGTCTTGCTTACCTGGCTATGGTGTGGAATGAAAACACATTGTAACGATTTAAAAATATTTATTGAGGAAACATATCTGTGTTTCCCGTTTATATTTTTAAATTTCATTATCTAGTATGCATAGCAAATAATACACAGCAATTGTAGGGTCCCTGAGGGCAACATCTGTTTACATTCTGTATGCATAAATCTTTTTAAATGACATCTACAAGCAGTATTACTATTTATTTGAATCTTGAGGTTAAAATTGTGTCTTGCCTTCCTCAATCTCAATATAAAAAAAAGTGTTCTTCCATCCGAGTAACCCAATGGATTCATTGAATAAATTTAATTATGTCAATATTTACACGAAGTTTTCATTTTCATGGCGATAGATTTATTCTGTTAACATTAGAGTCTTTTTTTGGAAAATGTGGACAGTATGTTCTCAATTCCCTTGCAGTTGGAGCGTAACACGAAATAAACTCAGAAATTGATACAGCAAAAGTAATACATTTGAAAGATAATGAGAGACCATTTGGGAGGCAAGTCCATGTTTGCAATGACTTTCTATCTTCATCATAGTATCTCTCAACTGTTGACATTCCTGCATCTGGGAAGGAAGAAGATAAAAATTGCCATTCAAAGTGCCTGTTCAAGTTTGGTAAAAGATTTAATTTCTTCATCTATCACAGTGTCACCAGCCCTGTGAATACTATAGATCAAGCCTCATTGCCAGGAATACAGAGACTTGGCAGAGTACAGGGTAGAATTCAGCCAGAGGGAATTGTAAAGAAGCCAGAGAAAACAAACTTTACTCATGCTGCATCTCAAACTTGTGTTCTGGGCAGTTGTCCTAACTGTTGTCTTTGCCCAAAAGGCTGGGAATTCGGTAATTTAAAAAGTGAGCCAGTAATGGAGATACATGTACTAACCTTAAAGATGCTACAAGGATTCTAGTGGCACATAGATTTTTATTAGAATAATAAAAAGTAGGTGCAGTTTCTCTACTGGAAGGTAACTTGAAGATGATCTGTTCCATACTTTGATTTTGCAGGTGACTTGCTCAAGGTCACACAATTATTTTATGGCAGAACTGGGACTGAACTTGGCATTTCTGAACCACACACCTGTGCTCTCCCCATATCGCTACTTCCATTGTTGTTGGAGTAGGTGTGTTGGTGTATAAGGTGTTGGAATATTGGCCACGTGCGGTGGCTCACGCCTGTAATCCCAGCACTTTAGGAGGCCGAGGCGGGCGGATCACCTGAGGTTAGGAGTTTGAGACCAGCGTGACCAACACAGAGAAACCTTTTCTCTACTAAAAGTACAAAAAATTAGCTGGGTGTGGTGGCGAATACCTGTAATCCCAGCTACCTGAGAGGCTAAGGTAGGAGAATCACTTGAACCCAGGAGGTGGAGGTTGTGGCGAGCTGAGATTGCTCCATTGTACTCCAGCCTGGGCAACAAAAGCAAAACTCCATCTCAAAGAAAAAAAGGTGTTGGGATGTATAATTTGTCCTCTTTGGGCTGCCATGTATAGGTGTCCCTGTTGCCTGGGACCATGCATCCTAGATGAGATCTTCTTTGTGATCCATTGTATTGCCTTTGGGGGTGAGTCTACTTTTCTGAATAGAGGGTTGTGTCTGCTAACTCAGCCACCTATGTGATGAAAAGTCCACAGTGAGAGGTGACATTTGGCTAATGAATTAACCATGATTGTTCTCTTTGATTGTCTAACTACTCTTTATCAATTAGTCTGCTGAAATCTTTATACTCTGGAAGTCTAAAACTTTAAGTGTTAGAAGAGTTTCTCTTTTTCAGCTTCTCTTCCCTAGTCTTAACATCTAAGTCTCAGTGCTGTCTGCATTTTCATCATTTATTGGTGTAGCTTGTTACCATCTGTAACATATCTTCTCACACCCAAGGATTCTCAGCTAGGGGTGGGAAGACAACAGATAAAGATCATCCTCCCTCACCGAGAATCACTGATTTAGTCCAACACTTTCATTTTGCAGATTGGGAAAAGGAGTCTCATAGGAGTTAAGAACTTGCCTAACATCTCACAGTAACTGGTTTAAGATGAAAAGCCAAATTTTGTGTTTTGGACAGGATTAAGTGCAGCTGATCTCCCTGAAACACTGTTCAGGCCTCATTAGGCTCTGTGATGGCATCTAGCATCAGCTGAGCAGCTGCAGTATCTAATAAGGGCAGAGCTAGCCCGGAAGGATTTATTGGAAGAGGGTGTCTAATAAAATGAACAATTGCATGTTGAGTGTAACTGTGGCACTGCAGACTGTGTGCTGGAAAATAGCTGTCTTTTATGGAGGTGCATCAGCCGTCTGTATCTTCACTGATTGAGGAGAAAGATTGTGTTACTGGTCTCACCACCAATGACAAACAGAAGCAATTTACTTTCTTTTCAAGAGACTAGTTATAATGTGGATCCTCTCCAGTCTAAATTGGTCAGTCCTTTTTTAATACTATAATAGCTTATCATTTATATCTCCAGTTAGCATGTGATGGGAGTCACTTCACTCTCGATTATGTTTCTGGTTCTCATGTTGACAATGTAAAAATAGTTCAACTCCAGAGCACACAGGGTCCCCACTGGTGAGTTTTGGAGGCATTTGGTAAATATAAATCTTTAAAGTATAAGGAAAATGTTATATGATATTCTTTAAGGCAATAATAGACTCATACTATTTTTTTTTTAAGATGGAGTTGCTCTCTTTCACCAAGGCTGGAGTGCAGTTGCACAATCTCGGCTCACTGCAACTTCCACCTTCCAATTTGAAGCAATTCTCCTGCCTTGGCCTCCCAAGCAGCTGGGATTATAGGCACCCACCACCCTACCCAACTAATATTTGTATTTTTAGTAGAGAAAAGGTTTCACCATGTCGGCCAGGCTGCCTGACCTCATGGTCCGCCTGCCTTGGCCTCCCAAAGTGCTGGAATTACAGGTGTGAGCCACCACACCCAGCTAACTCACACCTTTTAAAAGAGACTTTAGATAATTTAGTAGCATAATTTTATTGTCTGAGATTATCCCATTGGTTGGAATAAGAAATTGAAGAAAATCAGTGTGACCCACTTCAGTGAAAGAATTCAAATAAAAAAGGAATTAAAAATAGATATCTTTCCATTGAGTCTGCATCCTGTAGTCTCAAGACCAGGACACAAAGATCCTGTTTTTCATTTGACAAAATAACAGAAGAGTAATCTTTTGGGGGAAGAACTCATGACTTTTAACATCGGTTGTGTTCTAAAATACTATTTGCAATAAAATGATTTAATGTGGAAGGAATGTGGTTAAGGGTACTGTATAGTAACACCCAATTTATAGTGTGTAACATCTAAGAGCGCTTTCTTTTCTGAGACGTATTCTAGAGAAAGATGATCATTTTAGAAGTTGCCTGCACAGTTCCTGACCCTCTCTCTGCCCTGTCCTCCAGTGCCATAACATAAAGGACTTCACTGATTTAAACAAATGAAGTTTCCATCAAGATTTAAATATATATGAATTTTGTATACATATAAAATTATCCACATATGCATAAAGAGGATCTCACTGGGACACTTTCGTTGGCAGACACACATCTCATCTCTTGGTGTTTTTCATTTGCTATTTTTGGCATGCTGATGGAGAAGAGGGTTTTT
Organism: Callithrix jacchus; assembly: GCF_049354715.1. NCBI lineage: Eukaryota > Metazoa > Chordata > Mammalia > Primates > Cebidae > Callithrix > Callithrix jacchus. Next base: position 21,897,754 of record NC_133514.1, read on the forward strand.
AGTCTTCCCTTTTTATTTTTCACATTTTAGGAATCGGCATGTCTAACACAGACATGATTTGGAGGGTCTAAAGATTCAAGGTTTTAAATAGATGGAGGTGAGTAAGCCTTGGAACTTAGTGCAGCTTGACGGATATTTTCACACCATTGGATCTATTAAGTTTTGAAGCTCTTTGGACATGAAAATGCGGAGAACTTTCACTTATTAATTGTACATTAAATGGAATGAGTTCCTAGATGGTTAAAATATTATTGATGTCAACCGGGCATGGTGGCTCACACCTGTAATCCCAGCACTTTGAGATGCCAAGGCGGGAGGATCCATGAGGTCAAGAGATTGACTCTCCTGGCCAACATGGTGAAACCCCGTCTCTACTGAAAATACAAAACTTGGCTGGGTGTGGTGGCACATGCCTGTAGTCCCAGCTTGTGGGGAGGCTGAGGCAAGAGAATCGCCTGAACCCGGGAGGTGGAGGTTGCAGTCAGCTAAGATGGTGCCATTGCACTCCAGCCTGGTGACAGAGTGAGACTGTTTCAAAAAAAAAAAAAAAAAAGCAACAAAAACGTTATTGATCTCAGTGTACTCATTTTCACTATTTTAATTGTTCTTTTCAGTAGACGATTTTTGGTAAACTTCTTTTAAGATGATTGAAAGCAGATTTATTTATAGAAGACTGCTAATGAATGTCTGCCAAACTCTTTTTGTTGGGGTGGGGTGGGATGGACTCCCCAATCTTTAGAATCTCAAGTGAAAATCTTCCAGAACCAAGTGTGATTTTTCCATAGATGGTTTCTCAGCCACCCTCACGTACATCCTGCCTCCTCTTGCTCACTTCTTACTTGTAACTGACACATGAGCTCTTCTATAACACTCACTTGAAATCCTCACTCTCTGTGCCAAGCTATGGAGAACACACTGGGCATTGGAGGACAGGGGAGGAGACTGAGACCTGGACACAATAATTTATTTAATCTATTTATTTTTTGGAGACAGAGTCTCACTGTATCCCCCAGAATGGAGTGCAGTGGCACGATCTCTGCTCGCTGCAACCTCCACCTCCCGGATTCAAGTCATTCTCATGTCTCAGCCCTCCTAAATAGCTGGGACTACAGGTGCCCACCACGATACCTGACTCATTTTTGTATTTTTAGTAGAGACAGGGTTTCACCATGTTGGCCAGGCTGATGTGAAAATTTAGTCAGAGGGATGTCATTGTAACTTTCTGAATTGGACAGAGCAAGGTTTTATATCTGCTCTACCTGCAGTTTTTTCCTGGATTTAGTTTTTACTTTTCACACATACTTTTTCTTTGATAGGAAGGGTGCGTTTTTGTCACTGTGTTTTCTTATGAAGGAACGGCAGGGGATCAGGGTGGCCTGTGTTCCTAAAGCCAACGTGGCATCCTTAGGTTGCTGGCAGCACATCTACCTAGCTACCACTTCCATGCAGCTGTGTTCTGTAAGCCCCATACTCACTTTTAAAGAATAATATGTGAAGGCTGTCTTGCAGGTAAAGGCATGTTGCAAAGTCAACAGAGCAAAGGCTTGCTATCCTATTTAGAGTTTGATTTTGTGAGTTAGAAAAATCCTGACTTTACCATGTATGAGCCCAGCAGGTGACTTAACACCTTTGAGCTTCATTTCTGCATCTCCAGAGTGGAAATAGTAATGCACATGTCCATAGCATTGTGGTTTGAATGAGTTCTTGTGTAACATAGCTTGCAGGGTGTATGGACGCATTGTAGATATGCTGTTGATGTTCCTTCTCTTCTCTTCCCATAAAGCTGTCTGTCCAGTTGAACACACCCACTTCTTGTTAGCTGATAGCATACCTGCGGTCACCTTCTTGAATTTTTCAGGATGCTATTCCACTTCCACCTGATCACCAAGGGGATCTTGTGGTGGGTTCACCTTCTAGTCTTTTTCTATTTCAATTACTAGCTTCAGATGATTTTTCTCTGGAGGAATATCATGCTTGGAATGGCTAAGGAGACATGTACTTCCCAGAGCTGAAGAGCAGGCTTTTAATGAGTTCCCCCACTAGAAAAAGAGGGAGGAGCCAGACCATGCCATGGCTCTCAACCTGCAGTTTGGGATTGCTGGTACCAGGCTCTCCAGGGCTGGATGTATGTGGGTCACTGTATGTAGATGAGAAAACTGTGAACAGTTCTTCAAGTTGCTGGAGTGAAAAGTACAAATTAGATTATTCATGATTATGTGGAGGTACCAGCTGACAGTCTATTTATTTTCATTATTAAAACAAGTGTGGTTTTGGATTACGTAGATTCCCCCCTTTATACTTAGATGGCAAAGAGTATTCATAAAGGATATCCATAAAGACCATGGCAGTGATTGAGCCTCCAGAACTGCCCCTGCAAGCTAAAACACAGGTTGAGAATCAAAGTGAGATGGATTGGAAGCCAAATTATAAGCTCATTTCAACTCTTGGCCTGCAGGCGCTGAAGTAACATTATTTGTTGTCTGGGACGGAAAACAACTCAGATTCGGGTCCAAGTGATTATTCCACTTAGGCACTGTGGCCTTGCTGCCAACTGCAATTCGGTTTAGACATAGATTAATTGGCCACGCAGAGGCGGAAGTGGGTGGTGAGAGCGGCGCAGGCACCGCGGTAGAGGCACCTAGTTGGGGTGGAGAGAGGGGGCCCCCGGGCGGTTGGCAGCCCACTCCAACACTAAACCCATAATGAACTGGGGTGAGGGTGGGTGGGTACAAAATGGACTCTAAACTTCTATAGTGATGCACCTCACACTTCTGCGGACCTTGTTCATGTCAGTGAGTCAGAGAAAACCTGACATGGCATTTGGAGGCCATCCCCATGGAGAAGGTGGGGACCAGCTGTCTGTAGACGTGAGACTTACCAGTTGGCCTTTGGAGCTTTCTGGACCTGTTTTTCCTATTTTATTTTTTTTAATTCCTGCATGTGAAATGGGAGCAATAGTGTGTGTGTGTGTGTGTGTGTGTGTGTGTGTGTACACACACAGTAATAGCAAATGTATATTTGTATAGGTAGTTATATATAATAGCAAATATATGTGTAGATGTATATTTGCCATCACTTGAATTATCAAGACAGATGCGATAAAAATCATGACAATTCAGGAAGAAGGACTGTGCCTTGGATAATTGAAGATAACATTATTGACATGAATTTAACAGGAAGGGCTTAATCCCTTTATAGAGTATTTTCTCCTTGCCTTTCATTCCAGAGTATTTTGCTCACACCTCTTTCCCATTCTGCTTTTATCTAGTTGACACGTTCATTTCCTCCAGTGGTATTCCCAAAAGACAGGAATGCGCTGGGGCCCGTTGTTGCGCCCTCCAAGGCAGGGGCAGGGCAGGGCAGGTCCGGGATTTTCACGCACCCCAGGGGAACGGGGCATCCGGTGGGACTCGCGCACGCCCTCTCCGCGGGTGTTGTGCTCCCTGGGACGCGCCCACCGTTCTCCCCGGGGAGCGGGAGGCTCCAGGCGCGGCAGGGGTGCCCTGGGCAGATGCACTCGATCCTCACCAGTGGCGCTGCACAGAGGCGGCCCCTGAGGTGCCTTGGGAAGGCTGGCGGTCCTCCCTCCTCCCATCCTCTCCCAGGGTGTGCACTTTCCTTCCCTGGGGAAAAGAGGAGGATTTTTCTAATTTTTAATGTTTCATTTCATGGAACCATTTTTTTTTTTTTTTTTTTTAAGTAGCAGCGCTGAACGCAGTCTTTGCAGAGGGGGGCAGCACTTTCCCTCCTGACCCCAACCTGGAAACCTCAGTGTGACTTCGGGGCTGTCAGAGGGTTGGAAGCAGAGCTGAGAGCTAGGACGCAGCTGGCTGGCAATCGGGCACATTTCCTTCTTGTGAGGTCAGCTTTTTTGATTTGCTCTTTTTCACGTGAAAATGTTCAGCTTGATTTTTACATACCTTTAGACATGGTTATCATTTTCACTTGGTTATCACTATTTAAAGTCTTTTTTTTTTTTTTTTTTTAACCGTCTGCATTTTATTCATTGAAATAGAAAACAAATACCATCCTGCTTTTTGGGGTAATACTTTCAGATGAATTGTGTTTTATATACTAGGTGATTTATAATTTTCCCATTTTGTAATATCACATGAATTTAAGACATGGAAATTTACAAGGGTTGCCTTACGTTTTTTAAATTTTGTTTTATTTTAGGTATCTTCCTATTTCAAGGAGAGAAGCCAAGGTAACTTTGACCCAGAGGAGGAATGATGTAGCCACCTCCTAGTCTTCCCTTCTTAAACCCCCAGGTAAGTGATTGTTTTCACTCGAGACAAACCTTTGCATGGTATACTTACTTTGCATTCAGTATTCTGGTTATGTCTGAAATGTGTTGAATTTCATTTTACTTTCAATAATTTGCTTAATAACAACTTATTACTTCAAGACACTGATAGTTTTTCCAAAATCATACAATTACTTGGCTCCATTAAATCCTTTTCATTCACTTCTTAAAGGCTGTAACAGTTACATCTGTTTCTAACTTTTCCAACTTTCTAAGCATATATCTCTTCTCAGAGTGGCCAGTGACTTAAACCAATCAGAGAGCTGGAAGAGTTACATCTTTTGAAAAGAATTCACTTACATAGGAACGTTTGTTCTCCCATTGGAAATTGGGGCAGGATATTGAGCTTTCTAAAATACCCTATCATCAAGTAGTTACTCTAATTTTGACTTCGCTACAAAATAAATTACTTAAATACCATGGTTTAGGAAATTGAAGAATGAACCTTTTTTCTGACTTACAATGTCTTAGAGGGACACTGTCTAGAACTCTTTGAGAATAGTACCCTTATGGATGGCAAGCTTGGTTTGAGTCTGTGGACAAATGTAAATCTTTGGAATGTTTTAGTTGTGCTCTTGTAACCAGTAATTTTGAGTTTCTATGCAATAAGATATTTTATTACATCTGACAAGACTTAAATATATAAAATGAAACAAGTATGGCAAAAATGTCATTAATGTTGACATGCAATGGTATGAAACAGGAAGCTGTGTATATGGTTCCTATCTGTAGCAGACGAGAGTCTTTTTTTTTCTCTAGAACTGATTCAATAGACATAAAAATGAAAATAGGTAAGCTGCACTCTGCAGACACATATCTTCAGAAAGCACTCTTCACCTTCCTTCTTCATTTAACAAATGTCTCTAGAGGTTTGTTTGACGGTTTTGCTTTTTTTTTTAAAAAAAAAAAATTTATTACACTATTAAGATAAAATAATGAAAGCCGAAGTAGTTGATGATGATCTGATTTTATAATAATGAACTTCCCTGTACTTAAGGTGTGTGTAGAGTTTTATAAAGGACTATATTTCAGTTACTAAGGGTAGAAAAAATAAAAAAAAAAACCTTGGCCGAAAGTTAATAATACAAACAAAAATAACTGAAGGAGAATTCCTCCCAAATCCTTTTCTAAGTAGAAAGTCAAATGGTTAAGAGGCTTAAGTGATTCAGGGCCAACTTGAAGGGCATATGGAACTGTCCTAATCTTGGGCCTTGTGATGTTTAATGTTTTTGAGAATGACTTGGATGATGTAAAATGTCATTACAACACCACATAGACCATAATTATTAAGACCTTGAGATAATACCAGAACACAGTTAAAGTAAACTTTACAGAAGAGGGAAGTAGGCCAGGTGTGGTAGCTCACAACTTTAATCCCAGCATCTGGGAGGCCGAGGCAGGTGGATAGTGCCACTGCGCTCCAGCTTGGGCAAGAAGAGTGAGACTCTGCCTCGGGGGGTGGGGGTGGGGGTGGGAAGAGAGTAGTAGTCCAACGTTGATTAAGATCTACTTGTGCAAATGCAAAGTTGTAGGATATTTCTGCTCTAAAGTTAAGCTACCAAAGTAGGAGGACAGGGAACACTTGGGGAGCAGATGAGCAGGGCTGCCCGGTATAGGTTGGATTATGCAGTGGTCACAATGCTGCTGAATCGTAGTACAGAGGTCAGGGATGTTGCCAAATTGCTGAGAGGCCCTACTAGGGCCTAGCTTGGGAAAGCCTTTGTTTTCCTAGAACTGCTACTTACTTTTATAGACTCTTGGCTTGAACATCCTTCAGCAGCGGAACTTCACCAGGCTTGCAAGAAACCAACGTGCACATTGAGAAAAGAGTCAGAGTTGTTTCCTTTATCTGTGGGAAGATAGACCTACCCCATACCAGTGCATGCTTGGTGATCATCGGATCCCGCAAGGGGAGTTAAGTGTTTCATTCAGAAATTTAGTAACATTAGGCCGTAAGTTTTGCAATAGGGATAGCTTTGTGTGTTAAACACGTCCTTCATAGAGCTTGTTCCACCATGGTTCCTTCTTGGTCAGTTGCTGCTCAACATTTATTTGTTTTTTTTTGAGATGGATTCTTGCTCTGTTGCCCAGGCTGGAGTGCAGTGGCACAATCTTGGCTCACTGCAACCTCTACCTCCTGGGTTCAAGCGATTCTCCTGCCTCAGCTCCCTGAGTAGCTGGGATTACAGATGTGCACCACCACACCTGGCTAATTTTTGTATTTTCAGTAGACACGGGGTTTCACCATATTAGCTAGGCTGGTCTTGAACTCCTGACCTCAAGTGATCCACCTGCCTCGGCCTCCCAGACTGCTGGGATTATAGGTGTGAGACACCACACCTGGCCTTTGCTCGCCATTTTTATGGCCACCTTGTATCTTGTCACTGCTCACTGACTCTATCTTGTCACTGCCCTTTGATGTATTTGCTGCCTCTCCCTACCTTGAAATGCAAGCACATTTCCACATCCTTATTCCTTTCCTCCTATCAAGGAAAAGAAGTCGCCGCTGGCTTTCCATGCTCCTCCTCCCCTGATCTGTGCTCCTGGCTCCACCTGTTCCTGTCTCCCACCTCTGACCCTTCTCCTGCTCACTCCCCAGCTGCCACTCCTTGAAGCTGTGTTGTTCTCCTCCCTCTTTCTACCTAGTATACTTTCTTCTCATTGCTAACCAGGGAGCTTCAAACCTCACGTCAGTGAAATTCCTATGATGAAGTGTTCCTGTATGAACAACTCTAGCCTGAGAACCAGTGCCTGAGTCATTCAAGACACCAAATAAGAGAATGAATGAGTGAGTGAATGAATAGAAAAGTGAATAAAGGATGTCGTCTACCTGAAGATGGTTCCACTGACTCCTCTAGCACTATGCACATTCTTCTTGGCTGGCAGGTGTCATTGCATTGTCATGACTGTTCACACAGTGGTCTCCTGAAGTCACCCCTGAGCAGGGCACAGACCTTTCCTTTCCCATTTTGGTGTTGCAGCTCCTCCTGGAGCATCTGGGGGTAAAAACTCTGTAGACACATAATCTTACAGGCCCTTTGCAGTTCCATTAGTCTGTGAAGCATGAGTAGCAAATAACGTAAAATAGTAGCTGATGCATTCATTTTGGAAGGAAGCAGATGTTATAAGTAAATGATAATGTAAAACTATAGTAACTTGGGAAGTTGCTCCTATTTGAATCAGTAAGTTTGGATTTTATGAAGTGGCCTTTTTGGGGATGTGTTTTAGTCTTTTAAAATGTTTTCATGAATGGAATGAGGAGTGCCGTGAAGTCTATAAATTTTGATCAGTGTCAGCTTTCACGGCTTGGGCCAACACTGGTTTTCCGCAGACAAGGCTACTCCAGGAGGCTCACCGTGGCACAGGAATGGGTATCCACAATGCATGCCTTTCGGCAGGCTTTTTGTTTCTTCCTGTTGATTGATCATTAATCAGGTCTTGTTGCTTGCCTTTCCCTTTCTGTTTTGAGCTCTGCTTATTGGGATTCCCTTTTCATTGAGTTGGGTTCTACCTCCAAGCCTGTGCTTCACCTTCTCTCCTCTGTCTTATTCTGCTGTCCCCTATGTGCAGTGCCTTCCCCTTCCTCTTGACCCTCCAGACTCTTGCTCCTTCTTGAGACTCAGCTTGGGAGGTGTGCAAAGGGGGAACCTTTGCTGAGCTCCTGTCTAGGATGGGGCTGGGCCATTGTGTGCCTCTCTATTGCCTTATTTTCCCTATTGCTTACAATTATTTATGGGTTAGATGTTTGTCCTTTGGTCATGATGGCCCTCAAAGTAGGTATGGTCCCTGCATTTTTAGCATCTAGTTTATGTATGTTCCTATTCATATTCACAAAGGCTTGAAGAGGTTGCTGGTGTCTGAAAACCCTCATCAGAATCTAGCAATGTTACCATTTGCTGCACACTTGATGGTGTACCAACCTTTCCCCTACTTTCTTCTTTCGAACGTTTGTATTTTCTTTGCTGCCTTGGAGGCAAGGGATCAGACTCCAGGACTGTGCCTGCTTAGTTAAATTAATTGTTTAAAGATAAGTGAAGGCTGAGTGCTCCGGCTCATATCTGTAATCCGAATACTTTGGGAGGCTGAGGTGGGAGGATCACTTGAGCTCAGCAGTTCAAGATCAGCCTGGGCAACATAGTTAGAAGACCCCCATCTCTACAAAAATAAAGAAATAAAAGTAGCCAGGTGTTGTGGCTTATGCCTGTAGTCCCAGCTACTTGGGAGTGAAGGTGGGAGGACTGCTTGAGCCCAGGAGGCTGAGGCTGCAGTGAGCTATGATCATACCACTGTACTTCAGCCTGGGTGACAGTGAGATGAGACCTCCTCTCAACAACAAAAAGAAAAAGTAAGTGAAACAAGGTAGAGGCAGCCCCAATATCCATTAACAGATGAATGGATAAACAAAATGCAGTATGTATATCCACGTAATGGAATATTCTTCAGCCTTAAAAAGGAGGGAAATTCTGACACATTCTAAAATATGGATGCAGTTTGAGACATTATGCTATGTGAAATTAGCCAGTCACAAAATGACGAATACTGTGTGATTCCATTAATATGTGGTCCCTAACTAGAGCAGTCACATTCGCAGAGGCAAAGAATGAGAGATGATAGGGGCTGTGGCAGGCAAGAATGGGCACTTGTTTAATGGGTACAGAGTTACAGTTTTGCAGGATGAAAAAGATTTGGAGTTGGTTGCACAGCAGTGAATGAATTTAGCACTAGAAAACCGTATTTACTGCTACTGGACTGTATACTTAAAAATGGTTAAGATGGGGCCGGGTGCGGTGGCTCAAGCCTGTAATCCCAGCACTTTGGGAGGCCGAGGCCAGTGGATCACGAGGTCAAGAGATCGAGACCATCCTGGTCAACATGGTGAAACCCCGTCTCTACTAAAAATGCAAAAAATTAGCTGGGCGTGGTGGCGCGTGCCTGTAATCCCAGCTACTCGGGAGGCTGAGGCAGGAGAATTGCCTGAACCCAGGAGGCGGAGGTTGCGGTGAGCCAAGATTGTGCCTTTGCACTCCCATTGCATTACCCAATTACCCAGCCTGGGTGATGAGAGTGAAACTCTGTCTCAAAAAAAAAAAAAAAAAAAAAAGGTTAAGATGGTAAATGTTATGTAAATGTAAAGTAAAAATTTAAATTTTAAAATTAATTAAAAATAAAAAGTAAGGCAAAATACCTGTTTGTATAAAGATTATCCTTTAAAAGTAAAAACAACAGAAAGGAATTTCTTTGATTTTTTTTTTTTAGACTTTTCATTGTTTGAGCTTTATTTTTCCTTTGCTTAGATTTTTTTAAATCACTTTTATTTCGAAATGTTTTATGCATGAAAACAAACTGTATTTACATTGGTAAGATCTTTGGAACTTAATTTTAGACCTTGCTATCCTTTTTTTTCTTTTTCTTTTTTCCAAGTTGTTGCTTCTATTTGCAGTTAAAATCTGATTCAGAATTACTCGCTTTCTCACTTGTTTTTCTCAGCAAAGATAATGGGATCATACTGCTCATCAGAAATACGTGTATAATACTTAAAAATTACTCTTATGATTAAGAGCAGAAATGTTTGTTCTGTCATAAGCAGAGGACACGACACTCTCCAGGGTTTCATATGATTGTTCATAAGAAGCCAACTATTTTAAGCTTTCACATTTTCCTCCTTATGACATTAACAGTCCTTTCTTGTGAAAAATCATGACTCTAAAGCTGTAACTATCACACTGGTCTTTGAAAGAATGCAATTTCAGAATGTTCAGCTGACACTTAGGAACTAGTTCTCTTTTGACTCCAAGTTTCTGACCCACAGTGTAATACCTTTCCTTGAAGAATTGAAAATGGAACTGGGCATGGTGGCTCACACCTGTAATCCCAACACTCTGGGTGGCCAGTGCAGGCAAATTGCTTGAGCCTGGGAGTTCAAGACCAACTGGGATAACATGATGAGACCCCTGTGTCTATAACAACATTTTAAAAAATTAGTTGGTTGTGGTGGCACATGCCTGCAGTCACAGCTACCTGGGAGGCTGGGGTGGGGAGGATCCCTTGAGCCGGAAAGGTGAGACTGTAGTGAGTTGAGATGGCACCACTGCACGATAGCCTGGGTGACACAGTAAGACCGTATGTCAAAAAAAATAAATAAAAAATAAATGGAACTTGAATCATGTCAGCCTAGGAATGTGTTAGTTGAAAATGAGAGAGGGAGGCAATAACCTGATGAAGTTACATAGAGAACTCTGGGATAAGAGAGGGAGTGAAAATGAGAGTGGAGGGTGGACTAAGGAAAGAACTACAACCCGTGGAAACAGAAAGCTCAGTTGTTACATGTTTTTTTGTTGACACAGGGTCCTGCCTTGGCCTCCCAAAGTGCTGGGGTTATAGGCATGAGCCACTGTGCAGGGATAGATGTTTTAACATTACAAACATGATCATGTAGTCAAGTCCCCCAGGGAAAATGAAATTCTTTTCTTCCACTAGGCAAATATCTCATTCAAGCTGATACTTTAAATTTTTTTCTTAGAAGAATATTTAAGTTCTTAAAATAAATGGGAAATAGAAATATTAATGTTTACCCTTAAATGTTTTAATAAAGAGTTATACATTTTAACTCACAAACATATATTGAGACTTCTTACTATGTAATGGGCTTTAAATATGCTTTGTGGTTACCAAGTACCAATTCTTGGACTGGAATCCAGGCTCTGGTGAAAGTTCCAGTCATCCACAGAGAAAAGAGAAAAATAGGGTGTTGTTTTCAAAGAACTAATATTCACTCTAAAGGGATAACCTTTACTTTGAGGGTCTGGCCTTTTTTCTTATTTACTAAAATTTAAAATAGAATGGTTAATGAAATTAATGATAGTTAATGTAAAAAATTTATTAGCAAAATAAAATGTTGGTTATTTAGGATTCTTGGGTGCAAGAAACAGAAATCAAGGAGGCTCACTTAAGCATGAAAGGAATCTATTGGAACAGTGTCCCACAGAACTGATAAAAAGCCTGCAGAACCCAAATCTCATATACGATAAAAACTTGCAGACCAGACTCCTTGTTATCATCACTTTTGTTTTCTAACTTTATAAAACATGCGAATAGCCAACCTTATGCCAAGACCATAGGGTGAGTATAAATAAAGGAGTAATGGTCCTAACAGTAGGAAATAGATTAAATTAAAATTAAAGGCTGGGTGTGGTGGCTCACACCTATAATCCCAGCACTTTGAGAAGCCAAGGTGGGTGGATCACCTGAGGTCAGGAGTTTGAGACCAGCCTGGGTGACATGGTGAAACACTGTCTCTACTAAAAATATAAAAATATTAGCTGGGCATGTTGGCGGATGCCTGTAATCCCAGCTACTTGGGAAGCTGAGGCAGGAGAATCACTTGAACCTGGGAGGTGGAGGTTGCAGTGAGCCGAGATAATGGAAGTACACTTCAGCCTGGGTGACGAGAGCAAAACTGTCTCAACAACAACAAAATACCATCACATAATTTATAATGTTTGACTTTTATCACATATATTTTCAGCAAAGTGAAATAAAACTCTAACCTATCATCTTGGAAAATTCATGTGTGTCCTAATTTGAGTCATAATCTAAAGCTGGAATGAGGATGGTATCTGGGTGTGAACTAACTTATTGCATATGGTCAGCTTGAGTTCTTTCTGTAGATATGGTCACCTCACTTTTCTTTCTTTGAGGTCTGTGTTGTGTGTTTCAGTCTCAGTGTTATTGTCCATCTCACTGTAATTTCAGATCACATTTTAACTTTTACTTTCAGTATTTAGTGTTGGATTCTGCATACTAGGTGTTACTCGACTTCTCTCCATCATAGACATTTTGACTGTCAAAGTATCCTTGCAACTCTCATTCCCTTTGTTTTATTTCTATACTTCGACAATAAGCTCTGGTAGTTTTATCATACACCTCTGGCTGTTTCTCTGTAGTCTCCTTTTCCATGCCTTAAGTATTGACGTTCTCTAGCAGTTCATATTTTTCTGTTAAAAAAACCTGAGCTCAAACCACTCTTCTGAGATGCACACTTCCGACCATCTTCATGGCATACCCCACCAGCACCCTCAATTCCTGATGTCCCCAGCTGAGTTCTGATATTGTCTCCAAGTCCAGCCCTTCTCCTTCCTTCATAGAGCAGCCTAGAGGGAGAGACAGGGAAGGAAAATTAACAGTTTCAGCACAAGGTTGAGAAGGGTCCTGAGACAGTTGGGCTCGTGGGGCAAAAAGAGGTGCTCTCATCCAGCTGGGAGGAAGGGAATGTAGGAATCGGTTCCAAAAAATAATGCTTGAGTGGAATTCTGGGAGGATGTGTAGGAATCTTTTGGGCAGACTCAGAGGAGATGCAAAGTGTCCTGTAACCCTAGCATCTTTTTCTCTACTAAGTCATCAGATCATTTGATTTAAGACAGAAACCACCCTTCTTGATGTTATTCATATCCTATAAAGAAATCTGCAGACTTCCTCGAAAGAAAAAACCACGTACATTAATGGGAGCTGGGGCTTCCCAGTGAGCAAACCGTCAGCTCTAAAACCTGTAGCCATAGTGTAGTCCTTCGGGCATCTGCAGCTATCTTCTATGGCACTTGAGAGCGATTGGGATCCCCAGCCTCCACTCCAGACCTAAGAATGGAATCAGCTGAGGAGCCTAGTTGTTGTGGTTCTGTGAAGAGAGGACCACAGAACGGTGCAGGCTTTACTTCCATAGGGTGAACCTTAGCAGTCAGGTCCCTGTGTATCTTCTTCATTTTAGTTTGGTATCTTTAGTTATTTTCACTGTTCCTGTCCATCACATATTGCAGAGTCTTCAGCAGGCTGATGAGAACTTCTGTTGATGTGCTCTGGTGCCATCACACTATTGATAGTGAACTTCCTGTCATTAAGCCCATATATTTCTGACACATATCGTACATTTTTTAGCTGTGGAAGGCATCCTGTTTAGTTACATAAGCAGTTAGCTTCTTGTATCCCAAAGTGATACACAGACATTTTACTTTCTGAAACTATTTGGAAATAATTTCAAATTACAGATGCTCTTCGACTTAATGATGGGGTTAGATTCAGATAAGCCTATTTTAAGTAAAAAATGGTCAAAGTCAAAAAGCATTGAATACCCTAATAAACCCAACGTAAAGTAGAAAAATTTAAGTTGAACCATTGTAAATGGGGCACACTCTGTATAAGAAAGTTGCAAAAATAAAAATAATACAAAGAACTTACGTGTTCTTTACTTCGATTTGCCTGTTAACATTTTACATCATTTTTTTTTTTTAAATGAGACTGAGTCTGTCTTTGTTGCCCAGGCTGGAATGCAGTGATGCAGTGGCATGATCTTGGCTCACTGCAGCCTCTGTCTCCTGCACTCAAGAGATCCTCCCACCTCAGCCTCCTGAGTAGCAGGGACTGCACGTGTGTGCCACCACACCTGCTTAAATTTTTTGTATTTTTTTGTAGAGACTTGATTTTTCCAGGCTGGTCTTGAACTCTTGGGCTCAAGTGATCCACTTTCCTTGGAATCCTAGAATGCGGGGATTACAGGCGTGAGCCACCACCCCTGCCCATTTGCTTTTTATCCATGATCTCTCTCTCTCTCTCTCTGTATGTGTGTGTAATACATACACATACACACACATACATATACATCCATACATAAGTATACATACTATTTTCTCTGAACCATTTGAGAATAAGTTTATACACCACAGCCCCTTACTGCTAAGTAGTGTATTTCCTAAGAATAAGGATATTTTCTCGTATAACAGAAGTACAAGTATCAACATCAGTAAACTTAACCTTTATTTGAATTTGCCTAATGCCCAGTGTTGTGGTTTTGTAAACTGACTTAGTGTTCTTTACGGTATTTTCCCCTCTGGTACTAACATCAGGGATTGCATTTAGTTATTATATCTCTGTTGCTTTAACCTGAAGTATTTTCACAGCTTTTCTTTGTCTTTTGTGAAAATGTTTTTGAAGTACACAATCTTTTTTTTTCCTTTAAAGATATTTTTCTTTTTGGGTTAGATGAGTGATTCTCGTGATTGGATTGAGGTTACACATTCTGAACAGGAATTCTGCAGAAATAATGCAGTTTTATCAAGATATCACCTGTTCCTCATTGATGATAATTTTGATGATTCAGTTAAGGTGATGGCAGTTTTTTTTAATACTATATAGCTACTATTTTCTCCCTAAAACTAATAAGAAGGGTTGCTTTTATCCCTTTATGTTAATTTATTTTTATATTTAAAAATTTTTTGTGGAGAAGGGATCTCACTATCGTGGCCAACCCTGTCTCAAATTCCTAGGCTCAAGCAATCCTTCTGCCTCAGCCTCCCAAAGTGCTGGATTACAAATAGGAGCCACTCCACCCCGACTAAACCCTTACTTTTGATCCCTATCAGTCAATTACAATGAAGTGAATACTCTTGAAACTCCCTTTCTGCAATTAAGATGGTTTGGTTTATAGCCGAATTTCCTACCTAATCTTTGTTACATGGTTGGAGTTTAGTTGAATAAATTGAAGATGGATGAATTTAAAGGCCAGAAAGGGACTGAGTAGCCATCACTGATTTCTTACAGTATGCTTACGTTTTCTCTCATGGTGAATTATTTTGAAGAGCCCACACTTCTAAGTGTAGAATGAAAATTGAAGTCTATTGGCCTTTTCCTTGCAGGCTTTATTTAGAGTATATTTAAGTCATTCTTCCCTTCTGTCCTTGAACCTCCAGACACAAAGAGGGCAGCAGTCATAAAATGTGGAGAGCCGATGATCACTGGCCCTGACCTTCCACTGGTAGTGAGACCACTCCAGCTTTTGCTGCTGCTGCTGTGGCTTTGTGAGGAGGTTAGGTCCAGGTCCGGATCTCTTATTCTAAATACCAGCTCTGGGAGAAAGAACCCTTCCTATTCTCTGCCCTGTTTTGGGGATTGACCAAAAGGTTTAGTTCAGAGGTTCTTCAGCATTCTTGGTTCATAGTGCAATTAGTGTCTCAATTTTTCCAAAATCCCTTGAACAAAAGAAATACCTAAGGTTAAAAATTAAGTACTTAGGGCCCTGTGTGTTGGCTCACCCCTGTAATCCCAGCACGTTGGGAGGCCAAGGCAGGTGGATCACGAGGTCAGGAGTTTGAGCCCAATGTAGCCAACATAGTAAAACACCGTCTCTACTAAAAATAGAAAAATTAGCTGGGCATGATGACGTGTGCTTGTAATCCCACGTGTGCTTGGGAGGCTGAGGCAGGAGAGTTGCTTGAACCTGGGAGGCAGAGGTTGTGGTGAGCCGAGATCACACTGCTACACTCCAGCCTGGAGAACAGAATGAGACTTTATCTGTTCATCTTTCATAAAATAAAATGAAATTAGTTAGATCCATCAGCTATGAATATTTATGTCCTAAGAACTTAGAAGCTGTTTGAGAAAATAATACAATAAAGGAAAAAATAGTTTTATCTCATTCTTGACCACAATTATTTAACAGTGGGATGTGTTCATCTCTTGAGCACTGCATGATGTCTCAACCTTGGAATCAGATTAGACACCACTTCATTTTGTGCAGCAATTGTGTTCATTACAGAAACCACTAAAAAGGTGGTTGTGCAAAGATCGCCAAAAGCGATGTAGCTTAATCTAACGTTGACTGTATGATGTCCAGCAGTTATCTACTATTACTACATTCTGCCAAAAAATTAAAATATCCCAAGGTGTCTCTGTGACTTCCCTTTGATGCCTAGGGGTACCTCAGCGTACAGTTTAGTAACCATCAATTTAGGTAAAAGAATCTTTCTGGGGATATTTTGCAATTGTTCTGTTGCCCTTGGCCACCCAAATTTGTGTCTTATTGGCAGGTTAGGGGTTAAATACCTCTAAAGAGAGAGATGATAATGTCACTGCACTTGGGCAGGAGGCAGAGATAGTAGGCTGACATTTCAACCTAATTGGTAGGAGGTAAAAATTCCTTCTTTCATTTGTGATATGTCTAAGCTACAGAGGCCTGACTTTAACTTTCTGGGAAGTATTGCATTGTGTCTGCTTATGAGTGAAGAAGAGAATAGCTGTTTAACTACACTATGTACGTGATAAGATTTTCTTACTTAACCTTTTTGGTTTTGTTCACATATTTTTTCCACAAACTGTTTTCTCTGGATTAATTATTTGTTTGCAAAATATTTTATAGTTCAGACTTCAGAAGGACACCATAAATCTCAAAACCAGGACTGTGCTAACAATACCTTTTTGTAACAAGTTGGGATCAAATTAGCACAAATTAGCTAAATCATAGTAGAAATGAGATCTAGTTGACATGATCGTTTTATTTATTTGAGCTTTGGGTATGAAAAAACTTTCCTAGGCTGTGCACAGTGGCCCACACTTGTAATCCCAGCACTTTTGGAGGCCAGAGCAGGAGGGTCACTTGAAGTCAGGAGTTCAAGACCAGCCTGGCCAATATGATGAAACTCCATCTCTACTAAAAATACAAAAACTAACTGGGTATGGTAGTGCGTGCCTGTAGTTCCAGCTACTCAGGAGGCTGAGGCAGAAGAATCACTTGAACCCGGGAGACAGAGGTTGCAGTGAACCAAGATCAGGCCACTGTGCTCCAACCTGGGCGACAGACAGACTCCATCTCAAAAAAAAAAAAAAACAACTTTCCTACTTGGAATTGGGTATTTTGAAAATTTAGGTAGCTTTAGAATAACTAGAAGCTGCCTGCTTTACCTAGTCTGAGGTTTTCAGAGGAGAGGATGTTGGCAGATGGTTTTCCCCTCAAAGAAACCTCAACTGCTTTACCCAACTTTTTCCCAATGAACAGAAATCAGGGATCTTAACACCCTAGATAATCCTAGGAAGAATGAAATAGCACAGCATCTGGGAAAGGACCACAAAGAGAGTCAGCAGATTTTGACTCTCAAGAGTTCCATGAACCCAGGATAGGCTTATCCTGTGACAGAGAGGACATTCACCATCCCTGGGCCCACTCAGTGATCTTGTCAACCAGAATGTTTCCCCACCCCCACACTTTTTTAAACACTATTCACTACTGTGCATTGAGAAATGTGTCAGGCTCCGATCCAGTACTGGATGGATGAATGAGGAAACTGAGGCTCAGATACAAAAATAGTACCTAAGGTAGTGTATACAAAAATAGCTAGGATCTAGGTCCTCTGCCCCCTACCCCGAACTCCCATCTCCTGTCTTGCACTCATGTCATGCACAGAGCAGTTGAAGTAATTTGTTTCAATGCCAATCTTGCAAGAAGATTGAAATGGCAAAATTCCAAATAACTTGATATATATACATAAGTATATATATATTTATATATTTTTTAATATATATTTATTTTTTATATATTTATATTTATATATATTTGGATTCCTAGATCTAGAATGAAAGCTTTGTGAAGGCAGGGGTTTTTAATCTCTTGTTCCCTGCTGTGTTTCCAACTCTTAAAATGCTGCCTGGTACATGAGAGATCCTCAGTAAATTTGAGTGCATGGGCACAGTGTAATTTATGGGTAATCTTCATGACTGATATTTACGTTTAGTTAATCAGTATTTGTGTAGGAAATAAGTCACTGAATTCTTTGGAAGTTTGCTTAGATAAACTTATTTCATAAGTTATTTGGAATTAAATAATACTCTACAGAAAAGAATCGTGTTTGTAATGAATTCACACTGCCTAGAATATGATATTAGGAGCATTAATATGATACTAATAACTTTGTCATTGTCAACTGAATACCCTGCCTATGGCATTTCTGGTTCATGTGTGTATATATATGTATGTATGTGTATGTGTGTGTGTGTCTTTGTCTGTGTGTGTTTGTACACACACACACACACACACACACACACTTTTTTTTTTTTTTGAGACAAAGTTTCACTCCTGTCACCCAGGCTGGAGTGTAATGGTATGATTTCTGCTCACTGAAACCTACCTCCCAATCCAAAACTCCTGCCTGAGCCTCTCGAGTAACTGGGGCTATGGGAATGCACCACCATGCCTGGCTAACTTTTGTATTTTTTTTGTAGAAACAGGGTTTTGGCATGTTGCCCAAACTGGTCTCGAACTCCTGAGCTCAAGTGATCCTCCTGCCTTGGCCTCCCAAAGTGCTGGGATTACAGGTGTGAGCCACCATGCCTGGCCTGTTGTTGTATTTTTGTAATGCTGTTCACAAAGGTAGCACAAATATGAAACCCATCATAGCTAGAAGTTTATTACTTGTGTTGAGAATTTAAAATTCTGACTCCCCAAAGGAGAAACAATGAGAAGAAAACCTTGCCACGTGATAACTGTAGCATTACCAGCCCCCTAGGTTGGATAGTACCGGTTCCTCTTGTAATACAGGACTATTTATGCCCTTGCCACTAGCTATTAACAGTAGAATATCATATAGGGCATCTGTATGCAATAAGGTACATGCAAGTTTGTGGGATTGCTAAGAACATGAAAATGTCCGGTAACATTATTCCAGGAAATGCAGGGATGTGTGCAGTCTTACCTTCATTCACAACTTGATAGTTACTACTTAGGACTTATGTTTGTTTATGTTGGGGCCAAGTTAGAAAAGGACTGAGTTATTTGGAGCCCCATCCCAGCTGGGGAAGGGTGGGACACAGCATCCTTATCACCCATGACATTTCTCAACTTTCTTAGGAACAATAGTCCCTCCCAGCAGCCTTTGAGAAGCGCTGCGTTTTGGGAACACTTGATTCCAAGTTTGATTTACACCTCACTACCAGTCATAGACTAAGCCAGTGTTTCTCAGCCTTTGATTTGGAGCTTAAAAAAAACTACAGATGGCCAAGCAAATCCCCAGAGTTTGTGATTCTCTCTGTCTCAGGTGGTGCGAGTTACCTGCAGTTTTGAAAAGCATCCCAGGGGATTGTAATGAGTCTTCGAAGGGAGTCAGTTTGCAGTGATTGCTGTTTCTGGTCCTGCAACCCTGATTGTACTGCAGTGTACAGTCAGCAAAGCCCTGAGGCCAACTGAAACACATTTTTAAATGAATGTTTGCACCGTACTGACCTCCCAGGAAGCCTCTTGAGATCATTACTGAAGGACAAGCACATGAGACCAGCATTTCCCAGAGTGTTTCCTGGAGATTGCTAGTTTTGAGATACTTTTCAAAAAATAACTTTGTGATCAAATAACTTGTGATCAAAAATATTGTACAATGGATTCCTCTCTTGTAGAATACAGTGTACCTTAGGCTATGAAGGTTCTGGGAGTTCTAAACTAAAGAGGTTTTGTTTAACCTCTGGGTTCCCAGCTTGCTTCTCCACAGAATCCATTTCCAGCCAGACATTTCTCAACCTTCTTAGATACGATGCCCACCCAGTAGCCTTTGAGAAGTGCTGCATTTTGAGAAAACCTGATTCCAAGTTTGACTTACACCTCACTACCAGTTGTACGCTAAGCCAGTATCTCTCACCTTTTGATTTGGAGCTTTAAAAAAACTATAGATGGCCAAACCCATCCCCAGAGGTTCTGAGTCTGTGTGTCTGGGGTGGTGCCAGCTTGAAATTTTGAAGACTGTACCGGGGATCTTACATGTTCTTGAGGTGGAGAATTACTACATTTAGGAGAGTTGTCTAAGTTCTGGTTTTTTTTTTTTTCTATAAGGCTACAGTGTATACATTTTACAGCTCTGTGTGTGTGTATGTTTCCCCCCACCCTCCTGAGATGGATTCTTGCTCTTTTGCCCAGGCTGGAGTGTAATGACATGGTCTTGGCTCACTGACACCTCTCCCTCCCAGGTTTAAGCCATTCTTTTTTTTTCAGCCTCCCAAGTAGCTGGGATTACACTGGCCACCATGCTGGGATAATTTTTTTTGTAGAGATGGGGTTTCGCCATGTTGGCCAGATTGGTCTCAAACTCCTGACCTCATGTGATCCACCTGCCCTGACCTCCCAAAGTGCTGGGATTACAGGCATGAACCACCTCACCCAGCCCCACTTCATAACTCTTTTTGATGTTAAGCATGTTTCCTAGGGGGAGTTGGTTTCATGTTGAAAGAAAACTGAGGTGATATGGGGACTCTGAGGTCCTTAGCCTACCGGGGACTCTGCCTGCTGTTCCCAGCCTGGGCATTGGCACAATTCCATCGCAAATCTGGACTTGCAGGTTAATTTGTGATGTAAAGAAGCAGTAAAGAGGAGCAGCGCTGTTGAAGGGGCTTCCTGAGCTACTGGGACCTGGAATTCTGGTTGGTCAATACAAATGATAATTTGGTAACATGGTGATTAAATTGAAGCTTTCTTGGAGAAATGTTCTTGGCATAGGTTCTTCTCATTTTATATCTCATGGCCTAACACCTTCTAGAATCTCCATTCCTCAGCACCATGCCATGAGAAACCAGGCAGGAAGTAACTCAGTAAGATTAGTGGATTTTTAGAATTACCATTCAAGGAATTAATATGGGGATAGTAAAGCAGTGTGGCACAGCCACATGCTTCTCAGATGATTTTTTTTATTTCAAGAAATTGCTCAGATAACAACATCCGAGGTGGAGATGAGGTCAGAGAAATCTACTAATGCTGTGAAGATTGTCTCATTTCTCGTGGGAAATGCCCAGGTAGCTGTAGGTTTAATCAGAGGCAAGAGAATCAAAGTTGTGCTTTTGTGACCCATGAGTGCTTTGATGAGGATGTTTGTGCCTTTCCTCCTTTCAGTCCCTTGTAGTCACTCACCTTGCCATGATAAGTGATACCAGGATTTACTAGAGAGGGTCAACTCAAATGGAAAGCAGCTCTTTCCAGTTGGCTTGTGGTTGGAGGTAAGAACATTTTCCAGGCTGCATTCTCTATTAGTAGTGCTCTGAAGCCATTTGCCTAAGGGTGACCAGAAGACAGGACAGGCGAGCCAAGCACTATGAGTGTTCCAAGCACTATGTAATCTATTTTACATATGTAATTCTCTCACTTAATCTCTTTAATAATCCTGGGAAGAACTTCTTGGTAGTTCTTTATCGAAAGATGAGACCCAGTGGTTCAGGGAGATAAAATAACTTAAATAACTTGTCCAGGGATACACAGCTAGAGAGTGAGAGGGCTGGAATTCAGACTTAAGTCTACCAAGTTCTGAAGTCCACTTTGAGGTCCCCTGCCCCATCCTGCTGTCTATAGCTGGTACCTGTGACAGTGTCACCATCACTTGCTTCAGAATATCTTCTTTGCTGTTGAGTTGGATGACAAGCCCTTAATTCTGTTAGGATAAAAATAATAAAGAGATGCCTTATAACGGATGCCTTAACTCTTACCCTTATGCTACTATCAGCCTTGCACCGCAACTCTTAGCAGTCATTCAAGGACACACTGTGAAAGAAAAGAATATGGTAGCCAGTCAGAGGTTCTTTGCATTTGTCTCCACTAAGTATATTTAGATTAACTTCTTTTGATTTCTGAATAGTAACTTAATGGTATTTATTAGCAATGCCTTATGTCTAGCATTTAGTGGCATTAGCCGGAATTTTATAATGGCATAAACAATTTCCTAGAGGAAATAGGATATCGCCATGTGATACAAAGCATTAGTAAAATAAATATGAATCCAAGGTTAACCATTAGCCTCATTAATTCAAATTCCAAGCTAAGCCTCACTGTGTCAAAAAAAATTACTCTTTTTCAGCCCAGTTTGACATTTTAATATGAAAACCACCATAGACTTGCAAAGGCACAGTATGAGTGATATTAACTGGCTCCCTAACTTAATTACAGAATACCAATAACATTGCCTGGGGCCACGTGACTCTAAGCTTTCAGGCTTAGGAATCACAAGACTTCCCAAATGTTAGCTCTGGGAGGTGGTCATTTAGTTTGACTATTAAATTCTGCAGACAAAAAGGTGGGTAGAGGATCAGCAGAGGTAGAGAATCTTTCAAAAATCACAAGGCTGGGTGGGTCACAAGAATGGTCTCTTTACTACTTATTTTGTCACTTTAGTGTTGCCTTTAATTGGAATATTTTTAAGAAACACTTGGGCTGAGTCTGTTAATATAGCAGACTATTAGGTGTGGCTCAGTTTCTGCTTATGTGTCATTCAGTCTCAACCGAGCAACCTAAAGATGCCCCAGAGGCTGCAGGCTGCATAGAGTGATGGCTGTCAGTGTTCAGCCTCATTGGTCTGAGTTCTCTCAAACTCAGAGTAAGAGCAGGTGGCCAACAGATTTTGGAAGCCTTTAAAATATTGTTCTAGTTGCCCAGTTACTGCAGAGCAATCATTATTTTTTGTTGGCAGTTCCAATCCATATGTGCAAGCTTTGTGGCTGATGCAAGGTAGCAGTGAGAAGAATGAAGAGTTTAAGCTGAAAATGAATGTCTGAAAATGAGCCTAATCCTGAGTAAGGCTTGTCATCAAAGTAATTAGCAGTTGAAGATTTTAATGAAAAGTGAATGTATTCTCTGCTGCTATGTTGTTGTGAATTATGCGTACTTATTAGCAGAAAACACTGAGATTTGGTAGCCTAACACATTTTGCGAAAGGGTCAGTCAGAATGGAATCAAAAGACTATGCTTTTAATGCAAGAAGCTGATCTGGGTACTATATATAGGCCATAATTTTGCATTAGATTTAATGTAGCTTAATTTTTTTTTCTCAAGATATTCCCAGATAAGCAAAAGCTGAGGAAGTTTCTTACCAGTAGACATGTCCTACAAGAAATGCAAAGGGACTTCTGCAAGCTGCAATGAAAAGATACTAGAGAATAACTCAAATATGTACAAAGAAAAAAGCATATCAGAGTAGATAATACATGGACAGTTATAAAAGCTATCATTTTTATAATAATGGCTTGGAACTCTGCTTTTTGTCTTCTACGTGATTTCAGAGAATATGGATTTTTTTTTAAAAACAGTTATTGGTTTATTTTTTTGGATACAAAATGTACAAGGATATGATAGTCCCCTTTAGCTTTATTGAAGCATGATTGCTCCAATGTGTATGTGTCCCTGTCAGTGGTTGCCCTCGGTGTCTAATTTGGCTGTCAGCCCATTCCACTTACTGGGACTTGCAGCTGAGAAATTATTTGCGGTACCTCAAAATGAGACCTGTTCAAATGGCTGCCTTTCTCCAAGTGAGCGGGTCATTTGGTACTCTTTTTACTACAAGTGACAGAAAACCCAGCTCATACTGGCTCTAGCATATAAGTGAATGTGTTGGCTTATATACATACACAGGGGCAACTAATTTCTAGGGTGCTTCAATCCTGGGACTCAGATTCCTTGGTTTTGCTCTTTATTGTAGCTTGCCTTTTTAGCTGATGGTAGAAAAGGCTACAGCATCTCTAAATTTATGTCTAGCTGAAGAGTTAGCCTGCCCCTCTCATCTTTCCAGCAGATCCCAAGACTGACTCACTGGCTTTGACTGAGCCGTATGTCTATCCCTAAACCAATCTCTTTGACGGGGTAGACTGAATTACACTCAATTGACCAGCTCTTTGTCATGTGTATCATTCCTGAAGCCAGATGATTTTCTTTCACACATGAGCTAGAGAAAATGTTGGTTTTACTAGGTGCTATCAGGCTTTTAAAAGTGTCAGGACTTTGAGGAAAAAGGAGCAATAAAGTTTTTTTTCCTCAACCTGCACCATACAGTTTTGCTCATGTACAAGTTTTAATATTATCTAAGTAGTCTTACATCAGAAGTGCTGATTTTTTTTTCCTTATAAGGTTTGCTTGTTGGTGTCTTTGAATTATCTGTGAAAACATAAATTGTGTTCTTCTGGTTTGCTGCATTCACCAGGGCAATATTTAAAATCCCAACGAATGTAAGGATATAGAAACTTGCAGTGCCTAGTTATAGCCATGGCCTTCCTGAAAAAGGGCCAAGTTACAGGACATAAGTATCTGCAAGCTGATACATCATATATATGTATATAACACGTATATATATACATATATGTATATATGATAAATACACATCATACATATATACATACATATATTGTAGGCCATAATTTTGCATTAGATTCAATGCAGCTTAGAATTTTTTTTTTTTCTCAAGACATTCCCAGATGAACAAAAGCTGAGGGAGTTTGTTACCATTGGACCTGTCCTACAAGAAATGCAAAGGGACAAATCTATGCATGTATATATGTTACATACATATATGATACATATATGTATATATAGATTTGTCCCAGCAGTTCTAGGACTCATTTGGGTAATAGAGATAGCTCAAATAGAGCCTGGGCTGGTAGTTGATTATCTTTAAGAACAATTGTATATAAGCTTTTGCATCTGAATTATTTTCCTGTTAACTAAGATGAATAATTTTCTAAATTGAGAAAATCAGAATAAATTTCTTAATCCTTTGAACTTACAGTGAGCTTGCCATTTAAAAATGTCTACAACAGCAGCTTTCTGTCGACATGTTAAGAGACAGATCTAACCATACCAGGAAAATACTACATTTTTATTCTCTGATTTATGGGCCTTGGGTCCCCAGAAAGTGAAATTATTAATACATATTAGTGTGTTGTTGATAGTCAGTAGCCGATGTCTAGTTAGAGAAGCCCAGACTTCAATAAACGTATTTGTCATTGTAAGTAACAGGTTTTTTTTTTTTTCTTTCTTTTTTTTTTTTTAATATGAAGTCTCACTGTCACCAGCCTGGAGTACAGTGGTGTGATCTCAACTCACTGCAACCTCCGACTCCCTGGTTGAAGTGATTCTCCTGCTTCAGCCTCCAGAGTAACAGGTTTTTAAAAGAAAGCAAAATTTGTATTTCACAATTAATATGTGGTACAATTCTACCACAAATTAATAAAACATTTTAATTTGGGGACATTAAGAGGACATTATTTGAACTTTATCCTTAGTTTTTACTAATAGCAAAGTGGGTGAGAGAGGATATCAAAATTTTGTAATTGAGTATGAAATTATGAGTCAGACCTGAATATGCTATTTATTTCTGGCAGTGTTACCTGCTCTCCTGTTCCTCCCCAATCCTAGCTGCTTCTAAGATTTTTTTTTTTTTTTTTTTTTTTTTTTTTGAGACGGAGTTTCGCTCTTGTTACCCAGGCTGGAGTGCAATGGTGCGATCTCGGCTCACCGCAACCTCTGCCTCCCGGTTTCAAGCAATTCTCCTGCCTCAGCCTCCCAAGTAGCTGGGACCACAGGCGTGCACCACCACGCCCAGCTAATTTTTTTGTATTTTTAGTAGAGACAGGGTTTCATCATGTTGACCAGTATGGTCTCCATCTCTTGACCTCGTGATCCACCCGCCTCGGCCTCCCAAAGTGCTGGGATTACAGGCGTGAGCCACCGAGTTTTAGCAGCTTTACTGTGATGGCCTTTAGGTGTATTTTATTTACATTTCTCTTACTTGTGGTTCATGGAGCTTGTTGAATCTCTGGCTTGGTATCTTTCATCAGTTTTAGAAAACTCTTGGTGCCTGTCTCTGTAGCGATTGCACCTTTCTCATTATTGTTCTCTTTTCCTTTTGGAATAATAGTTACATGTATATACTTTTATCGTAGTGTCTTATATGTGACTTAAGGTCTTTCTCGTATTTACAGTTCTTTTATATTTCTTTCCGCTTCTGATTAGATTTTTTTCTACTGACACCTGTTTCACTGCAATAAAACTTTTCTTTCTATTCTCCTTTTAAACCTATATATTGAGCTTTTAATTTCAATTATCGTATTTCAGTTTTTCTCTTTTTTTTTTTTATAGAGCCTAGGTATCTGGTAAGATTCTTTATCTTTAATATATTTTCTTGAACATAGTAATTGTAGTTATAGTAAAATTCTGTTTTGAGGAATAAAATATCTGGATTGCCAGTGAGTCTATTACCAGTTGTTTTTTTAAATCTTGGTTTTGGTCATTTCCTCTTGTTTTCTGTTATACTTTGTACTTTTTTATTAAGTGTCTGACATTGTATGTGAGCATTTTTAGGATCTCTGGATGCTGTTACATTCATCTAGGGAGGTTTTTTTTTTTTCCTGTTAGGATAAAGCTGTTCATCTAGATTCAATCAGCAATTAGGACAACTGGAGTGGAGTTTCAGGTTAGTCTGCTTTTGTTTGGTTTATTCCTAAGGTATAACCCATTGAGAGTCTCAGCAGAAAGCCTACAGTATTTGTATTTACCAGGACTCTTTGTCCATGGTAGGCCCTAAATGTCAACTCCTAAGCTGAGCAACACCGCCATAAAGTCAGCTTAGCTTTTTAGCCTCTTAGCAGAAGCTTTCTATTTATTTTCTCTTCCTTTTACAACTCACAGCTTTGGAGTACAAAGGCTGGAACAAACGTTTGGTTCATTTTTCTGAAGCTGTCTTTTCTCTTAGGATCTTTGTGCCCCACGTTCTGGCTGCACTGGTAGTCCCAGATTTCACTTTTCATCTCCCCATCCCAATGAGGCTGCTCCAGGCTTTGGGCTGCAGATGTCTGCTTGGCCAATGTGGCCTGGCCAGGAATTGGTGAATGCTCTGAAAAGGAAGGAGCAAGCAGTACAAAGAAGGGTCTCACCTCAGGGTGTTTTCCTTAGCCCCTCAAGTTTTGCATGCCTTGATTCAAGACCAAAGTCTGCAAATAGCAGCTGTCCTCCTCCTCTTCCTCCTGCTTTCTGTCCTTTCCCTTCCCCCTCCTTCATCCAGCTTTTGTAATTGTTCTCAGTGGGAAGCTTAGTGTGATATTATCATTACTTTTTTTTAATTCTCATGCAATCCAAGTTTTTGCATGAACGCAGTATGTATGGTAATAGTATCTATTCATATCAAGGCTTTCCTTTGGGAAAACAGAGTAGACAAATACTATAACTCTTTTAGGTTAAAATCATGGTGTATGTTATTAGTATTCATTCATTAACTTTTTGTTTAATCAGTGTTGAACATGCTAGAAGCTGAGGACACTGCTGTGAACTAAATAGTTATAATCTCTGCCTTTAGCCAAGAATCTTATAGTCTGGTAGAGACAAATACCTATGTGTCTGTCTCTGTCTCTATTTAAATCTACATCTAGATATAATTCCAAATTATTGTAAGAGCTACAAAGGAAAAGTAAAATTAATTATGAAGGAGACTTAGAAGAGTGACTTAATTTACACCAGGGGAAAGTTTTTAGAGAATGTGCCCCTTTGGAGGTGTAGGCTGAGAGCTGCAGTGAAAAGCAATTAGCCAGAGCTTTCTAGAAGAAACAGCACATGTGCTGCCGACCCTGTCAGCCAAGAACTTGGTTCATTCACAGAACTGAAAAAGTGCCAGTGAGGCTTTCAGCAGTGTAGAGGTTATGTAGGCAGTGGGAACAGAGGAAAGTGATGTGAGCTGAATTTGAAGCTGGGGCCAGATGACACTGGGCCTTTTAGTCCATGCTAAGGATTTTAGAGTTTCTCCTAAATGACATGGGAAGCCATTGCAGGGTTTGGAATACAGGGCGCTTTGATGGTTGAAATGTATCACTCTGGGCTGGGTGTGGTGGATAGGCCCAAGTTCATTTTTATATAAATGTTTTTGGTGTTAAAACTTCCTGAATGAGTCAGGGTGCCATGATTCATTACTGATTCTCAGCACTTTGGGATGTTGAGGCAGGTGGATCACTTGAGTCTAGGAGTTTGAGACCAGCCTAGTCAACTTAGCAAGACCCCAAGAGAAAGTACAGTTAAGGAAGGAGAGAGGGTGGTTCACAGCGTCGGTGTGGTCTTTAGATCAGATAGGATAAAGATTCAAAAATGTTGGGATTTGGCAATATGGAAATAGGGGTGACCTTCAGAAACAGTTTGAGTGGAGTGGTGCAGGTAGATGTCAGAAGTCAGACTGAAGAATCGGGAGAGAGAAAATAGAGACAGTTTGGGTCAATACCTTTTTTTTTTTTGAGACACAATCTTGCTTTGTCCCCAGGCTGGAGTGCAGTGGTGCAATCTCGGCTCGCTGTAACCTCCGCCTCCCAGGTTCAAGTTACTGTCCTGCCTCAGCTTCCCAAGTAGCTGGGACTACAGGCACATGCCACCATGCTTGGTTAATTTTTTTTTTTTGCATTTTTAGCAGAGACAGGATTTCACCATGTTGGCCAGGATGATCTCTTGACCTTGTGATCTGCCCGTCTCAGCCTCCCAAAGTGTTGAGATAATAGGCATGAGCCACTGCACCCAGTAGGGTCAGTGCCTTTTTAAGAAACCTGGCAGTGTAGGCCTAGGGAGAGATGTGTAGCACAGTTTTGAGTAGTATCTAACACATACACACACACACGCGTAAGTTCATAGTTAATACAGGGATGGTAGGATCTGTAGTCTTGCAGCAAAGAATCTAATAATTTGCTTGTATATTAAAGTACAGGCTAAGCTACCCCTAAATACAATCACTTAAATAAAAGTTAATATTTTTCACTTAAAGTCAACAGATGATGACTCACTCCACATGCAGGAGAGGCTAGAAAAATAAATGTCTTCTTCCTCCAGGCAGCAGGATTACAGGTGGCCGAATCCTAAGTACAGGAAGGATGTGCCCAGAGTCCCAGATCATGACAAATGGTCACTCCAGTGGGCCATCCTAAAGTCCTCTCACTTGACTGTGTGCTGGCCTAGCTCACATAATAGGACTAGGCTTTTGAGAGTCATAATTCTAGAAATGGTGATAAATTCTCATTTTAAACACACGTGGTACAGTGACTAGCTAGGGGATAGACTTTGATGAGAGCATCGTTGGTAGCCCACATGTTGTCTGGTGCCTCAGGGATGACCTGCGATGCCACCTGTGTCTGGACCACAAAGGTTGCAGCTGATCTGGAACAGGTGCTAGCCCATCTGCTGAGTGAAAGCAGGCTGAGACACTGGCGTCATTTTTTCCATTGCTCCAGTCAGTGTGACCACACCTACGGGATGCAGTTATCCTGCATGCCAACCAGCTCTTTATTTTGCTTTTGAATTAACTGTGGTGGAGGGCTGGACTCGTGTCTCATGTGATGTGATGCCAATAGTTTGGCTCAGCCATTGGCTGAGTGCTTTAGGGGATATGGGAGGCATTTCAGCCGCCTCTCTAACCTTACAGTTAAAGACACAGTCTTAACTCCAAAGTTGCTGCAGCTTCTTACTCAAGTCACAGGACTAGAAAACAGCAAGTCCTGGACCCAAACCCATGCCTTGTTATTTAAACCAAGTGGTCGTGTGTCTTCTCCGCCCCTAGATTTTCATTGTGTGGGGTGCTAACCTGGTACCTACTAGATGCAACAGAATGGTTGAAGTTGCTAATTACAATTTTCCTTTCTTTCTTATTTTTTTGGAGACAGGTTCTTGCTGTCACTGAGGCTGGAATGCAGTAATGCAATTACAGATCACTATGACCTTGAACTCCTAGGCTCAAGAAATCCTCTCACTTCAGCCTCCTGGGTGGCTAGGACTAAAGATGTGCATCACCATACTAGGCTAATTATATATATATATATATATAAATTTTTTTTTGAAGAGATGGGTTCCTGCCGTGTTGTCCAGGATGGTCTCAAATCCCTGACCTCAAGCAGTCCTCTTTTCTTGGCCCCTCAAAGCACTGGGATTACAGGCGTGAACCACTGTCCAGCCTGAAGTCTCTCTTACTACATAGTTCTCTTATTTCTTTTCCTTTCTAACACTGACTTGATGAAGAAGCAGGATTATCTGTCCTATGGAAAGTTTTACCCTCTTAACTGATTACTTCCTAAGGATGTCTATTTAATGTGTCTATCTCTGGTATTACCTGAAAGCTAGTAGATAGATTTAGAAACTTGATTATATTCAGATCCAGTTTATTTTTGGGCAAGAATACTTAATAGGTGGTGCTGTATATATTAGACTATTTTAATAACCCCCAAAATTAACTAAAATGTTCCGGGATGGACTGAGAATTTAAGTTGCTAACTTCCCAGGGAAATGAGGAACAGCCAGAGTGCAGCTACTGGTAGCAACTATTGGAAAAAATAAAACCACTATGTTCAGCCTCTTCAGATACCCTGGTTATAGAGGAGAGGTGTAATAGAATTTTAAAATTGCGTTTTGCACCAGGGATCCAAATTCAATAAATGTGTGAGTTGGCAGACAAGGCAGTTTTGAAAACCAACCCCACAGTTCTAAAATGGTCATATTATAGAGAAGAGTGAGGATTTTTTTTTTTAAAGTTAGAATCTCATTCTGTCACCAGGCTGAAGTGCATTGGCTCGATCTTAACTCACTGCAACCTCTGCTTTCTGAGTTCAAGTGATTCTCCTGCTTCATCCTCCTGAGTAACTGGGACTACAGGTGTGAGCCATCATGCCCAACTAATTTTTGTATTTTTAGTAGAAATGGGGTTTCATCATGTTGGCCAGGATGCTCTCGATCTCCTGACCTCATGATCCACCTGCCTCAGCCTCCTAAAATGCTGGGGTTACTGGTGTGAGCCACTGCACCCAGCTGGAGAGAGGATTTTAAGTGGTTTGCCAGACTCCAAGAGGCTGTGGAACTTGTTGCAAGAGACCACTGGCACTAGGTTGGATTTGCCCAGGCCCAGAGGACCTGCAGGAGAGATGGCTTCCAGGACTGAGAATCTCCCAAGGCCCCACTAGAGCAGCTCATACAAGAGAGAATGAACTTTAAGCATCTGCCAGCCAGGCACGGTGGCTCATGCCTGTGATCCTGGCACTGGAGAGGCCAAAGAAGGCAGAGGTTTCTGTTTCCATTTTGCTGAGGGGACTGTTGTTGGTTTGCTTTAAAGTTCTGAAAAGTCAGTGGCTAAAATAGTTGAGGCCATTTTTCAGTGGGCTTTGATTGGGAAAGCTGAGAGTAATGCCTTTCTCTGTGTCTTTCCAATAGAATTTTTTTTAAAATATTGGTAATTTTCATCTGGAGTTACTTTAAAAAAAATAAGCCCCTTTCTGCTTTAGTCATTAACTTAAAATATGTGTAGCTGCTTTTTAGTATAAAAGCCATATTAGACATACTAGCTGGAGAGAAAGAGTGGCAGCTGACAGCGACTCTTTCCCTGGTTCTGGTTTTTTTTTTTTTTGACTGCTCTCAATTACTTTCTAGACGTTGACCAGATATAGGCACCAGGCTTATGTCAGTAACAATTCTCAAGTTCCTCCTACTCTAGAATTCTAGGACTCCCTTAAATTGTATGTGTTTAGGTCAGGGCTAGCTCCTATAAGATAGCAGGTTTGTCAGATGAGTGTCTTAAGCATATCAAATATGGAGCTTCAAAAATCAGAGAACTGGAATCCCAGTGCTTTGAGAGGCTGGACAGGCAGATTGTTTGAGACCAGCTTGGGCAACATAGCAAAACCCCATCTCTGTAAAAAATAGAAAAATAGCCAGACTTGGTGGCACACATCTTTGCTCCCAATTACTTGGAAGGCTGATGCAGGAGGATCACCTGATCCTGGGAGGTTGAGGCTGCAGTGATTGTGCTACTATACTTCTGCCTGGGTGACAAAGCAAGACTATGTCTCAAAGAAAAAAAAAAAACGGTTCAGAGGCATCTTGTTTACTTTCTTTGCTTTTTTTTTTTTTTTTTTTTTTTTTGAGACAGAATCTTGCTCTGTTGCTAGGGCTGGCTGAAATGCAGTGGCGTGATCGCGTGATCTCAGCTCACTGCAACCTTTGCCCCTGGGTTCGAGTGATTCTGTGCCTCAGCCTCCCAAGTAGCTGGGAGGACAGGTGCCTGCCACCACACCTGGCTAATTTTTGTGTGTTTAGTAAAGACAGGGTTTCATCATGTTGGCTGGGCTGGTCTCGGACTCCTGACCTTGTGATTTATCTGCCTTGGCTTCCCAAAGTGCTGGGATTACAGGCATGAGCTACCAAGCCTGACCTGTACATGTCTTCTTAAATTAGAAGAACCCTCCTAGCGTGAACCACTGCCCTGAACGCTTTGGGGACCCTGCAGTCATGGAGTCAGAGGTACCACTCATTTCTGTCCCTGTCCTCATTACCGCTTGTCTTCATTTGTGTCTGGATTGGGTTAGGGCTCCTTTTAGGTGTTAATGAGGAGTGGACTGTTGAAACAAAATGGCTTCTGTACCTTTGTAAGGAGAGGGTACCATTCCTTATTTGATTGGCTAAGTGATCCTTTCAAGTGTTCAAGCATTCAAATTATAGCCAACAGCAAAATTATGCTTAAAGAAAATTGGCTTCCCATAATTAAAATGATTAAAACAAATATTAAGCCTTGGGAAACAGCCAACATTTTTTTTCTCTTTTACCTTTTTAATAGGGCATAACTTATATGAAGTACACAAATCTTAAGGATACAGTTCAGTGGAGTTTTACATATGAATATATTTGGTAATCACACAAATCAAGATGTAGAACACATCGAGAATCAAAAATGATAGGCCCCCAAGCTACCCTCCCTTCCGTTTAACATCCTCTGCCCCAAAGATCACCACTATTGTGACCTCTACTCTAATCAAACATCCTGGGTTAGTTTTGCCTGCTCTTGAACTTCGTACAAATGTCTTCATACAGTATGTTCTCCTTTATGTCTTACTCCTTTCACTGTGTCTTTGAGATTGATCTGCCTTGCTACATACAGCAATAGTTTGATCTTTTTTGTGGCTGTGAAGTATTGTATGAATATACTATAATTTATTCATTCTACTATTGAGGGATAATGTATTTTATCCAGTTTTTGGCTATCAGGGATAAAGCTTCTGAATACCTTTGTACATGCTTTCTGGTGGACATGTCTGTTCTTGACTTACTGGGTCATAGAGTAGGCTTGTTTATCTTTAGAACCCGCTGATAATAGGTTTACAGCTTGACTGTGTCACTTTTGACTCCACCAGCAATGTATGTGAGCTCCAGTTGCTCCACATCCTTGAAAGTACTTAGTATTGTCAACAACCAACTTTTAACACTAAAAAAGTGCTAGCTCTAATTTAAAAATACATATTTTTTTTGCATCTCCAGAACTCAGATACTTGTTGTTAAGTGAAGTTTTAATTCACCAAGTGGCAGGATTGACTACTGGGTTCAAAGAGCTTTATTGTACCACAAGATCTATAAGAGGACAAAACATCACCTCTGCTTTGATGAGTTTGCTTTATTTCACTAGGGTATCATAGAGAGTAGTCCGTCAGCATTGCGATTCAGTTTATGATCAAGTGCCATGATCGATAGTCTCTCAAACCTGTCTTAACAGCAGGATCCAGTCCCCACCCGAATAGTCAAGCACATTATGCTTGCCTGTAGCATCTTTTCTGTTTTCGTTTAGCATGGTGCTATCATTAATTGTGTACCTACCCAGGATACCTCACTAAACCAACCCATCTGGCTGATGGTAGCACTGTGTGCTCCAGATCTGTCTCCTTAAAAGCTCTCTCATGTCTCTTCAACGTTATCAGAATTGAATCCCCTAAATCTTGTAAATTAAGTTGCAGTGTTAAAATTACATCATTGTTCATTTATGATACCTCCTCCTGGAAGTATTTTTATTTTAATAGTGGATTCTAGGAGACATTGATGTCTTAGCTACAAGGAATTAACCATTGATGGTTGAATGTTTGATCTTTTGAGGCTAATGGAAAATTTTGAAAAGAAGTCTTGATAAATATCTCCATAAAGGGAGCTGTGTATGCTGCCTGCATTTCAAGGTAGCCCTAACAGGGAGCTATGGAAATGGCTAAAGTTGAGGCAGAAGTTTCAAATAATGCCAATGCCAAGATGAATTGACAGCGTGTATCTGTTGGTTTGGACCATTTCATTCTGAATGTATTGACTGAGTAGAATCTCAGATTTTCTGAAGTTTTATATATATTGTCACTTTAGACCTTATATTCCAACAGATTTTCTTTACACTCACTATAGAATGAGAGAATTTAGGCTGGGCACAGTGGCACATGCCTGTAATACCAGCACTTTGGGAGGCCGAGGCGGGTGGATCACGAGGTCAAGAGATCGAGGCCATCCTGGTCAACATGGTGAAACCCTGTCTCTGCTAAAAATACAAAAAAATTAGCTGGGCATGATGGCGCATGCCAGTAATCCCAGCTACTCAGGAGGCTAAGGCAGGAGAATTGCCTGAACCCAGGAGGTGGAGGTTGCGGTGAGCCGAGATTGCGCCATTGCCCTCCAGCCTGGGTAACAAGAGCGAAGCTCCATCTTGAAGAAGAAAAAAAAAAAAGGAAAGAATTTAGAGTCCTTTTGATTTTCACAGTTAATACAGGACTGAGTATGGAAATTCAAATGATTCTTTGATGTTTAGTTAAAACACTGGATAATGAGACAAATCCTAGTCCACCATTGGAGTCTATACTGCACCCATCTGATAGAATTCTTACACAACCATGTACTACATAACAATGTCTGGGTCACCGATGGGCCATATATATGATAGTGCTCCCATAAGATTATAATACTGTATTTTCCCTGTGCCTTTTCCACTTTTAGATATACTTAGATGCACAAATACTTACCGTTATGTTAAAATTGTATTCAATGCAGTAACATGCTGTACAGGTTTACAGGCTAGAAGAAACAGGCTATACCATATAGCCTAGGTGTATAGCAGCTCCTCCATCTCAGTTTGTGTCAGTACAATACGTGATGTTTGCATGATCAAATCACCTAAGAGTGTGTTTCTCAGAATGTATCCCCATTGTTAAGCAACACATGACTGTATAACACATCAACATATCTCTATGTTTCAAAAACCAGTGTTTGAGAAGATATGGTGGATGATTATGTTGAATTTGATTTTTTTTTAATTTGTTGAGACTGAAACCTATATACATACCTGAGTTACTTTTGGAGAACTCAGTGAAGTTCTATCATTGTCATAGTCATATTTTATACATCTTTCATTAAATTCATTTCTAGGTACTTTATATTTTTGATGACGTAGTAAATGCTATCTTTTCTAACATTTCATTTTCTAACTCTTTGTGTTTATATTAAAGTATACTTGATATTTATACACTGCATTTTATATCTAACAACCTTTTAAACTTACTAATTATGATATTTTATATGTGCTTTCTTTTGGATTTTTCTATTTTCTACATAAAGAAAATAGACCCATCAGTATATAATGACATTTTTATTTATTTATTTTCTAATTTTTATACATTTAAATTTCTTTGTCTTGTCTTATTGAATAGGCTCAGATCTTGACTATAGAGTTTAAGAGAAGTGGTGGTAGTGGGTATCCTTATAATCCAGATCCCAAAAGGAGAAGTTTTAACATTTCCCCGTTAAGTATCTGTTGTAGGGTTGTTGTAAATATCTTTCATCAGATTAAGGAAGTAGCCTGCTATTTCTGGTAGATGATGAGTTTTATCACACACTTTGTCACACTGTCTCTGAAGTGGAAAATGGCAGTCCTGACACACTCTCATTAACATATGATCTTCTGGATTGATTTTTATCACCTAGGTTGGGTTTGAGACTGAACCTTCCATTCCTTTTCCTGGCTAAGAATTCACATTTACAGTTGCCTAAGTCTCCCTCTTTGTACTGGTGTACATCTGGTTCTGAGCAAGAACTGGCTCATCATCAACTCAGGATATTTGGGGTTTTTGTTGTGTCATTTTTTCACTCCATCAGGTCTAGGCTTGAGTCTTTTCAGTTGAACCAGTCTGTGCCCCAAGCCTCTATTTTGCCGTTAGTCCTGAAGGTGACTGAGTGTTTGCATTGACCAATGAAAACTCACCCATTAGGGGAGGAGAAAACCAGAGTATGAGTGAATCAAGGTTATTATCCTCATCCTTTTGCAGGTGGCACAGAGCTGTGCAGAGGGCTCTGAGTCAGAATCCAAGTACCTGGAATCTCTTGGCTTTCTCATGGCCAGTGCCCCATTGTTGAGAGCCTTTGCCTTCTCATCCTTAGAGCCAGCCCCCTTTTTCTAAGTACTCATCAAGTTGCTTTTGCTCTTAGACTTTGTGAATCATTGAGGGTTAGCCCATGGTTAACCTCTTTTACATTATCCCTTTAACCCTGAAGGAGTTGAAAGTTTTAATCTTACATTTTCAACTGGGGAGCTCCCTTACAGAGACATCAAGCAAGGGGCTTCAAATCCTAACAAGAATGGAGCTCCATGTTTTAGATCCAACCTGCAAACTGGAGATTGAACATATTTAGTTATACTTAATTAAAATGCAAAAAGCGTATTTTCTTTGAAACAAAAAAATCTTTTTGACAACTAAAATTTGTTGTACCATGTTTTTCATAATGTGTAGCACATATTATGCAATCCATTAAGTGTGTGTATCGGTTTCCTGTGGCTGCTGTGACAAATGACCGTCCACATAAGGCTTAAAACAATAGACATTTATTTTCTCATGGTTCTGGAGGCTAAATGTTCAAAATGAAATTGTCAGCAGGGCCGTGCTTCCCCTGAAGGCTCCAGGAGGCAACGAACCCTTTGCCTCCTTCGGCTTCAGGCCACATCACTCAAGTCCCTGGTCATGGTCACATTGCTTCCTCCTCTTCTGTGTCAGACCTCCCGCTGCCCTGATCTTACAAGAATACATGTGATGGCATTTATGGCTAACCCAGATAATCCAGGATAAATTCCTCCTCTCATGGTAATGAACTCAGTTACATCTTTTGCCATACAAGGTAATATTCACTCTTTTTGCACTGGAAGACAAAGGTTTTAGGGATTAGGACACAGACACCTCTTTTTCGGGGCCACTAGTCATCCTAGCTACAAAGTGGAAGCTGTTATTATATTTTGCTGATGACGTAACTCAATGTAACCAGAAATGGGCATTTAAAGACTAGTTCAGCCTTGAAGTTCTTTAATGTAAGAATAAAGTTGCTCTATTTTTAGTGCTACAAAAAATGAAACTAGAGAAAATACTTGATTATCTCAGATTATCTCTCAAATGTGTCATTTCAACTTCCTGTTTATTTTTACTAAAACTGATCATTAGAGGATGTTGAGTTTGAAAGGTATCTCTACGTGAGATGAATGAATGTCATAAATACAGGTCAAGAGACTTAATTTAAAATATTACATGGTAGTTGAGAACTGTATTAGTTTTGTAGCCTGCCAAGTAGGCCGTCCTGCTACATTACCTAGAGAGGTAATGATTTATGCCAGAGGAGACTGAGGGGGTCCTTTATTTTACCTTTACGTGCTCACTCTGGGAGTCAGATAGAGTAAACATTTTTTGTATGATGCTTATTGACTTTAGAATTAGTTTCTGAAAGTTGGATTTCAGTCTTTAAAGTGGTAAATATTTCTATTATCTCTCTATATGGAAGGAAAAAGATATTTTTCAGCAAGGATGTTCGTAACCTTTAACATTTGGCCATATTTGTGATACAGTGGATTCTTTCAGTTCCTGAAATGCAGTGGACTCTTTGAGGTCCTTTAATATGCAAAGCACAGCACAGCATGATGGAGCATGATGAAAGTGACCTAGATATGTTCACTCACTTATCACTCATTTATTCAATCAATATTTATTGAATCCTTGCTGTGTGCCTGGCACTGTTATAGGAGCTTGGGAAACTGCTGAATAACAATAACTCAGATAAAGGTTTTACTTTCATGGAGCTTATGTTCTCGTGGGGAGATAGACAATAAAAATCTAGAGAAGTACTAGAGAGAAAGTGCTATACAGAGAGTTACAATGAGATGTGCTACAGAGTGACTAGTGGCTTCTTTTGACTGGATGATCCAAGAAGGCCTCTTGAAGGAGGTGATTTTAAGATGAGTTTTGATTGGGCATGAAAGAGCCCTGTGGGTGCACTGTGTAGGATGCAGAAGCATATAGGGCCACTCTTCCAAGGCCCCAAAGGCAAGAATGAGTGTGGCAGCTTCGAGGGAACATTGTAGCTGAGGAACCTGTGGTGGGAAATGAGGTTACAAGGGACAGTTAGGACCTGTCACCTAGTTCTATGGTTCACAGCCTGGGCTTTCCATTAGAAATATCTTGCAGGAACTTTTTAAAAAAAAATACCTGAACCTCACCTGAGATTGGAATTTCTGAGGATGGGATCAGGCATCCATTTTTGTGGCTGTCTCTATTTGGTTGTGTGTTGGCCCAAAGAGATTCTAATCTAACAGGAAAGATGCATGGGTAATGCAGAATTTTGGTAAGGTAGGAAATTTGAATTTTCGTTGAAAATC
The DNA here is from genome assembly GCF_049354715.1 of Callithrix jacchus. Taxonomy (NCBI): domain Eukaryota; kingdom Metazoa; phylum Chordata; class Mammalia; order Primates; family Cebidae; genus Callithrix; species Callithrix jacchus. The sequence continues at coordinate 21,936,088 of NC_133514.1, forward strand.
AGTGGGTTGTTTTTAAAGTCTGTTAACGTAGGGAGTGATAGGACCTGATTTCCGCTTATTCAAAGTTTGCAAAAGAAAATTAAGAGGCTGTGGATACGTTAGTGAAATAAACATTTTAACTGAAGTTTTAAAGCAATGTCCTGTGGGAGCACTGACAGTGGAAAGATCAAGTCGTCACGGGGCAGGCAGTTCTCGGTGGCAGAAATGTTATCTGAAGGAGTAGGTGTGGTGTGTAGAGCCATGGAGACACAGCTTCCAGCTTCAGAAACAGCTGCGGTGTGGTGTGTGAGAGTGAACGGCTGAGGGAGGAGGCCGGTATGGTAGGAGTCTAGAGTTGGGGAGGACATGGCTGGGGGAGAGGCAAAAGGGGAGGTTGGATGCCTTTGAGTGTTATGTAAGGAAGCTAGACTGTATGAGTCACTGGAAGTTAAAACCTCTGAGCAGGCTTGTGTTAGGAGGCTGGATCGGGTGACTTTTAAGGGTGGATTAAAGATCTGGGTGGAGGTGGAGACTCCTTAGGGAAGCTGCTGTGGTTCACAATGTAGTTTGTGAATGAGTACCTGACGTGTAAGGCAGGGGCTGTGGAAATAGGAAGAAGCAGGCATATTTAAGAGTAGTGATGGTGATCATCAGAGTGGGTTCTTCTGACAGATGTGGAGGCAGTGGGTGGACATTTATAGCGTAGGAGTGGGTAAAGGTGACTCCAGGTCACCTATGACTTGCCAGTTGCCTCTGTATGCCAAAAAGAATTTTCTTTTCTTTTCTTTTTTTTTTAATTTAAGTTCCAGGTTACACATGCAGGATGTACAGGTTTGTTACATAGGTAAATGTGTGCCAGGGGGCTTTGCTGCACCTGTCAATCCATCGCCTAAGTATTAATCCCAGAATGCTTTAGCTATTGTTCCTGATGTCCTTTCTCCCCCTACCCCTCCTAACAGACCCAAATTTGGGTCGTTCCCCTCCCTGTGTCCATGTGTTCTCACTGTTCAGCTCCCACTTATGAGTGAGAATATGTGGTGTTGGGCTTTCTGTTCCTGTGTTAGTTTGCTGAGGATAATGGCTTCCAGCTCATCCATGTCCCTGCAAATGACATGGTCTCCTTTCTTTTTATGGCTGCATAGTATTTCATGATGTATATGTACCACATTTTCTTTATCTGGTCTATAACTTGGACCAGATTAATTTGGACCAAATTAATTGATGGGCATTTGGGTTGATTCTGTACCTTTGCTATTGTGCATAGTGCTACAGTGAACATACATGTGCATGTATCTTTATAACAAAATGATTTCTATTCCTTGGTTGTATACCCAGTAATGGGATTGCTGGGTCAAATGGTATTTCTGGTAGTAGATCTCTGAGGAATTGCCACACTGTCATCCACAATGGTTGAGCTAACTTACATTCTTACCACCAGTGTAAAAACATTCGTGTTTCTCCAAAGCCTCGCCACCATCTGTTGTTCCTTGACTTTTTAATAATTGCCATTGTGACTGGCATGAGGTGGCATCTTATTGTGGCTTTGGTTTGCATTTCTCTAATAATCACTGATGTTGAGCTTTTTTTCCTGTTTTTTGGCCGCATAAATGTCTTCCTTTGAGAAGCATCTTTTTGTGTCCTTTGCCCACTTTTTAATGTTTTTCTTTCTTGTAAATTTGTTTAAGTTCCTTGTAGACTATAGATATTAGACCTTTGCCAGATGGATAAGTTGCAAAACTTTTCTCCCATTCTGTAGATTGTGTATTTGCTCTGATGATAGTTTTTTTTTTTTTTTTTTTTTTTTTTTTTGCTGTGCAGAAGCTGTTTAATTAGATCCCATTTTTCAGTTTTTGCATTTGTTGCAGTTGCTTTTGACATTTTTGTTGTGAAATCTTTGCCCGTGCCTATATCCTGAAGGGTATTGCCTAGCAAAAATACTGTTTTTTTTTTCTAAGTCATTACTATTCTATGTAAAAGGGCACTTCAAAATGACTTATTTGCCTAAGCTTGAAGAATTTTTATGAAATAAGCAAGTCAACCTAATAAGAAAACACACTTTCTATGACCATAAGAGGCCTTTTCAAGGCTGAAGATTCAAGATAATATCTTTAAGCCTGAGTTCTAGTTGATACGGTGATCAGAGCCCAAGCCTCTAGTTTGGCTGTCGGGGTACTGTAGGGGTGGCAGGATGGTGGTGCTCAGAGTGGGACTGCAGCTATAGCTGCAAATGTACAGCTATTCTCCCCCAGGACCTATACCTGTCAGGTGATGCCTCATGCAGGACTGGCGGGAGCTCCAGCCAGAGGAAATGGGAGATGGTGGAGGCCAGGGTGGAGGATAGGGGAAGGTCAAGGGCACTCTAGAGGATCAAGGGTGAGAAATGTGGGAATGATCAGGACTCATGCTGGCATAGCAACCCCTCCCCACCTATCTGGGTCCAGCTCAGGGTCAGGTGCTCCTCTTACCCTCCTGGCCTCACTGACTTCTCTTTTCCCTGTAACCACTGCTGCTTCCACTGGCCTTCCTCACTATTGGTTCACTGCCAGTAGAATTAGCTTCACAGCATATTCCCTTTGCTGTTGGTCTTGTGCTAGTTTCTAGTAATGAGGCCAGAGGGGTTAAAGAGTCATTCTCTGTATGCCCCCTTCCCCTTCTGATATGTACCTGTTTTCCCCTTGTAAAGGGAGACAAGGCCTGCACATAGATTCTAATCATTGCACCTGCTGCAGGACAGCCCAGGACCACCTTCAGCAGCAGGTGTAAGCCGCAGTGAGATTTGAATTTTTCATAGGCTCTGGGATAGAGCAGAGGGCTTGCAAATGAAGAGCCTGGTGGGGCCATGGAGATGGATTCATACATTGGAAACAACCTCCGCCATTAATTTTCATCTGTTTCTTATCGCCTTAGCTTCCTGTGCTTGTGGATAGTCACGAAGCACTTACCTAACATATCCCTAAATCAAACTCTGAAGTTTACACATTTGTTTTATGTCATTTTCATTATAAGACCAAACATATGTACAAAAAGTTCATAGACAATAAATGTAGAGGCTGATGAATACTTTGAAAGTAAACACCTGTATAACCCCAGAACACTGACAGCCTGTCCATCACCTTCCATGGGTCCCTTCCTGAATACACTTCATTCCTCTCCCAGAGGCACACAGTCTTCTCATTTTCATGATAATTGTCTTGCTTTAAAACATAATCTTACCACTCTAGTTATTTATGGTTATTATTGAATTATATATAAATGAAGTCAGCCTGTACATGTTCTTTTATGTCTTGCTGCTTTGTTCTATAATAGGTTTGTAAGATACATTTATTCTGCTGTGTAGAATAAATAGCTTGTTAGATTTTGCTGCCATATAGTGAAGTATTCCACTGAATGAAAATGAATGTGTTTATCCACCTTAGGGCTGTTAACAATTTAGGGAATACAAATTTTACAGCTGTGAATATTCCTATGCCTGCATTCCAGTGTGTACCAGCATGCTTTTCTCTATCTGCCTACAAGAGGAATTGCTGGCTCCTGGAATATACATCTCTGCATCTGTCCTGTGTTACAAATGGTCATATATCTTTACCAACACTTAGTATTGTCCCACTTTCTTTTGCTGCAGAATGGAGGTGTGTATTCATATCTCTTTGTGGTTTTATTTTGCTTTTTATTGTAAGGTCAATCCCTTTTTCATGTTTGTGGTCACATGGATTTCCTCTTTTGTGTAAAGTGGGTCATTTTCCATCATATTGTCTAACAACTGAAATGTTTGAAGAATTCTTATACATTCAGAATCCAAATCTTCTGTTGGTTAAACATGTGGCTGATCTCTTTCCTATTCTGTGGTATGTCTTTTAACTCTTTATAGTGTTTCTTAATAAACAGAAAATTTTAATTTTGATGTCATATTTGTCAGTCATTTCCATTATGGTTGTTGCTTTTTGTGTCTTTTTAAAAGAAATCTCTCTCTTTATGGCTCAAGGTCATGAAGATATTTTATATATTAAATTTTAAAAGCTTTAATCTTGCAGTCTTTAACTTCCATCTGAAATTATTATGTGTGGTGTGAGGTAAAGGTCCAAATTAATTATCTTTTATATGGATACTCTAGTTCCATTTAGTGAAACCACTAACCTTTCTACTTTCTACCTATGCAATACACCATAAATGTTTATAAGTGCGAGTCTACATCTGAGTGTTCTGGTCCTGCCATTTGTCTATTGTATACCAGTAGCACACTGGTTTAATTACTGTGTCTCCTTAAGCGAGTCTTAATATCTGAGAGAACAGCCTTTGTACTTCAAAGGAGCCTTAATTATACTTGATCCTTTGAATTTCCATATACAAGTTTGGAATCAACTTAGTTAAGTTCCACACCACCTCACATAAAGTCTTGGGGTTTTTATTGGCATCGCATTGAATCCGTAAGTTCATTTGGAGAGAACCAACATCTTTACAACATTGTTTCTCTATTTAAGTCTCTTAAAATCTTAGTGAACTTTTATTGTTTTTTTTTTTTTCTCAAAGGTTTTTGCATGTCTTTTGTTAGAATTATTGCTAGGCACTTTTTGATATGGTTTCAAATAGTATCTTTTTATTGGATCTCATTTTCTGTTTGCTATTATATACACACAGAAATTCAGTTTTTCTACATTGCTAATTGATTTCTCTAAATTGGTAAACTCTCCTAACAGCTTATCTGTAAATACTTTTGGATATCATAACATTTGTGAATAGTAACTGTTTTTCTTCATTTCCAATGCTTGTACCATTTATTTACTTATGCTGTAATGCAACGGCTAGGTTTTAATTTGATGTTGAATAGAAGTGAAAATGGTAGGCATCTTTGTCTTGCTTCTCGTTTCAAAAGGAAATTTTCAGCATTTAAGTATGATGAGTGCTATAGTATTTTTTTTTTCTGGTAGATAATCTAATATTAGGGAATGAAGTGACCTTCTCTTCTCACATTCGCTATTTTATTCTTAGAGAATAAAATATTTATCCATGAATATTGGATTTTATCAGCTATTTTTCTGCATTTATTAAAATAATTATAATCAACTTGGTCATGATGATATTTTATATATTACTGGATTTGGTTTGCTGAAATTGTGGGATTTTGTATCTATGTTCATGAGACACATTAGTTTGTAATTTCCCTTTCAGATACATTTTTCTTGTTAAAATAGGGCATTGAAATGATTAATTTCATTATGAAGTTCCCTAAGGAATAAAAATTAAGTTTTTTTGACCAGAAAGCCACAGTTGCATTGAAATAGAACTATTTACCCATGCATGTAGTTCAAGGAACATCAAATATTTGCAAATGATCTTCATTTGGAAAAGATGAAACTGTATTCAGAATGTTTCCAGTTTAGCTAATAATGAGAAAAATTCCTTTATATAAATTGTTTCATGGAAAAAAAATTTCTTTTTAAAATACCTTCCCAAGAATGTTGATGGACATGTAGGTAATGGCCTCATCCCTGAAACCATTTTTTAATAACTAGATTTAGAACTTGTTCAGTGTTCTATTTAAATCTCTAAATTAAATATCAGTGTGAAAAGAGTATTTTCTGTCTTGGATAATCCATGACACTAATAATTTTAAGTGTTGAGTCAGTTGAGTAGTTCATTTTCTAAAAATAGCTTTTACTTGTGGAAGCAAAAGACTAGTGTTTTGAGTTTAAAAAGTAAACATTTAGATAAAACCCACATGATATAAAATATAGGATATAATTTTGATTGATATTAATTAGCTTTCCAGATCCATACATACTTTTTCTGTAACATAATCTTTTCAAGAATGTTCAGAAATCTCCTGGAAACCTAAATAGCATAACTTTCTCAACCATAGGGACCCTTGAATCCCTCATTGTAAAGAACAAGTTTCTAAAATAGTGTTAAGAAGGCCAAAGAGACATGTTCCTGCCATGAAGAGCGTTCCTACCTCGGAGGGATGGCTGAAATGTCAAACGCAATACTGGCAATCTAATCACATTGGATATGTTAAAGAGTGATGAATCCATAAAAAACCAAAGTGAATGTGAAAGTGTGCCAAAAGGTAGCTTTCAGGTATACATGAACTGTTAATATCGCTTGCAGTAAACGTGATATACATTCATCAAATGGTAGCTTCGGTGGTGATCAGCTGATTAAGGAAGCAGTTTTAGAATGAGATGAGACAAAAGCATCCATTAGAAAAGCAGTCTCGTTTCCTTGTCCAAGCGATGAAATGAGTGACTTTCCTAAAATCTGAAAGGCATTTATTATTAGAGTTGGGACTATATTTGTTTACTTGTTTATGTCTTCATTTTTGGATGTCTTTTGTTAGATTTATTTGCTAGCCACTTTTTGCTGTGGTTTCAAATGGTATCGCAAGTTTCTTGAAAAGCTGCTGTGTGTGAGATACCATTGTATGTACTGATAAGAATGGAGTAGTGAACAAATGAAGTCCTTTGCTCATGGGGTTTATGCTCCAGAATAGAAGATTGACAACAAAAAGCTTTGTAATAACATGACACGTATTAAGAAATGGCAAGAAGAAAAATAAAACAAGGGAAGAAAATAGAGATGATGGGGGTGCTGTTTGGGTAGAATGGTCAAGAAGAAGTTAGTGAAATGACCTTTGAGCAAAACATGAATGAAATACAGGAACTGACCTTGTGGATACTTAGTGGAAGAATGTCCCAGAAAAAAAGAGAAAGTACAAATGCTTGGTGTGTCCCAAGAACAACAAAGAGACCTGTGTGGCTAGCCCAAGGCAAGCACGGGAAGTGTGTGAGCTGTGAGGTGGGAGAAGAGGCCGGGGGCAGGGTCTCTTAGGGGCCTGTGGCCTGGAGGCCCTGGTCCAGGATTTGTGATGTGTTGAGCAGAAGACATTGGAGAGTTTGGAGCTAGAACACAACAAAATCTAACTTTAGTTTTTCAAGGATTCCTCTGCTGCCATAGAATAGTCGAAAGAGAGACAAATGTAGAAAAGAAGGATAGCAGTGAAGAGAAAATTTCAGTTTTAAGACAAGAGACCAAGGACAAGGGAATTCTGGGTAGACAAGGGGATCCTGGGTAGACCGGATTTTTGGATAGACAAGCAGATGCTGGGTAGGATGAAGTTATGACAGCTTGATGGTTTCCTGATGTGTCTAAAAGAGACAACTAGATTTACAGAAGAATTAGATGTGGGATACAAGGGAAATTCCAGGCACCTCAACAGTGATGCCAATTCCTTTTCACCTGGATAAACCATATTAGAATATTTTCCAGGATTGAATTTTGCTTTTTTTCTCTGAGGAATGTTCTAGTCGAGGTTGAAGACTTTATTTTGTTTTTTTGGGCAGATGATCCTTCTCATATGCAATGGCATGGTTTGTTTATAGTGCACCTGTCCACAGGGGTCACTAACTTTGTATCTGATTTACTTTAAATGTCTGTACCTGATTCAGTTTTATTTTCCATCTGGAAACTTCATCCTGTCTTACTTCAATGTCTGTGTTGACCTGAAAATTGCTAAGTCTTTTTTAAGTTATGCTTCAAGATATATGGTGCATAAATATGACTATGGAAGCTCTGAGTGTTGGCACTGAAGAAATTATTGTAGGAGAAAAATACTAGGAGAATCTATTATAGCTTATGTCTGCTTGCAGCAGATAGAAGCTTGCATACAGAATAGTCCCGATAATGCTGAGTTCTGATTGTGCCAACTCATTAAATTGACTAGAGCACAACACTATTGGTCAGCAGTCTTGGTTGCTGTGGTGCGGTGACACAGAATATTGACTCTGAATTGATGCCAAAGCCAACTCCACTTGATTTCATTAGCAATGCTTGTCATCCATTATTTCCCCCTCTAAAAGAAAAGGAACACATGTTAAAATAGGATTTTATTCCATAATAAAATCATCCTTTTTTTTTTTTTTTTTTTTAGGCAGAGGTTTCCTCTTATTGCCCAGGCTGGAGTACAATGGTGCAATTTCAGCTCACTGCAACCTCTGCCTACCAGGTTTAAGCAATTCTCCTGCCTCAGCCTCCCCAGTAGCTGGGATTACAGGTATCCACCACCATGCCTGGCTAATTTTCTATATTTTTAGTAGAGATGGGGTTTTACCAGATTGGCCAGACTGGTCTTGAACTGCTGACCTCAGGTAATCCACCCGCCTCGGCCTCCTTCCCAAAGTGCTGGGGTTAGAGGTGTGAGCCACCATGCCCTGCGAAAATCAACCTTTTTATGTTGTTTGTAAATGCAGAATGTTGCTTGTGCTTGTCATCACAACTTTCAGTGTTATTGTTGTTGTTCTCTTCAAGGGCAAAAAAAACACACCACAGAATGCCCATTCCTGATGGCTGTTTTAAAAGACTCCAGAAGCCAAGGATGAGTATTTTACATCTTCAGTTTCTGTGACTCTCCTGACATCTGAGTTACCAAGGGGATAAATGTGTGGAGTTGGGGTGTTTCCCCAGACTTGCATTTCAGTTGATCACATACCAGGTTGAGTATTTCCCTAAAGATAAGCTTGTTGTTTTTGTAGGCTATGAGGGTGACAATACATGTCATTTAATAAGCAATAATGAATAGAGATAGATCTTAATAATCCTGGAAACTAACCACTGTAGCATGCTAAGTGAAGTCTGAAAGTGTTTAGTTGGGAGCAAAAAAACAGCATTGTAACCACAGAGATGTGTGAATGCTCACAGGTGTTTGCCGCTGAGCCATTGTCAAGGTCTTGTGTGCTTTTTGTTTTGTTTTTACTAAATATGTTGGAATTATGCTTCAGTGTGTTGGATAGGCTTCATATAGGTCAGAAAGTACTATGGGAAGCATGTGAGATCTTGAAAATTTGAGGAATTACACCTTTGAAGAGGACCTCTCTTACTGCATTTGATAGTTTGTCATTTTCTTTCTTCCAATTCTACTTCTTTGGTTTCCATCACAACAAACATCCCTGGTTGTCTTTTGTAGGCTACTGTCTCCATTTGATATTGTTGGTCCCCCTTACAGAGCCACTTTATCACTCCTATAACTGCCCTTTCTTTCCCTTTTTTTCATTCTCTTTTTTCCCTTCCTTTCCTTCTTTCTTCTTTCCTTCCCTCCCTCCCTTCCTTTTTTTTTTTTTTTTTAAACAGTCTTGCTCTGTTACCCAGGCTGGAGTGCAGTGCTGCAATCTGAACTCATTGCAACCTCTGCCTCCTGGATTCAAGCAATTCTCCTGCCTCAGCCTCCTGATTAGCTGGGATTATAGGCACCTGCCACTATACCCAGCCAATTATTGTGTTTTTAGTAGAGACAGGGTTTCATCATGTTGGCCAGACTGGTCTCCAACTTCTGACCTCAGATGATTGACCAGACTCAGCATCCCCAAGAGCTGGGATTACAGGCAAGAGCCACCACACCCAGTCTATTAAACTGCCTTTTCTGATGTTACTATTGTATCTCAAAGTTCTGTGCTTAGTTATTTCCTGATTTATCAGTTTTGGAAACTGTGTACTGGTTTCCTGCCATACTCTTCCATCTCTCTTCCCTCCTTTGCTCAATATAGTTGCATCACATTTTTAGTTCCTCTATTTAAGTAACTTAAATAGTACATTTCTATTTTGTATCTTGCTCTGTTGCCCAGAGATGGCATCACTTGGTCCCTGACTTAGAAGGTGAAGATCTTGGCACTGCATCCTTTCTTGTTGCTCCTTTTGCCGTCTCATCTGCCTCTGTCATGTGTTCCTGATTCTCCAGGTACCAAAAATGGTAACATTGTTTTGATAAGTTAACCAACTTATTTTTCCTCAGAGCTTTGAAGACATTGCTCCATTGACTTTTGATGTCCAGTGTTGCTGATAAATCTGATATCAATCCACTCTCCTTCCTTTGCAAGTGATCTGTGCTTTTTCTTTGGAAGCCTGTAGGATACTGTTTTTTGCTTTGGAGTTCTGAAATACCCCTGGGCTGGTTCAGGTGTGGGCTTTGTTTTTTCATTTATTCTCTAGTATTCTCTTGCTAATTTTTTCTTTTTGTGGAACAACATTTGGCTCCAACTAGATGTTGAACAATAGAGAAACTGGAAATTAGATGACTGTGTTTTCTTATTTTTGCATATTCTGGAAGATATTTTCAGGTTCATCTTCCAAGCTTTTACTGACGCTTAGTGTCGATGTGTGTGTGTTCTACAACCCCTTTCTTGTTCTGTGATTATTTTCCTCATGACATTCTGTACTTACTGTATTGATGCAATGTTTTCTCAGCTCTCTGGGAATGGGAATAATAATTACATTTCAAAAACTTCTAATTTCCCCTGACCTTTCTATTATCTTTGGAGTCCCATTTGCTTCTCTTTTACATTGAAATTTAAAATCCCTTATTGGTTTTACACCTTCATCATCCTTGGGTATCTGCTCATTCATAAGGAAGAAGTAATGCAGAGGCTGACAGGAGCGTTTTGACTGGCGGGCTTTGTTTTGAGTGATTGGAGCTTGTGGTATGGTGGGGAAGCGCTTGCCATTTTGGGCCCTCCAAGTGCTGGAATGTAGAGTCCTTTCTTTTCAGGTGCTGATTCTGCACTCTTGGGCACTGGGTGGAATTCCGATTCACTCATACTGGGATGGAGGCACTGTTTGGCCTTTTACTTCATTTAGGGTACCATTTAATAAACAGAAGATTTAAAAAATTTTATTTTATTGTAGTTCAATGAACCAATCTTCGGGGTTAGTGTTTTTTATGTCCTGTATAAGGAATCTCTTTTAATCCTGAGGTCAAGAAGCTGTTATCTTACACTTGTTTCTTGAAATGTTTTGTTTCTCACATAGAGGTCTTCTGTCTGTCTGGAATTGATTCTTCTGTGAGGTCAGGGTCAAATTTCTGTACTAAAAACAAACAGGCACAAATCTATATTTCTTTAACAAAAACAATAGCATAAAAATCAAATGCACAATAGAGGCAGATTTCATGTGGTTGAGCCTTCCTTATGTTCTCCAGGGTGGGTCTTCCATTCATTCCAAATACACCCTTTCCTGCCTCTGTTTCTTCTCATGGTCACCTCATCAGCCACCCTCCTGTTCTTAGTACATTTTCGAAGGAATGGCTGTTTGCAGTTCACTTGGGAGGGTGAATGGGAAAGGTTCTTTACCTTCTGTACTTACAAGCATTCTGTTTAGCTACAATTTGACTCTCTTTTCATGACACTTTTGACATGAGGAAACTAATACTTTTTAAAAGTATAATCTATTGCAAAGAAAAATCTAAAACAGCAGCAGTGCAAATTTTCATCTCAGTATTGAAGTGCATCCACAATTTGAATTACGTCATGTTTTTAACGTATAAAGAGTCCATCTTTAGCTGGGTGCGGTGGCTCATGTCTGTAATCCGAGCACTTTGGGAGGCCAAGTGGGGTGAATCACGAGGTCAGGAGTTTGAGACCATCCTGGACAACATAATGAAACCCTGTCTCTACTAAAAATACAAAAATTAGCTGGGCATGGTGGCATGTGCCTGTAGTTGTAGCTACTTGAGGGGCTGAGGCAGGAGAATCACTTGAACCCAGGAGGTGGAGGTTTGCCATGAGCCAGGATTGCACCACTGCGCTCTAACCTAGGCAACAGAGCAAGACTCCATCTCAAAAAACAAAAAAGAAAAAGAAAAAAGTCAGTGTTTAATTTCCCTGAAAAGTGATGGGAGCTTGCATGTAGATATCTTTAAACTGAACTGAGCTTGCTTTAGAAATAATCTTTCTTATCCATTGAAGAATGTTTCTAGTAGGAAAAAAATGAAACTTGGACTAGGAGTGATTATTTTCTGCATACAGGTCTGTTGGAAGGGAAAAAAATGCAGCTGGAAGGAATTTGAGATGTCAAATTAGCATTTTACTTTTAAGGAGTGGCCAATTTTCACTTTAAATACTGCTCCAGCAAAGAAAGCTCCACACCCTCTTCTGGTAACATTCAATTACTTCACTGTCAGTACATTTTCCTTATGTGATATCTTAAGTCCATTTTCTTATGCTGTTTGAAATGGAACAGAAATTGGGCCAACCATCTTGTGTCTGTAATAATCCTTCATCTACTCAATAGCCATTATTAAATCCCTCAATAGTCTTCTTTTCATGGTATCATCTAATTTGTTTGTTTAGCTCTTTCTCTTAAGCCAATTTCCAAATCCTGTAATTACTATTTTTTATCCCATCTGAAATCTCACCATGTCATTTATAAATTATGACTTGTGACTAAAAAATTGATGTAATACCTTTTCCAGGGTATGCCCCAACGCTAGCTAACCTAAAGAAAGTACCCTATTTTAGAGAGTTATCCAACCAAGGCTTCTAACCTGAATTTTTTCATGATTAAAACACTTTTGAACCTGTGGTTATACAGGACGGTTTGAACCCATTTGTTTATCTCTGCATCCTCCTAAGACTACTCAACGTGATAGTTAAGAGATGATACCAATTCACATAGACAAAGAAAATGTGATACGAGGCTTGGTGTGTGAGAAATGTCAACAAAGTTTTGAGAGATGGAAAGCAAATGGGTGAGTGGGAACTGAATTAGTAGAAGGGGGGAGGGAAGCCAACCTGAAGCAGATTGATTGGTGCCCAGAACCAGGAAGGCTTCAGACTTGGACATGTAAGCAAAGGAAACTGGATCCATTTGCTTGCACTAAATAGAAAGCCAAACAGTAAAGCATAGTTTTTCCAGGGAGAAAAGTTTATTGCCAGTGAAATGACAACGAGACGGGAGAAAAGGCTCTCATCTATCTCGCCCTACTGGCTTTGCCGCCCAATTAAGGGAGAGATTTTGAGGGTGGAGTATCAGAGCTGCACAGTCATTGGCTTGAAGGGAAGAGGGTTGGGAAAGACCATTGGGCAGGTGCTGTTGTCCTGACATGCTTCGTGGGCTGCTTGCTCAGAAAATGGTGTCATGAGCATGATCTGGAGGTGGAGTTTCCGGCCCTCTGAGGTCAAAGGTCATTCATCACTGAATAAGTATTTTCTACACAGACTCCAGTCTGCTTTGTTGGGTCCAGCTGAAGTCAGCCTGTCAGCCGACTTCGTTGTAAATAAGGGAATTGTAACAAACTCTGCTTCTCCAGCTCTTTTTTTTCTTCCCTGTTGTGCAAAACAAACTCATGAAATTTTGCTAGATAATAACTTTTCTAACCCTGGGGCATGGTTTCAGAACCACGAACTCTGCCAGAAGACAGATGTGAAGGGTGAGGCCAAAAGTGCTGATTGCTGGGAAGCTGGAATAAGTCTTCCAAGCCCATTCCCACCACGTGTCTGGACAGATACCCTGGCAGGTGTGTTTCCCAGAAGCCTTGGACTTGGAAGGAGCAGATACAAATGAGAGTAGGGTAAAATATTCTGCAAAACATTGTGCAGAGTAGGAGTAAAACATTCTCGAGAAATGCCATCTTTATTCTGAACGCCCAGAACTCTGACAATGGGGCTTATCTTCCACCATCCCAGGTTTAGAGGATTCACATCTGAGAAAGACCAGTTGAAGACATGAAGCTCCCCCACGCCATAAAATGGTTGGGTCCCCACCCAGTGACATCACTTAAGTGCACAATTTTAGGTCCCAGGGTGGACAGTCAAGGATTACCACACATTTGAAGATTGTCATCAACGTGAAGGAATGAGACCAAAATAAAGCAGGAAAAAAGTCTCAGAGGAAATAGGGGAAAAAGCTGGGAAGGAAAAAACTTCAAAAACCTTTATGTGATATTCTCTGAGACACTAGAAAAGATATTGCATTCATGAAAGAAGGCTTGGAAATTAGAAGTAATTGCAGAAATGAATAATTCAGTGAGGAGTTGGACTGTGGATGAAATTGCTCAGAAAGTAGAATGGAAACACAGATATAAAATATGGAAAATAGGGAGGATACAAGAGGTTCCTTTTAGGAAGTTCAAAATCTGATGATCTAATGAGTTTCACAGCCAGGTGCAGTGCTGCACACCTGTGGTCCTGGCTATTCGAGAAGCTGAGGTGGGAGAATTGCTTGAGCTCAGGAGTTTGAGGCCAGCCTAGGCAACATAACAAGACTCCATCTCTTAAAAACAAAAACCTAAAAAAACAAAGTTTCAGAAAGAGAATGAAGAAAATGCAAAAGAGACAACTGTAGAAAAATGATCTAGAACATTTTTCCAGAATTGAAGAATATAAATTTCCATATGGAAAGAGCACATTAAGTGCCCAGCATAATGAATGAACAAAAAAAAAAGATCAACTTCAGGACACATCTGTTGAAGTCTGAATTAAAAACAAAAAAGACTCCCAAAAATGTTTAACAGAAAAGGTAGGTCACATACAGAGGCTCAGCAAAGGGGCTACCATCTGACTTCTCAACAGCAGCAGTAGAACCTGGAAGGCATAGAGCTGCACCTTCCAAATCTGAGGGAGCATCATCACCAGTCAGATCATCACCACCAATCAGACTGTCAGCCAAATCCAAGGTTAGAATAGGGATGTTTTCAGATGGAAATGAAAAGTCTCAAAAATTGACTTCCTCTGCACCCTTTCTTCGAAGTTTCTGGAGGTGGTGCTCTATCAAAATGAGTGAATATGTCAAAAAAAAAATGTAGGAAATTGGGAAAAGTGAAGGAAATTTCCTAATGGGAAGAAAGGGGAAGTTTCAGGGTGACCCCTGGACATCACCTGTGTCAGGCGTGGATAACCACCTTTCTGGACTGTAGTGGAGGGCGAAGAGGCCAGGAAGGATGGCCTCAGGAAAAAAAAAAAAAAAAACCAAACTGGAAAAATTACGTGTTTATGAGTTTTCTAGTTCTGTGTTAGAGTGTGGGGAAAATTAATGTTAGATACATAGAGAAATCAACCAAATGCAAAACTGAAGCAGTTATTAACAGCAAGAAAAAACAAAAAAAATGTATAAGAAAAGAACTATAACTACAGTATATCATTGGGCTTAGTTATGAACAATATTTAAGAAGACATAATACTGTTATATAAGTAGTATCATTGTTGCCAAAAATTGTAATAGTTACATTGATGGGATTGTTGTGGGGAGGGGATGGAGAGGAAAAGTGTGTTTAAGAGGTAAGAGAACTAAATTGTCATCTTCCACAGTGGGACACCAATCGTTGTTAAAAAATGGATAAGCAGCTGTTGGTGGCTCATACCTGTAATCCCAGCACTTTGTGAGGCTGAGGCAGGAGGACTACTTGAGGCTAGGAGTTTGAGACCAGCATGGGTGACATAGACATCTTCTCTACAAAACAATTTTAAAAGTTTTTGCCCTTTCCAACCTCCAAGGGTAGAATAGGGATGTTTTCAGATGGAAATGAAAAGTCTCAAAAATTGGCTGTTCAAGAAGCTGAGGTGGGAAAATTGCTTGAGCTCAGGAGTTTGAGGTGGCATGCACCTGTAGTCCCAGCTACCTGGGTGGCTGAGGCTGAGGACTGTTTGAGCCTGGGAAGTGGAAGCTGCAGTGAGCTGTGATTGTACCACTGTACTCCAGAAGGGCAAAAGGGCAAGTCCCTATCTCAAAAGGATAAGCATGGGAGTTGAAGAGTATTACCTAAAATATGAAGATAAGTACTAAAGAAAACAGCTAAAAGAGTTGAAAGTGATTGCCTTTGGTCATTTGGAATCAGGGAGGTTGGAAAGGGCAAAAGACTGCTATTTTAAATTCAGTCTTACAGTACCATTTGATTTTAAAATTATGTGCTTGATAAAAGTTAAAATAAATCCATGTATGTAAAAGTATATTTACAAATGTAAAGTTTTAATGTATTTCATAAAACATGTTTTAAAAATAATATTGGAGAAAAACAGTGAGTTTTTGGAATATATTGAAAACCTATTTAGTTTCATGTGAATAATATATTTCACAAAATGTTTTTTAAAAATGACAAAAACTACAGCAATGAGCTTTTGAGATATATTTAAAAGTAACCTGTTTTTTAGTCTCATGTGAATCATGAGTGTCATGGTTGGTTTGATATTTGACATTGGAATTTGTGATAGCTTTATTATTTAGATTTAGTGTCTAACTTAATTTTTGACATTAAGCATTTTTAGTATCCTTTATTTTCAATATGTATTAAGCGTTAGACAAAAGTGCAGAATCTTTGGAATTCAGATTTGGTATCCTTGAGGAAAATTACACTTAGACTGAAATGGGCAAGTTGCCTCTTCTCTCTTTAATGATTAGTGTTGGGCTGAAATATAATCCAAATTCAATATTTAGTTGAGACATTTAATACTAGATCCAATAATAGTCTACTTTCAGCTTTGGACATTTCCAGACTTTCAACCTCACAGAGTTACTGTGAGCAGTATTACATCATTTGTGTGAATTTATTTGCTACAAAGCTGGGGATGTGGTAGAAACATAGGAAAATGGCAGTTGCTCTCCCCTCGTTCCCATCCGTAACTACCAGCCCCCTGGCAACACACTCAAGTTCCTCAGGGTCTGGCAATAGCCATCTGGTCCTCATCACCTTTTATATAAATGTTACTTTTTCTTTCACTTCTCAGTATTACTTACTAGTCAAGAATTTATTTTACAAATAAATTCTTACACAGAGGTTAATTTACACAGAGGTGAATTAATAAATTTACACAGAGGTTAATCAGTGATTCGTCTCCTTTTCCCCGCTTTTAATTATAATTCTTGATATAAATGAGAGTCTCTAGAATATAATTTACTGTATTTTCCTGTATTCTATTCTCACACTGCTAATAAAGACATACCTGAGACTGTGTGATTTATAAAGAAGGAGATTTAGTGGACTCAGTTCCACGTGGCTGTGGAGGCCTCAAAATCATGGTGAAGGCTAAAGGCACATCTTACATGGTGACAGGCAAGAGCAAAAAAATAAGAGCTTAGGAGAAAGGGGAAACCCCTTATAAAACCACTAGATCTCAGGAGATTTACTTATTACCATGAGAACTGTATGGGGCAAACTGCCCCCCATGATTCAGTTATCTCCCACATGGTCTCTCCCCAGTGGAGAGCTACAATTCAAGAAGTGACTTGGGTGAGGATTCAACCAAACCACGTTATTCACATAAATGCTTTCTGATTCCAGTTAGTGATCAGGCTTGGACCATAGATGAGCTGTTAGAGCTTTTACTTGTCTCTTTGAGGTGTGTATGTTACACCTCAAAGAGACCAGGAAGGGAGGAGCAGACTTAACAAAACGGTGCTTGTGTTATTGCATTTGTCATCATGGAACCCTTCCTGTCCTGGCCTTTTTTTTCTTGCTGGAAAGACTCAGGGTATCACTTTGTGTTTGTTAAATTATTGGGTGTAGAAATCCTAGGTGAGTCTACTGTGAGGCACTGGTAAGTTCTCATAAGATGTTTCTGGAAAATTACCGTCAGCTGTTTCTAGAGAAGAGGCATCTGATGGGATGATTCAGCTACTCTCAGCTCCCTCTGAGAAGAGCATCTTGACAATCAAGAGATACTGTGAAGCCATAGGATCATTCTGCACCTCGAACCTTATGTGACAGTGATCTAGGGACCTCAGTTGTGTTGGTGGTAGCAGGACCTCGGCTTGGTTTAGATTCAAACTCTTTGCAAAGAGGAGCCTCCTAGTCACTTGTGTTTGTTTTTTTTAGGTTTCATCTGAGTTTGGAAGAGTTTCATATAGGTTGGTTTTTGTTCGTTGCATTTCTGTGCCAGTAGCAACAAGAATTCTTACTCTATGTTTCAGATATTTCCCAAGAATGATTGGATAGAGGGATGGAACAATATTTATGAAAATACTGTGCTGGGAGAGTGCATGTGGCTGTGGATTCTCAGATGCTATTGCAAGTGTTTATCTTCTAAATGATTTGGTGCCATATTGGTTGAAGAAAATTCGAGTTAGTTTTGTATCCCATCCTTAATTCTTAATCATTCTTTCCTGTTTCATTGAAGAGTGCTGAGACATAGTTATTTCAGTGGTTCTATTAGGTCCATGATCACAAAGTCCTGAATATTCCACAGAGGTTAATTTCTACTTAATTTGATTATTATAATAGGAATAAGATTGACAAATGGGCATTTTGTTGCCATTTTTGTGAAGGGAAAATAAAAGCCTTAATATTGAAGCATAGCCCTCTAGGCATATATGAAAGCCATGTTCAACTTATTTACAAAAACGCAGTCATGTTTTATATATTGATATACTTGACAGATAAATATCAGTACATGTGGACATTGGGCAAAGTATACTAAAAAGATACTCTGCTGATTTTATCTATATACATCTATTTGTGCAGTTGAATTAAGTATGTAAAATATATTGAGTCTTGTTTCCTTGTAAAACTTGTTTCTTGTTTTAAGTGAAAGTACTATTATGATTTCACCTAATGCAATGGCAACTGTAGGTCCTCAATTTTCTTGGGCTACTTGTGGAGGAATCATACTCTATAACTATACATGCAATTTGTAGATGGTGAGCTTTGTTTATTTTTTGTGTGTTGTTTTGCTGTTTTAGAAAAATATATGTATATACACATTATACATCTCTCTCTCTCTCTCTCTCTCTCTCTCTCTCTCACACACACACACACACACACACACACACACACACACACACACACCTCCTTTTCTTGCCAGCTCTTCTTAATGTCTTCTAACTTTAGCTGCCTGGAGACTTGGGAGGAAAAACTTATTACAGTTTTGCTTGAACCATTTCTTTCTTTAAGGCTTTTTCTCCCTTATTGTTTTACTACTTTATCTTTTCAGCACACTCACTCATTGACCCAGAAACCGTTATGGAAAGCCTATTATGTTTGAAGCGCCGTGCTAGGCGTTGAGGAGGAATGAAAAGGTACAACAGAGTCCTCGCTATCAGGACACTTGCCATCCACTCATTCATCTGACAGAAATCAATGACAGGAATATGCTTTCTCTGCATCAGTTATTATCAAAGAAGAAAGTCATAGGCAAGGGGCGGCTTTCCCAAGATAAGTCTGTGGGAAAATTTTCCTCATCTCATTTTTCATGAAAGTCTTATCTATGAATTTAAATCTTCAATTAAACATGATTTGTTCTATAGAAAAATAATCCCTTTTGTGGGATTTCATTCATTTCATCTTTGTTCAACCACAATGACATTCTCCATGTCGCTAGAGCAGGACATACTAAGTACGGCAGCCACCTAACTGCTATGAACAGGCCTTCTTGGTGACAGAAAAGACTGGGTCAAGTCCAGAGATAGGCTTTAAACAGTTTTATTGGAGAAAAAAGTATTTTTTAGCTTCCAGGGTGACATGGAGTGGCTTCACAGTGCTTCAGAGCAACTCCAGGGAGTCGCTGCATCACTGTGGTTTATCCTGGTCTTTGGAGCTAAGTTATTGAAAATTTTAAAAAAGTCTGAAAGGATGAACTGCCTGAATTCTCCCCTGGTTACCACTCTGTCTTTGAAAGCTCGTCTTTTTGAAAGAAAAAGCTTCTGATGTGCCATCTGTAAATGATAGCCTCTTTCTTTGTTGTCTTCTCTGGGGACTTTTTTTGTATCTTGGATACACAGCTTTTATTTGGAGGATGATGATGTCTGTAGTTTACCAGCAAGGTAAATGAAGATTGGACCAATGGTGTAGTTACAACTCTACAAAAGAATCATTTAAACTTTTAGCTACTAGAGGTTTATTAATTCGCCCCTGGAATTTAGCATAGCTATGGGGTCCTGCTCTGAATTACTATAAGAATTGTAACAAAATAGTTGGACAAGCCAGTTTCAGATCTTCTGTGGAATTCTGAACATCAGAGAGGTTAAAAAGCAAAAAGTTCATTCAATCAGGTGCATATCTATTTGGAGTTACCTTTGATTTCTTTTCATATGTTTTTCAAGTAGTTAAAAAAAATTCTTAGCTTTTTCCTTCACCATTACAGAAAAAAATAAAATTTCACATTCTTATTTTAAGTATGTTTCATATTGAATATATTAAATATTTCAGTAATAGTTATTAAATGATTTGTTTTCCAATGTCTTAAACTACATTTATATTTTTAAATCGTAGAGATTAGTTCTATTAGATTATATTTCCCAAAGATTGAAGTGGAGAAATACAATTGTGGTCTCAGTGGTGGTAACACATATTCCAGCTGTCTGCTCAGTTTTATTTAGTTGCCTCTGGCAAGGAACAGATTTATTATTCAGGCTCTGTCTAGATCTGTAGTTTGACAGCCATGTCCTTGTGGTCACCAAACTATTCTTTTCCCGTAAACTAAAGAACAGCAAAACAACTTGTTAAAAAAAAAAAAAAGTTATGTCTCCACAATAGAAAACCCATTACATTAGCAGCATCGAGTTATAATGTATTTTGTGAAGAAAGTACATGCATCTTTATGTCTCTCTCCTAAAACTCTAACCTGATCAGGCAGAATTTAATACTGGCACCCTCTTTCTCTGTTTAGAAAAATTACCAAATGCTAATGATTTACCAGTAAGAGGTCATATTTTGTTTTTGGCCTTGCTTTAGGGATCCCCGAGGCCATCTTCACTTTGGGTGATTCATTAGGAGGACTCAGGATCAGCGTTTAGTTGCACTTAAAGCTACTATCAATTGCAGTGAAATAGCAAGAATGCAGAGCAGGATCACTAAGGACAAAGGCATGGGTGTAGTCTGGAGGAATTCCTGTGCAGCTTCCTGTGATTCTATGTGAAAGGCTGCCTAGAGAATGGACCTTCCTCAGTTGGGAAAAATGCAGTCACATGTGTGCAGTTTCTGCCCATGGAAGCCCGTTGGAGACTGAGAGGTTAGTTTTCTATTAAGAGAGATGATCATGTAGGCATTCTCTGTCTAGCAACCCTTACTAAATACCAGGCTCTCAGAAAGAAAGTAGAGGTTCACTGTAAATCACAGATTCTACAGTCTAGGCACAGCACAACAACCTTATCCGTTGAGAACTCTTTATGTATGTATAGAGAACTTTTTACAAGTCCCGGTCCCAGACACCCATCAATGGCTGATCTTGCAGGAGTGCCTGAGGATAGCCTCAGGTGTGCTATGTTAACACTTTCCTGCAAAGGACTGCATTTCATTTTGGTAAACAATTTGCAAAAATACACTGAACCTTGAGTATAGGATGGGGAGGACAATGTGGTCATTTCGCTGAGCTATCAAGATTAGACTTTGCAGATGATAAAGTGCTGAAAATGAGAATATCTGGGGATTCTAAAAACCCCATGAGCCTAATATTTGTAATTACAATTCAATAATAATCTGGGTTGTATTTTGTGTATGTAAGTGACTGCTTCCGAAGTTCTGACTTGGGTTTCACATAGTTTAAATCGAGTCTTATTGCTGGTAGCTTTGTCTAGACCATGCTCGCTGCCTGTTGATAGCTCATATCTCTCTGATATTTCATTATAAATGAAAACCCAATTGGGTTTATCAGGAAACAATTGGAATCTAGGGAAGACCTTCTTAAAACACAATGTTAATTTTATAAAGTTAATGCAACTGCTTTAGAGCCATTTTATGCCATTAAAACAATTTAGAAATTGCATTTTCTTCTTGTTGTGTTTTGCATAACTGCTATCCTAATAAAATCGAATGAATGAAGAGGCTTTGGATAGGTAAATTAATAAAAATGATGAGATAATGAAGAGATGACTGGCAGAAGTGGCCTATTTACCTTCCTACTACAAGACAAATGTGTTTTGCTCCACTACACAGATTCTTAAAATTCCCCCATAAAAATTAATCATCATCTCTTGTCTCTGTAACTCCATTAAGATTTCACAGGGTGTCACTCAGAACCTGGGCAATTGAAAAGAGTGGGGGCAGCAGGAACTTGTAGAGGAAAGGAGAAAAATAGACCGAGGGATCTGGGACTGGGAGACTATCACAAGGAACCCCACTATGGAGCCTCTTGTTTAAAATATTTAATGATTCCTTTGCTGCTAACACTGTGTCAGTCTTCTGTGAAATGAACATTCTTCCCTTCTTATTATGGCTTAAGTGACACAGTCCTGGTTTGACTGACAGTGTTTTCTTTGTAGGGAATTTCAACGGCTTTCCTTTGGGCTTAACTAATAGGCTTCAGTGAATAATAACTGTGTGTGTGTGTGTGTGTGTGTGTGTGTGTGTGTGTGTTCATGTTCCTTGTGCTGTCTCCTTTCTTTAGTACTTGGAATGAAATTTTGTCTAAATCAAGTAGCTCACAGAAGAAAGCATTGGGAAAACAATTCCTTGTCATATAAATATTCTTTTTTCTCCCGTCAAGAACTAGACAATCTCCTTGGTTAGGGAATTTTTTTTTATCGTAAGATCTACCCATGCCAAAGTTTTCTCTTCTTTCGTATAAACATA
The DNA here is from genome assembly GCF_049354715.1 of Callithrix jacchus. NCBI lineage: Eukaryota > Metazoa > Chordata > Mammalia > Primates > Cebidae > Callithrix > Callithrix jacchus. The sequence continues at coordinate 21,958,322 of NC_133514.1, forward strand.
TCTTGCCTCTGTTCCAGTATTTGTTGATAACCGAAGACCTTTTCTGTCAAATGTTAGGAGATTCAAATAAGAACTGCCAAGAGCAATATTTGACATGAGGCTACAGGGAGTTTTTTAATGGTGGCCCTTCATTCTTCCATTGCACACACTTATTTTAAGAATAGGAAAATGGAAACATTGAAGAATTACTCTTTTATTCCAAAATACATGTTTATTAAGATAAACATTGAAAGCTTACAAAAGCCAAACTAACAATATAAAAATTATTTAATAAAGAATCTGTCAGCCAAGCTGGGCACAGTGGCTCACGCCTGTAATCCCAGCACTTTGGAAGGCCAAGGCGGGTTGGATCACCTGAAGTCAGGAGCTCGAGAGGAGCCTGGCCAACGTGGTGAATTCCCATCTCTACTAAAAATTTAAAAAATTATCCAGGTATAGTGGCGCATGCCTGTGTTTCCAGCTACTTGGGAGGCTGAGGTGGGAGAATCACTTGAACCTGGGAAGCAAAGGTTACAATGAGCCGAGACCATGCCACTGCACCCCAGACTGGGTAATAGAGCAAGACTCCATCTCAAAAAAAAAAAATATCACCCAGAGAAACATGAGCATAATTTACAGTGGAGGTAATAATTAACATATAATTCTTTCTTTAAATGACCTGCGGTCTGGGGACAGTATAGGGGCTTGGAGAGTGTTGAAAGAACAGGCATTGATAGATTCGTGGAGGAGTGCTACCTTGGGGCATTTAACCTCAGCTCACATGAGCCTTCTTGGCAGGTGACATCCATGCTGATGCTGAAGGATGGATGGGGATTATTCCAGCAAAGGGAGAAAGATGATTGGGTGGAGGGAGAGGAAAGTCTTCCTAGGCAAAGGGAACAGGGTGAACAAAGCTCTCCAGGCAAGAAGAGAGAGTAACATGTTGAGAAATCCTCAGCATACAGCAGTGTGGCTGAAACCTAGAATCTAAGACTTGAGAGCTGAGAATTGAGGCAGGGGAAGGAAGTAAAGATCAGATTGCAAACAACCTGACCTGCCACATGAAGACATTTGAAATGGTTCCTTGTGTGCTTTTCCTTCCAGTCTCTCCCTCATGCATAAGAGTGCCTGCTTAGTTATCATTGCAGTGTAAGCATTTATTCAAAACAAATATTTATAAGCAGACACTGTGTGTCAGAAACTGTGAACTCAAACTTCAGTCACTTTTGTATCCACACAGTAAGCCCATGGGGTAGGAATCCAGGGAGCAAGGGAGGGAAGGGTGTAGAAGACTTGCTTTATAGTCCTGACCCAGGTAACACTAAAGCATAAATACTGTTTTCTATGTTATCATGCAGACTTTTTAATAACCTTTTTAACATCTGCATGATCATTCAACAGATAGAAGGGGCATGATGTTCTGGTCACATATTTAGGTCATTAGACTATTTTGGTAGCAAGGAATCAATTCCCGAATAATGTGAGGGACTGGGGCATTGTAACATACACATGGGAGAAGCAGGAATGTCATGGAAATGGCTGTTTTTTTCAGGATTAGTGAGAACTGGAATGATAGGAATTCATGATCTTTAGTCTTTGGTGTCTCTGCTACTCTCCGTGTGTCTTTGTGTAACCTCCACCATCTAGTCAACTAGTTCTCTCAATATTCCTTCTTTCAGGAGGGAGTTGTCTAATGGGGCCAGCTACTCATCCCCACTCCTCTCCAGCAGAACTTTCTTTCTGAGGTATCAGAGGTATCTCCCATGGTACTCCTCTCCCTCCAAGGTAATGTCACTGGCCATCTGTGTTTAATAGCCCTGGACTGTCCTCCCAGCAGCGGGTATAGCAGAACATCACCTCTGGAAGGTGTTGGGAAGTCAGAGTCGTCATGGCCAACATTTCTAGTGTCAGTTGTTTCCATTTTTTTCCCAAGGATAAATACTGCTGTGTCACGTGTCACTGAGCATACTTTCATTGCAGCTTGACGGTGTAGCATTCAGTGGGACTGCCACCTCCTTTAATCTAGAAAGTGTACATTGATCAGTTCAGTCTCGGTTGCATTCTATTGCTTGGCATTTTTTAAGAGAGCAGTGTTCTACTTAACAGTTCTGATATTCATGGGTTACAAAGAAGCTTTGCTTTAAATTCTCTTTCAGTCAGAAATGGACTTTTTCAGTGCCTTCTATATGCCAGGCCCTGTGCTGAGGACAGAGGTTACAGTAGAATATAGGACATGGAGGACTCTGTTCTAATGGACTTAACTTTCTTGGAGAGAAGGCAGACAATAAGAACATTAACAGATTAATTTTGGTTATTTTATTTCTATGAAGGTCAAAAGGTACACACTTGCAGTTATGTAGAATGAGCAAATTTGGACATCAAAAGTACATGAGGACTACAATTGATAATACTGTATTGTATACTAGAAGTTTGCTAAGGGAGTAGATTTTAGGGATTCTTAACCACACACACAACCCAGTGACTCTGTGGTATGTTAATTTGCTTGACTGTAGCAATCATTTCACTTGGTATATGTATATCCAAACATCAAGCTGCACGTGTTAAATATATACACTAAAAATAATTATAAAAAGAAAGCGAAGCAAAATGAGATACAGAGTGTCTGGTGGTGAAGTTCTGATTTCTCCTGTATGCCCAGCACATAGTCTTTTAGGAGAAAACATCTCAGCTGACACCCAACGAAAGAGAAGAAGCCAGGAGGGCCAACATATCAGGATGAGTGGTCCAGGCAGAGCAAAGGGACATAAATGAGCCCAGAGGCAAGATTGACCTTGGTAGCCTCAATGAAGAGACAGCGAGTCTGTGTGGGGACATCTAGGAAGCAAGGGAACAAGGATAGGAGACCTACTTTATAACCCTGACCCAGGTGTGCAGAGTGAAGTTCACAAATCCTTCTGTTGCCACCGATCTTCAAGCCATCTCCAACTTGTCTTGCCCAAAGTACAACTCACTGTTGTTTTCTCCTAGCCTATACCTCCCCTAGTCTCCTTCAGTTCAGGAAACTAAACCTTTATGCACCTAATGTTGGCTCATGTTATCCTGAAGGCCACCACCGCCTCCACTTCTCCATGCAAATTACCCAGTCCTTCAATCCTGCATTCAACATAAGGTCAAGTTCATTCACTTCTCTTCACTTTCATTGCCCCCATTCTCATTTCAGGTACCATTATCTTTTGCCTGCATCACTGCCTTGGCCTCCTGGGTGATTTTCTATCACAGTGAAATGAAATGTCTGTTCATATCATCTTCTCATTTTCTAATTATATGGCTTTTTTTTTTGTACTGAATTTTGAGGGTTTTTCTTTTTTCTTTTTTTTTTTGAGACGGGATCTTGCTCTGTCACACAGGCTGGAGTACGATCATAGCACACCGTAGCTTCCAACTCCTGTCCTCAAGCATCCTTCTGCTTCAGCCTCCCAAAACACTGGGATTAAAGGTGTGAGCCACTGCACCTGGCCAAGTGTTCTTTATATCTGACAGAGGTGCTAGACCTTTGTTAGAGAAGTAGTTGGCAAATATTTTCGCCAGTCCATAGCTTATATTTTCATTATCTTAAAAAGAATCTTTTGCAGAGCAAAAGGTATTAATGAGGTTGAGTTATTAATTTGTCTTTTGATAGTTAATGCTTTTGGTGTCAAGTCAAATAGCACTTTGTCTAGTGTTAGATCTCAAAGATTTTGTCCTATATTTTTTCCTAAAAGTTTTATAAGTTTAACATCTTCCATTTAAATCTGGGGTCCATTTTAATTTTCATATGAGGTGTGAGACTTAGGTTGAAGTTCTTTTTTCTTTTGCTTGCTTATGGATTTATCAACTGAAACATCACTCAGTTCATAAATCTGGAAAGGGGAGCTTTATTTGGCATAATGGGTTGCAGCCTTCAGGCTTTCCATCCTGTAGGCTTGGAAGGGTAGCCTCTGGCAGAAGCTAAAAACAGACAATTTGGGTGAGGCATAAAGGGAACAGAAATTTATGCTGAGTGGATTGATTAAGTGTACATATTTACTAATACATGAATATGAAAGGAGAAATGAGCAATTGAGATTTATGTCTCTTCATGGTTCACATGCTTAAAAAAATAGCACCCTTACCATAATTGAAGGTGGAATTTTCAGCCCTCTGAGGCCATGAAGACCATTTACTGCATAGCCTCTGTGAGTCAGCCAAAACTGGCTTACGGGTTTAGATTTTAGCAGGGGATGCATTGTGGAGCTGGTGAGCTATCACATCAAAACTGTGAAGAGAGGGAAGAGTGTGGTTACAGGATCAAATGATAGGCTAAAGGTGATAAATGAACAAATGATCCATTTATTATTTTCCAGAACTAGTTTCTGCTTACTTATTAGGAAAGAATTCTGATTAAATGTTAATAAGGAAGGGGCATACCGAGATGTGTCTGATCACCCATGCTGCCATGGCGAGGAACTCAGATTTTTTTTTTTTTTTTAGGTTTAATTATTATAACTTTATTTCAGTAAGAGCATTTTACAAAACAAAAATGTCATGTCCAAATCAGAAGAAATAAAAGCAATTTTTAGCAATCCTTATACTAGTAAAGTTCAGAAAAAGTGAAGAGTGACAATCTCATCCTCAAGAATCCAATTTCTGTGTAGATTCCTGAAATAATATAGAAGTATCACCTTTATATAACCAATTACTCTCTCATGGACCGAGTTTATGTATACACCTATATAAAAAGGTATATAGGATTAAATAATAATATCTGTTCCACATCCATCTTATGATAGTTCATACAGTAGTTCCTTTTGTCTAAAATAATTCTGTCTACAAATTCATATGTAAATGTTTAAACCCTTTTTTTAAAAAAATTTTTTATTGGATTTTAGGTTTTGGGGTACGTGAGCAGAGCATGCAAGACAGTTGCGTAGGTACACACATGGCAGTGTGCTTTGCTTTGCTTCTCCCCTTCACCCACATTTGGCATTTCTCCCCAGGCTATCCCTCCCCACCTCCCCCTCCCGCTGGCCCTCCCCTTTTCCCCCCAATAGACCCCAGTGTTTAGTACTCCCCTTTCTGTGTCCATGTGTTCTCATTTTTCATCACCCGCCTATGAGTGAGAATATGCGGTGTTTCATTTTCTGTTCTTGTGTAAGTTTGCTGAGGATGATGTTCTCCAGATTCATCCATGTTCCTACAAACGACACAAACTCATCATTTCTGATTGCTGCATAATATTCCATGATGTATATGTGCCACGCAATCCCATTACTGGGTATATATCCAAAAGACTATAAATCGTTCTACTATAAGGACACATGTACACGAATGTTCATTGCAGCACTGTTTACAATAGCAAAGACCTGGAATCAACCCAAATGCCCATTGATAATAGACTGGATTGGAACTCAGATTTTTAAGGTTTCTCTGGGGTCCCATTGGCCAAGAGGGGTCTGTTCAGTTGGTTGGAGGGGGATTTAGGATTTTATTTTTGTTTCTCAGATTGGATATTCACTTGCTCCAGAACCAGCACCATTTATTGAAAAGGCTGTTTATCCCCATTGATTTACTACTGTACCTTTATGAAAAAGCAGTTGGGTGTATCAGCTGTACCTGTTTTTGTATTCTCTATTCTGTTTCATTGGTCCATATCTATCCTTTTGCTGGTACCTTTGCCAGTCTTGATCGCTGTAGCTGTATAATAATTCTTGAAATTACTACACTGATTTCCCCAATTTGATCTTTTTGAAATTATTTGATGATACAGATCTTTTGCTTTCTTGTGTAAATTTTATAATCTTTTTATGCATAAAACAGTCTTGCTGCGATTTTTTTATAGGAGTTAAATTTATGTATCAATTCGAAGGGAACTTATGTATTTTCTGTTGAGTCATCTAACCTATGATGCTTTCCAATCCAGGCATCCATTTCTTTAGATTTTTAAATTCTTTCATCCATGTCATGTAGTTTTCAGCACATAAGGCATGTACATGTCTTGTTAGATTTATACCTAAGTATTTACATTTTTTCAGTGATTATAAAGGCTCTTCTATTTTTAATTTCAGTGTCCATGTGTTAATTGGTAATGTGTAGAAATGCAATTGACTTTAACATTTTTTAGAAGAGTTTTAAGTTCAGAGAAAAATGAAGAAGGTACAGAGATTTCCCTTATACACCCTGCCCTTACACATGTGTAGCTTCCCCCTTATCAACATTCCCAACCACAGTGATATATTTGTAAAATTGATGAATCTACATTTTACATTATCACTCAAAGACCATAGTTTACATTATGCAATTGAGTGTTGTATATTAATCTTATATCCTTTGTTCCTGCTGAACTCACTTATTCTAGGAGTTTTTTGTAGATTAACTGGGATTGCCTATGTAGATGATTGTCTTCTGCAGAAATGGACAATTTTACTTCTTCCTTTCTAATCTGTATGCCTTTTCTTTTTCTTCACTTGCATTGGCTAGAATTTCCCGTACCAGATCTATCAAAAGTTGTGAAAATTAACACCCTTGCTTTGTTCTCAGTCTTAAGGGAATGTATTTAGTATTTTGCCCATAAGTATAATGTTAGTTATAGGTTTATTGTAGATACTCCTTATCAAGTAGAGGAAATTCCCTCTATTACTGCTTTTCTGAGAGTTTTAAATTATGAATGGATGTTGAAGTTTTTCAAATGTTTTTTGGCATCAATTGATTAGATCATGTATTTTTTTTCCCTTCTATAGCTTGCTAATAAATACGGAGTATTGCATCAGATGAAATGCATGGATTCAATTCATTTTATAGTCAGAATCATATTTCATTTTTAATTTCTTAAAATTGGTTGGATCATTGTGATTGTCTCAGTTGTAAAAAACAAAATCTTACCTTTCACTTTTAATCTGAGTTGATTAATCATTGTTTAAATGATTTTAAATGTTTAAAATTTTGTTGTTATTAATGGACATTTAATTGAATGAGTGATTTTGAGAACTGGTTTATATAACTGTATTTTTTCTAAACCCTCCAATCAAGAGCGTTCAACTGATAAATCACCGCTTACAGGGAAATCCTTTTAAAATAATCATTAACCTTTAACTCATTTTTTACTTCTCTTTTGGAATAGATGTTGTAAATGACTAAGTTTTCTTGAGCCTTTAGTTTTATAGTTTAAGAGGCCTCTTGGATGATGAATCCTTCTTTGAGGTGCTAGGAGAATACTCTTAAATTTTCAGACTTCTAAAGAGCCAGATTGCATAAAATTAAACCTGTTATTTATTCCAGAAAAAAAATGTTTCTTTTCTATTTTTTTTTTCAACTGTTGTAGTTTCTTTCAAATGTGGGTAGCAGGCACAGGGATGATAATTTGGGAATAGGTTTAAAATGTTTAAATGTATTAGGAATATTTCTTCATGCATTCTTTCTCTCAGCACAGATGGTTCTAAGCCTTTGCTGTTCTTTCCAAATACTCGCTGATCCTCACTGCTAACTCCATCTTTTTATTTACTTTAACCTGGCAACGTCTTTTGGTGGTGTCTGCCGTTACATACATTTCAGCAGTGGTCAGGGATTTGAAGCTGCTTCTGGGAAGAAATATTGTGAAATGCAATGGACAGACACAAAATATATTTTTATAATCACCAAGGCTGTTTGGATTACAATCTCCCCACTTGACCTGAGGAAAAAATACTGCTAAATGCAAGATTAGTCCTAATAAACTGCTTATGACGATTATTTTATTTCTTCCAGGCATTTTTATGCCTCTTTAAACTGTCATTCTCGGAGCATTTTAGACATGTGTGAGAGAGTTTAGGTCACTTGGGGTTCTTCCATTTCTGATTTGGTTTTTGATTCCTGTCTGCTTTTAGTCCTGCTAAGAAATAGTTCTTGGTGGATTTCATTTAATTTTTCCTGGTCCCTGGCTGAATGGCACCTGCGGGGTCATGATTGGTGTGTTTTCCCCATTTGCACACCACCATCTACAGCAATGCAAGGGATGGGTGCTTGATTCCCCAGGAATCCACTTCTTTATGAAATTACTCCTCTTCTGCAGCTTTTTTCTTTTTTGTTGAAATGGAGTCTCGCTCTGTTGCTCAGGCTGGAGTGCAGTGGTGGGATCTCAGCTCACTCCAACCCGCCTCCTGGGTTTGAGTGATTTTCCTGCCTCATAGCTGGTACTACAAGTGCCCACCACCACACCTGGCTAATTTGTATTCTTTTGGTAGAGACAAGGTTTCACCATATTGACCACGCTGGTCTCGAATTCCTGGCCTCAAGTGATCCACCTGCCTTAGTTTCCCAAAGTGCTGGAATTACAGATGTGAACCACCATTCCCAGCCTCATATGCAGCATAATATAACATCAAACTATGAACTTGCTAACATCAAACGTTTTTTCAGACATTATTCTATTTTTCACACATCACTGAATATGATATATTTTTAATATACTTATTTTAAATTTAGACCTTTGAAAGGAAATAAGACCAAATGCTACATCCAAGTACCTCAAAACAATTGCTTTGTCATGGGGGAAAGGTATGGAGAGGCATGCCAAAAAATCTGGGGAGATTATTTTGGTGTAATAGTAAGGATTCTCTTTTTTTCCCCCTCATGGTTTAAATATCTTATCATTTGATTCTTTTAAAAAGTTCTAAGCTTTGTTTTCCATATATCTGTTAATTTTTCCCCAATTAGACTGCATCTATTTTGAAGAAAAAGAACTGTAAAAACAACTCTTCCGTATGCCTGCAGCAATGAGCATTATGATCACTGTATTATGGGAGCTCAACATATTCAAACTAAGTGTTATCTGCATTGTCTATGCTATTGATATACAGAAAGAGCAAGAGCCATTCCTGCTCTCAAAGAGGTTACAGCCTGTTAAGAGGATATGAAGTACATAAAAAGATACCAAAAATATATGATATATGAGCCATAGAAAGGTAAACCTATAATGCTTAAAGACCAAGCAGGATGGAAGATACACTAGTAAAGAAAATATTCATGAACAATTTGATATTGTTGATAAGTCTAGGAGGAGTAGGACTCGGAAAAGGATAAATTAAAAATAGGGAAGGGACCAGCCATGGTGGCTCGTGACTGTAATCCTAGTGCTTTGGGAGGCCAAGGCAGGAGGCTCACTTGAGGCCAGGAGTTTGAGACTAGCCTGAGCAACATAGCAAGACCTCTACAAAAATAAAAAATAAATTAGCTGGGTGTGGTGGTATGTGCCTATATTGGCCTAGCTACTGAGGAGACCAAGGTGATAGGATTGCTTGATCCCAGGAGTTGGAGACTGTAGTGAGCTATGACAGTGTCACCACACTCCAGTCTGGGTGACAGAGGGAGACTCGTCTCTAAATGAAAAATAAAACCTCAAAGTACTTTAAGACTAAACAGGATAGAATATACAGTAGGAAAAAAAAGCTTCATGAAAAGCTTGATATTTAATATTTAAGATAAATCTTGATGAAGGAGTAGGATTTAGAAAAGGAAAACTTAAGAGTTGGGATGGAAGAAGAGAAGACTGTTTTAGACAAGGATGACAAGTTGATGGGGTGTATGGCATTCAGAAAATGCTGAGTCCATTGGATAAGCGGCTTATTTTCTAGTCAACTGTAATACAGAGAAGGGGGATATATGTCAGTGTTTCCCTTGGTGTAGATGACCCTGAATCTAGCATTTTAGGTGACACCTCACTCTCTACACCTTCTCTGCCAAGGGTTAACCAGCCTGAACATGTGAATCTGACGAGGAAGAGCTCACTATCTCTTTGGGCATCTTCTGCCATCTGAGCTCTCCTGCACTTGGAATATGGCAGGAGGCAAGGCCGGAGGGCAGGGAGAGGGCTTCATTAGAGAGACTTTGAGGATCACTGTGAGGACTTTTCAGGTCTTTATTTTTGAAAACTATGATTAAAGCTGTGGTTTAGTAAAACTATAATGGCAGCTGTGGCGAGGATTTGGAGTGGGAAGTCTGGTTAGGGAGCTCTTTTGTAGTGATCAGAACCTAAAGCAGAGAGATGTTTAAGGGAATAGAAAAGAGAAGACAGACATAAAAGACTTTTTAATGTGGTTCATGTTTTTAAAAATACTGGGCAGGTATGTCCTCATCCCCAGTCACCACTAATTGTTCCTCACTGCCTTGTGGCTTTGCATCCATTGAAACCAGGGATACTTATTGTTTTGGGAGGAGGGTGGGTATGTATGGCCTTGATAAAGACGCTGTGGCTGCTGTGCATCCTGATCAAAATGAGAGTTTGTTTTAAGGTCCAGAGTGAGACAATACTGTATAAACATTTTTTTTTTAATTTTCAAAAGCTAGACTTGTTAAGAGACAGAAGGAAACAGCAACAAAGGCTCTGTGCTTTCCTACCAGCCAAGACTGACCAACCTTAGAGTTTACAGTACACCATAGCATTGATGCAGGATGTGATGTCAGGACTGTTTTCCTAAGAATGGGAAAGAAAAACTAAAGTAGCAGGCAGGAAGTAGAGAGATTCAGAGGGGCCAGGCTGCTCTTTTTTCTTCCAGGAGCCCAAGCATCCAGGGAGAAGGAAAGGAGCAGGCAGGAGAAATCCAGAGGCCCTATCTGCTAGAAAGGCATTGACCTCCAGACTGGGTAGTGACTAATAGCATAACGCCTGCATCTGGCCGAAAGGAATCACTGGATTGCAGTGAGTAGACCAGAACAGGCTATGATGGGTGGTCTTCTCCATGCAGTCTGGGGACATGAAAAGCCAAGTTGAATTGGCTTGTAAACACAATTCTGTTGTTCCATGGAAGTCACAGTTGATAGAACATTTCACCTTGGCTTTACTCTGAAGAGGTGAGGCATTCAGGGCTGCTGCCTTGAAGTCATGAGATTCTATCTCCATGCACCTGCAAAGCTGAGACCCAAAGAAGTTCAGTGATTTTCCCGGGTTATTTAGTTGATAAGTGGCAGTGTTGGAAACAAGACGTGGAGATGCTGTTGAAATGTACATTTTGGTTTTATTTTCTAAATAAGGGAACTTAAATAAATGAAGTGATCCACTCAAAGCTGTGGATCCAGCTAAGGCTGGGCTGGGTGTTCTGCCTCCTGGCCTGCAGTTTCTTTACCAGTCCAGGAATGTCTCACAGGAATGGCAAAATTAATGCCCATCCTATTTGACCTATGTTGACTTTTTAAATTATGTGGGGATATGAGTGAAAATTCCAGCAGATTGATCATTTTACATTCATCTAGGACGCTTGTACTTCTGGGGCTTCAGTGTTTTCATCTGTAAAATAAGGATAATAGATACCTGCCTCCCTGGCTGGAATGTCATGAGGATTTAGTTTTGTCTCTGAAGAGTTTCAGGCTCCTTGGAATTAGTCTAAGGTTTTAATATTTTCTTAATCATCATGATGTTTCCTTTTAATAGGAAATGGAAGCTTTACCAAGAAACTACTGGTTCACAGTCTTAGGAGTTCATACTTGAGTGCCAGTCTTAAAGATGAGCTGGTATTGGTTGCATGATGTGAGATTCTGTGGGGGAGTGGTAGAGAACCCCCCTGTAGGTTCAGGACAGTGGGGCTAGAGGCAGTAACTCCAAATTGCTGGAAAATATTTGTGTTGAACAAAACATCTGTTGCTCATGTGACTCTTTTCTCCTCACCAATTCCTTTCTCATTAGAAAATCTGTGACGTGAGATGTAAAGTCTTACTAACTCTGTGGACAATCAACTTTTTTCTTTTCTATTCTTCTGTGAGATAAGGTCTTGCTCTGTTTTCCAGGATGGAGTGCAGTGGCACAATCATAGCTCACCATAGCCCTGACTTCTTGGGTTCAAACAATCCTCCAGCCTCAGCCATTTGAATAACTGGGACTACATATGCAATCCACTGTGCCCAATGAGCAATTTACTTTTTTCTGCTGTGCTATTGGTTTTACATTTTTTTTGGAAGCAAGAGTTTAGCAACTGAATTCTAATAAAGTTTACTTGTCATGAGTATAATTTATACATGTAGAAACTAAATTATAAATGCAAAATCTGTTACCTATGTTAATGAAAGAGTTGTAGATACGAGTCAGCACTCGTGTGTGTGTGTGTGTGTGTGTGTGTATGTGTGTGTACACATTCACGGATATTGAATGGATTCAACCAACCAAGGATTGAATTTTTTTTTTTTTTTGAGCCAGAGTCTCACTCTGTTGCCCATGGTGGATTGCAGTGGTGCAATCTTGGGTCACTGCAACCTCTGCCTCCCAGGTTCAAGCAATTCTCATTTCTCAGCCTCTGAGTAGATGGAAATACAGGCACGTACCACCATGCCTGGCTAATTATTTGTATTTTTAGAAGAGACGGAGTTTCACCATGTTTCCCAGGCTAGACTCAAACTCTTGAGCTCAGGCAACCTGCCCACCTCAGCCTCCCAAAGTGTTCAGATTATAGGCATGAGCCATTGCATCATGATGAAAATATTTTTTAAAAATATAAAAAAAATTCATTAAAAAATTATACAAATTAATTGTACAGTATAATAGCTATTTCCACAGCCTAATATTGTGTTAGGTTATTATAAATAATGTAGAGATGATTTAAAGTACACAGGAAGATGTGCTTAAAGTTCTATGCAAATGCTGCACCATTTTATATAAGGGACTTGTGCAGACATGGAGTTTGGTATCCATGGAGGAGTCCTGGAACCTATCACCCATGGATACCAAGCAACAGTTCTCTCTCTCTCTCTGTGTGTGTGTGTGTGTGTGTGTGTGTGTGTGTGTGTGTGTGTGTATGTATTTGGGGTTTAAATGAATACATGTTTTTCCTTATCACTTTTTCATTCACTGATATTTTGATATTGATAAACATTTGATAAATAAACTTGATATTTATTAGTAATGGGGAAGAGGTTGTAGTAATGATTAATGAAATGTTACTAAGAGCCCAAACCTTAAAGTCAAGTGAAACAAGAATTTCTTGATTTAGCTCCTATTTGTTTGGTACCAGCCTTGAGCAGGATTCCAGGAGCCAGGAGAGGGAACTGATGGCCAGTAGTGGTCAAGGCCCACAGGCCTGGTCAGTTGCACGAATGCCCTGGGCTTCTCCCTGATACACACCCTTTCAACTACTGCTTACTCTTACTCTTCTGCTATGCAGTTACATTTCTGGAAACAATTCTGCATATTCATTGTCTCCATTTCCTTCCCACTCTGTCTTTAACTCACGATCATTTCGTACTCAACAGCTCGCCAAAAAAGCTTTGAAGTTACCGTGGACCCTTATGTTGCTCAGCTCGCCAGACTTTATTGCAGTTCTCGGCTTACTCGATTGCTCAGCAGCATCTGACATTGCTGCCCACTGAATTCTTCTTTTTAAAAGTATATTGTTCAGAATTTGAGACTTAAAAATTGTGTGAATGACAGCTCCATCTACTCATCATTTGGTTTAAGAAATAAAATCTTAACATTAACAACCATTCCCCATAGAGCTTCTGAAGGCTGTGTGCCCTCCCCCAGTCACATCCCACTTTGTCCATCCCAAGAGTTAACAACCGTCCTAACCTTGATGTTTAGGGGCATCTAGAGGCTCAATATATTTTTCTTCTACATCTGGGACCGTTTTCTCCAGCCAGGGACCGTTAGGAACACTCTGTAGTTGGACATGCTGGGTTTATTACTTCTTGCTGCAAAGGAGAATACACTCATGGAAAGCAGTGAGGTGTACTACTAAGAGGGTGTTAGAACCAATGATACAGATTTGGGTCTTGGTTGGATGATTTGGGGGTGGTTCCAAGGAAGGAGATACTTGCTCTAGATTGGATCTGCTCAAAAAGAATGTAATTTTCAGATTAGTATTTCAGTAAATCTTATCTAGGGGGGCTACAAGGAGGATAACATTGTAATTAGTAAAGAAGAATTCACTTTGGTAAGGAGAAGGGCGTGCTTGGCATTTTCTGGGTGACATGTTGACCTTGTTTTTTTCTGTGTTTAGATAAAATTATGGAGTGGCCTTATTTTGTCTCTTTATCATGGTCTCAGAGTGACCTTGTGAAATGGTTTATGTCTAATAGTGGAATAACATGACCTTACCAGGAGTGTCAGGCAAGCTCCTGAATGTCAGGGGCTGCTTGCTTTTTTATTTCCTTTGCAGTCCTGAACAAGTTGGGAAATGGTATTCGGGCAGATGGAGGCCCAAATATCAGCTAATTTGGCGAACATGACTTGGGTGGCAAAAATGGGCATCAGAATTAGCCAGACTACCTCAGTCAGTTCTGGATACACCGGAAATGCCTGGGTCAAACCACTCAGGTAGAACCGTAGGTCCCAAGTTCACAACAGTATGGGTCCTCTCCAGAAGTTCGTTCTCCAGCTGCTTTGCAGGACCATTTCCTCTTCCTGGCCTTTATGTTGGATTTCCTGTGGATTGAGTGCCACCTTTTCTTCACATTTGGTTTTCTCAGTCTCATGGTTTGATTCCTATCAATATGCCAATGGCTGTGAATCTACGCCTCTAGCCTATAGCTCTCCTTTTCTTTGACTTGCTTAGTCACCGTCTCAGCTTGGACACCTCAGAGGCACTTTAGCTTAGCTTATCCAAGACCACGCTCATAATCTCCTACCTAAAGTTGGTGGTAATTTTTGTTTTCTACAGCCTGACCCTGCTACTACAGCTCAGCACCCCATACTCCAGCTACCCTGACCTGCCTGTGTGGTTCTCATGCACAATGTCACTTCCAAGCCTATGTCACTTAGTTATTTCTACCAGAAAGACTCTTTCATTATTTATTTATTTAATTTATTTATTTTTGAGAGGGAGTCTTGCTCTGTCGCCCAGGTTGGAGTGCAATGGCACGATCTCAGTTCACTGCAACCTCTGCCTTGCAGGTTCAAGCAATTCTCCTGCTTCAGCCTCCCAAGTAGCTGGGCATACAGGCACTTACCACCATACCTGGCTAATTTTTCTATTTTTAGTAGAGGCAGGATTTCACCATGTTGGCCAGGCTGGTCTTGAAATCCTGGGCTGAAGTGATCTGCCCTCCTCAGCCTCCCAAAGTTCTGGGATTACAGGTGTGAGCCACTGTGTCCGGTCTTCTTTTATCCTCTCTTTTTGGCTAACCTCCTCCTCCAAGACCTAGCTGAGGTGTCATCTCGTGCAGAAAGCTATTTCTGAATGTGCTAGATTAGGTAGAATGTTCCTTGTTTATGTCCCCTTCACCCCTTTTGTTCCTCTGTCCTAGTGGTTAGTTCATTGATTTATTTATCCTTTCATGGATCTGCTTCCTCAACTATATTTCAAACTCCTTAAGGTGAAGAACTCTATCTTATTTATCTTCATATCATGAGCTTTACCTGTCTTTAGCTACATAGATTCATAGGTATAAATGGATAGAGATATGTGGGTAGATGTATAGTCATATAAATATAGATATCTAAGATCTTGAATGAGACTTGGCACTTAACATAGGTACTGAGTGTTTGTCAAACTGATGGTTGTCTAAAGATTTTGTTGTCATTTTTTCCACTCCTGGAATGACCAGAGCTTTATAACTTTTAGCTGCAAAAGAGTGAATCAAGTACTTTGTCTGTTATATTTTGCTATACTCATCTTTTAGAAAAGTAGTGCTTTGAAGTTTGGTAAAGGATGGAGCTTTTTTCTATTAAATTACATGATGGTTTTAGAAATGGTTTATTTTTGTTTCTGATTGACTGCCATTGAGTTAAAGTAATACATTTATCAGTCAAATAAGCATTTCCCTTTTATCTACAGTTTTTATCTATAAATCTTAAAAGTTAAAGGCCCTTGAGTAATGGCTGTCCTGCCCTTCTAGTTAAGGAAATGCAAGCCTCTGAGGGGAAACCAGGGTTCCTGCCTCCCAATCGCATGTTTATTTCCCTAGACCCAGTTGGATTTCACAAGAGAGGTAGGTTTGGACAAAGCATAGCGGGAGGTGGATATGGCAGCGCTAGGCTTTGTGGAGCTGAGCAGCCTTTCCTTTTTTAACTTTTTATTTGTAAATAATTATGGATTTATAGGAAGTTGTAAAGGTCTGAAGTATTCCTCACCTAGTTTCCCCATTCTAGTACAGATGATAAAATGGTCTTAGACCTAGTTCCTTGTTTGGATATTGCACTATAGTTATATAGGATGGAAGCAATGGAGCACCATTAACTGACCCTGGCAGTAATCCCTCAGGGAGCAGTAAGGTAGAGCCACCCCTGGCTTCACATAGCTGGCACTGCTAAGGTGCTAGTTCCAGAATCTCACTTCAGAGGTTGTGCCTCAATGGACTGGGGCATTCAGGTACTCAGCTGTGCCCCAAGGGTAGGCTGTTTCCTCTCTGTTTCCACTTGGCAACTTTTCTCTAGGTCATTTACTCCAGCTTTCTGCACAAGGCTTTTTTTTTTTTTTGAGACAGAGTTTCCCTCTGTCACCCAAACTGGCATGCAGTGTCATGATCTTGGCTCTCTGCAGCCTCCACCTGCCGGGTTCAAATGATTCTCCTACCTCAGCCTTCCAACTAGCAGGGACTACAGGTGGCATGCCACCATGCCTGTCTAATTTTTTTTTTTTTTTTTAATTTCTAGTAGAGCTGGGCCTTCGCTATGTTGGCCAAGCTGGTCTCAAACTCCTGACCTCAAATGATCCACCTGCCTTGGCCTCCCAAAGTGTTGGGATTATAGGCATGAGCCACCATGCCCCGCCATTCTGCAGGTTTTTAGTGCCAGTCTAAACAAAGATAAAAACAGTAATGATGTCACCCACAATGAGTGTTTTAGTTTGAACTCTGCAAGCCATTTTCACATTTGTTTAAAGAAAATTGACCTTACTTTTTCATCAAATTTGCAACAAGGATTATATGCCTGGAAGGAGAGCCAGGCCTGGCAAATGCATTGGACAAAGAACAAAAGTTTCCATACTGAACGGGGATGCCTGCTTTTCTGAATTGCTGGAAATAAAGATGTAACAAAATAATAAACCATATGTAATTGTTGTGCCAAGTTTGTGCTTAGCAGTATTTCTCAATTTCCTTGGTTGGGCCTCACAGATACTGTTCTGGTTTATAAGTGTCTGCTGTGGGGATGGTTCCTCGCCCTCGCCCTCTGTCTCGCCCTCTGTCTCTGTCTCTGTCTCTCCCTCTCCCTCTGTCTCTCCCTCTCCTTCTGTCTCTGTCTCTCCCTCTGTCTCTGTCTCTCCCTCTGTCTCTGTCTCTCCCTCTGTCTCTGTCTCTCCCTCTGTCTCTCCCTCTGCCTCTCCCTCTGCCTCTCCCTCTGCCTCTGCCTCTGCCTCTGCCTCTGCCTCTGCCTCTGCCTCTGCCTCTGCCTCTCCCTCTGTCTCTCCCTCTGTCTCTCCCTCTGTCTCTCCCTCTCCCTCTCCCTCTCCCTCTGTCTCTCCCTCTGTCTCTCCCTCTCCCTCTCCCTCTGTCTCTCCCTCTCCCTCTGTCTCTCCCTCTCCCTTTGTCTCTCCCTCTCCCTTTGTCTCTGTCTTTCTTTCTGTCTCTGTCTGTCTCTATTTTCAGCATCTTTTGTCTGATTCTTAAACTGAGGCTGTGGGGTGTTCCACAAAAGTACACTTTGTTTTGTTACGTTTTTGCTTATATCTGTTGTATCATTGAGCCAGGAAGCTGGAAATAAACATCTGTGGGGCTTTGGCAACCAAAGGTCTCAGCTCTCTGTAGCTAAAGGAACGCCTTACAAACCTGATTGTGTTATAGGCTTTTAATAGGGATAAGCAATGTTCATTAAAAGCTGAAGCCAGATATAGATGATGGGGCGATGAAGGCAGCAAACCACCTTGTATGTACCTATGCAACAACCCTGCATGATCTTTACATGTACCCCAGAATCTAAAGTATGATTAAAATTTAAAAAAGGCTGAAGCCTCCTTAGAATGGCCATTCCACAGGATAATTGCATTTATGTCAATCTTGAGACCCATTACCTTAGTGTCAAGAAAGAGTCCCCACTCTTTTTTCTGTATAGAAAAAATTAATATTTAAAAAAATGACTATGACAAGGCCCATGGTATTTTCACCATGCCCTGGGTCATACATAAAGGGTTTGAAAGCTAAGAGGAACAGACTAGAAAAACAACATCTAGAAAAAAGTTAGACATGATTGATTAAATGATGAGTTTTGAGTTCTCTACTTTTTGCTCTTTTTATTAAGAAAACGTGCATCATGAATCTTTAATAGCGGAACTGGAGTGGGAGTGGTGGGAATGGAAAATCTTAATTAGGTCTGGTCCAGTTCTTTTCTAGAGAGACAGGATCTCACTCTGTTGCCCAGGCCAGGGTGAGATGGCATGACCATCACTGTAGCATTGAACTCCTGGGCTCAAGCGATCCTCCTGCCTCATATTTGCAGGAAGCTAGGACTACCGGAATGTACCACTATACCCAGCTAATTTTTAGTTTTTAGCCATGGAGTCTTGCTATCTTGTCTAGGCTGGTTTCAAAATCCTGGCCTGAAGCAATCCTCCCACCCCAGCTTCCCAAAGCACTGGGATTACAAGTGTGAGCTACTGTGCCTGGCCCTCCTGCGTATTTTATATCCATGAGGATTTAGGGATTCTCCCAAGTGTTGTCATCTCTACCTAACAAATAATACTCAACTTGAAAGGCTATGCAGAAACTTATCTGATTCCTCCAACCAGATGACCTTTCTCTCCCCTGAACTACAGCAGTGTTTTGTTGATATCACTAATGACTGCTCACATTTCTCTGACATAAACATTGTTTTTAGAACTGTCCTTGCCCCTTTCCATTGCCCTGGTAAGGACAGGGATCTCAACTGACCCTTCTCTTTGTCTCCTGTGACAGCTCGCATGGTCCCTTCCATGAAGGAAGCATTTAATAGATACTTGATGATTACATGGATGCAATTCACATTATTTGTAACATTATTTACTGAATTTTAGAAAAGTTATCGTCTGTGTTAATAGTACAGTGTAGCCTGGCATGGTGGCTCATGCCTGTAATCTCACCACTTTGGGAGGCCAAGATGGGTGGATGGCTGGAGCCCAGGAGTCCTAGACCAACCTGGGCAACATTGGAAGACTCTGTCTCTACCAAAAGCAAAAGAATAGCTGGTCATGGTGGCATGCATCTGTAGTCCCTGCTCCTTCAGAGACTGAGGTGGGTGGATGGCTTGAGCCCTGGAGTTAAAGACTGCAGTGAGCCTTAATCCAGGCTGGTTTCAAAATCCTGGCCTGAAGCAATCCTCCCACCCCAGCTTCCCAAAGCACTGGGATTACAAGTGTGAGCTACTGTGCCTGGCCCTCCTGCGTATTTTATATCCATGAGGATTTAGGGATTCTCCCAAGTGTTGTCATCTCTACCTAACAAATAATACTCAACTTGAAAGGCTCTGCAGAAACTTATCTGATTCCTCCAACCAGATGACCTTTCTCTCCCCTGAACTACAGCAGTGTTTTGTTTATATCCAGCATGAGCAAGAGAGAGAGAGAGAGACACTGTCTCAAAATAAGTATATAAAAATAGTACTATGTAATAATGATTTTCAGGAGCATCTCCCATGCCGCCTTTCCTGCAGAACAGGGTGGGTGTGGCATGAGCAGGTGGTGCCCCTGCCCTTCTTGCACAGGTGCTTGCTTCAATGTAGGTCACTGTTGCATGAGATGGAACTCTGATGGTCTTCGAGATTTTTGTAATGCAGTGATAGTAATTTCAGCAGTTGTTGCAGCTTCACGTGAGTGTAATAAAAAGGGTCATATTCCAACTTACCTTTCAGGTGGAGGAATTTTATGCCTCTCCTGGGCAGCCTTGAATTGAGCCTTGTTTTATGTCAGGATAGTAGCGTTCAGTCTAAAGAGGGGATCAAGAAACTCTATTCACCAGAGACATCTTGCAGCCTTATTTTGGGAAGAATCTTGTATTGTTTAAAATTTTTTTCAGTCCTGGGAATATGTCTGGTATCAGTAGCTGAAATTAGAACACTAGTGTATTTAATCATATTTTCAGCTACTGGAAAATTGCAATTTAAAAATATCTTAGGAGGTTTTGAGATTTCTCCCAAATGTATTTGCTGCCCTTTGAAGAGTGACTTTGCAGGTTAGAACTTCGCCAAGTTGTATCCAGAGTCTTTCTGGTAAGTTCCCTGGTGCAGAAAAATGTTCCTCCTGCTTGCAGCCCTGTGTCCACAACTGTGAAATCTATGAAATCTGTTGTCCCCAGACCTAATGTCCTCCTCTACTGTGCCAGGACACTGGGCTGAGCCTTTCACATACATTACCTTTTTAAATTTCCCAGCATCCCTAATGGAATCTGCACCACTTTGTTTAAATGGCATTTTAGAGAGAGTTTTACAAATTTACTACAGTTGTCTTTTTCTGAAAATAAATGGATCTGGTGAAGTAAGAATGTGAGTTATTTTGATTTAAAATTTGGGAAGTGCAAATTTAGAGGGAAGAGATGAGGAGTCTTGAGTTCTGGATGGTAGTTGACTATGCTTTTTACCAGCTCTGTACTTGTATATAAACACCAGATATTTATTTCTTGGTGGTTAGGTTTTCTCATCAGTAAAGTGATGTTAATGCCACATTTCTCTCACTGATACATTTTTTTTCTTTTTTATTATTGTACTTTAGGTTCTGGGGTACATGTGCAGATCATGCAGGATTGTTGCATAGGTACATACATGGTGAGGTGGTTTGCTGCCTTCATCCACCCATCACCTATATCTGGTATTTCTTCCCACCTTATCCCTCCCTACCCCCTATTGCCCCTCTCCTGCCTGCCCTCTCAGTTGACCTCAGTATGTGATTTGTAGTTCTCCTTGAAGAGATCTTTTTCCTCCTTTGTTAGTTGTATTCCTAGGTATTTTATTCTCTTCGTAGCAATTGTGAATGGGAGTTCAATTTTGATTTGGTTCTCTGTTTATCTGTTATTGGTGTATAGAAATACTTGTGATTTCTGCAAGTTGATTTTGTATTCTGAGGCTTTGCTGAGGTTGCTTATCAGTTTAAGGAGATTTCGGGCTGAGACGATGGGGTCTTCTAAATATACAATCATCTCATCTGCAAATAGAGATAATTTGACTTCCTGTTTCCCTATTTGAATACCCTTTATTTCTTTTTCTTGCCTGATTGCTCTGCCTAGAACTTCTAGTACTATATTGAATAGGAGTGATGAGAGAGGGCATCCTTGTCTTGTGCCAGATTTCAAAGGGAATGCTTCCAGTTTTTGCCCATTTGGTATGATATTGGCTGTGGGTTTGTCATAAATAGCTTTTATTATTTTGTGATACATTCCGTTGATACCTAGTATATTGAGGGTTTTTAGCATAAAGGGTTGTTGAATTTTGTTGAAGGTCTTCTCTGCATCTATTGAGATAATCATGTGTTTTTTTGTCTTCGGTTCTGTTTATGTGACGGATAACATTTACAGACTTGCATATGTTGAACTAGCCTTGAATCCCTGGGATGAAGCCTGCTTGATCATGATGAATAAGCTTTTTGATGTACTGTTGCATTCTGTTTGCCAGTATTTTTTTTTGAAGATTTTTGCATCAGTGTTCATCATGGATAATGGCCTGAAGTTTTCTTTTTTTGTTGCATGTCTGCCCAGTTTTGGTATTAGGATGATGTTGGTCTTATAAAATGAGTTGGGGAGGATTCCCTCTTTCTGTATTGTTTGGAATAGTTTCAGAAGGAATGGTACCAGCTCCTCTTTGTATGTCTGGTAGATTTTGGCCATAAACTCGTCTGGACCTGGGCTTTTTTTAGTTGGTAAGCTATTAATTCCTGCCTCAACTTCAGCCCTTGCTATTGGTCTATTCAGGGTTTCAACTTCTTCCTGGTTTAGTCTTCGGAGAGTGCAAGTGTCCAAGAATTTATCCATTTCTTAGCTCACACTGATTTTATATTAATTCTGTTACAGGCACTATGCTGAGTATGTCATGGGGATTCTGTAAGACAGGACTTTCTGTGCTCCCCATGTCTGGGAGATAAAAGCTTTGAGAAACCAAACAACTGCATGGCTTAAATGGTCTGAACCTTGGAGCCTGTGCTGTCGACCACTCAACTGTACTGCTAGGAGGAAGGGAAATACGAGATGTGGACGCACCTGACAGAGTTAGAAGAAATGGACATGTGAAATCTTACTATGACTTAGGGATTGGTAGAACAGGTGCTTTCCTGTGTAGATAATTTGAAAAATGCAACCAGAGCTCTGTTTCCAAAGTCCCCAGCTCTTATCTGTCATTTTTGCAGGCAGAGCGAAGTTACCAAGTTCATGAAACCAAACTTACCTTTATCATAAATCTTATCTTACATGTTTTCTCAGTGGCAGCTCCATCCTCTGAAATGCACACGTTAAACCCTGGGACTAATTTTTTTTTTTTTTGGAGACAGCCTCATGATGTGATCTTGGCTCGCTGCAGCCTCTGCCTCCTGGGTCCAAGCGATTCTCCTGCCTCAGCCTCCTGAGTAGCTGGGATTACAGGCACTACCACGCCCAGCTAATTTTTGTGTTTTAAGTAGAGACAGGGTTTGACCATGTTGGCCAGGCTGCTCTGGATCTCCTGACCTCAAGTGATCCACCCAACTCAGCCTCCTGAAGTGCTGGGATGACAGGCGTGAGCCACCATAACAGTCCCCTGGGCCCTAGTCTTGATGGATGGCCTTTCATTTTTTTGGTCATGTGATTGGTGTTCTTCCTCTATCAATTTAGTGCTATGGCCTAGATTCAAGGCCTCCCTGGCCTGTATTTAGAACACTGTAATAGCCTCATATCTGGTGTCCCCAGTTCCAGTCTTTCTTCTCTAGTTCATCTCAGCACTGTTTTTTTTGCTAAAATTTAATTCTGATCATGCAAGTCTGCTGTTTAAAAATCTTAGACAGCTGGTTAGCCATTGCCTATAAGACGAGATTTCATCCTATCAATTTAAGTTTTCTGCCTTGAGATGAAGGCCCTTTGCTATGATGTCTTCCCCAACACCTTCCCCAACACCTCGTGTCTTCCCCAACACCTTGCCCTTACATTTCAGCATGGTGCATTGAATAGGCCTTGTGCATTTCCAGGTTAATCTCTCCGCCATGATGAACACACATCTGCTAAAGCACCTCTGCAGATTATAGAGAAGCTGTAAGAGACTGTGATTAAAAGCACACACAGCACTGGCCTAGAGACCCAGATCTGCTGTGGCATTTGGACAGGTTAATAACCTCTGTCTCAATGTCCTTTTCTGCAAAATGGGTATGACATTAATGGAACCTACCTCATAGGAGGTATCAGAAAAGTAAGAGGAAGATACAGATAGCAAGGGGTCCCAGTTAGGAGTGGAAAGTCTACTGAAAGAGGATGGAATGTTTTAAGACTGATGCAGAGAGAACATCTTAGTGGAATATTCTACAGTGTTCAGCTGTGAAGTTTGGATTAAATAACTGTCCTGGGCCATGTATTTGTGTGTAGAAACAGGACAATTTCTACTCCACATACATTTCTTTATAGGCAGGACATCTTGAAATGTTTTTAGCTAGTACCATGATAATCCGCCTGCTAGCAGGGATTGCTGACTACTAGACAGGATTGGCAGCAGGTGCCAGGAGTGAGGGACTCCGGGAAAGGAACCCATCGGCCTGGGGAGGCCGAAGCCAGAGCCTTAAAAATACTGTCAGACATATCATCTGTAGGTCTTTCTTTTACCCAGAATAACAATGCATTTTGTATTTATGTGTTACTTGGCTTCCGTTAGTTATTTTTCCCTGCATTTTTGGTTCCATTTTTATATTCAGATACATGGCACAAAGAGTGAAGCCTCGGTTGATGTAGCTTCATGGAGTTTCTAAAATAATTCTGCACAATACATGTGTTCTGTCGTCCAGTTCTATAGTATCCACTTTCTAAAAGAAAGCCCCTCATTTGTGTGCTCATGTCTTCTCTGTAGGTGGGGAAGGAAGAGAGCTGAGAGGAGTTAGCCTGTTTATTTTGTCTTAGCTAAAAGTAACAGTTTCATTCTTAACCCCCCTCACCTCAAACATGCCAGTAAAACACATCCAAGTACTCACCACAGTGGGTGCCGGCACCTTTCACTGTAGGCTGTTTCCAGGTGTCCTTCCTTGGGACTGTGCTGGGGATTGGGGTGGGATGGGGAAGCCACTGTGCAGACTCTGCTCTTCCATGATGCCTGGGGCAGACCAGGCTTCTCCATCATGCTGGCTGGTGCCAAGGATTGTGGGTGGAGAGGCCAGAATGTTACCCCTGGGAGAAGGGAGGATACAGTTGCCTATAGCCTATTAGATGACCACAAGTGCCCAAGAAGATGAGCTTTAATTACTAGGCTGTCACTGTTTGCACCAAAGCAGAGCGTCTGTCTCACCCAGGGGTGCCTAAGGTGCAGAGGAGCAGGAGGGTTCCATGCATCCTCCAACTCTCACCTTCACATCAAAGCATGATTTTGCACTTCACAAGACAGGTATCAGCACCAGTGGTTCTCTTCAGAAGCGATGTTTTGTCTTATTTCCAGGGTTCCGGCTGTGTGTTTTCTCAACTTTCCTGTTCTTTGTGTCTTGCCCTGCTGTGGGTATTGCCTCCTCTGTGCTGGTGTTGTTTAATTCTGTATATATAGAGAAGCTCTGTCTACTTTCTGTAATGTAAGGCTGATGGATGCACATCATTGTGGTGGTGCTTCAGGATAGGGGGTGTACTAGCTGTGTGGGCAAGTCACCCAGCCCTGCTGAATCCTGGTTTCCTAGTCTTAGAGAATGGGGGTCAACAACACACCACTAAAGTTATTTTGAGGTTTAACTGAGAGAGCAAGTGATGGAGAAGGTCCCAGGATTCTCTAGTAGTATGTGGTAGACCCCTACCCCCAGGACTGCTAGAGAGGACTGAGTCACTACCTTGGACTCAAAGTGAACACTTTTACCCATATCTATTAATGAATGGGGCTTTCCATAATGCTTTCTTGTGGGAGATCTATGTCTAAAGAATGTTTTAAAACCACTGGCTTGTACCTGGTTAAGGCATTTGGTAAACATTGTTTCTCATCCTTACTTTCCCTCTCCTATCTGCTCATAATGTACATGGATCATTTTATCCGGAAGGAGAGAGCTTCGTTTTTCTTCTCAGTACTGCTTTTCACTGTAAATAAGTTGAGCCTATTTGGCTGTTGGAGCCACCTTAGCCTTCCCACCACAGAGTGTGGTGAATCACACCTCTGACCCAGCGTTGTGGGTGTTGTCTACGCTCAGCACCTCTGCCTGCAGTCTGCTAAGGGCCTGCACTGATGGCTTAGGTAGAAGAGAAGCAGCTAAATTGTCTGGGGTATAACCCTGTGGGGTTGGCCATGACATGCCTGGAAAATTTAGGACACAAACACACATGAGGAGTTTAGGAGCAGAGGTTTAATAGAAGAGAAGAGAAAGAGAAACAGCTCTCTACAGAGAAAGGTGCATAGGAGCAGAGAAAGGACTGACTGGCAGAGAATGCACAGGATTTTATATTCTGACTTGAGGAGGTGGTGTCTGATTTACATAGGGCTCACAGATTGGTTTGATCAGGAGTGACGTTTACATAGTATGCAGAGAAGGCTGGTGGCCCTACCCTAATCTTACTATGCAAATGGGTTTTCCAGTTGATGAGTGCCATTTTATCTGCTCCTTACAGTACTGCTTGCTGACAAAGAGAAGGGAAGATGGAGCCGCCATCTTGAACATGTCTAGTCCCTAGATCCTGCTGGTGTTCACCCGTGCAAGCTCTCAGCTTGCTTGTCTAAGTCTGAAGCTCAATTTTACAGGCTGCTCTTTGTTAGAAAATGACTTGGAGCTGCTTTTCATTAAAAAACAAACGAAAAGCCTTACTGAGTACTCTCATATCCTTACTGTCTGCCTAAGTGATTTCTTCTTAACTCCTGTATCAGAAGGTACTTGGCTGGGGAGCCTTGCTGATTTTTAAATTAGGTTCCCTCTTTGTTAATTAACCTCATGCATTTCTCTGAAAGCTGTGTGATGTGACC
This sequence comes from Callithrix jacchus, assembly GCF_049354715.1. Taxonomy (NCBI): domain Eukaryota; kingdom Metazoa; phylum Chordata; class Mammalia; order Primates; family Cebidae; genus Callithrix; species Callithrix jacchus. The sequence goes on from NC_133514.1 coordinate 21,984,216, forward strand.
TCAGAACCTCATCTCCCCAGGTGCTCACTTCCCTGTCTTGGAGTCTCCCCCAGTGCCAGAGCTGGCTTCTGACAGTACAGGAGGATGTTAGTTTGAAACGGGGCCTAAGGCCATTACATGGGCATCTACTTCTATAGTGCTCTAGAGCAAAGAAGAGAGAACCCAGTGTAATATGGTTTGGCTGTGTCCCCACCTAAATCTCATCTTAAATTGTAGCTCCCATAATTCCCATGTGTTGTGGGAGGGACCTGGTGGGAGATAACTGAATCATGGAGGTGGCTTCCCCTATACTGTTGACCTGAAGTCAATAAGTCTCAGGAGATCTGAAGGTTTTGTAAGGGAAATCCTTTTCACCTGGCTGTCATTCTCTCTTGCCTGCCATGTGAGACTTGGTGTTTACCTTCTGCCATGATTGTGAGAACGGCTCTGTGGAGCTGTGAGTCTATTAAACCTCTTTCTCTTTATAAATTACCTAGTCTCAAGTATGTCTTTATTAGCAGCATGAAAACAGACTAATATAGTGTTTGGCAGGAGACCCTTCCATAGTGATGCCACCATCGGTTTAACCCACCAAGAAATGTTCTCTTTTTCTTCTTTTCTTTTTGGTGGTGGTAGTGGGGGATTGGAGGGGAGTTGGGGGTTTGGATAGGGGGATGGAGTTTCACTCTTGTTGTCCAGGCTGGAGTGCAATGGTGCGATCTCTGCTCACTGCAACCTCTGCCTCCCAGGTTCAAGCAATTCTCCTGCCTCAGCCTTCCAAGTGGCTGGGATTATGGGCATGCACCACCATGCCCAGCTAATTCTGTATTTTTAGTGAAGACAGGTTTCTCTGTGTTGGTCAGGCTGGTTTTGAACTCCCAACTTTAGGTGATCTGACTGCTTTGGCCTCCCAAAGTGCTGGAATTACAGGTGTAAGCAACCACGCCTGGCCCTCTTTTTCTCCTTTCAAAGAACATCATTTGTTAGCGGCTTAAAAATTCCACTAGCCATGATGCTTTTGAGTTGAGATACCTCAAACTCCATATGTGGGTATCAGCTCCTGGCATCTTATACCCACATATCAGGTTTGAGGCATCTCAACTGCAAGGCAACCACCTCTCCAGGTGGGCAGTGGAGCATGGCCAGAACAGGGAATGGAAAACAGAAAATGAGGGTGGCTGTAGATTCCAGCTGGAAATGGGAACCCTAGGAGCAAAGGCAGCACCTGGGCCGCTGGCACTGCCAGGGCTGCTGTGTTCACCATGCTCCCTAGAAAGCGGCCACTTCCAGCATCTGATCCCCTCCTGTGGGCTCCTATCATGTAGGCCCAAGGGGTAATGGGTGATGTTCCTCCAGCCCACCCAGAGACTGGTCTGTGGAGGCCGTGTGGCTGAAGGGCTTAGTGGAATTGCTTAGAAACACTTAAATGTTGTGAAGATATTCTGCCTGGCCCCAATTGCAGGGACAGAGCAAGGCTCACAGTGGGTATTCTGGGATGGGGATTATTTATCAGGATAGTGTGAGTTTGCATAGCTATTGAGAAATGTGTAAATGTAAATCACAGCTACATGAGGGCACAAAAGAACTAGAGAAGCAGGGCTTCATGCCACATTTGAGGGGCCAGGCAAGCTCATAAATAAGATTTATAACTTCAGAAACAAAAAATGGACACATTGGGTGTAGAATGAGGAGCAGGTCTCAGCAAGCAGTTCAGGATTATGAAGCAGGTTGAACAGTATAGCCTAGTGGGTAAGAATCAGACAGAGCTGTGTTTGAAGCCGGGATGGGCTGCTTGCCAGCTCAGCACCTGGGGCAAGTGACTTCATTGCTTTAAGCCTCAGTTTCTGTTTCTTTAGTGGGGATAATAAGATTTAGCTCATAGGATTGTTTTGAGGATTAAATGAGATAATATTTGTAAAGTACTTCATATGATGTCTGGCCCCAAAGTAAATGCTCACTAAGTGCTTGTAATTATGAACAATGGGAGGGTGTTGGGAGGCTGGTTTCATGGGGTTCTCAGTTTAGGGTGAGAACCAGCCCCAAGAGCCCCAAAGGACTCAGGGAAGCAGCCCTCTCTGCAGGGTTTGGCAGCTGACTCAGCACCACATGTGTGCTTGAGACATCTTACAGCTTGGAGAAGGGTCTTTATGCTGTGCATCTGGCTTCAGTAGCATCTCATCCAATGCCCTTCCCTCATTGCACCCTCTGGGGTCCACAACCACCACCTATGCCTACTCCCTCCCTTAGGTCTTCCTGAAGCAAGGGTGGCAGTTGGAAGGAATGGGACTAGAAGGTCTCTGCAGAGACAGGAAGCCCCTCTCAATCAAGCCTTCTCCCCCAAGGTTTGCAAGCAAGTTAAAAATCAAAATCAAACCAAAAGAGGACAGCAGAAGAGCCTTGGGTCTATTTCCTGGCGTTTCAGGGTGTGTGATTGTGATCAGTGTGCTTTCACTTTCTGATTAGCAGGTGCCAGTTCCTTTTTGCCACATTTCCCTTTTTCCGCTTCAAGGCAGGGACAATGGAATCATAATTCTTTTAAAAGACCAATGAGGAGTTGAGGGGATGGAGGGTTCCTCCCAACTAGGGAATTCCTGACTCTGAAGTCATCCACCAGCCTGTTCGCCTGGGCTGGGTCAGTGCCGGTCCCTAGAGAACACACCCTCTGAGCCTGGAGATAGGGGGACCTCATAGGGAAGACTCAAGGAGCATCTTGAAGGCTGAGCCTAAGTCTTTTAAGAAAGGGAAGTAGATTCTGGGTGGAGTCCTGGCAGTTTGGTCACCTGGCCTGACAGCAGGTGCTGGGTACCCTGAGATGGAGACAGTGGGGTCCAGAGGCAAAAGAGGCACTCTGAGGCTGGATTCCTGAAGGAATGGGGGATCAAGGCATGTTCCTGGCAGTGAGGTCCTGGAATCGGTTGTGGCAAGAGCCCTGTCCCAAGGACGCTTCTAATGCAGTCAGAAGATCAGCTACAGGGAACCTGGAGGTACGTCTCTGGGCGGGGGAGGGAGTCCAGGATGGCCCATCAGGGTGAGAAAATATTATTTTAAAATATTTTATGCTTCATTATTTTATAAATACATAATACTATTATATTGTATGTAACATTTTATTTTTATTTTCTTTTGGAGATGAAGTCTCGCTCGGTTGCCCAGGCTGGAGTGCAGTGGGGTGACCTCAGCTCACTGCAACCTCTGCCTTCCAGGTTGAAGTCATTCTCCTTCCTCAGTCTCCCAAGTAGCTGGGCTATCCAGTTAATTCTTTTTGTATTTTTTTGGTAGAGATGAGGTTTTACTATGTTGGCTAGGGTGGTCTTAAACTCCCAATCTCATGGGATCTGTCCGCCTCACCCTCCCAAAGCACTGAGATTAAAGGTGTGAGCCACAGTGCCCGGCCTGTATTTAATTTTTTAAAATAAATTCATTTACATATTTTGTCTTTGTTCAGAAGTCACTGACTGCCTGGAATGTGCTATTTATGTTTAATTAAAGTTTGGAGACAGCTAATTTTGAGTGTTGAGGAAAGAGGAGGAAAAGCAGCAAAACTGCAGGGGCCACTGAGGCAGCTGCCCACACAGATTGCTGTGTGTGTGAAACCCGAGCCAGTGGTCTATGCAGCTTGGTGTCAGGGCTGGAGGGGTTCAGGAAAGGTTTCAGACCTTTCCACAGCCAACTCCAAATGCTTGGCATTCGGTTGTTGACTTTTCAGTGGGACCCCTGTCTTCCCACTGGGATTTGGCTCAGGCACCTCTTAGCATATACACAGTAATACTGATCTGCTTTATTTGTTGCCTGAACTGGTTTAGTTGCTGTCAGGAATATACTTGAAGATAAAGCACTTGGCCCATATACAGATGCTAAGGAAAGACTGAATGGAAAAAAGAAATCTGCCTTCCAGAAAGAGCCGTGACACCTGAGAACCCTGCTCTGAAACTTCTGAGTTGATGTGGTTTAGGGAGATTATAAGCTATTATGCTCATTTTCAGGTCATTTTGGCTTCTTTGAAAGTATAGTCATGTAATCGATAACATTTTGTCAATGGACTGAATATATGTGGGTGGTTCTATAATTACAATACTGTATTTTGACTGTAACTTTTCTTTGTCTAGTTACGTTTAGATACACAAATACCTTAGATACACAAATACCATACTGTTACAGTTGACTGCAGTATACATTACAACCACATGCTGTACAAGTTTGTAGTCTAGGAGCAACAGGCTATACTGTATCGCCCAGCTGTGTGGTAGGTCTACCGTCTAGATTTGTGAAAGTACACTCCATGATGTTCACACAACAATGGCCTGATGATGCATCTCTCAGAACATTTTTCTGTCATTAAGCAGTGGCATAACTGTGCCTCAGCCCTAAACTAGTGTGTGTGTGTGTGTGTGTGTGTGTGTGTGTGTGTGTGTACAGAGAGAAGTCTGAACATAATGTACTGGGCATAGGAGCTGGGAGCTCTAGGGTTTTTCAGACCTCATAGTGGCTTAGTGTGTCTTTCATTACATTTTGTGATATTTTCCTTTGGTGTTAAGACTTCTGCTGTCATCTTTGTCCCACATTATTGCCCTCCTCCTGTGTCCTGGGTGCCTCCCCCCACCTCTAATATTCAGTGTCTAGTGCATTGTCTGGGCGGGAGGTGATGGAGCCTTGAGTAGGGTGATGGTAGAGGTAGAGATGTGAGAACCGATTTGAGATACGTTTGGAAGAGGAAGCGTGTCGACTTGGTGATACGTCAGTGGCAGATGATGGAGAAGGAAGGGTTAGGGATGATTTTCATGCTTCTGGCTTAAGCAGCTTGATGGATTGTGCTGCAAAGACAATGACTGGAAGGGAGGTACACTTTCTTTGCTTCACCAGTTCTCGGTTAACTTCACCCCTGTGCTGTAATGGTCAGCTACTTCTACGCAACACTCCATTGTTGACTCTGGTGTTTGGGAACAGGGTTCCTCTAAAACATAATTACATTTTAACTTGACAGATTGCCTAAAGTCCTTGACATTAATCAAAAAACAAAACAAAAACCGTTTTTGGATGAATGACCATTTGTTCAAGAATAAAATCTCGGAGGGCTTTGGCAGAAAGCATATTGGGCTTCAAGCCAAAGATGGATTTGAGTCCTAGTTCTATAGCTTGCAGGTTGCATGGTTGTAGACAGATCACATAACTTGTGTGAGCCTCATTTTCCCAAACTGAGAAGTGATTATAGTAATGTGTTTCTGATGTCACAGAATTATTGTATCATAGGAGATAAGGCATATTAAGACATTTTATACAGTGAAAAATAGTGTATGATTGAGAAATAGCATTTTTATATAAATCTGCAGTCTGTGACCCTGTGAGTTAGTTATCATCTATTGGAATGTAACAAATCATCCCAAAACTTAGCCTAACGTAACAAACATTTATTATCTCACAAGGTCTTAGGAATCCAGAATTCTTGAATTCCAGCATATCTTCACATGGTGGCAGAAAAGAGAGTGTGAAGGGTGAAGTGCTAAGCCGAGCTGAATAGTTTTGGTTCAGGGTTGCCATCAAGCTCTCTGATTTTAGTCATCTCAGGCCTTAACTGTGGCTGCAGAATCCACTTTTAAGCTTTTTCAGGGGACTGCCGGCAGGTCTGCCTCAGTTCCTTGCTGGCTGTTGGTCAGCTGAAGGCTTCAGTTCCTCATCCATGGGTCCCTCCTCAGCGCTGCTCACAACACAGTAGCTTGCTTGGGAAAGAGGGCACCCAAGACAGAAGCTGCAGCCTTTTACAACTTAATCTGAGGAGTGCCATACCACTTCTTCTGCCATATTTGTTGGTCACTGATATGGTGTGGCTCTGTGTCCCCACCCAAATCTCATTTTGAATTGTAAGCCCCAGTATTGGAGGAGGGACCTGGTGGGAGGTGACTGGATCATGGGGGCAGATTTCCCACTTGCTGCTCTCATGATACTGAGTGAGTTCTCACAATATCTGGTTGTTTAAAAGTGTGAAGCACCTCTCCCTTCACTCTCTTCTGCCACCATGTGAAGATATGCTTGCTTTCCCTTACGCCATGATTGTACGTTCCCTGAGGTCTCAACAGCCATGACTCCTGTACAGCCTGTGGACCTGTGAGTTAATTAAGCCTCTTTTCTTTATAAATTACCCAGTCTCAGGTAGTTTTTTATAGCAGTGTGAGAACAGAATAATACACTCACACACATTAAGCCCCCAGTACAGTGTGACAGCAGCACATAGTGGTATGAATAATAGGAGCCAGGGACCATTGAGGGCCATCTTGGGACCTGGCTACCACACCTCGTATACAGGAATTCAACTGAGGTAGAGAGAATTCTAAATGAAGCCCTATGTTCAAATAAAGTTTACAGTGCTGAGTTTATATCCATTTTTTAGAGCATTTGAAAACTCTGAATAAGAATCCTTTCCACACACATCCAGCATGGCATGTTTATCTGAGAGATATGACTTCATTTTATGCTCTGTTGGTACAGCTAATCCTTTGACTGAAGGTTAGTTTGTGCTCTCGTTGTCAAAAAGCTGATTGTATGTGCCCGAGTGGAATAGACTCACACTGCGGCAAAAGGGCTTAGGTCTACCACTTCCTGACCCCATAGACACTGCTTGATTTTTTCACCATCAACACTTTTGGCTGTGTCTGCACATGGGGTGGGGATGTCTTGCAGAATTTATTGCCGTTCCTTGAATAGTTTCCTTTATCACTTACAAGGCCTGTCATTGTAGCATGTAGTGCTGCCTGACCTGGCCTCGCCATGAAGCCACCGTCCTTTCTGCCTGCTGCTGACCCTGACGGTGTTTCATCAGCAGAGCTTGTCCTTGAGTCTTTCTTGGTTTATGAGCTTCTTGTGCACATTAGTGGACATATCTTGGCAGAGTACACAGCTCTTGGGACCAACATGTTCACTGAAATCTGCAGAATGAAATGCTTACATCCAAACTCAGAGCAACTTCTGTCCTAGTCACAGCAATCCCAGGAGGCACTCTGGCCGCATTTGGGTTAAGTGTTAGGCTCCGAACAAAACCTGACCTGCCTTAGTTTTACCTTCTGAGATGAAATGGCAAACAGTATCTGTAACTACTCGCATATCTTATCTTGACAAATATTGAGTACTTATAAAATTGATCTTAATCTTTTTGTCATTTTTCAAATGTATTATATTTGTACTTTTCAAATCCTCTTGTCTCCTACTCCTCACCCGTACATTTGCTCGGTGGGAACGTGGCATTAACACTTTATATCTATTTTAATGATATTTGTCTGTTTGGAGCTCAAATTACAGTTATTTGAAAGGACATTAGTTCTTCTTCAAGCTAGTAAGTTTGCTGGGGCTGGGATGTGTTCTTGGTTTACCTTTTCATCTCTTGTAACTTTTTATACAGTGCGTTGAACATACTAGGTGCTTCATGCCTGTTTGTTATATGGATGAATAAAGACAAAATCCTAGATAGAATTGACTGTGACTCCTCTGTTGTTGGGTCATTACTATGTTATTTGGAGATGTGGAAAAGCCCAGGTTGCTTCCTGGTCTCAGATCGGAGTGAGCCCTAGAAAGCATTGCTTCGCAACAGTGTTTAGCCTTCACAGAAGACCATGAGGAAACCTCCCTGTTGTTTTGTTGCCCAGAGATGGTAAGAATGGCAGGAAAGGCACTGTACTTGGATATCTCCTTCATTCTAATCAGTAAATCCACAGTTTGAGACGTGATGCATCACAGATCCATCACTGGCGGGTTGACCAGGGTTAGGAAAGTATTAGGTAAAGCAATTAGGAAGGATGAGCATTTAAAAACATCAGTGTCAAGAAACCTGATGAGCACAGGGATTTTCTACAGTTAAAAACCTAGGACTGCATATCCCTTCTTCCAAGGGTCTTACAGTTTGTTGCTGACAGGGGCTTCTTGCTCCTTCCCTACTGTCTGTGTTCCACAACTAACCCAAGAGGTTGAGCTAGTCTAAAAATCTGGATGCCTAAGTTCTTAAAATAGTAGCTCAATGCTGCTGTGATCACATAAAGCTGTATTTTCACTGTCATCTCTAACTTCTAGTAATGCTTGGTAATTACACAGTGCTTTCCATCTACAAGTCTGTGAACACGTAAATGTTAACTTTCTAATTCTCCCAGTGCTGCTAAAAGAAGGAGATTGCACAGAGCTTTTGTGGCTTAGGTATACATTGGTCCAGGTATGTGTCATCAAGGTGTTCTTTCCTGAAAGGGGCAGAGGTGGTAGTGACATCCACTTTTTTTTTTTTTTGAGACACAGTCTGACTTCGTTGCCTAGGCTAGAGTACAGTGGTGTGATCTCGGCTCACTGCAGCCTCCTCTTTTCAGGTTCAAGTGATTCTCGTGCCTCAGCCTCCCTAGTAGCTAGGATTATAGGTGCGTACCACATGCCTGGATAATTTTTGTATTTTTAGGAGAGGAAGGCTTTTACCATGTTGGCCAGACTGATCTTAAACTCATGACCTCAAGTGATCCACCCGTCTTTGGCCTCCCAAAGTGCTGGGATTACAAGTGTGAGCTACCTGGCCAACACCCACTTTTAAGGATGTTGTTTTGTGCATCCAAAGGAAAAACCTGAAGTCTTAACAGAAGGAAGAATCCAAAGGATAAAAAGCCTCTCTTAACTTCAAAAAAACAGATACTCCCAGCCTCAGTATAACAAGTTGTCAGGGTTTTGATTACAGATGAGACTGCTGGAATGGTTCACAAATATTTTGTCTGTTAAAGAATGCGGTTTTGTTTCTGACATGTGTTAGCTGCTTCTGACATTTCAAAGGAAAAATTTATCATGGCCTCTTGGGCAGCAATTCATATGAATTTTTGTTATTTCTTTAAAAAATGTTCATTCTTGAAAAAAATGTCTTTTCCACTTTTGCTCCTTTTCTCCAAAGTGTGGAATACCAAATGACATTGAAATTTATACTAGTGAATTTCAGTAAGCCAAACTAGATCTTGAAGAAAAATATAGAACAGAACAAGAGGATATTCTAGTTTTAATTTTTTTTAACTTTAAGTTCTGGTGTACATGTGCAGATCTTGCATGATTGTTACATAGGTATACACATGCCAGGGTGATTTGCTGTCTCCATTCCCCTGTCACCTACATTAGGTATTTCTCCTAATACTATCCTTCCCCAATCTCCATGCACCCTGCTATCCCTCCCCTCACCCCACCACCAACAGACTCTAGTGGGTGATGTTCCCCTTCCTGTGTCCATGGGTTCTCATTGTTCAACACCCACTTATGAGTGAGAACATGCAGTGTTTGGTTTTCTACTCTTCTGTCAGTGTGCCGAGAGTGATGGTTTCCAGCTTCATCCATGTCTCTGCACAGGACATGAATTCATCCTTTTTTATGGCTGTATAGTATTCCATGGTGTATGTGTGCCACATTTTCTTTACCCAGTCTATCTTTGATGGGCATTTGGGTTTGGTCCAAGTCTTTGCTATTGTAAACAGTGCCTCAGTGAACATACATGTGCATGTGTCTTTATAATAAATAGATTTATAATCCTTTGGGTATATACCCAATAATGGGATTGCTGGGTCAAATGGAATTTCTATTTCTAGATCCTTGAGGAATCGTCACACTGTCTTCCACAATGGTTGAACTAATTTACACTCCCACCAACAGTGTAAAAGTGTTATTTCTCCACATCCTCTCCAACATCTGTTGTCTCCAGATTTTTTAATGATTGCCATTCTAACTGGTGTGAGATTGTATCTCAATGTAGTTTTGATTTGCATTTCTCTAATGACCAGTGATGATGAGCATTTTTTTCATATGTTTATTGGCTACATAAATATCTTCTTTTGAAAAGTGTCTGTTCATATCTTTTGCCCCCTTTTGAGGTGGTTTATTTTTTTTCCTAAATATTTGTTTTAGTTCTTTGTAGATTCTGGATATTAGCCATTTGTCAGATGGGTAGCTTGCAAATATTTTTCCCATTCTTTTGGTTGCCAGTTCACTCTAATGGTTCTTGCTTTTGCTGTACGGAAGCTCTTAAGTTTAATTAGATCCCATTTGTCTATTTTGGCTTTTGTTGCTGTTGCTTTTGCTGTTTTAGTCATGAAGTCCTTGCCTATGCCTATGACCTGAATGGTATTACCTAGGTTTTCTTCTACAGTTTTAATGGTGTTAGGTCTTATGTGTAAATCTTTAATCCATCTGGAGTTAGTTTTTGTATAAGGTGTAAGGAAGGGGTCCAGTTTCAGCTTTCTGCACATGGCTAGCCAGTTTTCCCAACACCATTTATTAAACAGGAATCCTTTCCCCATTGTTTGTTTTTATCATGTTTGTAAAAGATCAGATAGTTGTAGATGTGTGTCATTACTTCTGAGGCCTCTGTGGTGTTCCATTGGTCTATATCTCTGTTTTGGTACCAGTACCGTGCTGTTTTGATTACTGTAGCCTTGTAGTATACTTTGAGATCAGGTAGCATGATGCTTCCAGCTTTGTTCTTTTTGCTTAGGATTGTATTGTCTATGAGGGCTCTTTATTGGTTCCTTATGCAGTTTAAGGTAGTTTTTCCCATTTCTGTGAAGAAGGTCAATGGTAGTTTGATGGGGATAGCATTGAATCTATAAATTACTTTGGGCAGTATGGCCATTTTCACAACATTGATTATTCCTAATCATGAGCATGGAGTATTTTTCCATCTGTGTCCTCTCTTTTTCTTCCCTTGATAAGTGGTTTGTAGTTCTCCTTGATGAGGTCCTTCACATACTTTGTTAGTTGTATTCCTAGGTATTTTATTCTCTCTTTAGCAGTTGTGATTGGGAGTTCACTTTTGATTTAGCTGTTTGTCTCTTATTGGTGTATAGGAATGCTTGTGATTTTTACACGCTGATTTTGTATTCTGAGACTGCTGCAGTTGGTTATCATATTAAGGAGATTGTGGGCTGAGACAATGGGGTCTTCTAAATATACAGTCATGTCATCTGAAAATAGAGACAATCCAATTTCCTCTTTTCCTAATTGAGTACCCTTTATTTCTTTTTCTTGCCTGATTGCTCTGGCTAGACCTTCTAATACTATGTTGAATAGGAATGGTGAGAGAGGGCACCCTTGGGAGACAGAGACACACACACACACAAAAAAAAACCTTCAAAAATTAATAAATCCAGGAACTGTTTTTTGAAAAGATCAACAAAATAGACCACTAGCCAGACTAATAAAAAAGAAAATAGAAATATCAAATAAATGCAATAAAAAATGATAAATGGGATGTCACCACTGATTCTGCAGAAATACAAACTACTGTCAGAGTTTACTACAAACAACTCCATGCACATAAACAAGTAAATCTAGAAGAAATGGATAAATTCCTGGACACTTAAAACCTTCCAGGACTAAATTAGGAAGAAGTTGAATCCCTGAATAGACCAATAACAAGGTCTGAATTGGAGGCAGCAATTAATGGCCTACCAACCAAAAAAAGTCCAGGTTCATATGGGTTCACAGCCAAATTCTACCAGACGTACAAAGGGGAACTGGTACCATTTCTTCTGAAATTATTCCAAACAATATAAAAAGAAGGAATCCTCCCTAACTCATTTGATGAGACCAATATTAATCTGATACCAAAATCTGGTAGAGAAATAACTAAAAAAGAAAATTTCAGGCCAGTGTCCATGATGAACATTGATGCAGAAATCTTCAGTAAAATACTGGCAAACCGAATGCAACAGCACATCGAAAAGCTTATCCATCACGATCAAGTAGGCTTCATCCCAGGGATGCTAGACTGCTTCAACATACACAAATCTATAAATGTAATCCATCACATAAACAGAACCAGAGACAAAAACCACAGGATTATCTCAACAGAGGCAGAGACGGCCTTCGACAAAGTTCAACAGCCCTTCATGCTGAAAACTCTTAATAAACTAGGTATTGATGGAACATCTCAAAATAATAATGCTATTTATGACAAACCCACAGCCAATATCATACTGAATAGTTTTAAATTTTTAAATCACAGATTATTTAATTTTTAAACAGTGTTCAGTTACCCAACATAATTTTCATTTTTTATGCGAATACAATTTTAAGTTTCAACACAACACAACAAAATGTCTTGAATATTTCATTTTTGTGTTTTGATTTGCTTGTTTTGTCTTTAGTGACAAACTCTTTAAAGTAGGAGTCTTTAAAGTGGCTGAATAGCATGGTAACATGCCTTCACTGGTAATTTAATACTTGGATATAATGAGTTTATCTGAGAGATTTCATTAAAAACAGCAAGGTGCCTGAACACCAAAGCTGAGCTATTTTCAATCACAGAATTATAGTAATTATACAAATCCCAGGATTTTCATCAGATGGAAAAGGCTTCCAGGGCTAAACATATACTTTATATTTAGCACTAATAACTGTGTTGTTCTAAATTACAGTAGAGAGAATACTTGGGCTTAGGGAAATATTAGAATATTAAGTGTTGAAGGTTTAAGAACAGTTGAGAAATAAACTATTTTGATAGCATAGCAGTATCATTAAGAGGCGCATCTCCTGGGTAATAGAAGAGGAACTGTTGCATACAGACATAGTGTATAGCAAGTGAATATTTAAGTAAAGTCAAGGAGGTTGTTAACATCCTGTCTTTGAGAGGAACAACTCTCTCTCCTCTCCCAAGGGTCCTGAACTTGCAAATTGTCTGGGCTGGGCTCTTCTCCTCATCACTAAATGGCACAGACTACTAGTAAATGAGATGATTATTGGCTCAGAATCTGGCTTTTTGAGTCAGGTGAAGACTATGTGAAGAATTATTGAGTTATCATGAGAATTACTTAAAATGTCAAGTTTTTATAAAATGGCAAAGGCATGGTACCCTCAGGGAGCTTGTTTGTGAGTGAAGTGATAAAGAAAGATGCATCTAGAAAGATTTCGTTAGACTGTCCCTAGAAAAGAAATTCGATTTGGTCTATTTTCCATGAATAATTGTTTTACTTGTTTTTTCTGTCTAAGATGGGTGGGGGAAGACAAGGAGATGGGATTAAGGAAGGAGAATATCTGAAAAGGAGTGTGCTGTGGAAATGTCCACAATGGGTGGAGGAGGAGGAAGGGTGACCCCCTGGGGGAGATGGAGAAGGCAGTCAGACTGGCTTCTCATTTGTGGAGATTGAGAGTTGAGGAGCGGAGTATGTGAAAGGCCCTTGGACCTGTCTGAGTATTTCTGATGAACAATCAGGACACAGAATTCCGCAAAGACACTGGAGCAGAGATATTTCTGAGATTTGGGTCCCAACAGGACAGTATTTCTGATTCTGGTCTCTGTTCTTCTCCCAACCTCATCCCTTCGATGATAAACTTACTGTCTCCTGTCTGCAAGCAGAATTGAAGAGTTAGCTGGAACCACTGTCCCGATCCCTTCTGGATGTGTTACCATCCACATTTATTATTTGTGTATTTGAACCTCTGGGTGCATCCCCAGTTCCTCATCAGAAAGCTTAGGAACAATGTTGATCCACTTTCAGGCCTGCTCTGAGTGAGTGCAGACAGGTGAAGCCCTGTGGGCTCACCTGGCTGTATGTACCCCAGCTTGGCAGGCTTAGTTCATTCGTGACGCCCTAAAGGAGTACCTGAAGCTGCATGACTCAGAAAAGAGGTTTATCTGGCTCGCAGTTCTGCAGGCTGTACAGGAAGCATGGCACCAGCATCTGCTTTTGATGACACCCTCAGGCTGCTTCCACTCACCGTGGAAGGTGAAGGGCAGCGGGCATTACATGGTGAGAGCAAGAGGGAGTGGGAAGAGAGAGAGAAAGTACCAGGCTCTTTTCAACAAAGAGTTGTCATGGGAGCCAAGAGTGACAACTCACTCTAGCAAGAAAGGCACCAAGCCATGCCTGAGGGATCCATCCCCCTTGATCCAAACACCTCCCACCAGGCCCCACCTCTTAACACTGGAGGTCACATTAGACTTGGAGGGACCAAACAAACACAGCACAGACTCTGGCCAAGTAGTCCCCTGCCAGCAACTCCAATGTCATGAACATTTTGCTTTTCTCCCTTTAACTGTCAGAACGTGTGCCACTGTACAGAAATTATAAGATATAGAAAAATAGAAGCAGAAAGATGACTCTTAATCCTTCCATCTGGAGAGAATTATTGTTCACATTTTGCCATTTTCCTTCCAATCTTTCTTCCGTGTCCTTTGTTGCTTATTTGCATTATACTGTAGATGTTCATTTATGTTCTGATTTATACACATTTAACAATAGTTAATCATCTATCAAAGGCGGTTTCCATAACTCTCACAGGAGATCTATTGGATATTGATTGCATGAGGGAGTCGTTGTCTTGATTAAGTGCTGCTGTCATTTGTGTTTCTTTCCAGGTCCCCTCTTGCTGTTGGCTGTGCATCAGGAAGGCTATGATGGGAATGAAGGTGAAAACCTGGAGATTTCACTTTAGTCACTGCTTTTGCCTGCAAGATCATCCTTTAAAAGTAGAGAATCTGCTCTGTGTGATGGTTAACTCCAAGTGGCAGAACTCATTTTAGAAGGAAATGGATGCAAGCAGCTCTGGGGGCCCCAAATGCATGCTTTCTGTGGTCTAGCCCAGGAAGCCCTTCCGTGGGGGCCCCAACTTTCAGGGATGCCACCAGTTCTGGACGCATGGCTGATTCCTGAATGATGATGGTTCGCCGGGGACTGCTTGCGTGGATTTCCCGGGTGGTGGTTTTGTTGGTGCTCCTCTGCTGTGCCATCTCCGTCCTGTACATGCTGGCCTGCACCCCAAAAGGTGATGAGGAGCAGCTGGCACTGCCAAGGGCCAACAGCCCCACGGGGAAGGAGGGGTACCAGGCCATCCTGCAGGAGTGGGAGGAGCAGCACCGCAACTACGTGAGCAGCCTGAAGCGGCAGATCGCACAGCTCAAGGAGGAGCTGCAGGAGAGGAGTGAGCAGCTCAGGAATGGGCAGTACCAAGCCAGCGATGCTGCTGTCCTGGGGCTGGACAGGAGCCCTCCAGAGAAAACCCAGGCTGACCTCCTGGCCTTCCTGCACTCACAGGTGGATAAGGCAGAAGTGCATACTGGTGTGAAGCTGGCCACGGAGTATGCAGCAGTGCCTTTTGATAGCTTCACTCTGCAGAAAGTGTACCAGCTGGAGACTGGCCTTACCCGCCACCCGGAGGAGAAGCCTGTGAGAAAGGACAAGCGGGATGAGTTGGTGGAAGCCATTGAATCAGCCTTGGAGACCCTGAACAATCCTGCAGAGAACAGCCCCAATCACCGTCCTTACACAGCCTCCGATTTCATAGAAGGTTAGCATTTTGTGAATTGCGGGGAAGGAGAAGAAAAGCAATTTGGGGGTCCTGGTACCCAGGCAGGTTCCAGCTGCAGGAGGTTGGCAGCTGGCTCTGGGATGGCTGGTGGAAAGTTTTATGTGTGTGACCCCAAAGGTATGGCACGGCTTTTCATTTTTCAGAAACATGTGTTTCCACTTACTTTCTCATGGAAACCACAGTCATTGAGTGGACAGTTTCATTGTTCCTTGGCAGAAGAAGGTAGAGCTTCTTGCTTTCATTTTAAAAATACATAAACATAAAACTTTGAAACCCAAATAAAATATGACAGGGCGTTTTTTTTTGTTTGTTTGTTTTTGTTTTTTTGTTTTTTTGAGACGGAGTTTCGCTCTTGTTACCCAGGCTGGAGTGCAATGGCGCAATCTTGGCTCACCGCAACCTCCGCCCCCTGGGTTCAGGCAATTCTCCTGCCTCAGCCTCCTGAGTAGCTGGGATTACAGGCACACGCCACCATGCCCAGCTAATTTTTTGTAATTTTTAGTAGAGATGGGTTTTCACCATGTTGACCAGGATGGTCTCGATCTGTTGACCTCGTGATCCACCCACCTCGGCCTCCCAAAGTGCTGGGATTACAGGCTTGAGACACCGCGCCCGGCCGACAGGGCGTTTTTATTTAGCCCTTCTCACAGGCACTTCTATAACTGGGCTTGGTTAGCAAGCCCATAAAAAGAATAAGAGCAAGTACATATTACTGCTCTTACGTGTGCCAGCCACATTTACGAATTATTTTTTCTTGTAATGATCCCATTAATAGATGAGGAAATGCAAGTATAGTTTAATGAGGTAAATATCTGAATTTATTCAGCTAAGAAGTGACACAGCCAGGATTTGAACTCAGGAAGTCTTAACTCCAGAGTCCATGTCCTTAATCTCTATATTATTTAGCACAGATTGTCAGAGCACGTGGAAACTAGTGAGATGAATGGCTCATGTCTCTTTTTTTCATGGGCACAGAACAGCCTAGGATTGGGGCCAGGCGCAGTGGCTCACACCTGTAATCCCAGCACTTTGGGAGGCCAAGGCAGTCAGATCACAAGGTCAGGATTTCAAGACCTGCCTGGCCAACATAGTGAAACCCTGTCTCTACTAAAAATACAAAAATTAGCCTGGCATGGTGGTGCATGCCTGTAGTCCCAGCTACTTAGGAGGCCGGGTGGGAGAATAGCTTGAACTTGGGAAGCAGAGGTTGTAAGTTGAGATCACACCACTGCATTCCAGCCTGGGGAACAGAGCGAGACTCCGTCTCAAAAGAAAAAAAAAAAAAAAAAAGAACAGTGTAGGATTAATTGTGTTGTGTCTAATTTTAGAAGACAGCAGCCTTGTTAAGTTTCTTGGAAGGCTTGTTAATATCTTCTTACTATTGTTACTGGTTCAAAAATCAACTAATAATTTGGGAAAAGAAGTACCTTCTGAGGGCATCTAGTTCTTTCCCCTTTTCTGAACAGAGTATAATTCATCTTGCCTGGAAATATAGCTGTGTCAACCTGACCCCACTCCCTACTTTGGTTATACAACCATCGTTTCATGGGCCTACAGGCAAAACTGACTCATTTTCATCAAATCAAAAACCTTCCTGCTGCTATTTATGCCTGTGTTCTCTGGGCAGTTTCTTTTATGCTTTTTTAGACTTTATATGTGAATCATAAATTTATGCAGTTTTAGTGTATCATCAGTTTCTATAAGCCTAGGGCCAGGTAAAGAAATCTTTTAGAAGATCAAGTCTTTGGTGTGAATTAAAAAAAAAAATCTTTTATATGAGACAGTAAAAATGTCTAGAATGTTCAGCAGCTAACCAGTGTAAGCACGTGGTAATCACACAATAAGAGTTCAAAATAAAACCATGATGATGCAACATCACATTTATAGTACTTTACAGTTTATAAAGCATTTCCACATGTATTATTTTACTAGCTGACCCCGGGGAAAATCATTAAATATCATATAAAAAATCCTGGTTGTCACTTTCCCTGGGGTGTGCCACAGAGAGCTGCCCACATACAGAGCAATTGCAAAAGAACTTGATTACAAATCAGTGTCTGCAGTTCGGAATGTGTGACCTTGTGATGTGCAATCTGCATTCATAGTTGAAATCTGTCTGCTTTTCTCTGCACAGTAGTTTAATACATAAGGCCTATCTTTTTCAATCAGCAGTGACGCCAGCCTCTTGCCCCTGAGTATATTTGCTCTGAGCCTTGGCTGACTTTCTTTTAGAGACGCTTTCATCATAGCTGCTCAGTGCTGCTTTCATGAGCGCACATTGCTTTTTTTAAGGCAGATCAGTCCACATGTATCTTCCATATTTGGTGAAAGTATAGTCAACTGTTTTTGCCTGATGAGTAAATAAAAGCAAACACTTTAGATATATTGATAGAGATTTGACTATTATAAACGGTTTATTTCATTTCAAAAAATGTTAACAATAACACAAGCTTGTGGAGGCAATCTTTTATAGTCACAGGAAGCAGAGCCTTATGAAACATTCTACAGGTCAGAGGAAGCTGCAGGGGTGATAGAATTAAGTGCAATATAAGGAGTAGCTTTGAGAATAGTGATGTTTCAGAACAAAGTGGAATTCCTGGCACTACAAGAATTCTGTCATCAACTGGGTGACCATTTGGCCAGGAGGTTATAAATCATGATCCTAGCTTCAGAGAGGTGATCAGACTGAATTACATTTGGGGACCTTTTCAATCCTGGCTCATGATTCTTTGATCTACACCTCGTTAAGGAGAAAGAAGGGAATGGAAAGGTCTGATCTGAGATTTGTCTTCTGTAATGAGCTACAGCAAGTGATAGGACCTTATAAGGGGGAGATATATCTTTAAAATAACTTCTTTGGGTTCTTAACCTTAGAAAGAGTGATTTGGGGTTTTGGGTTTCAGTAATCCAAAGTTGAAGGAATTTATCAAAAGTCCATAGGAAAACCTGGTCAGAAACAGGAGTTCTCCACACTTTGAGAGTTCCAAATGAAGGCAACAAATTTTCTGAACCCTGAGTAGTATAACAAATATGGGGATTCTTCATGTTTAAAAAATAATAAAGTCTAAGGCATGCTTGCAGATGATCACAGTTATGTAAAACTTAAAGCTAATGGTGAGAGAAGTGGCATGATGATGCAAGCTTGGGAAGCTGTGATTTTGACCAAGACCCTTAGCTCCTTGAGACTCAGTTTCCTAATCTGTCAGCAAGAGACTTAATGTAGATGTCCTCTGTGAACCTACCCAGCCCAGCCTTCCTGTCTCTCTTGTCTGCAAAATACAAAGCTTTTCTCCATAGCTTTGCCAAGCAACCATCTCTTAGGAATGTTCTGCCATCTAGTCTGCCACATGACCCAGGCAGGACAAACCCCCTCCCCTTTGGGATCCTCCTCTATAAAGGAAGGAATCAGATACATGACTTAAAAGGTCTAGTCTAGCTGTGGTCACTTTCTACAGTTCTGTGAAGCTTGCAGGGGTAAAATATCACACAGATGTCTAATTTATCTGTATTGATTTCATTATTATCCCTAAAACACAGAGGAAGTGATACTTGTCTCTTTTTTCCCTTTCCCCAGATGCTCCATTGGCACTGATTTTTGTGTTGGATTCTTATGTAATAGCACTGATTTTTTACAACCATCTGGGAAAACAAGAGTAGAGATGCGATCAAATCCTGTGCCTCACTGTTTGTCTCAAGTAAACAGAAAAATCCCTTCTTTATGTGTGTGGTTTAGTTACTCCTTCAGGATGGGACATACAAACTAATCCTGAGATCTAAGTGGCACATATTTTGGCTCTGATTTCCTGTTTTTAAATAGATCCCACGGACATGAGTTTGATATTATTCCATCAAACAGTTTAGCTTTTTCCAAACTGTGTCTCACAATCCAAACATCTGATAACGCGACTCCTGTGTGAGACTTTTGTGTATGCTATGTCCAAGGGTTGTTCCATCACCAGCCTGTGTAGCTCACCCTCCTACAGTCTCTGCAGGGTTAGTGGTGTGCTAAGAGTGGGTCAGATGCCAAAAGGCTTGATTTTGAGATGAGATAAAACTAAGCTATGTTCCACATGAACATGAAGGCTTTGGGGGTACTATGGTTGAATATGTCCCCTCCAAAATTTAGATGTTACCAATGTAATAGCATTCAGCGTTGGGGCCTTTAAAAGATGGTTAGACCATGAGGGCTTATCTCTCATATATGTAAGGGATTAAGGTCCATGTAAAAGAGGTTCTATGTAGCATTTGGTAACTTGCCCTTACTCCTTTTTTTTTTTCGAGATGGAGTCTCACCGTCACTTAGGCTGGAGTGCAATGGTTCCGTCTCAGCTTACTGCACCTCTGTCTCCCAGGTTTGGGGGATTCTCCTGCCTCAGCCTCCTGAGCAGGTGGGACTATAGGCACACACCACTCTACCTGGCTGATTTTTGTATTTTTAGTAGATACGGGGTTTCACCATGTTGTCCATGCTGGTCTCTAACTCCTGAACTCAAGTGATCTGCCCGTCTCAGCCTCCCAAAGTGCTGGGATTTTAGGCATGAGCCACCATGTCCGGCCTCTGCCTTCACACCATTTACCCTGGGAGGACAGTGCATTCTTCTCCTCTGGAGGTTACAGCCCTTACCAGACAACTGAGCCTGCCTGTACCTTGATCTTAGACTTCCAAGCCTGCGTAACTATGAGAAAATAAATTTCTGTTCTTTGTAAATAACGAAATCTCAGGTAGTTTGTTGTAGCAGCACAAAACGCACCAGGAGGGCACCCTAAGATTTGTTTTAAAACAAAGACACAAGGAGATAGCTATAAAAACTTATTAGCAGGCTGTATCATCAGTTCCGACCTCCTGTTCTCTACAACAAACACCTCATGGGGATAGTGAGTGTTTTACTTCACCTGTCGGTGCTTCACTAAGTAGCCTCTAAGGAATGCTCTGTGGTCACTTTGCTAAAGGTTCTCTGGATGAGTCAAATATAATTTTAGGTCCTACACGCTTAGTAAGCAACGGGCCGGGGAATTTCGCAGACAGGAAATGGGCCCTTGTGTCAGTATGCCATTTCAGTGACAGCAACTTTGTGACCTGAGGCAGAAATCATAAGACAGCCTTTCAGGTGCATTCTGGGCATTTGAGAGGTATCTGGACATCTTGGTGCAGAAATAAAAAAGCGTGGGGATTCTGTGTAGTAATGGGTCGCACTTGTATTTGAGGTATAGTGGGAGGAGGCTCACAAGCAGGATAGCAAAAGGACATCAGGGCCTGATTTAGGCCTGGATACTCAGTCATCGTCCCCAGGGAAGCATGGGTGGCAGAACTCGGGTCCTTCTCACTACCGTCACTTCACTGTGTCCTGGGTCAACCCAGTGGTTTATTCTGAAGTGTGGAATAGGCCTGTGTGTTCTGAGGTTCCTCTCCCACCGGGCCCCTCTCTCCTTTCACTGCTCTCAGATATCCCCATGTGTTTGCTGATGCTTTAAGTCTCTATAAGGAAGGAAAAATGCTTTTCATTCCAAAATTAGAGATAAGAGAACTTACATGCAAATACATGGTTTGAGGCTGTACTTTGTAGAGTGAATCCTTCATTGTGGTGATGGTGAGAAAAAACTAGTCCAGTCTTGGATTTCTGGCAACTGGCAGGAATCCAGCTCCCAGGCCCTCCATCAGGATCCTGTAACCAGAAGAGCCCCGTGGTAGAATAGATATTCTGCTGTCTCAGAATTGACATTCTTGATCATGTTTAAATAAGGGGTCCTACATTTTCATTTTGCACTGGGCCCTGCAAACTGTGTAGCTGTTCCTACCTCCAGGGTAGAGACAACCAGAGGGAAGGGTCAGAGAAAAGGAACGTGGAATTATGAGACTAATAGTACAGTCCTGATACCTTTGCTGAGGACCAGCTGTGTTGAGCATGAATTGGGGCAGATGGAACTTGTACACGGAGCATTTTGCTGCAACTGCAGAAGCTGGCAAATCTGGCCTTCCCTTCTGGTGATTTTGCTGTTGTCAATTGTATTCTCCTTATTCAAAACAATTTAGTTCCCAGGGGAAAACGTTCATGATTTGTTGGTATGTGTGTATGTATGTGTGTGTATGTATGTATGTGTTTATTTTTGGTCAGAAGGTTGCACTCATTCGCTCATTCAACATACATTATGTGAGTACTGACTATGTTCCAAGAACTGTGTTAGGCCCCATACATACAGGGCTGAATCAGGCCCAGTCCTTATTTCAAGAATTCTGCAGTCTGGTGGTGGACACATCACTTTAAAAGACAGTTATGACACAGTATGGTAAATGCCATGATAGAGATATGTCTTGGAGATTTTGTGACCGTAATAAAAGGGCATCTACTCAAGCCCAGAACATAGACCAGGCTTCCTAGAAGAGATGGGTGGGTCAGAGGATTTGGGGGTTTTTAATTTTAATTTTGTTTTGCTTGCTTGTTTTTGAGACAGGACCTCACTCTGTTACTCAGGGTGGAGTGCAGTGGCACGATCGTGGCTCATTGCAGCATCAACCTCCTGGGCTCAAGTGATTCCCCCACCACAACCTTCGGAGCAGCTGGGCTACAGATGTGTACCACCACACCCAACTAGTTTTTTTAAAGTTTTGATAGTAATGGGCTTTCACTATATTTCTCAGGCTGGTCTTGAGCCTCTGGCCTCAAGTGATCCTCCCACCTTGGCATCCCAAAGCATTGAGATTACAGGGATGAGCCCTGCATCCTGCCCCTTTTTGTTTGCTTAATGGAGATAGCACTGTTCTTCCTGGCTTAGGCTTCCTGTTAAGAATGTATTATGAGAGAAAATTTGTGATGTTATGGGAGGTCAAAGATGAAGGAACATGAGTTTAGCTGGAGTAGTCATGAAAGGCTCAGAGGAAAGAGGGGCTCTGGGTTGTACACAAATTGGAAGGACATATGTTCTGTGTGAGTTGAAGCTGGTGGGAGCTTACAGGGAGATGGGCAGGCAAAGAGCTGCATGGATATGAATGGTGTGGCTCGATTAGTATGGCAGGCATTGCTTCTCAGCCTTCCCCGTCTCAGCAGTGTTGGGAAAGGATGGAGGTTTTTAAACCAGAGTCCCAGTTCTTCCTCACTTAAGGTCATGGATGTGGTCCTGCATCGATGTGTGTATAGAATATTGGCCATTTAGCAGAATGTCCCCAGATGTCTTGAGGGTAGAAAAGGAGGAGAAAGCCAGGTCTCAGGCTTGCAGGACCTAGTAACCTGCCTCCGGGAGGAGACAGAATTCTGAATTGTTAAACCCAAATTCTGAGACAGGTCTCAGTTAATTTAGATAGTTTATTTTGCCATGGTTGAGGATGCGCACTTGTGACACAGCCTTGGGAGATCCTGGTGACATGTGCCCCACATGGTCAGAGCACAGTTTGATTTTATACATTTTAGGGAGACAGGAGATGTCAATCAACATATGTAAGATGAACATTGGTTTGGTATGGAAAGACAGGGCAACTCAAAGCAAAGGCAGGAAGACTCAAAGCAGAGAGGGGGCTTCCAGGTCTAAGGTAAGTAAGAGACAAATGGTTGCATTCTTTTGAGTTTCTGATTAGCCTCTCCAGTGGAGGCAGTCAGATGTGCATTTATCTTAGGGAGCAGAAGGGTGACTTTGAATAGAGTGGGTGGCAGGTTGGCCCTGAGCAGTTCACAGCTTGACTTTTCCTTTTAGCTGAGTGATTTGGGGGCCCCGAGATTTATTTTCCGTTCATGCAGTGATCCAGAGTTCAGTGGAGGAAACTGACCCTTGATGTAGGCAGCTTCACAATTGGTGGCCTGATGCCCACTGCCTGGTCAGGGAAGATGTTGGGAGAGGTGGGGGACCTGTGTAGGTCTTGAAGGATGAAAGGGCTTACCAGTTAGGGAGTCAGAAGGGCAGCAGAGGGGTGGGGTGCCAGAAGGTCGATTGAATCAGGAATAGGATTCGGGTGTAGGGTTTGGGATGAGATCAGCATGACCAGCAAGCAGGACGCAGAGTCACTGGGGAATGTAGCTCGTGAGGACTCAGGAATCCTCTGGATCTGCAGGGCCATTATAGTTTAAAAATTCTTCCTTCCTAGGAGATCTCAACTTTTGGGTTCCAAAGAGCCCCTTGACCCCTCCCATTTGCTGTGGTTACCTGGTGCCCAAGGAATTGCAGCATTCTTCAGATCCCCACACTCAGTGGGGATTGCAGTGGTTGAATCAGCTGATCTTGTGTCTGTGTATCAAGCCCTATTTGTAACATTTCACAAGCACTATCAGATTTAATCCCCTCTTCTACCATTTAGGTGGACACTTTCATTATCTCTGCTTTGTCACTGAGTGCTAGGAAGTTCAAATCAGTTAAGTAACATTTCTGTGGTTCCTCCCTCAGTGACAGGACCAAGGTTGGAGAGCTGTCTCTGCTCCATGCTTGAGATCTCGGCCCCCACTGTGTCTCCTTTCATGCTCTGAAGGTCTCTGAAGAAATATACTCTTCTCTGGTACCAGAATGATGTAGGGAAATCTTTTCAAAATACAACCACCAGGTGCAACACCATGGGTTTTTGTTGAGTTGAGTTGTATACAGCTTTCTTGCGAGGAACTTGTGGTAGGAAGAGAAGGAAAAGTGTGCAGTCTTGGAGGAAAGAAGCTGAAAGAGGCACAGAAAGAACATGCTGAAGACAAATTCATTCACTTAATCAAGGGATGAACATGTGGTGTCCAGGAGCCTGTAGCAGGAAGAGCCCTATTTCAGCTCTTCAGACACGGCATTTATTTCATTTATTTTTTAATATTTTTTTTTTTTTTTGCCCCATCTTATGTTGCTTTCAATGCTGTGATTGTTTCAGAGCTATCGAAACAGTATGGGCAAATGTGGGTTGAAAGAGTCGGGAGAAAATACTGAACTCAAAACACCTAGAGTTGAGTAAGGTTACCGAGTGGGTTGGTTTGCTTTCCAGTTCCTTAAGGAAAGCGACAGGGTTTACATTTCCGTGATATTATCCAAACTATAATACTTTATGTAAATTTGGATTTTATGTAAATCCACAGTGTTGGCTATACCGGACAACTCCACGATCTGGACCTACTTTTTCAACCTTATCTCCTACCACCCCTCCTAACCACCTCCACCTGCTGCTGAATAATTACTTTCCTGTGCATGCCTTGATATTCCTACGCCGAGGATCTTTCATGGAGGAAGCCCTGCTCTCAACTTCTGTGTATCCAGTGTCGTGCATTCTGTTTTCCTGTGAAGTCTTTTCAGATTCTTCCAACTGGAATTCCCCTCTCAGTCTTCCCAAGATGGTGTATTGTGCTTGCAGGCGCTTCTCTTTCCTCCATCTAGTCTGAGAGCCCTTCACTCAGACTTAACCAGTCTTTACTGGTAACTGCTAGCACCAGTGACTGAAAACAGTAGTTTTATCTGTTAGATGATGGCAAGGCCTTCACAGGAACCTTTGCATTTTGTATTATCCCAGGTTTGAGCTGACCTAAGTAAGATTTCGAGAGATACAGCTCCCTCGAGGTCCTCCTGCTGCTGGTCAGTGGAGGAGCCTGGGCTCCTGACTCTTTTATGGCCCTTTCTATGCAGTTTATTCCTAGAGCACAGGATCCAAGTCTCCTTCAGCAGTCAGCCCCCATACTCCTGTGCAATCAATCAATATATCTGGAATTGCTCAAAACCTTTTGGGAGAAAGGTTGAGGCCTGTGTTATCTGCCATTTTGTGCGAAGCAAGGTGGCCTCTGTTTCCCTATCGTCGTCTTCGCTTCTGCCTCGACCGCCCCTTGACTTTCTCGGGATCTGGTCTGGAGTCGTGGCGGGATGGCCTCCATGATTTCCATTCCCCGCCGCCTGGCCCCACAAGTCTTGGCCTGGGCCAGAGCAGTCCCAAGCCTCTGACTCTGCTACCGCCTCTACACCAACAGCAGCATCAGCCACTGCCACATCAGCTGCTGCTACAGCAGCCACTGCCATATCCACAGCCACAGCAGCCACAGCTGCAGCAGCCACGGCCACCACCTCAGGACTCTCGAAGCCGCTGGCTTCTCAGGAACCCAGCCCCGTTCCCAGAGTAGCCGCTAGTCTCCCCTGGGCCCCACCCACCACTTCCCCGACCTACTGGTCCCTGCCAGGATCCCAGCCAGGCCCGATTCTGCTGCCTGCAGTCACCTCACCTCGGCCGCCCACGGGGCGCCAACACCCACCCTCCAAGCAGCGGAATCCCCACCACTTCTTCCAGGGTTCAGGGTCTAAGCAGGCCCCAGGCCTGGGTAGTCTCAAGAGTGACAAAAATGCCTGGTGGACCACAGCCAGGTGGTGGCCTGGGCCTAAGCACTTCTGGTGGCCACCCTAAGCACTGCATCAATGCTACGGGCAGTCCCTGCGCCAGCACCACTCACCCTGCCACCAGCAGCACCACCAGGAACCCCCGCCTGTGGGCCACAGTAAAAAAATGATCTCCAGCTCAGAGGGGTTTAAAGCCAACTGGTGACTCTTTAGGAAGCCTGGAGAGAAAACATACACAGCGATGTCTGTTGTTTGTTGGGAATGTACCTGCTGATATCACAGAGGAAGAATTCAAAAGACTATTTGCTAAATACGGAGTACCAGGAGAAGTTTGTCAACAGAGGCAAAGGATTTTTATTACACTTGAATCTAGAGCTTTGGCTGAAATTCCCAAAGCTGAACTCGATGATGCCCATGAGAGGTAGACAACTTAAAGTTTGTTTTGCCACACATGCCGCTGCCTTTTCTGTTTGTAATCTTTCACCTGATGTTTCCAATGAACTGTTGGAAGAAGCCTTTAGCCAGTTTGGTCCTATTGAAAGGGCTGTTGTAATTGTGGATGATTGTGGAAGATTCTATAGGGAAAGGCATTGTTGAATTTGCTTCTAAAGGAGCAGCAAGAAAGGCATTTGAACGATACAATGAAGGTATTTTCTTGCTGACAGCAACTCGTCCAGTCATTGTGGAACCACTTGAACAACTAGACTATTAGGATGGTCTTCCTGAAAAACTTGCATAGAAGAATCCAGTGCATCAGATGGAGAGAGAAACCCCTCTTCGTTTTGTCCAGCATGGCACATCTCAGTATGAATATTCTCAGCAATGGAAGTCCTAGGATGAAATTGAAAAACAGCAAAGGGAACAAGTAGAAAAAACATGAAGGATGCAAAAGACAAATTGGAAAATGAAATGGGAGATGTCAATCATGAACATCAAGCAAACCTTTTACACCAAGATCTGATGAGACGACAGGAAGAACTAAGACACATGGTAGAACTTCACAATCAAGAAATGCAGAAACGTAAAGAAATGTGAGGCTAGAGGAGGAACGATGTAGAAGACAGGAAGAGATGATTCATCAATGTGAGATGGAAGAACAAACAAGATCCCAAAGAGAGGAAAGTTACGGCCAAGTGGGCTACATGGATCCGAAAGAAACAGACATGAGAATGGGTGGCGGAGGAGCAGTGAACATGGGAGATCCCTATGATTCAGGAGACCAAACATTTCTGAGGAGTTTCCGGAGCTTCAGAATGGGCCTGGAACTCCAGCAGGATATGGTAGAGGGAGAGAAGTGTATAAAGACACCCCCTGCAAAAAAAAAAAAAAGACAATTTTAGATGTGATATCTAGGCTTTCATTCCAGTTTGTTTTTGTATTTTGTTTAGATACTAATCTTCTAAATTCTTGCATTTTGGTAAGAAAGCTACCTTTTTATGGATGTTAGCAGTCTATTGACATAGTAGTTGTAAATTATCCGTTGGGGCTGGTAAAGTTATATAGTATTTGAAACAGATTCTTTTTCCTTTTTATCTCCTTTTTTTTCTTTTTACTATGTAACATCTCTCAAGTTATGACCGTGTACCTTGTGCCACTAAATTTCCAAAGTGTACCAATTTTTAGAATATGCTTCAAATAAATAGAAAATAGTTATTTTAGAAGTTCATGTAAAATCCAAGATAAATATAATACTCCTTACACATTTGTCTGATCTTACAGTTCCATTGTAAATTGGTTATTTGGACTGGAAGATAGCTTCCATAGAAGTGATGTACCTGGATTCCTGGGATAGACCTCAAAGCTGATTTAAAATCCAACTGAGGAACACAAATGCAGGAGGTTGAGAATAAGTGAGTGTGGAGAGTAATTTCTTTAGAAAGTTTTCTTTTCCTGTCACAAGCATCACTAGTACATTCTCCATGTAGTTCCTAACACTAACGCCACTTTTTAAGGACTTTTTATTTTGTAATAATTTTATAATTATAAAAGAGTTGCAAAAATTGTACAGAAAGTTCCAATATACCTTTCATCCAGCTTCTCCTAATGCCAACATTTTACATAATCATGGTACAGTGATCGAAAATAGGCAAATAACATTGGTGCAATATTATTAACTAAATTCTGCCTGGGCTTTGTTTTGTTGTGTATTTCTCATACTGAATTTCTTAGATCTGTAACCTCCAAGTTTCTTAGATCTATGGTATAGTGTCTTTCATTCATCTGGGGCAATTCTGAGCTAGTATTTCTTCAAATATTTCTTCACCATGTTACTGCTCTCTTCTTTTGGAATTCCAGCTATGTTTGTGTCATACTGCTTAACATTGTCTCATAGCTCTTGCGTGTTCTGTTTCTTTGTTTGCACCATTTTTCTCTTTATGTTTAAGTTGGGTAATTTTAATTGACCCACCTTAAGTTAACTGTTGTTTCCTTAGCAGAGACATGTCTACTAATGAGCTGATTGAAAGGGTTTTGCCCAGGCTGGAGTGCGCATGGCATGCTCTCGGCTCACTGCAACCTCTGCCTCCCAGGTTCAAGAGATTCTCCTGACTCAGCCTTTCGAGTAGCAGGTACTACAGATGTGTGCCACCATTCCTGGCTAATCTTTGTATTTTTAATGGAGACAGGGTTTCACCATGTTGGCCAGGCTTGTCTCAAAGTCCTGACTTCAAGTGAGCTGCCTGCCTCAGTTTCCCAAAGTGCTTGGATTATAGGCCTAAGCCACCATGCCCAGCCCAATTTAAAGATTTTTATAGGTCATTCTTACTGTATTTTTCATTTTTAGTGTTTCCATGTGACTCTTATCATTTCCATCTCTATGCAGAAGTGACCCATATACTTGTCCACTTTTCCATTAGTGCCTTTAACGTATTATTCACGGTTATTTTTAAATTCTCTATCGGATAGCTCCAGCATCCGTATCATACCTGAGTCTGGTTCTGATGATTGCTTTGTGTCTTGATGTGGTCACGGGAGGTAATAGATGAGTAATCAGGAGTTGGTCTGGGTTTGAGGTTGTTGTTACTATAGTTACCACAGACTTCACATCCCTTTGGAGATTCCTTGTGTTTAGGGTGGAGGTTGTTCTGCCTGAGCAATGCCTGTTCAGCCATGCAACTCAGGTCTTACTGCTCTGTATTTCAGAGAAAGTCTCTACTTCTCTCCCATCCCACTCCTAGCAATATGCTGTTGCTTCTTGTTGTTCCTAGCTTACCAGCTTAGCTGTCTGTGCAGGACAGTAGCAAAGAGAGGTTGTCTCTGATTTTTCTGATACAATCTCAGTCTTAGGTACAGTGTCACTGGGTCTTAGGGTATTTTCCTATCCTACGTCTGCCTTCCTCAGCTGCACTGAGTTTTCACCAGTTTCCTAAGGTAAGAATATTTGTTACTCTTTCTCCACCAATAATGTTTTTGCTCCATTGAGGGAAGGCAGGAGGGGAAGGTCCAGGAGGAATGTTTTACCCTTCCTTTCTTGCTGACTACACGACATGGTTGGTGTTCTAAGGTTCTTTCTGATCTTTTTTATGAACACCCAGTGGGGTTCCTGGAAGCTCCACTTTTTGGAACCACAAAGAGCTTCACTGCCCTACTCATCTGCTCTGAGCCTTGCTCATTTCATTGATTTCTTTTTATCAGTGTCTGAGTGCATCTGCCCCACTAAGCAAGGGCTCATATCTCTCTTCTCTCTGCCAGCACCTGTGACTCCTCAGATTTTGAGCCAGGCTGTTTGCTCTGTGACTTCAGCTTTCCACTAAGTTCCAAAAAAGTCTTGAATTTGAAGATTATCTGTTTCTTTTTTTGTGGTAAGGGATGCTTCTTTCAGCTCATTATAACCTGGAGCAGAAACAGAAGTCTGAAACTCCTTTATAAAATCATTTTAAAACCTATTGATTACTTTGTCTACGTAGGCTGCTCTACAAATCAGTAATGTCTTCCCACAACCTCACAGCCTCGCTCCAACCATCATGCAGAATCTGAGAGTTTAAAAGAACTGAAGTGCGTTGTTTTTACTCATGATTGGGAGTGTTTTGGCAACATCCCAAATCTGGAAGTCCATTACTGGAAGATTTACTTTTGAATGAGAGCCTCCGATCCCATGGTCTGATCTGTGTTTGATGGTGATGAACTAAAGAAACGGCATTGTTTTTTAAAATCCTATCTTGTATCTGATTGATACTCTTTGAGATTTAATGTCATATGTGTTGGGCCTTTGGATTTCTTCCCTCAAATACCCTATTACTTTAAAAAGTAAAGCTTTTCTTATAGTGGAAATTTGTAATTAAGAAGCATACTGCTCCACATTGGTGGTGTTGAATCAGCCCCTTCTTCCTCATTGCCAGAATACGGGGTCATTATTTTGAGTCCTTTCTTCCTTTCCCCTTAGTCAACCTAGAACCCCCTTTACCCCATTCCAGTGTTGACACAAGTCTTATGTTAGCTGGAGTAGGGTAGATAAAATGGGCATTGGTCGGAGAGGCAAAGGTAGTATTTTGTTCCCACCAGAGCTATCTGCCTTTTCCCTGTATTTCCCTTCCTCCTGCAGACCTAGAGACACAGCCCTGGCTGAAGTGTCCCCTGCTGCTCTCTTTATCATCACCCCACACCAACCCTTGGTTCAGAAATAAAGCCAAGACTTTAAACCCTGAGGAGGCTAGGCATTCTCGTCTGAATCCTGTCGTGTTCCTTTCTCTGGCAGACTTCCTCTGCCTGTCACTTCTGCTTCCTTTCTCTGCACCCATCCCCGCCATCTGCAACTTGTGCCCTAAGGACCCATCAACAATTACCTAGGGATCCCTCCTCCCAGCCTCCTGCCTGTCCTGTGGGGAGGGATAGTCCCTCTCTCATTGCTCCCTGTGTGGTGTCCTTCAGACTTTCAAAGTTGTTAACTGTGAATGGATTTCACAGTTACATCCCTGGGTCAATGTGTATAGCACTATAAATGCTGTGCTATGGGCACACGATGGGTTAGAGAGGTTTTTATGGGCTGGTCTGAAATTTCACCACAACAGACAATATTGTTTCTGTGTTTTCTGGGTGACTTACAAATGAACGTTGGAACATGACCCATTTGTAAATAGCCTCCTTGTATTTCCCCACATTGTAAATGTCGCCGTCAGCAGCCGCCAATGTTTCTCTGCACCATAAGTCAGAATCTCTGATTTACCTAGAGAAAGGGAGCATGTGGATGGCCCTGATGAGGTTATTTTGATTGCAAGCAAGAGACAGGGTTTAGGAAGCATCCTTCCTCCCTATCCATCTGTTTCCATTAAGGTTGCTTATGAGAAGTCAACATCCGTGCAGAGATTTGGACGTGTTGTTCTTCAGAGTCAATATATCAGCTGAGCCTTTCCCCAGATGACTTTATTCCCATTACATCTCATGTAGGAGCTGAGGTGAAGGGGGAGGGTTAAACACAACAAGAGGGATTCCATCATAGAAATGCCTGACCAAATTTTACCCAGCCCTCCTACTCTTCCCCCATTTCCTGTCTTTACTATGGACATAGGGTGAAGGGAAGAAATGGACCTTTTCAACCTTGGAGTGTTCCATCTGGTTTCTCAATGCTATGGAAAATGCCGCTCTCAGAGGTGACTTCATCTGAAGGTTTCTTCTGTAAGGAGAGTACTGATTGTAAAGACCTGATTGTAAAGGACAGAGCCAGAGGAAATTAAATAGCAGGAGGAGGTAATTAGGTTAAGTGCAACTTGAAACTTTTTGGTTTGTTAAATGCAGGGATAGATGAATGATGGGACACAGTGAGTTTAATGGTTTGAGATTTTTAAAGACTTGGATATTCAGTGATGTGTGTTCATGTGACGTACCTTAGGCATTCTCAGTGCTGGAGATGGACAGAGTTAGGCAGTAGAGTCCATGCCCCTCACAAGCCCCAGAGCCCAAAGGGAGGGGCACCCATGTACACAGGTAATGACAGCACAGGATAATACATTAAACAAGTGTACAAGACAGAGAGAATTGGTCATGGAGTGGGATGGTCAGGAAGGGCATTACAAGAAAGGCTACACTTGAGCATGTTTTCAAAGATGAGTGAGATTGCTACAGGCCAAGGATGTGTGTGTGTTGTGGAGGAGGGGAGTGTTTTAGGAGCAGGAATAACTAACATTGGCAAAACATGGAGGTGTGTACAAGCTGGTAGATCCAGAGATCACAGTTAACCAGATAGTGCTGCAGCATTAAGGAGGAGCATAATAGGTTCAGGCAGGAGGAGACAGCACAGCAAGGTGACAACCCTGAAGAATAAGCAGGGCCAAGATGACCATGCATTTTATAAACTAGCTATGTTTAGGTTATCCAATGGTCTATTGAGAATTTTAAATGTCATGGTTAGATAGTCTTTCTAGCTGGGTCACTCTGATAGCAGGATAGAGGGCTAGATTGGAAGCAGATTTGGAAAATAGTTTGGCAGTTCCTCAAAATGTTAAACACAGAGTAACCATATGACCCTGCAATTCCACTCCTAGACACGTGTGTGTGTGTATGTATGTATGTGCGTGTGTATATCACGCACACACACACAGAGATGAGAAGTGAAAACACATTCAGTTAAAAACTCATATCTGAATGATCATAGTAGCTTTGTTCATGATAGCCAAAAAATGGAAACAACCCAAATGTTCTTCAGTGCATGGATGGGTAAGCAGAATGCGGATTACATGCAATAGAAGATTATCTGGCCACAGAAATGAATTACTAATATATGCTTCAGCATAGATGGTCCTTGAAAACATTACACCAAGTTAACCAGATGTAAAAGACTCTAAGTCCTCTAATTCCATTTCTATGAAATGTCCAGCATAGGAAAATCGGCAGAGACAGATTATTGTCTGCCTGGGGTTCTAGGGGTTCGAGGTATTAGTGGAGATAGAGAGTGACTGTGGGATAGGTACAGTGCCTTTTAGGGAAGATGAAATAATCTTTAAAATTAGATTGTGGTGATTGTTGCACAGACCTGTGAACACATAAAAAAATTAGCTTGTCTACTTTAAAGAGATAAATTGTGTGGCATGTGAATTTTATCTTAATAAATAGTAAATAACACAGTCTCTGTCCTCAAAAAAAAAAAAAAAAAAAAAGTGGAAACTGGGAGACTGATGGAAAGGCTTTAAAATAGTTGAGGTGGGGCTGGGTGTGGTGGCTCAGGCCTGTAATCCCAGCACTTTGGGAGGCCAAGGCAGGCAGATCGCCTGCACTCAAAAGTTTGAGATCAGCCTGGGCAACATGGTGAAACCCCATCTCTACTAAAAAAAAAAAAAAAAAAAAAAAAAAAAAATTAGCTGAGCATGGCGATGTATGCCCGTAGCCCCAGCTACTCAGGAGGCTGAGGCAGGAGAATCACTTGAACCTGGGAGGGGGAAGTTGTGGTGAGCTGGGATCGCACCACTGGATTCTAGCCTGGGCAACAGAGTGAGGCTGTGGCTCAAATACATATATTTGAGGTGACTGAAGAGCTCCTGGGCAGAGGCTCTTGTTGTGAAATAGAAGGTGGGGAGGAGGCTGAATGTGTTCAGGACGGAGTAATTCTTTAGCTTTCATCTAGTATATTGGGCTCTTCCATAGACATTTCAAAGGGTTTAAGAAGCTATTGCAAACAGATAAGATTGTTTTCAAAAAAGAATTTAAGGTAGCTATCATATTTGTTGATGTCAGTTCTCTTTCTCACTTAGAAGAGTGCTTGATCTTAACCTTCCCATGAAAGACACAAATAGGCCATGCACTGGGCAGGGGAGGCAGGGAACAGGCTGAAAGAAGGAAGACCCAACTCTTACTTTTACTATAAGATTAATTCAAAAGACAAAACTATGAAAAATCTGTTCATATTATTTCTGATCATAATCAACAGATTATAATAAAGATAAATTTCCACTTTTGGGAATAATTTTTCCAATGTACTATCATTAGTTTGAGGTTAAATATTCAAGTTTAATAACGGGAAGCATTATACCATTGCTAGGCTGGTGGCTGTAGGCCAGTGGCATGGACCAGCAAGACCAGAATGTAGCTGGGCTTCCAGCTGGTGTTGAATGGAACATCCCCTTATCATGAAAGCTTTTAGGGAAAAATGTAAGTCAAACTGTGGCATTGGACATGACACAGGGGAGGCTTGGCCCAGGCTGGCTCCAGCAGGGTAGATGGCACAGAGTTGAAGAGGACATGAGGTGAGGTTTGAAGTTCAAACTAGACATTAGTAAAAAGGCAGAAAATGCCATCTGAATCAGGAGACTAGGAGAAGTAGATAAAATTTACCACCCTGGAATAATTATTTATTCAACAAACATTTACCAAATGTCTGCTACATCCCAGGCATAGCCTGGCAGTATGCTGGTTGGGCTCACCATGAGGGCTGTGTGCTCTTGACCCTTCTCTCATGTAGTTACCATTTTGTTCCTTAAATCCTGTCCATTTCTAGGCATTTTCCAAAGGATTCTTACTAGTTTTCAATGTTCCCATAAGCTACAGTGTAAACACATTTTTCATTTTCAGGTTCATGACTGAACCTACTTAAGTTATGAATATGTTTATGGACAATAAATAGAGCTTATTAATAGCACAGAGTGTACTCTGGCCTTCCATCCATGTTTACTGAAATCATTAATCTCTGTAACCTCCACCCATGTGCTAAATTGCACTGGAATTCATGAAAAATTACAAATTCTGTGGACTCATGCAAAGTGTATGGAATATAAATGTATGTCTTAGTACCTTTGAACTATGTATGAAATTTATTAGAAATCAGTCATGTCCTTTGCAGATTATTGTACAACATTGAAACACACATGAAATGCTAAGAGTGAAAGGTAAAAAGACTTCGCTGTATTTGCTTTAAGATGCATGTAAGCGTGACAAAAATCCTTGCTGAAACTGAAACCCAAGCAAACAAACATCATGGGCAAAAGATGAACAGATCATGAGAGAGATAGAGATATCTAATAGATAAATAAAAAACTATTTTTTTCTTACCTAATAGAGAAAATTTAAAATGAAAGTAAAAATTAAGTGTTCACAGTCTTGTAAACGATGACACAAAATATTGTTAGGGGCAGGTAAAATGAAAATTTAGTGTTAACATAAACTGTTTCAAACATTCTGCAAATAATTTGTATCAACCTTCAAAATATCTTTTTCCAGTATATTCCTTTCTGAAAGCTGATTCTCAGATATGTCCATGAATATTTGTATCATAAAGTATTTATAATAATGAAAAATGAGAAGCAATTTAGATGTCTAACAGGAGACTGGTTAAAATTATGCAATATCGGTATAGTGGAATATTTTACAGTAAACAAAAATCATTTAGTCAGTAAATATTAGCATAGGTGAAAGTCTTACTATGAGAAAAACTGATTTTAATTGTGAAAGAAATTAAAAGTTTAGCTATGTAAAGAAAGATTGAGGGGACAGAAATGCTGTAACAAAGCATTAATAGTTTTTTACTTAAGTGGTGGAATTATGAGGGATGCTGTGTTTTCTAGATATTTTATTTGGAAATTCTGTTGCTGTTACACTTTGCAGTGATATATAGCAATGCTTAAATCATGTTGACATGACTAAAAAGTTAGCGTTTGACTCTCTAAAAGTGACAAAATAGGATATTTGAAACAGACACAAGATTCGAGGTGGTAGTTTCAGGGAACTTCCTTCCTGCTGCCTGGGAATCACCTGGACAACCCAGAAGAGAAAAATAAAAATTAAAGGTTACTTCTAGGTCTCAAGCAGTCTTTACCCTGAGTACTAAGACTGGAGCCAGCAGCCTGTAAAGGTGAGGTGGTTTTTGGGAAGGAGGTGATCGGCCCTGTGAAAGAAGTTTGAGCAAAGCCTCTTTTGTCCTGGGCTCTGTTTCTCCTGCATTGTGATGGAGACTACAGGTGTCCAAGCTGGAGAGAACCAATCATCATGGAGTGCTAAGCTGCTGTGGGTTTCCCAGTTAGCTCTGCAGAAAAGGTGGCTTCGCATGATACTGGCCCCTGAGCATCAGTTTAATGGAACTAGAGGCTCTGATTTTCTCCATGAGAGTTTCCTTGCAGCATCTCAGGGTACTTTATTTTTTCCCCTTGCCAATACTCCTAGGAGATGAATAGGAGTTTTCAGGGACAAGAGGAAGGAGAACGAAACACCTCTTCTTTCTTCCCTTGAAGAAAGACCCTACTGTCAAAAGTGCCTTTTTAAAAATCCTGTTTCTCTCTTTTCCTTTCTTTCTCAAAATACTGTTTGGCAGTCGGTCTGTGAAAATC
This sequence comes from Callithrix jacchus, assembly GCF_049354715.1. NCBI lineage: Eukaryota > Metazoa > Chordata > Mammalia > Primates > Cebidae > Callithrix > Callithrix jacchus. Next base: position 22,019,996 of record NC_133514.1, read on the forward strand.
AGTGTGAGTCGCAGCAGCAGCTTCTCATGTGCAGCTTTCCATCTGTAGCTTGGTCTGTATTATGTGCTGTATATTTAGAATGTCTAAATTAGTGGTGTTCCATGCACTATTTAAAGAGGAGCTGGGAAGTCAGGGGAAGAGCAGGGCTATTGATCCGGATTGGCTTCTGAATGTTACTGGCTCTTATCCTCAAATTCCAGAGTTAGAAATATTTAGGGCCATCAAGAGAACAGATGGTCTGGGAAAGCAGCTGTGCCATGTGGTAATTAGTCCACAGAGGCAACTGGTCATTTTCTGAGCTTGGAGCAGAATTTTGTTTCTGTCAGTGCATTCAAAGTGTAGAAGGAGACTTTGGTTAGAACACACACTGCTAGAAAATGTGTGTAAATGGATCATCCCAGCTGATAAGATATCAGCTCAACTTGGCTTCCTAACAAAAGGTTGCTAACAAAAAAAGGCGAAAGAGATTTTTGATTTTAATTTAAAATTGGAGACACTCTGCTGTGTTTAACAGGGCTAAGGAAAGATGTCCTTGTCAAGACAGCCAGTGAAAATCCAATATGGGACTCTTGATGGTGCAAAGATTACTTAGGCTCCATTTTCATGCCATTTGTGTCCTGTGATTGTTAATTTATCAGGGTCTCCCCCTAGACTGAGATGAGGGACCATTTCTTATGCCACTTTGCAGCCCTAATATTAAGCAGGTTGCCTGGTATGTAGGCATGGATTAAATGTTTGTTGAATGAATAAATGAACTCACGGATGAAGAGCACAGGTTGAGGGACTGGCCTCAGAGGGAGGACGGAAAATGCTTCCTTTGAGACGAGAGGAAAGGATGGTTCTGAGAGTGATGAGTACATTTTTGTTTGATTTTTCTTTTGAGAGACGGACTAAGAATTTGAGGTCTAACCATATAACAATAACCACCATAATTGATAGTTAATAAACATTGGATAATAATTTCCTATGACAATTTCATTCTTCCCTATCTTTATTTTGATTTAAGTCTTTAAAATAGAAGGGAAATTTATTGGTAGGTTTGGTGTTTCTCTTGTACTAATCGTACTGATTTTCTCACTGGATTCACTTTCCATCTTCTCTCTCTCCCAGGGACACCCTGCATCCCACTAGGAATCACACTGCACTCTTTGCAATCAACCCTTGCTAGGTGCCCTGGTCTCCCCATCTCTCATCTCCATTTTCTACCTGTAGGAGATTCGTCATCTGCCCTTCAGATGGGGGCCATTGTTTCTTCTTGGACTTATTTGCACATAATCATAACTGCATATGAGTAATTTTCAAGGCTCCTGAGTTCATGTAAAATGAAAACCCTTGGTTTCTACTTGACTCATGAGCAGGGAGCATTGATTAGACAATCCCATCCTGATGCTGTTGTCTTCTCTTCACTGTTTAACTGATTGTGTGAGGTATACAGGGTGCTTAGCTTCTCTTCTCCTGTGCTTTTTTCTCTGTAAAACTGACATTATTACCTGCCTTGTTAGCTCTAAGGTAAATATCAATATCCCTTTATATATTTTTTAGCATATTTTGAAATGGTTGGGTTTTTACACATGATGTCAATTATAGCAGGACCTGGCACAATGATTGTTAGTAATTATTACTGCTGTTGTTCTTTGTTGGTAGAAATTTGGGGAGAACATTTTTATAGTCACAGAAATTTTTTACACTCCTTCCCTGGCTCTTCATACCCTTCTGAATAGCAGTTGATTTTCTCTGAGATACCATTAGGTAGTCACGGGTTCCTTTCCCTTTCTGGAATCATTTCCAAAACATTGTTTAATATGAACAAAATTACACAATTATACATTGTTCAGTGAAGAAACTGTATTCACAAAGTTAGAATTGTGACCTAACCCTGTACTAAAATATATATATATATATATATATATATATATATATATATATATATATATTTTTTTTTTTTTTTGAAGTGGAGTCTCACTCTCTTGCTCAGCCTGGAGTGCAGTGGCATGAACTGGGTTCACTGCAAACTCCGCCTCCCTGGTATAAGTGATTCTCCTGCCTTAGCTTCCTGAGTAGCTGGGATTATAGGTGCCCACCATCATGCACAGCTAATTTTTGTGTTTTTAGTAGAGATGGAGTTTTACTATGTTGGCCAGGCTGATCTTGAACTCCTTACCTCAGGTGATCCACCCACTTTGTCCTCCCAAAGTGCTGGGATTACAGGTGTGAGCCACCACATCCAGCCCCCTGTGCCAAAATTATGATTATCAGCAGCCATACCGTAAATCCCCATAGTATTATTATTTTGTGTGCATATAGTATGTGGGGTGAGAAGGTATCTCTTGGAAGGTATGTGATATAAATAATTTTGTATCTAGGATTAATATCAATGTCCCTTCACATTTTTAAGTATATTTTGAAATAAGAATTTTCATTCTCGGTTCATTCTTTGGGCTGCTGTGTTTATATTCTAAATCCCCAAGCTGACTTAGGCTAGAGAGCTCAATTATTTCATGATACCTACAGCCTTTTTCTAATTAGAAATCCTATTAGAAGGTGGATGGCATGGGAAGGATATCTCAGACTGCACTCGGAAAGACCCTTCTATGTGGAGAAGTACCCTAAATAGCTGATGTACCAAGCACCTTAGCTGAAGGTGTGGTGAGTTTGTTAGAGGGATGGCTTTTCAGCTGTTGGACTTTATCAACAGTTGAGTCTTTCAAAGCCTGACATTTTTCTTCTCCAGAATCTAAGCCATTCTTCTTATTAGCTTTCCATCCATCACATTAATTGCTACTGAATTCTAGTTTATCAGGCCCAGGGCTTATGTGTCTCTTTGCAGTAGGTGCAGGCTCCGCTGGGTCCTGGAACCTCCCTGTCATGGACACTGGGAATCCTATGCTCTTTGAATCTGGAGCTGGTTTGATTAAGCATGAGCAGCAGTAAGAGAAAGGCACCCTTTTATCTCGACATCATAGCTGCTTTTGGGAGGTGAAGTGTTCTCATTTGGGTGTTGGTTGGAGTGAAATTGTTTGTCTTTTCAAAGAATTGCTGTGTTTTAGGATATTAACATGACATATGAGTCTCTGGGGCAGAATGTGAATAAATTTGACAGCAAAAGCTCTCAGGGATAAAATTTAAGCTCTTTAGAGTTGTCGCTTGAGAAAAAATTGAGGCAGTTCTTCAGAAGGGAAGCATTGTATAAAAGCACAAGTTGGCATCTGAATGTAGGTTAACTTTCTTCCCCAAAAATAATGGCTAAAGGATTTCTGTTTTGCTTGGGTTCCTAATAGGACAGGTAGTAAATCCTGCTATCCATTCACACAAGCATGAAGGAGTAGGTAACCTTTTTGGTTGCCATTTCTTCATCTATTATTGGGCAGCTACTATGTGCCAGACACTGTCCCAGGCACTGGGGAGCCAAGAGTGAAAACTCAGACAAAAGCAAACTACATAGCTGAGAAAAGGGGATTCCCATTAGAGGAAAAATCAAGGCATTTAAAGGGGGCTTCGGGAGAGGATAATACAATCTTAAGTAAGACAGTAATTGTAGGTCTTGTTGAGAAGGTAACATCAGAGCAGAATCTTCAGGAGAATGAGGTAGCCAGCCATGGCTATACCTGGAGGAGGAGGAGTTTCCAGATGGAAGGAACAGCTGATGTGCAGACTCTGGGCAGGAATGCATGAGGGGCCAGTGTGCCAGTGCAGAGCCAGTGAGGAAGAGGAAAGGAGGAGATAAGGTCTGAGAAGTAGGGAAGGGGCACGGCATATGAGCCTGGTAGACCACTGTGAGGATTTGGCTTTTCCCTCAATGAGATGGGAAGACTCAGTTTTAAAATGTTTGTTTTTTGGAGGTTGTGTTGAGACCAGACTTGGGGAGACAGGGTAAAAGCCCAGACACCATTAGGCAGCCATGAGAGTCACCAGGCAGCAGGTGAGAGTGGCTGGACCAAGGTGGTAACAAGTGACAACCAAAATGAGTGATTGAGGCTTGTCACCAAGCATCTAGGCTTACTGAGCCAGCCTAAAGGTGCACCTGGGAAAAACTTAAGTCACAGAAGCATCTGTGGCTTTTTTCTTCCCCAAACAGGCTCTCAGGAGGTTTAGTGTATGTATACACACACACACACACACACACACACATAAAAGCTGAGGTGGCAGTAAGACACTTGTGAGACTCTAGTTAGTGCCCAGTAAATCTATGTTTTACATAAGATAGGGTGAATAATTGAAGAAAAAGGGAATAGTAGAAGCAGATGTCTCCAGGAGGTGTGAAGAAATGATTAATCTCATTTTGTCTTTGGCCTGTACCTAGTAAATCAGCTAGGAGGCTTTTGAAAGGGCTGGTTGCTGTTTAGCCTTTAGGGAAGAAAGCCTAATGGCTGTTAGGAGCTCTTCATATCAACAGAGGGAGTATAAACAGGGGTATCCTATCTTTTTTCCTTTTATGCTCCTGAATTCAGCTTTCAAGGTTTCTCTGGGGCTCTCTTGGCCAAGATGGGGTTTGTTGAGTCACTTGGGGGCTTAGGATTTTATTTTTATTTCTCACAGTGGAGGTGGTTAGAGGTACCTAGTTGGAATCTGGATATATTTTGAAGGTAGGAGCAGCATGGCTTGCTAATGGATCAACAAGAGAAAGAGAACAGAGAGGGATGACTTAGTAGATTTCAGCCTGAGCTGAACACATAAGAGCGTGTTGCAGTTGACTTAGATGGGAAGACACTGGGTGGGGTATACGTGTGTGTTATATAAAAACATATATACATACACAAGGCACCTTCTGGGAAACTAGATGCTGTGTAACTAATGTTGGCCATCATTGGCTGTATTATTTTGTTCGGGCTGCCATAACAAAGCACCACAATCTGAATGCCTGAGACAACAGGTTTATTTTCTCCCCCGTTGGCAGGCTAGAAGTTCAAGGTGAAAGTGCCAGCAGGTCTGGTTTCTTCGGAGGGCTCTCTCCTTGGCTTGCATAGGACCACCCCCTCTCGCTGTGTCCTCACATGACCTTTCCTTTGTGACACTGGTATGTCTCCTGTGCGTCCAAATGTCCTTCTCTTAGAAGGACACCAGTCAGATTGGATTAGGGCCCACCAGAGCAGCCTCATTATAACTTAATAACTTCTTTAAAAGCCCACAAAAAGTACTTCTAGGTATTCTCCAAACACAATAACATTCTGAGGTACTGCGGGTTAGAGTTTCAACATGTGAATTTTGAGGAGACACAATTCAGCTGACAAATTGGTCATCTTTAGTACCTGGGAATCTGGAGGAATTGTGTGATTAGACCGTCATGCAGGCAGGCAACTTGACTACTGAAATGAGAATGCCAGTAACATTTCCTGTCTCTTGCTGCCCTCATGTAAGATGTGCCTTCGCTTCTTCTTTGCCTTCTGCTGTGATTCTGAGGCCTCCCCAGCAATGTGGAACTGTGAGTCCATTAAACCTCTTTCCTTTATAAATTGAAATAATGTTTCTTACTGTAGTCTACCCTTATCTATGAGGTATATGTTCCAAGAACCCCAGTGGAGCTCTGAAACTGAATAGTACCAACCCCCATATATACTAAGCTTTCCTCTATGCATACATACCTGTAATAAAGTTTGAGGTGCAACAGCAAAACCAGCACAGTTTTTTTCCTTCCCAATTTCACAGTAGATTTATTCTTCTCATGGATCTTAGCAACTACAGTATGTAATTATGTTTTATTCAACAGAGAACTTTCATCATTTTACTTAAGGAAGCCCTTTATAGCTTCTCTTTGGCATATCTGAATTGCCAGCATCACTCCCCTTGTGCTTATACTATAATAATACAACATTCAGGGCCAGGCGCGGTGGCTCATGCCTGTAATCCCAGCACTTTGGGAGGCCGAGGCGGGTGGATCACAAGGTCAAGAGATCGAGACCATCCTGGTCAACATGGTGAAACCCCATCTCTACTAAAAATACAAAAAATTAGCTGGGCATGGTGGCGCGTGCCTGTAATCCCAGCTACTCGGGGGGCTGAGGGAGGAGAATTGCCTGAACCCAGGAGGCGGAGGTTGCGGTGAGCCGAGATGGCGCCATTGCTCTCCAGCCTGGCTAACAACAGCGAAACTCTGTCTCAAAAAAAAAAAAAAAAAAAAAAATACAACATTCAATGTGATCACTGTGACAGCTCCTAAGAGACTAATGGGGTGGAGGGAGGGCGGTTCTGGGGACAGTGTCCACAGCCTGGGTATGCTGGACAAAGGGATGATTCACATCATGGGCAGGATGGAATGTTTATTTCTGGAATTTTCCTCTTAATATTTTTGAACCTAAGTTGACTGCTGGTCACTGAAACCATGAAGAGCAAAAATAGTGGGTAAGTGGGGACTGCTATAATCAGATTGAAGTATGTGTCTATTAATGGGCAGTATGTTGAAAGAAAGGCTGTTGCCATATATTCACTTCATTTAGTGGATAGTAATTTACTGAGTATTTACCATCAGGCTTGGTTGAAACAAAGATGAATAAATGAGAGTTTCCAAGCTAGCCGTGGGATGCACAGATGAGTACGCAGGTGATCATTGATGGTGACAATGTGCTGTTTTAGATTACAGAGATTACACAATTGTTGTATGGGGCATGTAGGAAGGAAGGCCATCAAACCCACTCTTGTAGGGTGTGGAGAGGATTGATCCCTGAAGGAAGATGTCCTGAGCTGAGTCTAGAGGGATAGAAGGGAGCAGGACAGAGAGGAGGAAAAGGAGACTGGAGATGGGCAGTATAGACTGTGGGCCCCAGTAGTAGTGGTATACAGAACCCTAGGGCAGAGCAGAGCTGGGTGAATTCATGAGGCCAAGATACATTTTGGATGGAGCACTGAGTTTGGGGTCAGAGCATGTTGAGATGAAACTTGGAGATATCACTGAGAACCAGATACAATGATGTGCCTTAACTTCACATGCCTTTCAGCTTTGTCTTAATGAAACCACGGAGCCATTGAAGGGCTTAAACAGTGAGATTTTCAGAATTATATTTGGAAATACTGCTTTGTCTGCTCTGTCGAGAATGAATTGGAGGAACTCAGCCTAGCGGGACAAAGAGCTATTGTAGTGATTCCAGGCTGAGAAGTTACCAGCTTGATTTGTGGTAGCAGAATTAGGGATAACAGAAGTGGATGATTCCAGAGACCCCGAGGGAACAAAACCCATGGGGCTTGGTGATTGATCAGATAATAATAGCAGAGATCGATATGAATCTCACTGTGTGCTGGACGTGGGATGGAGTGGGAGGCATGAAGGACGCAGCTCAGCTTTGGGCAGCTCACTTAAAACTAGTGTCACTCACTGCTCCTTAGAAGAGGAAGAACTAGTTCAGGGGAGATGATCAGCTTGGTTTTGGAAATGACTTTGAGCTGTCTCTGAGACACACAAAAAGAGAAGGCCAAGACAGAATATGGGTTTGAAGCTCAAAACAAAAACCAAGTTTGGAGCTACAGAGTTGGGACTTACTGATGCTAATTTAAACTGTGGAGATGGATGAAATTTTCTATAAAAACGTTGAGAGTGAAAAGAGATGTGTGATTGGAACTCTGAGGACCATCCATAATTATGTCATAGGCAGAGGAAGGGTACCCATGATTGAAAATTACAAGGGAACAGCCGAAGAAAGAGGCAGAAAACCAGGATTCGGTTACTCGAAATCCAAGGAGAGAAAGTGGCTTTAGATGGAGAGTGTGGGCATTAGCAGCAAATACTGGGAAAGGCAGAGCAAGATAAGAATTTATAGGATCTTTTGGATTTAGCAAAAGAAACCATTGCTGGCAGGGTGGACAGCATTAATGGAGTGGTGGGGGCAGAGATAAGGTTGCAGTGGGACAAGTAAAGGCAAAGGAGTCCTCGGATGCTGGTTACGGAGCCTGAAACTGCACTGTCCAGCACAGTGCTGCTCTCACTACATGTGCTTATGTTAAGCAGAAATCAATTAAAATAATATACAGTGAAAAACGTATGTCCTCGATTTCACTAGCCACATTTCAAGTGTATAGTAGTCATTTGACAGCAAAGATGATCATCATCATTGAACATTCTGTTTCACAGCGCTGATCTACGTGCTCAGCATTGAAGGAGAGGAGGAAAATAGAGTGGCAGCTGTGCTGAGCTCTACTGTACATATTCGGGTAGGGGTAGGGGTATATGAATTTAATCGGAGTCATAAGCAATTTGATGGAAAGAGCTGATAATGTGAAAGCTTCCCTGTGTTTGTCTATGTCCTGTCAAGTAGCTGCAGTATATGGAAAAAAGCCCCCTCCAGTCCTGCCAGCATTTTGAAATCCTTAAAAATTATTTTGAATACTTCTAAGTATTAAGTTGCTTCAAAAGAGAAAATTCTGTTTTATCTCTGTCTCTATAGTTTTTAGCTTTGTACATAAGATGGGTTTGATACATTTGTTGGATTAAGTCTGAGTTACTCTGGGGCATGTTCTAGTGCTGTCACCTGTGGTATAATCAATAGCAACCTGAGCTCAGCACTTTTTTCTATACTGCAGGTAGAAAAGCCAGAGAGGGGGGCATTGAGGATACAGAAATGACTATAATGTCATTTTGATTATAAAACTTTGACCATAAGGATGTGTGCTTGTCCCCAGTTTGGGACTTTTTTTCCGCAGGGTGGTTCTAAGGTGCACTTGAGTGTGCCCTGTACTGTGATTTTGAGCTTGAGAGGAAGTTTGGGTAACCTTTGATGAAGATCTTAATCGGGGTACTTAGCTAAAGACCTATGATCTTTTTATAAGGTCACTCCTGTCCACAGGTGTTTATTGAGCACCTGCTAAGCACCTATCCATTTGTTAGGCCGTAGGATATAGTCAAGATTTGTAAATAAGATGTAATCCCTACTCTGAGTTGGGAAAATGAGACATCGTAGACACATGACGATTAAAACAGGACAATGATTAGCAAGGTGCCAACCAGGAATATGGGGCAGATGTAAGGGCAGATGCCCAGGGCACAGAGATCGATGGGCATAAGGCATTCAGGAAACAAGAAGACTGGCATCGTGGCAAATAAAATTGGATAGAGATAAGATGTGACTGAAAAGGTGAAGGATGGTTTTATTAGCTGCACACGAGAACTAGTCATTATAAAGCTAGTGCCTGATTAATTACAGCCTTTAAAACTTGGAAAAAGAATTTCACTGTGATATTTCCAGCAGTAAACAACATTTTAGGTACTTGGACAGGAAGATGACCTCATGCAAATAGAGCTTATGAAGTGCACAGAGCTAGGATCCCTCATTCTTATAGGAGACCCAGAACAGCAGGGCACAAGAGCCGAAGGGGTTGACCTTGCTTGGTGTTGATGCTGTGTGGAAACGTTAGAGTAATTGTTTACAAAGAAGAAATATTCCTCCTTTTTCCTCTCGTTGTTGATGTGGCTTCTAATCGCAAAGACAACTCACTGCTGGGGTGGGTTTGGTGGGGATAGGAAACGAGAAGAGAAATGAGTCCTTGTCTGTAAATACATGTTTTACTTCTTCAGCGCTGGACACTCCCAATCACTGAACCTCAGGGAACTAGAAATTCCCAGTGATGACTCGGCATCTATGCTCTTTGTTAGGTTTGTTTAAAATACTCAAAAGAATAGAAATTATTCTATTATAAAGACATATGCACGCATATGGTCATTGCAGCACTATTCACAACAGCAAAGTCACACAATCATCCTAAATGCCCATCAACAGTTGACTGGATAAAGAAAATATGGTATATATGTACTGTAGCATACTATGCAGCCATAAGAAAACATGAGATCATGTCCTTTGCAGGAACATGGATGGAGTTGGAGACTATCATCCTTAGCAAACTAACACAAGAACACAGACAATCAAATACTGCATGTTTGCACCGAAAAGTGGTAACTAAATGAAGAGAACACATGGACACATAGAGTAGAATAACACACACTGGGGCTTATCTGAGGGTGAAGAATGGGAGGAAGGAGAGGACCAGGAAAAATGACAGGTACTAGGTCTAATACCCGGGTGATGAAATAATTTGTACAATAAACCCTCAGGGCAGAAGTTTATGTAACAAACCTGCACATGTACCCCTGAACTTCAAAGAAAAGTAAAAAAAAAATACGACATTTTCTATTCAGAATTTAAGAATGAAGCCAACTGAAATATGCATCATTGTAGTTAATTATTATTCAAACTAAAGAAAATAAACTTACCATGTTGAGAACTGTTATTTTAGGGTTTTGTACTCTACAAAGATGTATCTGTCATCCCAATATTAATATCATACCTGTGTCTTTAATGGAATCCCAGTATACAGGGAAAAGTTCTTTCCTGAAGACAGGCATTAGTGTGATCTACAGAGAAGAATTTTTTTTTTAACTTAAGCCAAGAAGTACAGCTCTTCCTTCAGGCTCTTGTTAAATCACATAGCTTCTGAAGGTACTTAATGAGGAATCCCAACAGTCTGGGCTTTCTGTGTATCTGCATGAACATCCCTTAATTCTGGGCATTTGCCTGGTTAGAACAGCGCTCCTTATACCTTTCATGTGGCATCAGAATTCCCCCTAAGCCTCCAATACTGTAGTTAAAACATAATAAGCATATGAAGGAGAATAAGACAGAATTAATGAGGAAAATTAAATGGTGTCCAGGTTTGATAATCATAATAATGAAAGAAAAAACATAAGCCCAGCTGTGTCAAATTACTAACATTGATTAGAAACCAAAGCCAGTCTGCAGGGCTCCTGGACTACTGGCCCTCAAGTGGCATCCTGGTTCTCATCATGGATTGAGTCCTTGAGTCCTTAAGGGACTTTTGCCCACAGTCTGTCCAGAGTGCAGACTCTCATACAAAGACAATGGAGTGTTTTTCTTTATAGCTGTAACCCTTGAGATGTTTTAGACTGTGTTGGTGACAGCTTTAATGATCCCAGCTTTAAATAAGGGAACAGACAGTGTCCTGGACCCAGAAGACAACTTTTCCACAAGTTATATGGATGGCTGCCTGCCCTGAAGTGTATTTTCTCCTATCTCTTTCAAGTCTGTTTCATCACATCATAACAACCCATATTTCATAGTAGTCATTAATAAGACCATTTAACCTTTGAGGCTTTAACTTCACATTCTGTGTCTATAGCACTACCAAATAAATAATTATCGAAACATTCAAGATTTCTTCCTGCTTCTCAGTATTTTTCTTTCCTTTTTATTTTATTTTTTTGATACAGAGTCTTGCTCTGTCACCAGGCTGGAGTGCAGTGGCATGATTTTGGCTAACTGCAACCTCTGACTCCCTGGTTCAAGTGATTCTCCTGCATCACCTTTCCAAATAGCTGGGATTACAGGTGTATGTCACCATGCCCAGCTAATTTTTGTATTCTTAGTAGAAACAGGATTTCACATACTGGCCAGCTTCTTGGTATTTCTTCTGCATGTTTGGTTGGTAGGAGAATTACTATGCAAATATGAGCAACCTAAAATGACATGACAAGATGTCTTTAAGGAAGACACTGAATCCAAAGGTCTGGAAAGTTCTTGACTTCAGTGTTGTTTACTTCTGTTTCATTTCAATATTCACCTTCAAGGGATAAATAGCTTCATCACATTAGGCTTTGGCAATATTAATGATTTTTTACTGAAATAATTTATAGCAATGGAGCAATTTGGCAGTGGAGAAAGGGGAGGTGTTATTTTTATCATCACTTAATTCCTAGAATTGCTTTGAAAAGGAGCAATATGTTATTAGCCAACCACCAGTGTCCCATGACTGCCTGTGAATGATTTTACCTCCATGCAGGAATCACTGGATTATGGAAGCATTGAAATCATACTCCCTCGAGCCATACTTTGCAACCTTGGCTCTCCAGGCCACACCACAGATAATTAAATCAGAATCTCTGGGAGTGGGACCCAGACATCAGTATCTTTAAAGCTCCCTAAATGATTCCACCATGTAGCCACAGTTGCAAACCACCGCTTATCAGGAACCACCAGACCTAGAGCTAGAGTCACCTGACATAGTTCTCAAGCCTGTGACTGTTCAGAAGCTGGGGTCTCAGGAAATTGTGATACTCTTTGTCAAATATCATGAAATATATTTGAGTTTCTCTAACTAGTGCATGGCTTCTTACTAGGTTGGAGGTATACGGGAGGAACTGAAGTCTTTCTTCCCACACTCCAATATAGTATTCTAGCTGATATCCATCAAGTGCTTGAAATGTTTTGTGTATTGTTTTAAGTACTACATATGTATTTCAGTCCTGATAACTGCCCTGTGAGGTAGCTATTTTATTATGATCATTCTTATTTTAGAAGTGAAGACATAGAGGCAAAGATTAAGGACCTTGTCCAGAAGTACACAGCTGGGGCTCACACTCAGCTCTAGAGCCTGTGCTTCGTTTTAATTGGGATATGAAGACCATTTGGTTTTTAGGATAATTACTAATGTTAGCATTTATATCGGCCAAGTTAAACAATTACATAATCAAGGCACATTTTTATATTAGAGAATGTGTCAAGAGATTAAATTTAAAAGGATAATCAATTGGCACTTGACCAGGGTTCTTTATTTGCTTGATTTTATGGCCAAAGTAAGAGTGTGATAGCACCCACTGGAAGAGTTTTGTAGGCTTAATTCATTGTAACCATGCTCAGTTGTGTGGGATTTTGGGGTCTCAGCCACCTGTTTGTCCATGTGTTAGTGGACCCAGAAATTTTTCTGAAGAAAATCTTCACCCTATCCAGGGAACCCCCACTGCCCAGCTCCATGTGGAGACTGAGTGCCCTTATGTTCTGGCATATGCCTGGAGTGGCATAAGAGGATGTCAATAACACTGAAAGCATGGTAACTGATAAATCATCTGCCCTTGATAGGCACTGTAGCATATTTATGTGCTGTGAACTTGCCAGAGAACATACAGCAAAACTTCTGCCTGCCAGTAATGATCGACTACCTGTGTTCCAGTTATTATTGCTGCATTATGATTTATCCCAGAATTTTAGTGGCATAATACTACCATTTTCATATGCTGACAGATCCAGGAATTCAGAAAGGACACAAGGGGATGGCTTGTTCCTGCCCCAACATGCCTGGGACCTCATGGGAAGACTTCATGGGAAAGTCGGGGGAAGTGAGTCAATGGCTGGAGTCTAGAATCATCTGAAGGCTCACTCATCTGACATCTGGATTGCTGACTGGAGTGTCCATGTATAGTCTGTGTACATTGTGTGGCTTCTTCACCTTGTAGAATCTTTGGGGTAGCTGCCCTTCTTAACGTAGCAGTCTGGGTTCAAAGAGAAAACATTCCAGCAAACGAGGTAGAAGCTGCATCGCCTCATTCTCTTCTCTGAGGCCACGCAGTTATAAGCCCCTGTGATTCAAGAGGAGGGGACTTGGCTAAAGAATTTGGGCATCATGACTCATTTGAAAAAAAATATTTGGGGAGGCTGGATGTGGTTGGCTCACGCCGGTAATCCCAGCACTTTGGAAGGCTGAGGTGGATGGATCACCTGAGGTCAGGAGTTCAAGACCAGGTTGGCCAACATGATGAAACCCCATCTCTACTAAAAATACAAAAAATTAGCGGGGTGTGGTGGTGGGCACCTGTAATCCCAGCTACTCAGGAGGCTGAGGCAGGAGAATTGCTTGAACCTGGGAGGCAGAGGTTGCAATGAGCAGAGATTGGGCCATTAAACTCCAGCTAGGGCAACAAGAGTGAAACTCGATCTCAAAAAGAAAAAAAAAATGGAAATACATTCAAATAAGCTAAGTATTATCTGTTCCTACAGGCTAAGTTTTTCAAAAAATTCTTAACCTATCATCTGAAAAATGGCCATGTTCAGTTGACATCTTACAGAATTGTTTTTATTCGTTAGAGAGGTACAACATCAGTCATAGGATACGTTAATAAATTTACTGTAAGAATTTTGTAGGGGCAGTGGCTATCAAAATTCTAAGATTACAATTGTCCTCCTTCTGTTTCATTGCTTCTTGTGGACATAGCAAGTTGTGTTTTGTTTAGTGCCTGTGTTGTTGTGGAAATGGAGGCTTTGACAATTGACTTTGCTAAAAGTCTTAGAGCAAGTTATGGTCAAATGAATGGAAATTCAGGTCTCTCTTTCTCCCATGCCCAGCTGTCTCTGTAAGGACATTCCTTGGCTTTGTCATCTCAGCTGTCACTCTATGACTTGCCACAATGTAGGAGTTTCGCATGACTGAAACAGAGCTTGGCGTTCTGAGCAGATTATTCTATTGAAAAGGATGTTCCTGTTGGGTTTACAAACCTTATCTTTAGTATTTGTTTGCTCATGTGCTCTTCACCTCAGAGGAAAACACCTTTTACTTTCTCATTGTGTGTCCTTATCTTCCCTGAGTGATCAGTGGAGGGTGTGTCTGTTTGTGTCTGTTTCCAAGGATGTGCGGGGAAGCATGGCACAAGATTTATACTTCTAACTGAAAGCTGATCTCTGGGGGCTTTTCTTCAAAACTTTATGGTGATGGGAACATACTTTTGTACAGCTTAAGATTCAGATTGTTACAGATTTTAGCTGTAGGGATTGTCTGAACATAAAACCACCAAACCAAGATCCAAACAAACCCCAAAACCCAAAATCAGCATAGTAGCAAATGGCGTGATCTCCTTACATGACTCATAGGCTGTGTTCTCGGCCCTTCAGCTTCAGGTCTGACTGCATTCTTTACCTGGTCTCTCTCCCAGACTTTCTGGACTTCCGCATTTTTCTGATTGTGCCTTATTCTCCCTCCATACTCTTGGATACTCTGGTTAAGTGGCCTGTAGAATACTCCTCATCTGACCCCAGTCAAGTGTTCCTGCTCCACAGCAGCTACTCCTCATCAACTTAACTCTGAGACCCCCTGTTCAAGTGCCCTTCCCCAAATCTCCCCAACAGAGTTACCAGTTTCTCACAGTGCCTGCCCCCAGCCCTGATCACGGTGTTACAGCTGTTCATTTCTATTTCTGTGCCGCATATTTAAGCTCCTTTCAAGGCAAGGTCTTTGTTTTTATTCATCTTCATATGCTCTAGTCTGTTACCAAAAATGAAAGGTGCTTATTCATTTATTTTTGAGTTGGAGTTTTGCTCTTGTTGCCCAGGTTGGAGTGCAGTGGCATGATCTCCACTCATTGCAACCTCCACCTTCCAGGTCCAGATGATTCTCCAGCCTCAGTCTCTCAAGTAGCTGAGATTACAGGCGTGTGCCACCATGCCTGGTTAATTTTGTATTTTTAGTAGAGATAGGGTTTTGCCATGTTGGTCAGGCTGGTCTCTAACTCCTGACCTCAGGTGATCCGCCTTCTTTGGGCCTCCTAATTTGCTGGGATTACAGGTATTAGCCACCATGCCTGGCAGAAGGTGCTTATTGATGCATCCTTAAGTGAATGGGTTATTAGACTGACACATCAACAGAAGCATATCTCTCCATTCACTGTCATCTGGGCTTTAGCGACTGCTCTTATGACCCTACCGCGATTGCAAGAAATGATATATTATTCAGATTTTATTTAAAACACTGTCCTCTCCATACAAGTCCAAATATAAATAAGTAAAATTTAAAAATACTGACAAAGTTTTGGTTGTAGTTTCAAACTTTCTTTATATGGGAAAGTAAATATTCAAAAGATAGAGAAAGAATTGGGTCTACAAATGTGCTTTTCGCATTGATTGTTTTCCTAGGTTGGTGGGAGTGTTGGCTTCTTTTCCTTTTGAAGACTTCCATGGAACCTACAGAGATAACAGATCCAGGCTTTGTTACGGCACCTGTTCAGTGGGCATTGGTCATAGCTTCTCTCTCATCAGAAGCTCTCTTGATTGCGACCACTGTTATTATTTATTGTAATGGCCAGTTCTTTTTTACTGTCTAACATTTAGTAAAGACTCGTAAATATACCCATTTGAGATAAATGAATGCTTCCAAAAACTAGTGTTCAGACCTCAGTTGAATAGGTTTGGTGCCCAAGAATCCGTATTTTCTCAAGCTTACCAGTTTCTACTGGCATAGGTGAACACAGGTCAATTCATTCTATTATAGTTGGTAATTGTGACCCATTTTCCAGGCTTATCATTCTTTTCTTGATCTCCAGCCTTCTGTGGTTTCTCTGTAGTTTAAAAGTTCCACAGAAATACACATATGTTTACCCCAAATGTCCAGTGGATTAAACTTTATAGCTTATTTGTAAAGCTAAAATGAATTTCCACCACTAATTAATTAGATGAGTCATTCCAACATAATCAGTGCTTACAAGAGACAGTAATTGTGACTTTCTTGAAGCACAAAACAGTTGATGTTGAGGCTTTAAACATACATTGTGATCCAATTTTTAAGACCAGGAAATAGGGACTATGAGTCATTAAATATCTTATTTAAGGTGGTACAAAGTCAGTAGTGAAGCCAGGATTAGGCTGGAAGTCTCTAGCATGGAGGTTTGCTAACCACAGAAGACTGTCTGGAAGAGCCAGGAGACTGTGTGTGTCTGGGAAGGATCCTGTGATAATCACGTTAGTGATTACGGATGGTGATGTAGATGTTATATGGAGCAGGGTTTTACAACCAGAGCAGATGATTGAGAGGGGAGATGAAAGGTCACGGGAAGTGACAAAGAGCTTTGGGGTTAATCATTTGAAATTTTCATTTGATATTATGCATTAGAAATGGGTTTTTCAAGCACTATCAAAAAAATCCTATAGCAGTCTTGCTAAAAAATTACCTTGACCCAAATATTACATATGCTAATTTGTATATCATGAAGCTTTTAACCAGAATATCAAAAAGCTTCACATCTCTAGGTCCACAGTGGCAACTTAAAAAAAGTAGCAATTGGATTTTGCTTTCAAGTATATTTAATGCCAGTACAGCAATTTAAGTTCTTTTTCTGGAGTCCTGAACTGTTTGACTGAGAGCAGTAGTACATTAAATGATTAATGGAACAAAGTGGAATGACATGACAATAATGGTAAGGACAGTTACTATTGTTATGACTAACATCATTGAGTATTTCCTATGTATCAGGCATGAATGTTTTACATGTATTTATTTAATATTCAAAATAACCCTATGAAGAAGGATTATTAATTCCATATTTTAAATGTAAAAAATGATATCAATGAGTCAATTTTATGTTATCTTACTCCTCAAAGGTGAGTTTTAAGACTTAATTTTCTGATATGCATTGAAGGTTGATAAGCTCTTTGAAGCATCTTTGTTTTTCCATTCTCGAGTCAGTCTCAGAAAGAAAGGAAGAACAAGAAAAGAAGGAATAGTTAAAACATTCTTTTGATGGCCAAGTTGATTCACGTCTAAAGAGGTTTACCTTGACATTGCTCTTAGGTTCTTACTCATATGCTCTTTGGTCTGGGAGCATATCATCTGCTAACTTGAATAGGTTCCTTATTTAACTCTTTCAAAATGAGCAAATGGCTTACTTCTTTGGAAGATACTTTAAAATCAAGACAATATTTGTGAAGAGGCTTTGAAAAACGGACATGAGTCAGGGTATTGGAAATTTCAGTTATGCTGAACATCCTCTGTTTTGGTGGTAAGTTGCACATGGATGAGGTGAATCGTTGGCCAAAGACAATAGCTTGGTCACACACAAATTCCTTGGACTTTGACCTTTTAATTCCTGCTCATTGCTGCTACCTATATCTCAAGTTTTCTGCTTTCCCACAGCATCCTGGATACCCATTCCACTGTGTTTGCAGAGGAAGTCCTACATCTGTTTGGAAACTTGCCCTAATAATGGCAGCTGTGACTTCCCCTCTTTGCATGTTGTTTGTTCTAAAATCTCTGCAGAACTCCCTACTGTCTTCACCTCTGTCCTTGATGACTGGCCTCTTGAACTCCCTTGAGTCCAAGTAGGCATCCTGCAAGTGTAATTTCTAACCATTGGTGTCTTAAAGATGATGGGAAGAGATGGATCTGCCATTTCTACATTAGAAACCCATAGTTCTTAAACAATAGGAAGTGAAGGTGAAAAAGAGATCCTTGGAGTTGTGTTTTCAGCAGCCTGTTGTCTGGGTCCAGCCAACTCTAGAGACAGCACTGAGGGAGAAAAGTACAGAGGCCTGATTTCCAGGACAGCCTCACCCTGGGCCTGTTGATCACCTGGAGTGGGTTAGACTTAAACATCCTCAGAATCAGTTTCTTCCCCATCTCTTGTGTTGAGTTTTCTCACTTCAGCCTTGTTGTTGTCTGCTTTCACTGCATCTAAGCTTTCACCCTATCCTGTCCTTATGCTCTGCCTTTCCTTAGGCTTTGCTGCTCTCCTCCCAACATGGATCCCATGATGTAACCCCTCTGTTACTGTTGGAAGAGATCAGAGTTACCCTGTATACCTGAAGGTTTTTGCATATCCTGGGCCTGCATCCTGAGCTTGTTCTTCTTAATCTACAGACTCTTCCTGGCTGACCTGACACTCATCCACAGCTTCAGCTTACATGGCGGGGATGTCTAATTGTGTATGTGTACAAAAGGCTTACCCGCCGAGCTTCAAACCTACTCACACCTCTTCAAATTGGCATGTCTAAAGCTTAGCTCATGATCCCTGTCTCACCTGTAACTGGAGTCAGCCTCTTTTCTCCCTCACCTGCCACCACATTTTCTAATGATGTTCTCTCAAGCTTGTTTTCACACCCACTGCCACTGTCTTAATTCAGGCTCTTGTCATTTCCTGCTAAACCATCATGATTCTTTCCTCGTTGCTCTCTGATCTCATTCCTTGCCATCGTCCACTCATGCCCCACATTGCCCTAAGGGGAGAGTCCTCAAAGATCTCATCTCTCCTGTGCTAGAACACTGACCCAGCTCCCCTCTGCTCTAGGACAGGCTGCACCTGTGAAGGTGACTTAGGGGGATCCACAAAAGGGGACTCCCCCACCTCGCTGTACCCTGGCCTTTCCAGCATATCTCCACTTTGCATTCATGTCTGCCTGTTGCACTCCAGCCTTGCCGAACTGTCTCAAGGTGGCCAAATGTAACAAGCTATTTTTTGTTATCTTTGCTTTTGTGATTATCTTGCCTTAGAATGTCCTCTCTGATGTTGTTGTCTTGGCCACCACATGCCCACTCTTCAGTTCTGGTAAAAACAGCCGCTATCAGTGTCCAGACCCTCCAGCAGATGGAGATGCCCTCCTTTTTGTTCCCTTACACACTGGGCAGACTCTGTTAAGCACTTAGCATGTTGATGCCTGTTTTGTTTACCTGTCTGTCTCTCTAGAATGTGAATTCTGAAAGCAGAGTGATTTTGTCATGTCCATCTTTGTTGTTTTTATTTTATGAGACAGGATTTTGCTCTCTTGCTGAGGGCTGGAGTGCAGCAGTGCGATCACAGCTCACTGTAGCCTCCAACTCCTGGGCTTAAGCAGTCCTCCTACCTCAGATTCCTGAGTAGCTGGGACTACAGGAGCACACCACCATGCCTGGCTAATTTTTAGTATTTTTTGTAGAGATGGGTTTCGTCATTTTGCCCAGGTTGGTCTGGAACTCCTGGGCTCAAGTGATTTGCCTGCCTTGGCCTCCCAAAGCGCCGGAATTGCAGGCATGATCCACCCTGCCTCACCCATATTTATATGTCTAATATAGAACATAATACGTCATTAGTATTAGCCATAAAAAATTAATAAAGCTAAAACTAACCATGTCATTTGCATATGAACTGCGTGATGCTGGCAGGCCACCTGATGAGGAGCCCAGCCCACTTCAGTGCTGGAACTCTAACCTCCCTTCATTTTTTGCTCTTTGTCAAATGCCTGGTGGCCTTCATGAGGTGACAAATACATTGCAGTTCTCTGCAAGGGAAGAAGGGCTCTGAAAAGAAAGTCACCTGCTAGTACCAATGATAAAATGAGAAGGAGCTCTAAGTAAGTGAGTTCTTAGACATTTCGAATGGATTAGGAACCAGATACTGGATTTGTCTGCCTGCAACTATGACATGAAGACACACACAACAAAGGCAGTGTAGAGAAATAAGAGGATGTATGAATTGTTGCAGCTAGTCCACCAGTCACTGCGACTATTTCATATCAAGTGAAAGAAACTTTCAGTGGCAGCTGAAATAAATAAACCAAGTAAGGACAAATCCAGAGCTGCTGAACATAGATGAACTGTGATGCAGGGCAAAGTAGGGACACGGCTGCAGCCCCACCGATGAAGGCAGCCTAAAGTAGATACTTTTTATTGCATTTCATGGGGTGAATGATTTGCTTTATAGCATCCGAGCATATGAGGATTTATAGCAATCTTAAGGACATCTCTTCCACAGATGTCACAAGTTTACTACTTTACCTATAAAAACAGAGCTGGCAGGTGATGGCACTGTAATAGTGTCTCATTTAGCTCATGTAGTCTGGGAATGCAATATGCCATCCGAGCAGAATTTTCTAAATAAGTGAGACAACAAAATAGTAAAAAAAACACCATTTTAGAGTAAAATATTAAGCATTTACCTGTTCCTTTTTTTAATATAGTAAGTAGAATACGTGTTTACAGTACACCAGAGCAAACAGATCTGTGTTCTTACGGGGATGTCTTCAAAGGCACTGTACATGGGTGAAGTGTTTTTTCTTTATATTAAATGATCAGTGCTTCTCAGCCTTTTGGCTAAGGTCAAGTACATTAAGTGATTCCAGACATTGATAATTAGTGTCTTGCCCTCTCCTTTCCGTCAGGAGGTTGCCTGATACTATTTACCACTCTCAGTGTTTCTGTCTGAGATTTTCTTTTCCCAAATGTTCTTTGTTTCCTTGTTGAAAATACCTTTTTTTTCCCATTAAAATTTCGTTTCAAAATTTACCCTTTTCAACGTGTTAGGGATTGGAACTTCAGATAACTGTTAGTTAACAACTGTGAAAATTCCCTGGTAAGGTAAAAGGAAAGAGGTAAGGGTAGGTGCGAGGGTTATCTGTGGGTTTGGTGAGTTTTGCTACAGACTTGATCTTGTTTATTCTGACTTCTTAGATGCTCTTTTCGTAATATGGATTATTTTCTATGTGCTGAGTTATCTTTAGCATATGAAAAGTGACTCCAGGGAGTAAACCCTTCAGTGGGGGTTCATTCCAGTCCTTCACTAACCATTTAAGTGAACACAAGTGAATCACAACTTCTCTGGGTCTCATTTTGCTCATCTGGGAAATGGGAAGGCTGCACGAGCGGATACCCAGGGTCCTTTCATGTCATGTGCCAAAACAGTAGTTAGGAAGAGAGTTTAAAGCTCTGAGACAGAAGTGCCTGAAGGCGAGTGGTGACTTTGCATTGAGAATGACCTGGGAATCTTCTCAGAGCAGAAGAATCGGATTTAAAAGAGGTGGAAAGTGGAGGCATAGACTTGTGCGTAGGTTGTGTCTGTGAGAAACTGCTATGCCTTTTCAGAGGACAGCAGTAACTGTAGTCAAGACATGTAACATTTACCATTTAACCCATTTTATTTTAGTGTACAGTTCAGTGGCATTAAGTTCATTCACAGCACCATCTATCTCTAGAGCACTTTCATCTTCTCACACAGATACTTTGTACCTGCTAGACACAAACTCCCCAGTCCCTGCTTCCCCAGCCCCTGGCAACTTCTGTTCTACTCTCTGTCTCTCTGAATTTGACCCTACTCTCAGTGGGATCTTACAGTATTTGTCCATTTGTGCCTGGCTCATTTCACCTAGCATATTGTCTGCAAGATTCATCCATGTTGTAGCATGTATCCAAATTTCCTTCCTTTATAAGGCAGACCGGTACTCCATTGTATGGATGGACCACATTTTGTGTGTCCGTTGATGGAGGTGTGAGTTGTTTTTGTTTTGGCTATTGTGAATAACGCTGCTGTAATCATGAGTGTATACGTATCTGTTAGGACCCCTATTTTTAAATCTTTGGGATATATGCCTAGAACTATATGGTGGAATTGTTGAATCATATGGTATTTCTATGTTTAGCTTTTTGAGGATGTGCCAAACTGCTTTCCATGGTGGCTGCACCATTTTGCTTCTCACCAATAGTGCACAGAATTCCAGTTTCTCCAAGGGGATAAGTCAGCAGTCCCTAACCTTTTTGTCACCAGGGACCAGTTTCATGGAAGACAATTCCACATCAGGGGGAGGGTGGTGATTTTGAGACTAAACAGTTCCACCTCAGATCACCAGGCGTTATTTAGATTCTCATAAGGAGTACACACCCTACATCGCTTACATGTGCAGTTCACAGTCTAGGGTTGTGAGAATCTAATTCTGACAGGAGGCAGAGCTGAGGCAGTCATGCTTGCTCGCCCACCGCTCCTCTCCTGCTGTGCCGCCCAATTCTGAACAGGCCACAGACTGGTACCATTCCACAGCCTGGGGCTTGGGGACCCCTGGAATAAGTAGTTTCTTGTGCTCAGTATAAACCAGCTTGACTGGAGACCAGATTTTACAAAAGGCAGGAACAAACATACAACTAGTACAGTGCGTGGGGGTCAGATTGTGGGGCATCTTGAAGGCTGGGCCGTGGTATTGATACTTTATTCTGTGGTATGGGATGCTGGTGAGAGCTTTGAGCTAGGAAAAAGTGGGGTTTGAGTGGTGCCTTGGACACGTAAGGGCCAAAGGATGTATTTGTGGGACTGACTGGACCTCAGAGGCCAGGATATGGGTTGGCAGATACTTGTCGCTATTCAACTGGGATGCTAAGGCTCCATGTAGGAAGGAAGGGAAGGCAGGGATGAATGTGGGTGAAGGGGACTCTTGAGAATGAATGTGATGTTTTTGGGCCGAAAATTTGATGAGAAGTTCTGCATAGGCTCAGCAGTGCAACATCTGTCACAACCTGTGTATATGCATGTCAGTGGGGTGGGGAAGTGAGAGTCAGGAGTGGAGCCTTTCTTGTCCCTTGTCGAGGTCCTTGGTTGAAGACAGGGCACAAAGAAGGGTGTGCACCTGGTTAGCTCTTAGCCTACTGAAGGAATAGACATTTGCAGGAATAGACCACAGATCTCTGTCTTGGATACATGGAGATGCCCCCACCTAGTTGGGGGTCTTAGATCCTAGCCCATGGAGTAAGATAAGACCGGCATTGGGATCCTTGTACAAGGAGTAGTTACACCAAATTAAAAGAAAGCTTAGCATTTATGGAAGGAAGGAAGGACATGGAGGTGCCAGGTAGGGTGTTTAAACAAAGATCTAAGCTAGCTCCATAGTCCTGATTTTGGTCTTTAATTTGCATAGTGCATAAAATGATGCTGTTCTACACAAGATGACAAGGAAAGTGTTTTTAGGGCTGCTTTGCCTTGTACTTTTCATTTGCATGTGTCAGCTTATTGGCTGAAACACCATTCCTGCCTTGGAATGCTTACCCTCCCCACGCCCCCCAAGGTCTCTTGGTTCCTTTGTCTTTCCACCAATGAAGAGTTTCAGGAGGCTGTTGTGAACAGGACTTTTCCAGGTGTCGTCCATTGTGTTTAAAGAAGACAAACTGAAAGTTGCTCCCTGTGTGCAGGGGTGGGAATGTGTTCCTGTGGGCATGGTGGGTGGGTAGCTGGGTGTAGCTTTTGGTAGGATTAGGTTACAAGCGAGTTTTAAATAATGTACTTAAAATAGATGAAATTGTACTATTCACATAGCAAAACCATGGAAGCAACCTAGATGCTCATCAGCAGTGGACTGGATTTTAAAAAATGTGATATGTATATACCATGGAATAACTACACAGCCATAAGAAAGAATAAAATCATGTCCTTTGCAGTAACATGAATGCACCTGGAGGCCATTATCCTAAGTGAATGCAGAAACGTGTTCTCACTTATAAGTAGGAGGTAAACATTGAGTACACATGACCCAAAAAAGGGAACAATAGACACTGGAGCCTACTTCAGGATGGAGAGTGGGTGGAGGGTGAGGATTGGATATCCACCTATCAGGGGCCATGCTGTTTACCTGGGTGACAAAATTATCTGTACACCAAACCCCCGCAACATACAGTTTCCTATGTAACAAACCTACGCCTGTACCCTCTGAACCTAAAAGAAAGGTTGACAAGAAAAAAAAAAAACCAGATTAAGGGATCCTAAATAAGATTGATAAGATATAATTAAAATAATTAGCAGATTATAGAGAAATCAGCTAAAAAATGGATGTAATGACTTTTGCAAGACACAGTATGTGGAAGGCAGTAAGAAAGCAGCATGAATTGTGATGTGTGGGGTGAGGCTGTGTGCTGTGGCCTTCCTGGGCACACAGGGCAGTGTGCCATACTTGGAACCACTGACCATGGCTGGGGGTCTCTGTCACCCTGGGCTGATGATGCAGGCACCACCAAGGCAGCTGACATTCTCTGTTCATCGGAGTTGTTATGAATAAGAATTACTGCATTCTCTAGGTTCCTCATAAGCAGACGTCCATCTCATAATACAGGTTTGGGTATGTTGCTATCTATATTTTCAGCTCTGTGGATTTAGATTTTTAAAAGTTAATGATTCTTAACCTGCCTCTGAGAAAATGACTCAATTGGGAAAAAAAATCATTTCTTGGCCTGCACACATTTTTATCTGTACGTTCAACTGTCAGCTGCCTTTTCTGTGTTTATGACTGTGAGGGGAAGTTATGCTACCCACATGAATAACAGGAACTCGGTAAGGCACAGCCCCTCACACTGGGAGACCTGTTTCAGTTGTGCGGATATGCTCTCTGTGGTGAATGTGGCTGCTGTGTGGATACACCCTCCATGGTGAATGTGGCTGCCTTATAGTTACGCTCTCCGTGTTGAATGTAGCTGCTGTGTAGATACGCCCTCCATGGCCAAAGTGAATGCCATGCAGATACGTGTCCATGGTGAATGTGGCTGCTGTGCAGATACACTCTCTATGGCGAATGTGGCTGCCGTGTAGATATGCCCTCAGTGGTGAATGTGCCTGCTGTGTGGATACACCATCCATGGCAAATGTGGCTGCTGTGTACATATGCCCTCCATGGTGAATGTGGAGGCTGTGCAGATCTGTGGCAAATGTGGCTGCTGTGTGGATACACCCTCCATGGTGAATGTGGCTGCTGTGTGGATACACCCTCCATGGTGAATGTGGCTGCTGTGTGGATACACCGTCCATGGCAAATGTGGCTTCTGTGTACATATGCCCTCCATGGTGAATGTGGCTGCTGTGTGGATACACCCTTCATGGTGAATGTGGCTGCTGTGTGGATATACCCTCCATGGCGAATGTGGCTGCTGTGTGGATACGCCCTCCATGGTGAATGTGGCTGCTGTGCGGATACACCCTCCATGGTGAATGTGGCTGCTGTGTGGATACGCCCTCCATGGCAAATGTGGCTTCTGTGTACATATGCCCTCCATGGTGAATGTGGCTGCTGTGGTACCTACGCCCTCCTTGGTGAATGTGGCTGCTGTGTGGATACACCCTCCATGGCGAATGTTATACCCTCCATGGTGAATGTGGCTGCTGTGCGGATACACCCTCCATGGTGAATGTGGCTGCTGTGCGGATACGCCCTCCGTGGTGAATGTGGCTGCTGTGTAGATACGCCCTCCTTGGTGAATGTGGCTGCTGTGTAGATACGCCCTCCTTGGTGAATGTGGCTCACCCTCCATGGTGAATGTGGCTGCTGTGCGGATACGCCCTCCTTGGTGAATGTGGCTGCTGTGTGGATACGCCCTCCTTGGTGAATGTGGCTCACCCTCCATGGTGAATGTGGCTGCTGTGCGGATACGCCCTCCTTGGTGAATGTGGCTGCTGTGTGGATACGCCCTCCTTGGTGAATGTGGCTCACCCTCCATGGTGAATGTGGCTGCTGTGTGGATACGCCCTCCTTGGTGAATGTGGCTCACCCTCCATGGTGAATGGGGCTGCTGTGTGGATATGACCTCCATGGAGAATGTGGCTGCTTCTGGACTCACCACCTCATTTGGGCCCTGGGAATTGGTGGTTCACCTTGTGACCCCAGGCAGCATCAGAGATGGGAAAAGAGCCTCTTTCCCCAGTGAGCACTACTTGCCTGAAGGAATGAACAGACTTTGAAGGGAACCACTTAACATTTTCAAAGAAGTCATTTGAGATTCCTAAGAAATGAACCTTCTTTTCTTCCATGGTGGTTCCCTCTGGGACTTTGAAATCTTTTCCAACATAAGCTCAGCAAAACTCTCAGCTTCCCTGACTTTGAGGGCAGTCGAGCAGGACACCCTTTTACTCAATGAATTGGTGAAGGCTTCCAAAAGGAACTTAGTCCTTGTAATTCTTCCACATCTGGGCCCTTAAATCACCATGTTCACTGCTGGGGGTCTATGCATTTGGGTCTTCAGGTAGGGCTCTGAGGACAGCAGGGAGATATGAGACTACCTTGAAAGCTCACAGGACCACACTTCTCTCTGTGGTACCTCAAAGAAATCCAGACTTTGAACAGAATCAAAGAGGCTGTAAAACTGGTGCTATAGGATGAAAAGCTCCTAGAAGGCAAAGAACAGAGAAGCGAACTTGGCAGCCTTTGCAAGGAAGACATGTAGTTCCCCAATAAAATGAAGAAGAGGGAGAGTGGGAAAGAAAAGAAAAGTATTGAGAGACCCTAAGAAACTAACAGACTCTGGGCAGGAGAGGAATCTATGTATGTACATTCCAAATTGTATTCCATCACCTTGTCACTGTGACTGAGACTCCGCACAGTGTGGCTAGTCAGGATTCTCCCTGGAGATGTATTTCTATAGCTAGTCCATGACTGTGAGGTGCATTCTCTGTTTCCTGTGGGGATTAAGGAGACATGAATAGAAACCATGGTACAGTCATTTCTCCATCATCCTGGGGGATATGTTCCAAGACCCCCAGTGGATGTCCAGCAGCACAGAGTCCTGGACCCTATCTGTAGTATGTTTTCCCCAAACACACATACCTAGGGCAAAGTTTAATTTGTAAATTAAGCCCCCAGAAAGAGATTAACAACAATAACCAATAACAAAAGATAATTATAACAATAGATGGTAATAAAAGGTATGTAAACATGATCTCGATCTCGATCTCTCTCTCTCTCTCTCTCTCTCTCTCTCTCTCTCTCTCTCTCTCTCTGTGATTCTCTCTCACTCTGAAAATATATTGTTCTTTACCTCAGGTAATTGAAATGGCAGAAAGTGAAACTAGGAAAGGGGGACTACTGTATAACTCAAAAGCTTTTCTGATCTGTTGAATTTTACCGTTGGTGGTGGTGGTGGTAATGTGGGGGTGTGTGTGTGTTTCCTGACTGCAGAGAAAACACCCATACTACCAGAGATACTGGAAGGAAATGCTTCCTGAGGCACTGGGGAGATAATTTGCTCCTTAGGTTGAGAAATACTGTCACCTAGACCTTAGGTAGGCTCATTTTGAGAGGGGAGCTGAGATGCTGAGTTTACATCTTCCACCTGAGCAGTGGCACTCCTTGGAGCTTCAGCAGTAGTGACGTGGGATGGGACATAGTTTGAAAGGTCTATAGACTTCACTTCTACTTCTCTACCCTCTCTCAGAGGAAGGAGAGCCGTGAGGATAGCTAACATTTATTGAGGGTTTATTGCATGCCATGTACTGTTCTAACCTCTTTCACATAGGAAAATGTTTATTCCTCGTGGTAACCTCCGGAGAAAATGAGGTATGGGAGCATGAAGTAACGTTTCAAAGCAAACCTGCAGGGCCAGGATTTGAACCCAGGCAGTCTGGCTTGACAGTATGTGCTCTGATTCTCTGAGCCATGCTGCTTAGAGATAGGAAGGAAGATAGGAAACTAAATATGACATAGTCACACCACTGTACCAAGTACTTTCTGTGTTATCTCTTTTAAAGGTTTCAGAGGGCCCCGCAACCTGTGTGACCAACCCTTAGCTACTCCCAGGTGTCCCTGATAGATCGCTGTGGTCGCTTCATCTGAAATGGGACATAATTTCTTCCTTTTCTTTCCTTTTTTTCTTTCGAGACAGAGTCTTGCTCTAGGCCCAAGCAAGATTGCAGTGAAGTGGTGCAATCTTGGCTCACTCCAAACTCTGCCTCCTGAGTTTAAGCGATTCTCCTGTCTAAGCCTCCCAAGCAGCTCAGATTACAAGCATGCAACATGAAGCTCGGCTAACATTTGTCTTTTTATTACAAATGGGGTTTCATCACATTAGCCAGGCTGTTCTCGAACTCCTGACCTCAAGTAATCTGCCCACCTCAGTCTCTCAAAGTGCTAGGATTACAGGTGTGAGCCACCATACCCAGCCTGAAATGGCCATAATTTATAAGAGATTATTTTAATGCTCACTTTTTAAAGTAAGTGTAATTATTTTAATATTCTTCAAATCATACTGCAAAAAATTTGGATAATAGAAGAAAAGGAAAAACACATAGTCCCGCTCTATATCATAGCCAGTCTTACTTTGGCATGTTTCCTACATAGTCCCGCTCTATATCATAGCCAGTCTTACTTTGGCATGTTTCCTAAAACTCCTTTACAAATGCCTCTGTATCCTATGAATGCCATTTTTATCCATCATTTCAAGCTCTTTCCCCGTGTTTTTTTGCAATCTTCATGACTGTGATTTTTAAATGGACAGTGTTTTGACTTCTTTTGGTATTTTTTAATTGGGAGCATTTTGAGTTTTCAAATAATTATTGGAGAGATTTCATCTTAAACTTTTTAAAGGCGTTTTGTGCTAGATCTTGGTTAAAAAACACTCAGCAGCCAAGGTTAACTTTTGGAACTATCTTTCCTTGTTTTCACAGGGATCTACCGGACAGAAAGGGACAAAGGCACGTTGTATGAGCTCACCTTCAAAGGGGACCACAAACACGAATTCAAGCGGCTCGTCTTGTTTCGACCATTCGGCCCCATCATGAAAGTGAAAAAAGAGAAGCTCAACATGGCCAACACGCTCATCAATGTTATCGTGCCACTAGCAAAAAGAGTGGACAAGTTCCGGCAGTTCATGCAGAATTTCAGGTTTGTTTGCTCACGCGTGTTTATCTTCCTCCGCGTGGTGTGTGTTAGAACACTGATACCAGTTCCCGTCATCTCCTTCATTTCCCCCCGCTAAGTACAAAGGTTCCTTTCTCTTGTTAAGCTCTGTTTTCTCCTTGTAAACTTTATCATTTGTATTTGCCTTTCCCTAGAGCAATTAGAAAACTGCTTTACAGGCATATTTACCTTCAGAAATGAAAAGCAGGAAGGACTGGTTTTTTATCAGGATCTACAAAGATGATTGAATGCCTGTTGTGTTCATTCTGACTTGCGAATGGGCTCAGGTTTGGGTATAGCAGGAACCACGACTCACAGGCTAGTGACCAACGTTGAGTCTTGAGCTGGCAGTGGCCGAGCCCACTTTGATAGTGGATGAGCGCTGGAAGATCTTCTTGAAGAGGCTCTAGGCTGCCTTCATCTGCTGTCCTGTTCTAGTGGTGTAGTGTATTGGATCCAAATCTGTTTTTTATTCTAATCTACACCATTTTAGACTTAAATGTAGAATTATACCAAGAAGGCTTCAAGCCCACATTTTTGTAGCTACTCAGTGAGACAAAGTGGAGTTTCATCATCAGGCATGCTGATGCAGTTTTTAGATGTGTGTCTTTAATCCCTTGATTGTGTGGTGTTGGATCTTAGAAGCTGTGATGGCTCACATGCACATGTTGGCTGAGGATAACCAGCTAAGTTATTTCGCCAGCTTGTTTTAAACATAGGAAATTATATTATCTAATTATAAATCTTGCAAGATCAAGCTGATCTTTTTTTTTCTTTTTCTTTGAGATGTAGTCTTACTCTGTCTCCAAGGCTAAAGTGCAGTGACATCAACTCTGCTCACTGCAACCTTTGCCTCTTGGGTTCAAGCGATTCTCCTGCCTCAGCTTCCAAAATAGCTAGGATTACAGGCACCCACCACCACACCTGGCTAATTTTTTGTATTTTTAGTAGAGATGGGGTTTTGCCATGTTGACCAGGCTGGTCTTGAACTCCTGACCTCAGATGATCCACTCACCTTGGCCTCCCAAAGTGCTGGGATTAGAGCCGTGAGCCACCATGCTCAGCCTTGACTTTTAATCTTCCTAAATTTACCTTATTAAAAGGCAGAATGTTAGTATAAGGATGTGGTTGATATCTTTCAAAATTCTGGTTCATGAACATACTCTTTTTAATTTAAAGGGTAACCTACTTATAACTAAGTTTTTTGAAGATCAGAATCAAATAGTCTTAGAAGAGACCTTTGAGGTCATCTGGTCTAATCTTCTTGTCATTCAGACTGTCTCCCTCCCTGACATAGGGTTCTCTAGGCAATGGGTGTGTGCACCAAGTAGCTGCGTACGTTACTAGTCAAGCTGCTGCTTTGTTGACCGTCTCTGGATAGAAGGTTCTTTATTGTTTGTACTTGAAGTCAGCTTCCATGTCTTTTCTGCCTGGTGGGTCTAGTTCTAGCTTCTTGAAGACTGAACAAATTATTTGTGTGTGTGTGTGTGTGTGTGAGAGAGAGAGAGAGAGAGAGAGAGAGAGAGAGAGAGAGAGAGAGAGAGAGAGGTTAGCTCTTGTTGCCCAGGCAGGAGTGCAGTGGTGTAATCTCAGCTCACTGCAACCTCTGCATCCCAGGTTCAAGCAATTCTCCCACCTCAGCCTCCCGAGTAGCTGGGATTACAGGCATACACCACCATGCCTGGCTAATTTTGTATTTTTAGTAGAAACGGGGTTTCTCAATGTTGGTCAGGCTATTCTTGAACTTCCAACCTGAGGTGATCCACCGGCCTCGGCCTCCCAGAATGCTGGGATTACAGGCATGAGTCACCAGGCCCAGCCTTCTATTTCCTCTTAAACATCATAAGCTTTCAAGCATTGGAAGGTGGTCATCACAACTGGCCTTGTCTTTTCTTCCCCAGGTACAGCAGTTCTCAATTTCCTTAGCTTTTTTATATTCCCTAGTTTATAAACTGTTTTTATTAGCTGGAGTGTGCCTTTAGCCATGATGTTATTCAAAGTAGGGTGAGCTAATTGATTGATCTTCTCCCAGTTTGTAGAATACTTCTCTGTGCATGATCGCATAACTATTTGCAGTGTTCCTCTGGCTCTAGTCCTGAAGTGAGTGTTTTTATAGTTTTGGCTTATTTAGACCTTCTTTTGGTGTCTTTGCTTTCTTTCTCTGTAGGCCTTCCCTTCAGAATGGCAGAGTGCTACTGGTTCACTAAACAGCACATCTCCAGAATGACTGAACCTGTGCTGTTCTGAATGCAGTTGTAGAACCTGAATGTGGCTTTCATGAGACACTAAGTCAAATCATTACTCTCAGCAGCTAGAATGCCATTTCTAGGACTATGTTATAGCAAGTTCCTTTGGCGAGCTGCCTATGGCTTACTGGGTTCAGGGTCCTGAGCTTTGATCCTCCACATAGGCCGGTCCTTGGATGTGTTGGGCTTGCTAAGGTAGGGAGGGAAATATCTGCTCGGTGAAAGGACAGTCCTCACTGTAGGACTCCTGCGGCCTGAAATAGCAGGATTTTCTTGGGTATATATGAACAGCTATTTCCTTAGTGTTGTGAGAATTTTAAGCAGTTAACAATAGGAATAAAACAGGAAGGGAAGTGTCATTGAGAAGAGCCCAATGAGTAGCTCACAAGCCTCCACAATGGAGTGGGTGAAATGAAATGTGATTCCCATTCATGTTTTAAAAGAACACAAGAAATCCTAGCGCAATGTGGTCTGAGACAATTTGTCTCAGCTCACCACATGAACTTTCACTATTTAGATGTTCCTTGCTCGTGTAGGTAGAAAGGGGTGGGTGATGGAAGACTTGTGACCTGGAGAGGATCTTTTGAAATCCTTTTGCATGCGTCAGACACGCTATCCAGATGCGAGGGATTAGAAGATGAATTCAAGATGTGGTACCTACTTTGACAAATAGCAGAAGCTGCAAATACAGACCCAGGTGCTATGGCAGAGATATAAAGGGGACAACAGGACACAAAGAGAAGCTGCCTAGGACAGCTGGCACTGGAGCAGGAGGCTGAGCAGAGAGTTTAATTTACAGTCAAGGCATTTTCAGAGTGTGTTGCGGTTTCTGAAAAACTGGGATGTGAGAGGGTAAATATCTGTGGGTATTTAATTCTTCATAAGACCTTATTAAAGGTGGCATTTCAAACCCAAAGAAGGGGTTATTCAGGGCATGGTGTGAGGACAACTAGCCAAACATAGCAGGAAAAAAATGGGATTCTGATTTCACACCAAAAAGCAAAGTAAACGCCAGTCAATTAAATATTTAAATGCAATTAACATGACCGTAAAATTACCGGGAGAAAATATAAAGGGCTATTTAATAAATATTTGATGTTGTCTTTATGAAGTCCTTTCTATCCTCAGACTGAAACTGTGAACTCTGGTTGACACTGAGGATGATGACACTAGGAGCAATTTGTATTTCCTTTTTTTCCTGTTTTCTAAATATTTATATAGCTGCCATATGTTTTATATTTTGTTTAAAGATTCAGTGAAAGATTATTTTTGGCTTTTATAATTTAAACATTACTTTTCAGTTTGTAAAAGGTGATACTTGGCTTTTATAAGATATTTAAGCATATAGAACAGCACAGGGAATAAATTATTTAGAAAGTCACTCCAGGTCTAGCATCCCAGAATTAACCAGTTTTAACATTAATTGAACACCATTCTGGTAAATTTTCTTTGAGTATATGCAGATAGAAGAATTGCTTGCCAGCTGGAAATACGTCAGTGCAACATGGGATACACTATACATTCCATTTGTACTCATAGAATTAAAATGTATCTTTGTTAATTTTATTGAAGAAAACTGGAAGTATAATGAAGCAGTGGCTGAACTTTAAGAAAATGACTCTTCAGTGTAAGACATACTAGTTCCCCTTTGGGAGGCAGAGGTGGGTGGATCACGAGGTCAAGAGATAGAGACCATCCTGGTCAACATGGTGAAACCCTGTCTCTACTAAAAATACAAAAAATTAGCTGGACATGGTGGTGCGTGCCTGTAATCCCAGGTACTCAGGAGGCTGAGGCAGGAGAATTGCCTGAACCCAGGAGGCAGAGGTTGCGGTGAGCTGAGATTGCGCCATTGCAGTCCAGCCTGGGTAACGAGAGCGAAACTCCGTCTCAAAAAAAAAAAAAAAAAAAAAAAATTAGTTCCTAAGAGTTTCCTCAGAAGTTAAAAAGTGATTTTTGCAAAACAAAAAATGGTTGGGATTACTTTTTTACTACATTTTATAACTTTAGTTTCATTGAAAATTGCAGTACGAAAGGAAATCAGCACAGCTATACTTTCTGCCTTCTGTGTCCCATCTTCTGATTTTTGTTAGCACTCTATTGTGTGTTTGTTTTAATACAGTCTCGCTCTGTCACCCAGGCTAGAGTGCAGTGACACGACCTTGGCTAACTGCAGCCTCCGCCTCCCAGTTTAAGCGATTCTCTTGCCTCAGTCTCCCAAGTAGCTGGAATTACAGGTGTGCACCTCCACACCTGACTACTTTTTGTATTTTTAGGAGAGACTGGGTTTCACCATGTTGGTCAAGCTGGTCTCAAACTCCCACCTCAGCCTCCCAAAGGTGGGATGACAGACGTGAGCCCCTGTGTCTGGCTGCAATCTATCATTTTGACCTTGTCAGGGTTCCAGCCTTTACATTCTGTTTCATAACTACAGTTCCTACAGTTCCAGTTCTGGACTGAGTATACTCGTCACCAGTCTTCTTCCAGAAGCTTTCCATTTCTTAGTTCTTAGTTGGCCAAATTTTACAGTCAAGATATTTTTTCAAGAACGGTCACAGGTGCTTAAGCATGGAATATTTATTTGTTATGATAGTGTACAGATAGCTTAGCTGGGCTTAAAATTCATGGGACACAGTTTCCTTCCTTGAGACTTTGTAGACATTCTTCTGGCATCAGATGATCTGGTGAAGTGTAAGACTACTTTATTTTGTCTCTCTTGTAAATGGCTTTTGCCTGAATGCCTGAAGAATTCCTTCATTAGTCTTCAGTCACATTCACTTAATCAGGATATGCCTTATCTCAGCATCTGTTGCCTGCTTGCCTGCCTCTCTCTCCCTCTCTTTCCCCTTCCCCTTTCCCCTTCCTTTTCCCTTCCCCTTCCCCTTCCCCTTCCCAATGCAGGAGTCTCATTGCAATCTCGGCCTCCCAGGTCCAAGAACTTCTCATGCTTCAGCCTCCCAAGTAGCTGGGACTACAGGTGCATGCCACTGTGTCAAGCTACTTTTGGTAATTTTAGTAGAGATGGGGTTTCATCATGTTTGCCAGGCTGGTCTTGAACTCCTGACCTCAGGGGATCTGCTCATCTCAGCCTCCCAAAGTACTGAGATTACAGATGTGAGCCACTGTGCCCAGCTAATGTCTGCTGTTCTTTAACTGATTTCTCTGTAGTATTGTTTCATTTTTTGCTTGTGGGTTATTTTAGGGAAAATTTTGGATGCTTTAATTTTGAGTTCTTGCCTCATTTTTTGGATTCTCTGTTTCATGGGCACAATTATATATTTAAAGGTCTTCTCCGTTAATTATCATCTCTGTTTTTTTTAACGCCTTAGTCTTTTATCTGCTTTCACTTAAACCTTTATTGTGTCAATGATTTGATTTTCTGACATACCTATTATGTACCTTGCTATTTCTAATGTATTACTTCTGTATGTTTGAGCTGTTGACTTGTTTTCTGAGCACACAGTGTGCCTGCTAATCTGATTCTATTGTTTTTATTTTTTCCTCTTTGGACTTTTTAAAAATAAATTCATATTTTTGTTAAGATTATCTGTGAAACATTTTTAAGAAATTTTCTTCTGTTTGAGTTACATTTTCTTTTGGACCTGGTTTTTCTGTTGCCTTGCATGCTATTTCTTAACTTTTTCTTTTAATTTTCTTCTTCTTCTGGGGATATGGTTGCTATGATTTCTTTATCTTTCCTCATCATGTGCAGGGAACTACCCAGCCTTCTGTTTTGCTCTAATGTAGTATGGGTGGATTCTCCTTGGCTCTCCCCTCATCTTGACTG
The DNA here is from genome assembly GCF_049354715.1 of Callithrix jacchus. Taxonomy (NCBI): domain Eukaryota; kingdom Metazoa; phylum Chordata; class Mammalia; order Primates; family Cebidae; genus Callithrix; species Callithrix jacchus. Next base: position 22,054,933 of record NC_133514.1, read on the forward strand.
AGAATTGTTTTGCATATTTTGAGGACAGGATATTTCTCTCTTCACTTTATTTGTAGCGTCAAAGCTGGTTGGAGGAGAGAAAGAACTCCCAGGGACTTTGTGCAGCCTTTGTGGAGTTCCCTGTTCTTGTGGCTCTTCTGAGCCCTGGGATGGATGTGTGACTTGTGCCAGGCTCACTTGGTGTAAGAGGAATTCCTTCTTTTCCCAAGGGGTAGATGTATCATATTTGACTCTCAGAATGGCCTTCATATAAGGGCCGAGGCCTCAGACATCACAAAGCGTCTGCCCCACTTGTTTACATCTCCAGCTTACTTGCTCACCTTCAGCAGCTCTTTCCACGCCTACCAGTCAAAAAGAGGAAAAAATAAAGTGTTGGCTCTGTTTCTAATAGTTCTGTGGGGTGTGGCGGAGATATGTATGTCATCAGCTCTCAGTGTTTCTCATCCCTTCTCCTCTAACTGTTCTGATAAAATATCTCGACTAAATGTGATTAACATTTTTCTTATGCTTCTGTCAAATACCCCCTTCCCTGCTCCTTTTTTTGGGGGGGGGCAAGGGTTAGTTCACCAACTGTAATTAGGATGAAACAACCTATCCTCTCTACTTTATTGCAATTTGTAGAAAGACCAAAATATTCTGCTGTGGCTCTTCCCGCTGCTGGTGCCAAGGTCCTAGGTAGAAGCCAAGGTCTCCTGCATCTTCCCTAGGTCCTGCCTTCTCACACCTCAACCTACGTCTCCCTGTTTTCTCACCAACCAGCTTGCCTTCTGGAGGTAGTCGCTGGGGCCAGGAGCCACAGAAAGCTTTTTTGAACCTTCCATTTCTTTCCTTGGCCTCTACTGTGTTGAAGTTCACAGAAGATTATATCTCCCTCATTGGTCATTTATTGGTGGCAGAATTGTTGCCATTTTCAATGATTTTTGGCACACAATTTGCAATGGTTGCTATTTGAGATTAATTTATTTAAAGCATTATTCTTCTCATGCATCACCTTCAAAATGTCAACACCCTTTGCTCTCATGCAGTTGGTTGAGGAATCCTTTATGTGTTGCTTCATATATCTCAGCTTTAGTATCTTCTGTAAAAGGAAAGTCTTGGTCCAGATGGGCCCCGGCCCTTTGTACTTCTGTGCTTATTATTAGTAAAAGTAGTTTTTCCACATCAATGTCAATTGGTTAATTATTCACCTAGAAAAGACTTGCATGGCTTAGTCTTAGAATAAATATGTCATCTTGGACAGAAGGAAGAGATGTGGAACCTGGAATTCCCAAGAAAGAGCATGCCTGGTCACCAGGCACAAAGTGGTCCTGGGGAAGGCTAGGTCTGCAGAAAACAGCTCACCTGGGGTTTGGGTACAATCTGAAAGGAAGCAAAGACCACAGCTTTGTGCTCTAGAACTGTGCTCAGGGTGGTACCTGGGGACAAAATTGAATCCTGGGTGCATAGAATGTGTGGACTAAGTTATTGTCATTATAGTTTCTTCTCATTATAGTTATTTCAACCACTCTCAAAAATTGTATTTTAAAAAATACAAATTTAATAAACCCATTTTTATAAAGTTTAATAAAAAAGGACTCAATAACAATACTGGAAGAGGGACTGGTCCACCTAGAAATGGGCTCTAATAGAAACAGTTGAAACTTGTGAAAAACACTAGGTTTCAGAACATCCCAACAGACAAGGAGAAAGGGATGAAACAAAGGCCAGAGTCCTCCAGCTGTTCATATTTAATGAAGAGAAGCCTACCAGTTGTGGAGTGAGATGAGCTTTCTTCTAGCACCCAGACCCTAAAGGACCTTCATTTAAGAGGCATTGAACCACCAAATAAATGATATTCCTGGGATTTACAAGTAATCATATGCTAAAGCTTGAGTATTGCCATCTCTGAATAAGAATAAAAACCCTAACACACCCTCGGTAGCAATATAGACTGCTCTGTGCTTGGTGCTGTGGGGCTACTTATGTGCTATGTGAGTGCATTTTGTTTTTTTCTTAGCGACAGGGTCTCTAAAAAAGCTCACTGGCCCAAGCTGGTGTGCAGTGGTGCAATCATGGCTCACTGCAGCCTCAAACTCATGGGCTCCAGTGATCCTCCCACATCACACTCCTGAGTAGTTGGCACTATAGATGCACGCCACCACATCCAGCCAGATTTTTTATTTTACATAGAGACAAAGTCTTGCTATGTTGCCCAGGCTGGTTTCAAACCCCTGACCTCAAGTTGTCTTCTGTAAAGATCCCTTTCCAGCCTGCCTCAGCGTCCCAAAGTGTTGGGCATGAGCCACTGTACACAGGTGACTTCATTTTTGTTTGTGGAAATCAGATGCCTGGAACTGTGGCAGGCTCCTTCCCTCCTGCCATCCTTGCCCTGCCCAATCTAAGACCCTCACGGGCTTTACATGCAGTTTCTTCTCCCCTGTATGCCCCACCCACCTTTCTTGGGTCTCTGCAGACTCTCCCTGCAGCTGGGAACAGAGGGAGATGACCAGGGAAAGCTTGCTTTAAATGTAGCTCCTGCTGTTTTTTCTGTTTCCCTTTTGCCTAGTTGCTATTGGCTTAAACCTACTTCCTACTTCCTCCTCCTTCCTCTTCCTCCTCCGTTCCTCCTCCTCCTCCTCCTCCTCCTCCTCTTCCCTTCTTCCTCCTCCTCCCTCCTCTTCCCTCCTTCTCCTCCCTTCTTCCTTCTCCTCCTCCTTTCTTCTCCCCATTTTGCACTTGAAACGATTCTCAAATTTGGGTTTTGGCTGCTTTGTTTCTCTTACCTTCCATACTCTAGATTTTAAGCCAGTTGGTTATTTCATTGTTTATTTTGTTTCTCAAAGCAGGAAGAACCTCATAATAACAAAACTATAGATTTTCTTTGGTCTTTATCTCTAAGCCTCTCTGAGGGGAAAAAGGCAGAATTTTTATGGAAAATATTCTTTACTTTTCTGTTAAAAAATCTTTCTCAGTTCACTCCACATTTACTTGATTTTTATTTTGACAGCTTCCAGCTGGACTGAGAATCCTTTTTCATGTTGCTGTATTCCTCCCTAGGCTTGACTGGTAATTTTTGTCTTAATGTTGTCTTTCTAACATTTATGGTATTTTAATGCAGCATCAAGGAACTCTTACTTGAATTTTCTTTAGCAGTTCTGTTGTATTCCTTTTTGGCCTAGAACCCTTAAGAAGGCTCTGGAAATTTCAGGAAAATTATTTTAAATCAGTAATTATAGAATCTCTGAAATTGAAATGAGCCTGGAATGTTATAGCTAGGCTGGTATAAGTGACAGAAAGCCCTCAGGTCACATGTTGGATGGTGATAGAGATTCCTGGTTTCTTTGTTTTCCCCAACAAGAAAATAATGTATTTTGCCTCGTCTAGTCTTTCTACCTCTCCCATGGGCCATTTCACTATTTGTACACCAGAGCTGCACTGAAAAAGTTGGATGGCTAATGAGTTTGAGAGAGCATAATCTATATTGTTTACTGTATTTGGATAAAGGTTTCTCTTTGGGAACTTAATAGAAGTTGGTTTTTATTTTACTTGAGCCAGGGGTTATGTAGAAACATCTATCCAACAATAAAAAATGACCTACTGGAAAATGATCTCATTTTCTGTTTTGCAATGGGAATTCAGGAAGATAAGTCTCAATTGCTTGGTTCAGAGTCAAAATTTACTAATTTCTTAACACTGATTGGACTACTCAAATAATGGAATAGAATAATTATATATTAATAAATTTATCTTGACACGGGGGAGGGGAGATGACCCTCAAAACCAAAGGAAGAATACTGATTTTTAAAGCCAGATTTTAGTTAGCCCAACTTACTCTGTTGCTTATTTCCAATTTCTTTGTGCCAAGGAATTACTTCTTATAATCATAGAAGACTAGAGGTAGAGTTTCGGAACATGAGGGCTATTATGTGTCATTTCATTTCTTAAAGCCCAAATAGATATTTATCACGTACCTGAACATTTGAGTAGAAAATTAACTTAGAAAAGAATAGTGATATGATTTCCTTGCATCTGTGCCTTTTCTCAGATGTAAAAGCCCTGTCTCTGCTCTTGTTCATGTGTGTGGAGGCTACTCACCTATCAAGGTTCAGCCTGGATGCCCCCTTCTCCTCAGTCCCCATTTCCCTTGCATCCATTGGAAATAACCATGCTCTCCTCTCAGCCTTTTAGCTCATTTTACCACTGTTAACATGGTTATTCCATCCTGCATTATATTATAGTTCTTCATTTGTCAGTTTCTTCCAATAAACTGTAAAGTTCCTGCAGTAGGGAGGGTGACTAGTCATCCTAATTTGCTTGGGACTGAGAAGTTTCCTAGGATATGGGATTTTTCACTGCTAAAGTCTAGAGAATCACAGGAACACCTGGATGATTGGTTCCACTACAGACCATACATGGTCATCCTTTGTAAATCTTCCTCCAGTAAGGATAATTCATTGCACACAAAGGAGCTCAATAAATGTTTATAACTGAATCCATGTTTTCCTAGGCCATGCAGTATAAAGATAGGTATCCCTAATTGCAAGAAACACCATTTTCCCTCTGTCTCTCTCTCTTACCTACTCTGGCAAGATCTCCAACCTTCTCTGGCCCTCTTAGTCTTTCTGGGTACCCTCAGTGATGCCTCACACATGTGCGGATGGTAAGTTCAATTTCCACTGGCTGCACAAGCATCAGCTGTATGAAGCAAACTCATGCTTCTGACAACAGCTGGAGGGGCTATCACTCTCTAATGGCATGGGGTTGCAGCTGCTCCCGAATCCACCACTGGCATCTCTATCACACCAACACCATTACGTTCATTCCCCAAACGCCCTGGCTCGAGTTTCCAATACTCTCATAATTTTGTTTCCTATAGAGCCTTCCCAAGTTTTTTGTAGCTCTGTCTCTAGGACTCACAGGTGAGTCCACAAGAGCTGGCTGGAGAACGGGACCTACCCCAGGGATGTGCATCACTTTGACAACCACACTGCCCCTCTGATAAGTCAGATGTTAGTACTGAGCCTGCTTCAGTGATTGTTCTTAAGACAGTGATTGAGAACTGAGGCCAATTTATATACCTGCCTTCCCCTGCTCTGGGCCATGTGGCAAGGTCTGGAGAGAGACCTTTTTGTCACATCTGGGATAGGTGGGTGCTCCTGGCATCCAGTTTGCTAGAGGCCAGGGATGCTGCTACACATTCTACAGTGCACATCACAGCACCTCCTACAATAAAGCACTAGTGGGTCTAAACTGTCAGCAGTGTGGAGATTGAGAACGGGTCCCTTAGGATGAGTTATTGCCCTAAGGGTACAACCCCTCCTCCAATCAGGCCTCAGATCAGCCTGTCACCAGTCCATCAGATATGCCCATTATCTCTGACTATTTCCCATCAGAAACTCGGGTTGAACACTCTTTCCCCACAGCGCATTTGGAGTTTTGTTGTGGCTTCTCCCTTCCACCTGGCCATATGAGCCACCCAGCTCTGTAGTGCGATCCTAGACAGTGATACCAAAGCTGTCAGACTTTGCAGGTGCATCCCTCATGCTGCTCAGGTGATATGGGTAGATGAGTACCAGGCAAGTCCTTAGGAAACCTGGTTTTCATGCCTGGCTGCCTCCCAAAGTCAGTCAGGTCATTGGAACTCCTTCCCTCTGTATGCTAAGGCTACTAACAATGGCCACGTACCTCCTTCCACAGGGCAAGCACGCAGATTAATAACAGAACTCAAAGACCATGAAGGGCTTTTGGCCTCTTGGGAAATAGAACTATAGGTGTCTAAGTGACTGTGGTACATGTTTTCTGACAGAAAATATATCTTAATTAGTCTCTGTACTCTCCTGTTACAATATCCAGGGGAAGAAGAACTGGTTGGTTTTCTCCCCCCACAAGAAAAAATACCCTGAAAAGAGTCTTTGTGGAATAGAAATGGAATATTCAGGCTTGGCATGGCGGCTCACACCTGTAATCCCAGCACTTTGGGAGGCCAAGGCGGGTGGATCACCAGAGGTTAGGAGTTCAAGACTAGCCTGGTCAACATGGTAAAACCTCATCTCCATTAAAAATACAAAAATTAACTGGGCATGGTGGCATGTACCTGTGGTCCCAGCTACTTGGGAAGCTACAGTGGGAGGATCACTTGAACCTGGGAGGTTGAGGCTGTGGTGAGCCAAGATAGCACCATTGCCTGGGTGACAGAGCAAGACTCTGTCTCCAAAAAATAAAAAATAAATAAAAAATTTCAGGCTTCCAGATTCAGGCAGAATGAGCCAGTGGGAATGGGGAGCTCATGCACAGAGACCATGTGAAGATGATGAGCTCCCCAGAGGGATCTCGGGAAGCTGAAGTTTCCTGAGGTACATGGCAAAGACTTCATAGACAGTGTTACCAAGGTGTTTATAGAGAAATGCTATCACAGGCGTGTAAGTCAGCCCAAAGGACCCAGGTAGCATGTGTCTAGGTATGGATAAATAACAGTGCAAAGCCAGGAATTTGAATACACAATAAATACAATTTTCCTCCCTTCTCTTCCCTTTTACTTATTTATTTGTTTTGAGATGGTGTCTCACTCTGTTGCCCAGGCTGGAGTGCAGCAGCACCATCTCAGCTCACTGCAGTCTCTGCCTCCCAGATTCGAGTGATTGTCCTGCTTCAGTCTCAAGTAGCTGGTATTACAGGCATGCACCACCATGTCTGGCTATTTGTTTGTATTTTTACTAGATACAGGGTTTCACCATGTTGGCTGGGGTGGTCTTGAACTCCTAACTTCAAGTGGTCCAGCCACCTCAGCTTCTCAAAGTGTTGGGATTACAGGCTTGAGCCACCATGCCTGATTTACTTTACTTTTTAAACTTTTGCCTGCAAAACAAAAACATACGGACAAGTCACCCACTCTTTCTCACACACACCTTTCCAGTGGATTAAGTCTACTGAGAATTGTTTTGAGCAAAACAAAGATCTTTCAGCCAGGCAGCCAGCCATGGTTTTTCATAGTATGAGACTCATATTCTTCTAAGGCACTTGTTTGTTACGTTACAGAGAGTTTTGGTTTTGCACAGTACATGGGGAGCTCAAGGGCAGACGTGTCTTATTTTTTAAGACCCACTGGTAGAGTATCTGGCCCATGGTATATTGTCACCATCTGTTTGTTGAATGAATGAAGGAAAGAATACATGAATAAATGGAACATTGGAAGTAGACCTCACAACACATTCTGCTTTGCCTTGTTTAAGATGCCTCACCTAGTCACAGGAGTAAAGGCCTAGTGCATCTGTCTTACTGCTTATAAACAGGAAGTGCTTTGAATGGATTTCAAAATACCAGAGAGGGAGGCAGCAAAGATGTTATTAGAAAAATGAGAATGCTCTTCCTTCAGACTTAGTGGGTGACCCTCTCCTGATTCTAGGATGGATTTTTCTCACTGCATGCATAAATTTCAAGCAGTTTTTCTGACACTTGACCCATGTGTGTGCTTTTTTTTCTACCCTGGCAGAGGAAGTTAAGGCATTGTCTGAGAAGTTTGTGAAAGGGATCTTTTATGTACAGAGGATTCCATTGTTGGTTGGTGATGACACAGTCTGCAGGGACTGTGGCTAAGTGGGAGCTCCTGGTTTTGAAGTGTCATTACATTCTAGGCCTCTGTTCTCTTTTAAACCTCTGCCATCACTCTGGGTTCCTGAGGCAGTTTTTTGTTCCACCAGAAAGAGACAGAATTCTCGAACCAGGCCTGTGAGCAGAGTAAGCCCTGGATGCCTCTTGCCTCGTTCAATATCATCTTCCCTATTTCTTCCATCTGGAATTCTCTTCCTTCCTACCTCTATGTTTCTAAACCCTGTCCTCCTCCTTCACAGCCCCAGCCATTCCAACCATTCCAGCCCACAGGATTTGCTATGCCTTATGAATTCTATATTCTTTATTTTGGTGCCATGAGATGTTTGATGGTTTTATTAGAGCTCATTTGATTTCCTAAGTAAGTGTCATGAAGGCAAGAACTATATCTTCCATGGCTGTGGATTTCTCCCAGCAACCCCAGAAAGGCAGTCATTCCTTTTTGGTGTCATTTTTTTTTTTTTTTTTTTGAGACGGAGTTTCGCTCGTTACCCAGGCTGGAGTGCAATGGCGTGATCTCGGCTCACCGCAACCTCCGCCTCCTGGGTTCAGGCAATTCTCCTGCCTCAGCCTCCTGAGTAGCTGGGATTACAGGCACACACCACCATGCCCAGCTAATTTTTTGTAACTTTAGTAGAGACGGGGTTTCACCATGTTGACCAGGATGGTCTAGATATCTTGACCTCATGATCCACCTGCCTCGGCCTCCCAAAGTGCTGGGATTATAGGCTTGAGCCACCGCGCCTGGCCTGGTGTCATTATTAAAAGCATTGAACAAATTGGCCTCTGCATTAGAGCTCGGGGATCTCTAGAAATCATGATGTGGATTATTGTTTGAAGGCTAGGGTAAGTAGCCAATACTGAGATAAAAGAAACCAAATGGAAGGACATGCAGAATATCAATATCACAAAATATCATCCCACCGGTAGAATCTTTTCATTAACTTGTTTCCAGAAACTCATGTTAAAATTACGCACATACAGGTATGCAGTTGTCCCTCTGTATCCATGGGTTCCACGCCCTCTGATTCAACCAGTCAAGGACTGGACATATTCTAAAAAACAAAACAGGAATGGTTGCATCTGCACTGAATATGTACAACCTTTTTTTCATGTCATTATTCCCTAGACAATGCAGAACAAAAACTCTTACACAGCATTTACATTGTATTGGGTGTTACAAGTAATCTGGAAATCATTTAAAGTCTACAAGAGTATGTGTGCAGGTTATATCCAAATACCACATCATGTTATATAAGGCAGAGGGCCCAACCCCTGGGCCAGAAACTAATACTGGTCTGTGGCCCATTAGGAACTAGGCCACACAGCAGGAGGTGAGTAGCTGGTGAATAGGCGTTACCACCTGAGCACCACCTCTTGTCATATCAGCTGCAGCATTAGATTCTTATAGGAGCACAAACCTTATTGTGAACTGCACGTGTAAGGAATCTAGGTTGTATGCTCTTTAGGAGACTCTAATGCTTGATGATCTGAGGTGGAACAGTTTCATCCTAAAACCATACCCCCATCTCCGCCCCCACCCCCAGTGTGGAAAAATTGTCTTCCACAAAACTGGTCCCTGGTGCCAAAAAGTTTGGGGACTGCTGATATAAGGGTATGAGCATCTGGATTTTGGCATCCCCAGGGGACTTCTGGAATCAATCCCTCGTGGATACTAATATGGTTTGGCTATATCGCCACCCAAATCTCCCCTTGAATTGTAGTAATACCCACCTGTCAAGGGCAGGGCCAAGTGGAGATAATTGAGTCATGGGGGCAGTTTCTTCTGTACTGTTCTTGTGGTAGTGAATAAGTTTCACAAGTTCTGATGGTTTTATAAATGGAAGTCCCCTTGTGCAGGCTCTCTTGGCTGCTGCTATATAAGATGTGCCTTTGATCCTCCTCCTCCTGCCATGATTGTGAGACCTTCCCAGCCATATGGAACTGTGAGTCCATTAAACCTCTTTCCTTTGTAAATGACCCAGTCTTGGGTATGTCTTTATTAGCAGCATGAGAACAGACTAATACAGATACTGAGTGGAAACTACATATATGTACACAATATGTGCATATATGTGTACATAAACTAATTTATACACATGCTTATATTTACATATCTACACATATACACACATTTACATGTACATATATATACATACACATTCACACATACATACCTGCATTTGCATACATACACATATGTATAAATGAGCTCAACCCTCAGCAGAGGTCCTTCCCAGATTAGCTAGGGCCTTCTCTTAAAAAGACCCAGCAAAAAAACAAATTGCTAATGTGGGAGAGCAGGTAAGGACAAGGCCAGAGCCAGAGGTCTGGCTCCAGGAGGGTGCAGCCAAATGGATGCTTTGTCAGATCCCTGGAGCATGAGGTGCTGGGTACCTGGGATCATCAGAGTCACAGAGAGGAGAAATAGGGATGTGGTGTGATTGTATCTGCTTGGGAAGGGTGACCTTCAGTGACTGTGTCTCTGCCTTGCCATTTCTTCAGACAGTCATAACACTGGTTGCTTTCAAGGCATTCTAGAGTCCTAAACAAGAGAGTGAGTTTTGACCTTTGCATATCCAGTCTTTAAGACTCTGTGTTTGGCCCACACAAAAAAGGAGTCATGAGCAAGGATTCTAGTCTCATCCTCTCTGGACTTGAGCTTTCTCATCTTTTGTACTTTAATGTCTTCTTATGAGGTAAAACCAGGGACCCATTTCCATGACACTGTCTGGCCCCAATGGGCTAGGCCTGTGGCAGATTGGACCTGAGGTGCCTTGCATCTGAGTTTTGATTTACTGCATAAATTTCCTTGTTGTCCCAATAAGATAAATACAAATACAGGCATTTAGAATGGCCAAGCAGAAAGGTTCTGGATTCCCCCATATGTTTACTGGAAGCTTACTTGGTTTCCTTTAAGACCCTTTCGCACTTTACGAAAAGGCATTTGTGCCGTGCCTGTCAATGTGAAAACAGGCACCAGACATGTGTGTGTTTTGTTTTCCAGGGAGATGTGCATCGAGCAGGATAGGAGAGTCCATCTCACTGTTGTTTACTTTGGGAAAGAAGAAATAAATGAAGTTAAAGGAATACTTGAAAACACTTCCAAGTGAGTACAATATAGAGCTGTCATAAGGAGTCATAGGAACTGAGCTCAGAAGTCACATCCAAGGCCGAAACTTTGGCTCGGTTTAATTTTCCTTTCCACTGTGGGTGAACTGGGATGGATTGGTTGCTGGCTGTGTGCAGGGGAAAATCTGCACTCTTCTCCAGAAAACTACTCTATCTGTCACTGGTTTTCAATGTGTGGGGGTGATGACTTTGACAATGGAGCTAAACTGCACAGCAAGGGTGAGGGGAGTGTGGGCTTCATTGAACTTCCACATAACTGGATGTCATCACTTTTAGCACCATAGATGCGGGGACTTCTTTATGTTGCAGCTTAGAAATTAGGGAGAGTACAGCTGTGCAGGGAGCTCCGTCTCAGCCACAGCTTCAGAGGCTGAGTGAAGCCTATGCTCAAATCTCATCCACTTAGCAAACAGTCTCACCCTTAGGGCTTTCATTTGTTATGTGTTTTGAGACATTCAGGGGAAATCAAAAGTGGTGGCCAAGGCAGAATTCTTGATCAGACCTACTCAGTTTATTACAAATTATTTAACCAAAAAACGTGAGATCTCCAGTTTTACATTTATACCTAGTTGATCAATTGCATGGGGAATAAATCTATTCAAAAGTGGTATAGATGGATCTTTTTCCCTGTCAAAATAAGTGAATAGGCTGGGTACCATAGCTCACACCTATAATCCCAGCACTTTGGGAGTCCGAGGTGAGTGGATCACATGAGGTCAGGAGTTTGAAACCAGCTTGGCCAACATGGCAAAACCCCATCTCTACTAAAAATACAAAAATTAGCCAGGTGTAGTAGCAGGTGCCTGTAATCCCAGCTACTTGGGAGGCTGAAAGAGGAGAGTTTGAGCCTGGGAGGCAGAGGTTGCAGTGAGCCGAGATCACCCCTTTGCGCTTTAGCTGGGGAGACAAGAGTGAAACTTTGTCTCAAAATAAATGAATGAATGAATGAGTAATCCCCATGGCAACTTCTACTAGTAAGGAGGACAGCATGGCACTGCACACTGGCCTGTATTTTGCCTAGGAGGTTTATAGGGGGAGATTTTAGTAATCAGGTGGGTAGTTTATGCACAAGTAAAGCTTTGAGTATGTCCAGTGTTACTCAGGGGCAGAAATAATCTGAATAGGTCCTTATGATTTAGATATAAAAAGTACCCTCTGTTTTTAGTTTCTGGCAAGTGGTAATAGGATGATAGTTGAAAGAGAAGATTCTAAGATTGAGTGTATTTTTTCTTTATTTTTATGCTTCATTACTAGTTTTGTATTAATGGGCACAAGATCTGAATGCTAGTTATAATTATTCAAGCATTCTTTTTTTAAATTGTACTTTAGGTTCCAGGGTACATGTGCAGATCATGCAGGATTGTTGCATAGATACACACATGGCAATGTGGTTTGCTGCCTCCATCCCCCTGTCACCTACATTTGGCATTTCTCCCCATGTTATCCCTCCCCAACCACCCCCACTCACTATCCCTCCCTTGACCCTGCTCAGCGGACCCCAGTGTGTGATGCTCTCCTCCCTGCGTCCCTGTGTTCTCATTGTTCACCACCCTCCTGTGAGTGAGAACATGAGGTGTTTGCTTTTCTGTTCTTGTATCAGTTGGCTGAGAATGATGGTTTCCAGGTTCATCCATGTCCCTACAAGGGACACAAGCTCGTGATTTTTTATGGCTACATAGTATTCCATCATGTATATGTAACACATTTTCCTTGTCCAGTCTATTGTCGATGGGCATTTAGGTTGGTTCCACATCTTTGCTCTTTTAAACAGTGCTGCTATGAACATACGTGTGCAGTGTCTTTATAGTGGAATGATTTATAATCCTTTGGGTATATACCCAGTAATGGGGTTGCTGGGTCAAATGGAATTTCTATTACTAGGTCCTTAAGGAAGTGCCACACTGTCTTCCACAATGGTTAAACTAGTTTACACTCCCACCAACAGTGTAAAAGTGTTCCTATTTCTCCACATCCTTTCCAGCATCAGTTGTCTCCAGATTTTTTAATGATCGCCATTCTAACTGGTGTGAGGTACTATCTCCATGTGGTTTTGATTTGCATTTCTCTACTAATAGTGATGATGAGCATTTTTTCCTATGTTTCTTGGCCTCATATGTGTCTTCTTTTGGAAAGTGTCTGTTCATATCCTTCACTCACTTTTGGATTGATGTGTTTGTTTGTTTTTCTTGTAAATCTGTTTTAGTTCTTTGTAGATTCTGAATAGTAGCCCTTTGTCAGATGGGTACATTGCAAAAATTTTTTCCCATTCTTTTGGTTGCCAGTTCACTCTAATGATTGTTGGTTTTGCTGTACAGAAGCTCTGGAGTTTAATTAGGTACCATTTGTCTAATTTGGCTTTTGTTGCCAATGCTTTTGGTGTTATAGTCATGAAGTCCTTGCCTATACCTATGTCCCAAATGGTTTTGCCTAGATTTTCTTCTAGGTTTTTTACATTGTTAGGTCTTATGTTTAAGTTTTTAATCCATCTGGAGTTAATTTTAGTGTAAGATGTCAGGAAAGGGTCCAGTTTCTGCTTTCTGCACACTGCTAGACAGTTTTCCCAACACCATTTATTAAATAGGGAATCCTCCCCCCATTGCTTGTTTTTGTCAGGTTTCTCAAAGATCAGATGTATGGCATTGCCTCCAAGGCCTCTGTTCTGTTCCATTGGTCTATATCTCTGTTTTGGTACCAGCACCATGCTGTTTTGATTACTGTAGTCTTGTAGTATAGTTTGAAATCAGGTAGCGTGATGCTTCCAGCTTTGTTCTTTTTGCTTAGGATTGTCTTGGCTATGTGGGCTCTCTTTTGGTTCCATGTGAAGTTTAAGGTGTTTTTTTCCAGTTCTGTAAAAAAGATCATTGGTAGCTTGATGGGGATAGCATTTAATCTATAAATTACTTTGGGCAGTATGGCCATTTTCACAATGTTGATTCTTCCTAACCATGAGCATGGAATGTTTCTCCATCTGTTTGTGTCCTCTCTTATTTCATTGAGCAGTGGTTTGTAGTTCTCCTTGAAGAGGTTCTTTGTTAGTTGTATTCCTAGGTATTTTATTCTCTATGTAGCAATTGTGAATGGGAGTTCACTCATGATTTGGCTCTCTGTTAGTCTGTTATTGTTGTTTAGAAATGATTGTGATTTCTCCACATTGATTTTATATCCTGATACATTGCTTAAGTTGCTTATCAGTTTAAGAAGATTTTGGGCTGAGATGATAGGGTCTTCTAAATATACAATCATGTCATCTGCAAATAGAGACAATTTGACTTCCTCCTTTCCTAATTGAATACACTTTTTTTTTCCTTGCCCAATTGCTCTGGCTAGAACTTCCAGTACTATATTGAATAGGAGTGGTGAGAGAGGGCATCCTTGTCTAGTGCTGGATTTCAAAGGGAATGCTTCCAGTTTTTTCCCATTCAGTATGATATTGGCTGTGGGTTTGCCATAAATAGGTTTTATTATTTTAAGATGTGTTCCTTCAATACCCAGTTTATTGAGAGTTTACAGCATAAAGGGTTGTTGAATTTTGTTGAAGGCCTTCTCAGCATCTGTTGAGATAATCATGTGGTTTTTGTCTTCTGTTCTGCTTATGTGGTGAATTACATTTATAGACTTGCATATGGTAAACCAGCCTTGCATTCCCCGGGATGAAGCCTACTTGATTGTGATGGATTAGGTTTTTGATGTCCTGGTGCAATCATTTGCCAATATTTTATTGAAGATATTTGCATCTATGTTCATCATGGATATTGGCCTGAAGTTTTCTTTTCTTGTTGAGTCTCTGCAGGGTTTTGGTATCAGGATGATGTTGGTCTCATAAAATGATTTAGGAAGGATTCCCTCTTTTTGGGTTGTTGGAAAAGTTTCAGAAGGAGTGGTACCACCTCCTCTTTGTATGTCTGGTAGAATTCAGCTGTGAACCAATCTGGACCTGGGCTTTTTTTGGTTGGTAGGCTATTAATTGCTGCCTTAACTTCAGCCCTTGTTATTGTTCTGTTCAAGGTTTCAACTTCTTCCTGGTTTAGGGTTGGGAGGGTGCAAGTGTCCAGGAATTTATCCATTTCTTCCAGTTTTACTGGTTTATATGCATAGAGTTGTTTGTAGTAATCTCTGATGGTAGTTTGTATTTCTGTGTAATTGGTGGCGATATCCCCTTTTTCATTTTTTATTGTATCTATTTGATTCTTCTTTATTTTCTTTTTTATTAACCTGGCTAGTGGTCTATTTTGTTGTTCTTTTCAAAAACAAGCTCCTGGATTTATTGATTTTTTTGAAGGTTTTTTTTTATCTCTATCTCCTTCAGTTCTGCTCTGATCTTAGTAATTTCTGCTCTTCTGCTAGCTTTTGAGTTTTTTTGATCTTGCTTCTCTAGGTCTTTCAATTTTGATGAAAGAATGTCAGTTTTAAATCTTTCCTCGATTCTCATGGGCATTTATTGCTATAAATTTTCCTCTAGACACTGCCTTAAAAGTGTCCCAGAGATTCTGGTACATTGTGTCTTTGTTCTCCTTGGTTTCAAAGAACATCTTTATTTCTGCATTCATTTCATTGTTTATCCAGTCGACATTCAGGAGCAGGTTGTTCAGTTTCCATGAAGTCGTGTGCTTCTGAGTTAGTTTCTTAATTCTGAGTTCTAATTTGATTGCCCTGTGGCCTGAGAGACTGTTTGTTATGATTTCCATTCTTTTACATTTGCTGAGTAATGATTTACTTCCAATTATGTGGTCAGTTTTAGAGTAGGTGCAATGAGGTGCTGAGAAGAATGTATATTCTGTGAATTTGGGGTGGAGATTTCTGTAGATGTCTATTAGGTCCACTTGGTCCAGTTCTGAGCTCAAGTCTTGATTATCCTTGTTAATTTTCTGTCTCATTGGTCTGTCTAATATTGACAGTGGAGTGTTAAAGTCTCCCACTATTATTGTATGGTAGTCTAAGTCTCTTTGTAGGTCATTAAGAACTTGCTTTATATTTCTGGGTGCTCCTGTATTGGGTGCATATATATTTAAGATCATTAGCTCTTCTTGATGCATTGATCCCTTTACCATTATGTAATGCCCTCCTTTGTCTCTCTTGATCTTCACTGGTTTAAAGTCCATTTTATCAGAGACTAGGATTACAACTCCTGCTTTTTTTTTGCTCTCCATTTACTTGATAAATCTTCCTCCATCCCTTCATTTTTAGTCTATGTGTGTCCTTGCACGTGAAATGGGTTTCCTGGCTACAGCACACCAATGGGTCTTCACTTTTTATTCAATTTGCCAGTCTGTGTCTTTTGATTGGGGCATTTAGCCCATTTACATTTAAGGTTAATATTGTTATGTGTGAATTTGATCCTGCCATTTTGATGCTAACTAGACGTTTTGCCTGTTAGTTGATGCATTTTCTTCATTGTGTTGATGGTCTTTACCATTTGGTACATTTTTGGAGTAGCTGGTACTAGTTGTTCCTTTCCTTGCTTAGTGCTTCTTTCAGGAGCTCTTTTAGGGCAGGCCTGATGGTGACGAATTCTCTCAGCAATTACTTGTCCCTAAAGGATTTTATTTCTGCTTCACTTATGAAGCTTAATTTGGCTGGATATGAAATTCCAGGGAAAGTTCTTTTCTTTAAGAATGTTGAATATTGGCCCCCACTCTCTTCTGGCTTGTAAGGTTTCTCTGGAGAGATCCGCTCAGAGTCTGATGGGCTTCCCTTTGACCTTTCTTTCTGGCTGCCCTTAGCATTTTTTCCTTCATTTCAACCCTAGTGAATCTGACAATTATGTGCCTTGGGGTTGCTGTTCTTGAGCAATATCTTTGTGGTGGTCTCTGTATTTCCTGGACTTGTATGGTGGCCTGGCTTGCTAGGTTGGGGAAGTTCTCCTGGATAATTTCCTGAAGAGTGTTTTCCAGCTTGGATTCATTCTCTTCATCACATTCAGGTACACCTATCAAACGTAGATTAAGTCTTTTCACGTAATCTTATGTTTATTGGAGGCTTTGTTCATTACTTTTCACTCTCTTTTCTCTATTCTTGCCTTCTCACTTTATTTCATTGAGTTGATCTTCAATCTCTGATATCCTTTCTTCTGCTTGGTTGATTTGGCTATTGAAACTTGTGTATGCTTCACCAAGTTCTTATGCTGTGTTTTTCAGCTCCATCAAGTCCTTTATATTCTTCTCTAAGCTGTTTATTCTAGTTAGCATCTCATCTACCCTTTTTTCTAGGTTCTTAGTTTCTTTGCATTGGGTTAGCACATGTTTTTTTTTTTTAGCTCTGAGAAATTTGTTATTACCCACCTTCTGAAGCCTGTTTCTGTCAATTCATCAGATTTATTCTCCATCTGTCTTTGATCCCTAGCAGGTGAGGAGTTGTGATCTCTTAGAGGAGGAGAGGCATTCTGGTTTTTAGTGTTTTCATCATTTTTGTGCTGGTCTCTTCCCATCTTAGTGGCTTTATCTACCTGTGGTCTTTGTAGTTGGTCACTTTTGGATGGGATCTCTGAGTGGATGTCCTTTTCATTGATGTTGAAGCTATTTATTTCTGTTTCTTAGTTATCCTTCTAACAGTAAGGTCTCTCTGCTGCAGGACCACTGGAGGTTCACTGCAGACCTGTTTGCCTGGGGATCACTTGCGGGGGCTGCAGAACAGTAAGGGTTGCTGCCAGTTTCTTCTTCTGTTATCTTTATCCCAGAGGGGTACCCACCAGATGTCAGCCTGAACTCTCCTTTATGAGATGTCTCTTTGGGTATACAGGGGTCTGAGAGTTGCTTGAGAAGATAGTCTGTCCCTTATAGAAGCTCTCAAGTGCTGTGCTGGGAGCTCCGTTGTTCCATGCAGAGCTGCTGGGCAGGTACCTTTAAGTCTGCTGCAGTGGAACTCATAACCTCCTCTTTTTCCAGGTTTTCTGACCTAGGAAGGTCGATAAGTACCTGACATGCTGCTGCCTTTTTTCAGAGATGCCTGTCCTGCACAGAGTAGTCTAGTCACAGTCTGCCAGCAGAGGTGTTGCTGAGCTGCTGCAGGCTCTGCCCAGCTGCTGTGTGAACTGCCTTGGTATTGGCAGACTGCCTCAATAGCTGTGGATGCCCTTCCCCCCACAGAGCTGGACCATCCTGGATCCAGCTGTGCTTGTTGTGAAACTCTCAATCCAGAGCATTTCATATTGCTTGTTCTGTGGGGGTGGTACCTGCCGAGCCAGATCATCTGGCTCCCTGTCTCAGCCCCCTCCCTTTCAGTTGAATGTGCAGCTCTGTCTCCCAGGCATTCCAGGTGCCAGTTGAAATGGCTGCTCAGATTTGTGTGAGTTTCTGTGCACCAACCCGTGACACCAGCCATGCTGAAAACTCATGGTGCTTTTCAGCCTGGGAATCTCCTGGTCTGTTCGTAGTGAAAACTTGTTTGGAAATGCAGGGAGCACTCACCCTCTGCTGTGTTCTTGCTGGGAATTGCACTCTGGAGCTGCTCCTATTCTCTCAACTTGGATGCTCTCCCTCAAGCATTCTTAACCAGAAGATCAGCAAACTGCAGCTCACTGGCCAGATTTTGTCTTGCACCTGTCTTTGTAAATAAAGTTTTATTGGAATATAGACATGCCCATTTGTTTACATATTATTTCTGGCCGCCTCCATCTGCAGCTGTGCAGCCAAGTAGCACCACAAAGACAGTGTCACTCATAAAGCCTAAACTGTTTACTGTCTGGTGCTTTACAGAAAAATTGTGTGAATCTCTGCTCTAAAGCAGTAATGAGTTCAGAGTTTAAAACCAGCAACAACTAAAAGCTATGGCCTGTGTCTAAGATCAAATAGAATAAAATAATTGAATATCTTAAATGCAAGTGAAATAGAAATTCCTTAACTCCAGTACATTAAAATGTTCTCATCTCTGCTTAGAAATGAAGAGCATGAATGATAAAAATTCATGTCCTCTGCCCAGTGGGTAGGTTTTAACATCTCTGTCAATTTCAATTCCTAGACATAGGTTCTTTAAAGTTTCCCAGATGATTCTAACGTCAAGCCACAATTGAGAACCATTGTACCAGAAGGTGGTAGTCTACCCCGAGGCTGCTCCTTTAACCGCAGCCAGGTGGCTGCTCCACCCCAAGGGATTTTAAGTAGCTCCCCAGGTGATTCTGAAGTGCAGCTAGGATTGACAGCCTCCTTCCTACTGGGTATGGCAGATTTCCAGCACATTAAAGAATGACCAGATATTTGCTGAGGGTTGCACATAACCAAATTTACATGAGTCCCACGGATAAGTAGAAGGACAATTTAGACCCCTTTTAGTGACTGGAATGCTTAAGGCTGTACTTTTATCAAGACATTCTTCTCTATATCGAATTGCCTGGCAAGCTGAATTCTCAATCAGAAGGTGGCTTGGTGAGCAAGGAATGCATAGAATCTGAGTTAGAAGAGTAAAATCGTTTGAGTGGTAGAGAAAGTTTGCCTCAAACTTTGGCAAACATCTAGTCATCAATCTACCCAGTTTGCTTTATGTTAGAGACCAAGTTGATTGCTGTTTAAAGTAATGCTACGTAAGCTTTGGCAAAATGAACCTGAACTTCTTAAGTTGTGTATGTATACCTGGTAGACCAGTTGCATAGGAATAAATCATTTTCCTGTGTTGATATCCTCATTGTGTTAACCAGAGATAGCTGTAATGCCGACGTCACTGATGCTTTGGGCCATGTCCTGCCTTCTGTCTTGGTGTTGCTTTGATCAAGCCACCTCTCCTAGGAATGCCCAGATGTCTGCAGACAGCCTGAATTGACTTCACATTACCACACCACTCTTCACCTTCTGGATCAATCTTCCTACCTCACCCGCTGCCTTAGCCTGATCTCCAGATGGGTTCTTACTTCTAATCCTGTCTTTATGACTTACTGCTTCCCAGCCAAACTGGGAGCAGAATTTGATCTTCAGCTTCACTCCCATTATTCACCTCTTTTAGGGATTTCTTCTTCCACTCTCCTTTTTGTTTACTCAAACCCCAACCCCCGTCCCACCCCACCTAAGTTCCCACCTCTGGAGCTCTTCCTGACTCCCAGTCCTTTCCTCTCTGAACTCCACTTGTACTCACTTTCTGCACCTCTTATATCTGGCACTTGGCATATGATTTGGTGATTTACATTACTTCCTCTTGTCCTAACTTTGCAATGAGATTATAAGCTGCTCAATAAGTGATACTGTGGCTCATGACTCTTTAATTCCAGCCCTTAGCACAACACCATACAGAGAAAATGTTTACGGTTTGTTCATCAAGTGAAAAATAATGCCAGGTATATAGTAAATTTGTGCACATAATAATGTATTTTCTTGTGTGTTTTTTTTTGAGACAAGGTCTCGCTGTGTAACCCAAGTTAGAGTGCAGTGATCATACCTTGCTGCAGCCTCCAACTCCTGGGCTCATGTGGTCTTCCCACCTCAGCCTCCTTAGTAGCTGGAACTACAGGCATGTGCCACCATGCCTGGCTAATTTTTATATTTTTTTTGTAGAGACAGAGTCTCCTTATGTTGCCCGGGCTGATCTCAAACCCCTGTCCTCAAGCGATCCTCTTGCCTCATTTTCCCAAAGTGCTGAGATTACAGGTGTGATCCTCTTTACCCAGCCTCCCATAGCAATCTATATATAAGCTTATACATGAAACTTTATTCAAATATGTTTAAATCATTTTTAAGACGATAAAACTGTTGTTTGCATTAATTATATTACATTACTGTGTGCACATAGTATTTAATATTGCCTGATGAGATAGACACCTTTATGAGCCCTAGTTTATAGATGAAGAAACTGAAGCATAATGAGTTTGTTGCTCAGGCTGTCATCCCTGGCATATGGGAGAGCCAGAATCAGAAGCTCATGTTTAGTTCCAGACACAGTGTTAGCATGGGACCACATTTTCATTCTAATACGCTCCCTCCTAAAACCCATAGCTGTTAGTTAAGAGTAGTAAGATTTATACTCATACTAAATGAAATTTATGTTATTTGGAAATTAGTATTGTGATTAAGCTGTTCTAAATCCAGCTAAATGCCTGGACTTTAATATCTTTAAAAAAATCTTGTTTAGTGACTACTATGCAGTATTTTACACTCCCTCTCCCTAGGTTTATGCTTACTCAATTTAGCTTTTTATTTCAGTTGATTGCTATAGATCAGTGTTCTGCAAACTGCAGTTTGTGATTTATTAGAGGGTTGTGAAATCAATTTTGTGGCTTATGTCCAGTTTTTAAAAAACTGAAGTAGAATAGGATAGAAAATATCAGAGTGAATCACAAGTCATAAGGATAAATATTCTTACATGAAAATTTAATTTCTGTGTGTATGCATGTGCGTGTACTGCATCAGGATGTGTAATATATTCCTTTGTAAGGATCAGGGTCAAAATTTTTGCAAGCCACTACCATAGACAGCAATGCAAATCAGTTCTCAGTATCTGATTGTTACTCTACTGATTTTTTCAAGCTTCAGTTAATCTCAGATTGGCTCAGTGGTTCTTCAGTATACACATCCTTTGGAATAACCTGTGGTGCTTTTAAAAATGCAGATTCCTGGGACGTAGGCCTAGAAATCCTGAATCCGTGGGCCTGGAAGAAGCCTGGGAACCGTCACTGAACTAGTTCCACATGTGATGCTGATGTGGATGGTTCATGGACCATACTATAAGAAATGCTGCTGTAGGTAGATGCTTGCTTAGAGCTATGTAATAGGAAAATTATTTTTAATGTAACTGGTAGATGAATTGGCATTTACTACATTGCAAGCTCATCTTTTCCCAATCACAAGGACATGAAAATATCCTTCAGAGGAATCATCTCTGAAATTGAGATTCTAGAAATGACACACCACCTTGCTAGAGAGTGTATATAATGCTAGGATAGGGTTGCTGTTGTTATCAGGGACCTGTCTTGCCAGTGCATGTGTCAGTGTTTTGCACCTTTTTGAAATGATTTGTTTGACAGATACCCCCAGGAAGATTTTTATCTGTGGAAAGGGTTTGTTTCAGGATTTTTTTGTTTGTTTGTTTTCAGGAATTTGAGGAGCATTGTTAATTTGCTATTATTTATTTTTAAGCATTTTTAGATAACAGTCTTATTGGCTAAAATGAAACAAGCTGCAAAGCAGCTCCCTCTGAAGAAGATAGGTAATCTCAGACCCTGGGAAACAGAGACAGGGAGTAGCACCTTGCAAATGACAGCAGCATCTCAGGCCTCTGACTATCTCAACTGGCATTTGGCAGAGGCTGAGCTAAGCATGATTCTGCTTGGTCTGCCAACTCTTTACAGAGATATGCCTGCATTCTGAATTGTTTGCTGAGGATTTGAATGTGCCATATAAATTATAATGTGAAAATGTTAATTTCATGAGTGTGATGATTTTATTTTTCTAATGAACCAGTAGAGTGTATTGGTTCTTGGGAGATACGTGTCTTCAAGGGTGAAGTTGTCATGATGTCTGCAACTAACTCTCAAATGCTTCAGAGATATGGCAAAATGTTAACACACTGAATCTAGACAAAGGGTATGTGGGCACTTACACTATTTTGATGGTTTTTTTGAAGGTTTAGAATTTCTCCAAAGAAAAATATATTAGGAAAAACAATTCAATGATATTACTTCATGTAATGGTACTGTTTAAAAGAAAGAAGAGTGGTAGCAGTAAAAATGATGGAGTAAAGCCCTCTGCAAACATGCCTCTTCACAAAAGCAATGAGAAAATTGTTTAAAAAAAAAAAGAATGCATTTTCTTGGAACTCTTTAATCAACCAAAGCTTGCAACAATCTGGAGAGCATTTATCCAAAGAAACATGGCTGAATTTTGGTGTGAAAGGGAGTTTTGTGGAGGTTTAACTTGCCCTATTCCCATCCCCGACTCCACCTCTACAGTAACCTTGAAATCCAGCAGCCTGCAAGCATAGTGATCACCACAGCCTGGCAGCCACTGGTGGAACAAAATAGGGTTGGACATCCTTTAAAACAGGGGTGTCCAATCTTTTGGCTTCTCTGGGCCACATTGAAAGAGGAATTGTGTTGGGCCACACATAAAATATACTAATGATAGCTGATGAGCTAAAAATAAAATAAAATAAAATCTCATAATGTTTAAAGAAAGTTTATGAAGTTGTGTTGGGCTGTATTCAAAGCAGTCCTGGTCCAAATGTGGCCCACAGGCCATGCGTTGGACAAGCTTGCTTTAAAGCATCACTCCCAGAGCATTGCCATTAATTGAACTGTCTGGAGGTTCCGTGGAATACAACATTCACAAAGTTGTCTTTATTTGGCCTGACTCAGAGCTCTTCCAATGTAGAAAGTGTTTTCTTCAGGGAGGGCATTTGTCAAAAACAATTAAAGAAAGTGTTTAAATTTGTGGCTGCCTGAGGCAGTGGTTAAGAATTGGGGTGAACAGTAGACTAATCAAAAAGCTAAAAAGGCAAATCTGGGAAATGAGATATTCATAGGGGCTTTGAAAAGCTTCAGCACATTCCTGAAAACCCAAGTACCATGGACATCTCTAGGGCTATGCGCCTACTTAAAACCTAAGTATGTCCTAAACTCTTATTTGTGGCTGACCTTCTGGCTCTGTGCAAGCAAGAAGTAAAGGATAAATAAGCCACTGACTCCCTGGCTGAGTGTTGAAGGTATATCCCAATATGCAAACAAAATCCTTCGGCAAAGTCTGAGAGACTTATCCGTTCCAGGCATTTCAGGAAATTATTGTTCACTCATTAGCTGACCATTAAGTGGTCACACAGCCAAGAATATAGACTTTACAGAATTAGTTCAGAAAAGTCACTAACCAAACAACAAACCTGTGGGAAGGAGGAGATTCTAATTTCTAGGATGGCCATAATGCCTATTTTTTAATGTTTGATTTTTAGCAAAAATTGTGAGGCATGTGAAGAAACAAATTAAGGCTCACACAGAAGAAAAAAAAATCAGTTATTAGAAATTGTCTTTGAGGAAGCTCAGATGTTTGACTTAATAGTTGAAAACTTTACATCTGTTGTATTATGTTCAAAAAAGTAAAAGAAACCACATTTAAAGAACTGAAGTATATGACAATCATGTTACACCAAATAGAGAATATCAACAAACAGGAAGAAACTATTTCAAAGAACCAAATACAAATCCCGGTGTTGAAAAGTACAGTAACAAAAATGAAAAATTAATAAGGGAGAGGATGCTTAACAGCAGGTTTGAAGAAGCAGAAGAAAGAATTGCTGAACTTTAAGCCAACTGTGATGACTAAGCCTCAGAAACAGAAGAAAGAATGAAGAAAATAAACAAACCTGAGATTTCTGGGATACCATCAATCATACATAAATAATAGGAGTCAAGTAGGAGATGGAGAAGGGTGCATAAAAATATTTGAAGAAATAATGGCCAAGAATTTCTCAAATTTGATGAAAAACATTAATCAACATAACCCCAAATAGGATAAATTTAAAGAAATCCACACTAAATGTATCATAATCACATTTTGAAATTCAAAGACAGAGAAAGAATCTTGAAAGTGACAAGAGAAGCAACTTGTCTGGTACAATGGATCCTTTGCAAGATTAATAGCTGAATTCTCTTCAGAAACAATGGAGACCAGAAAGTGGGATAACATATCCAAAGTCAGAAAAAGGCTTCAACTAATAATTATATTATCAGTAAAACTTATTTACAAATGAAGGCAAAATTATGACATTTCTAGATAAACAGAGAGACTTAATCACTATTAAACATGCCCTGTATGAAATAGTAAGAGGAGTCCTTGGGGCAGAAATGAAAGGACACTAGACCCTAGTTCAAATCCACATGAAGACATAAAGATTGCCAGTGAAGTAACTGCATAAGCAAATATAACAGGCAATATAAACGTATTTTGAGACTCTTTTTTCTCTGCTGATTTAAAAGACAGCTGCATTAAAAGAATTATAAATCTGTGTTGATGGGTATGCAGCATGTAAAGATATTATAATAATGCAATAGCACAGAGAAATGGAGAGGGAACAGAAAATCTGACTAATAACAAATGGATTGATTTAAAAAAAAAAAAAAAGCAAATGGATTGATTAAAAAAAAAAAAGCTGGGTGCGGTGGCTCAAGCCTGTAATCCCAGCACTTTGGGAGGCAGAGGTGGGCAGATCACGAGGTCAAGAGACCGAGACCATCCTGGTCAACGTGGTGAAACTCTGTCTCTACTAAAAATACAAAAATTAGCTGGGCATGGTGGTGCGTGCCTGTAATCCCAGCTACTCGGGAGGCTGAGGCAGGAGAATTGCCTGAACCCAGGAGGCAGAGATTGTGGTGAGCTGAGATCGCGCCATTGTACTCCAGCCTGGGTAACAAGAGAAAAACTCTGTCTCAAAAAAAAAAAAAAAAAAAAAAAAGTTCACCGCAGAGAAAGCCCAGGCTTCACTGCTGATTTCTACCAACTGTTTAAAGAATTAACACTAGTGTGTCACAAACTCTTCCAAAAAAGGTAGAAGAGAGAGCACTTCTCAATTTATTCTTTAAGGCCAGCATTACTCTAATAACCTAACCAGACAAAGGCAGAAAAGGGAAAGAAAAATATAGACCAGAATCCCTATGAATATAAATGCAAAAATCTCAATTAAATACTACCAAACTGAATCCAACAAAAGAAAAAGAAAAGGAATTAAATGCTATGACCAAGTGTGATTTTTTTTTTCAGGAATTCACAGTTGGCTCAATATACAGAAATCAATGAAATATGCCATATTAATAGACTCAAGGACAAAAATCACATGACCATCTCAATATGCATAGGAAAACTTTTGTTAAAAATCCAACATCCTTTTATGATAAAAATCCTCAAACTAGCAATAGAAGAGAGCGTCTTTAACCTGGTAAAGAACACATACAAAAGACCATTATGAAAAACATCATACTTAATTAAAGTGAAATACTGAATGCTGTCCTCAAAAGATGAACAAAACAAAGGTGTCTGCCTTCACTACTATTCATTGTTTTACTGGGTATTCTAGCCAGGACAATTGGATTAAAAAAAAAAAAAGAAATAACAGGCATCCAAATTGGGAGGGAAAAAGTAAACTCTATTCACAGATGACATAATCTTCTATATAGAAAATTACAAGGAATAAAAGTAAAGCTATTAGAGCTCATAACAAATTCAGTAAAGTTGTGAGGTACAAGATCAATATACAAAGGTTAATTACATTTCTATACACGAGCAACAAACTATGAAAGTGAAATTAAGAAAATAATTCTCAAAGTAATATAAAAAGGATTTAAAATTGTAGGAATAAACATTAGCAAAAAAGTGCAAGAATTATATGCTGAAAACTACAACACAACTTTGAAAGGAATTAAAGAAGGCCTAAATAAATGGGAAGACATACTATGATCATTAATCATCTTCAGATGACAACACTCATTCAGTTGTTCTATAGTTTCAGTACAATCCCTATTAAAATCCAAGCTGACTTTCTTTGTAGAAATGGACAAGCTAATTCTAAAACTCACATGGAAATGCAAGGGCCCAAAATGCCAGAAAAATCTTGAGAAAGAAAACAAAATTGGAGGACTTATACTCTCAATTTCAAAATTTACTCTAAAATCACAGCAGTTAAGACTTTGCTAGTAGTATAAAAATATACATATAGATCAATGGATGGAAAGGAGAGTTCAGAAATAAGCCCATACATTTATGGTCATTTGATTTTCAACAAGGGTGCCAGACAATCCTATGAGGAAAGAATCATCTTATTCCGAATGGTTCTGGGACAACTGGATATTCATGTGCAGAGAATGAATGGTGCTTTCTGTAGTTGGTAGGTATACATCCATCATATATATAAAACTTGGGGTCAAAATGAATCAAAGACATAAATGTAAGAGCTATGATTATCAAAGTTTTAGAAGAAAACATAGGTGTAAGTCTTCATAACTTTGGATTAGGCAGTTATTTCTTAGATGTCACTTTTAAACCCTAGAAACTAGAGAACAAGCAGATAAATTGAACTTTATTAATATTAAAAAGTTTGGTGCTACCATAAAAGTGAAAAGACAGCTTATATAATGGGATAAAATATTTGCAAATCATAATCTTATAAGGGTCTAATATTCAGTATCTAGAGAGATAATTTAACAGTAAAAAGATATCCCAATTTAAAAGTGGACAGAATACTTGAATGGATACAGGGAAAGATGGTCAACATCATTAGTCATTAGAGAAATGCAAATCAAACCTACAATGCAAACCACACCCACCCTGTCTCTGAGAAGGCAGAGAAACTGGAACTCTTGTCTATTACTCTTGGGAATGAAAAATGGTGCAGCCACTATGGAAAACAGTGTTGCAGTTCTTTATGTGGTTAAACATAGTATTATTATCTGATCCAGCAGTTGTGGTCTCAGGTATATACCCAAAAGAATAGAAAATAAGTATTCAACGAATGATTGTACATGAATGTTCATAGCTGCATTATTCACAATATCCAAAAGGTAGAAACAACTCAAATATCCATCAGTGCATGAATAAAAAGCAAAATATGACATAGCCATACAATGGAATATTATCCAGCCATAAAGAGTGTGAAGTACTAATATATGCTACATTGTTAATGAACCTCAAAAACATTGTGCTAAATGAAAGAAGCCAGATTTAAAAGGTCGATAATGGCCAGGTGCAGTAGTTCACACTTGTAATCTCAGCACTTTGGGAGGCCAAGATGGGTGGATCATCTGAGGTCGTGAGTTCAAGACCAGCCTGGCCCACATGATGAAACCCCATCTTTAGTAAAAATGCAAGAATTAGCCAGGTGTGGTGGTGCACACCTGTAATCCTAGCTACTCGGGAGGCTGAGGTGGGAGAATCTCTTGAAACCGAGAGGCAGAGGTGGCAGTAAGCCAAGATTGCACCACTGTACTCCAGCCCGGGTGGCAGAGTGAGACTCTGTCTCAAAAGGAAATAAACAGAAAAGGTTAATGATATGTAATCCCATTTATAGGAAATATTCTTTATGATTCCTCTTGGAGTGACAAAAACATTTTGTAACTAGAAAGAGTTGATGGTTTACAACATTACGAGTGTACTAAATAACACTGATTTAGACACTTTAAAATAATTTTATGTGAATTTTAACTCTAAAAAGTATACGTATACAAATGCATGCATACACACACACACATACGCATATATATACACACACATATCGTGTCATGTTAAAAGGGTGTTTTGCCTTAATCAACATCTACATGCCCTATGTGTCCTCTGCAAAACCAGACATACTTTTCCTCTGTAGACCAAATTGAATGTACAGTAGCTTATTTAAGGCGTAAAGGAAGCATTGTACTTAATGATGTAAAAGTGCAGTACCCACAATGTGCCAGACCCTATATGTAGGGCAGCTTACTCCAGGCTTTTTGAGGAGTCTCTGATATGGTTTGTCCGTGTTCCCACCCAAGTCTCATCTTGCATTGTAGCTCCTATAATTCCCACATGTCGTGGGAGGAACCTGGTGGGAGAAAATTGAATCATGGGGCGTTTTCCCCCATACCGTTCTCATGGTAGTGAATAAGTCTGACAAGATCTGATGGTTTTACAAGGGGAAACCTATTTTGCTTGGTTCTCATTTTGTCTCACCTGCCACCATGTAAGACATGATTTTGCTCCTCCTTTGCCTTCGCCATGATTGTGAGGCCTCCCCAGTCACATGGAACTGTGAGGCAATTAAATATCTTTCCTTTAGAAATTACCCAGTCTTGGGTATGTCTCTATTAGCAGCATGAAAAGAGACTAATACAGATTCTGATGCTGGTATACATGTGGGCATTGTGTGGGAAAGGGAGGGATGCGTGCCTCAGGGGGCAGGGCAAGGCAGGAGCTAGGAGTTATCCATCCAGACCTGATGGAGCAAGGAGAAACAGCACATGCAAGAGCTGAGTCTGAGAATGGAGGCTGCCTGCAGGGGATTCTGAGTGGAGAGAGCAAGGATTGTGACCTCCTGGGGTAGCAGCCTTCAGCCTCTGCCCAGGTTCTTTGTGTGTGTTGTCCTACACCTACCATGAGACTGCTTTCCTCACCTGGAGCGTGGGGAGAGTCACTGATTAGGAAGGAAGCTATGCTTCCTCACTTGCCCTGTGCCCAATCACTCTCATTTCCCTGTGGCAAAGGTACATGAAGGTATTGCATCATGTTCTGATTGCCATCCCCTATTTTTCTAAAGAAACTCCATGCTGGAGTCCTCATGTCAGATCTTTGAATCTCATCATTTTTCTGTGCATCAGCAAATGTGTTTTGTACCTGCTAGAGCTGCGTTTGTTTTCTCCATTTAAAACACAAGCAAACAAAATTATGTGCATTCAGTGAGAAAGAAAAGACAATCTGAGCATGTAGCCTGAAAGATGGCGCATTTCGATTATCTGATGCCTGCATTGTGACCATTCTGAGGTTCAGAGACATTCATTTGCTCTTAATGGACTGTGCCTCATGCTCACGTGAAGTTTTAGAACCAATGGAAAGACAAAAATGAAATTCCTAAAGAAACTTGCTAAACAGTTTTATAGAAACTCAGAATCTAAAAGATTCTAAATTATTTAAATAACCTACTATGAAAAATTGGATACCATGTTGAGCCTAAATTGTTCACTGTATCCAAATATTTTCAAGAAGTAGAACTCATAAGTGATTTCAATATTTAGAGCTGTGAGATTTAAAATCATGTATTGGATATAATAGTTATTTTCTATGTAAATTTTTAAAGATTTCTTTAAATGAAAGGCAATTGTGAGAAGTGTTAGATTAATAGAATTTCCTTGCAGTTGTGGGGAAAAGTCTATTTAGAGTAAATCATATTAGACAGCAAGAGGCATCATTTTTAATCCAGCAATTCTGGGAAATGCAAGTCAATTAGGGAAATTAAATCTCTGATAGAAACAGTAGCTTTCTAAGGTCATTATAACCTCTATAAAAATGACTTTCCATAACTTAGAGGAGTACACATGCACCAGATTTATTATAAAAAAACAGGAATTGAGTGGGAAATGGAAAAGTTCTGTCAGTTGATAATACAATTCAAGAAAAGAAGATAATTACGAGCAAATCATGAGACCGTAGTGAAGCGGAAGTGCATGCTCACTTCATAACAGGAAATTATGTAATATAAAATGTGGTGCCCCCATCCTACCATGACAAATGCTCATTACTTTAGGACAGCACTAAACATTATATTTCTTTGTATGAGTAACTTCAATGTATTGAACCATATTGTACTATATTTTTGTCATCTCTTCTGTTATTTACATATTTTTCATCTTCTTAAAAGCTTGGATTTGTGCCTGTCCTTCAGAATCCTTTGGTCACAGCCTCTTTCTGATGTTGGTATATACATAAGGGAGGGGTTTCTCTGGTGACCATCTGAGTGGGTTGAGCTTTCTTTGGCAAAGAGGCTTCAGGCAGCACCCCCCTCAGGACAGATCTGACATGTGCCTGTGTTTTCCATTTGTTCAGCTCTTGATTTGTCCAGTGTATATTGGTCACCGTATATGTGTCAATTATTGCACAGTGCTGGATAACCTCTGAAGGTAGAATAAAAGAAAGTAAGGCAATTGCTATCCTTGAAGGGAGGCTTCTAGAGCAGCTCATATAGATCTGTGCAAGCAAAGGCATGTGAAGGCACCAGGACACAGAAAGAGGCAGGACTGGGTCAAATGCTGGGAGCTTAGAGTGTGCACTTCCACTTTGCTGCAAGGCACAGGAGGGGCAGTGATGCTTGACATGGGCCTTGAAGACTGAGTGATGTTTGCAAGAGTAGATGCAGAAAGAGCATTCAGGGAAGAGAAGAGCAAGCAGATAGGAGGCCCTAGTCATGTCCACGCCTTGGTGACATGTCTATTATATAAACCAAAAAGAGCCTGAGGAAAGGCTCAGTCGATCTGAGGTTTATTTAGTCAAGGTTGACGATGTGCCTGGGAAAATCACAAACCATAGAAACATCTGCCATCTCTCCTTTCTCCAAAGGGGATTTTGTGCAGTTGGGTATTTAAAGGGGAAAGAGCAAGGAGGAGGAGAAGCAAAGGGACCTAGAACAGGCATTGATGTAGATGCTTGTAATCTTGTGAGGCTCTGATTAGCCTCAGTAAATCTATGTTTTACATGTGAAAAGAAGGAACAGAGGACAAAATCCATTCTGCATTGCCTCATTCTCAGTAAATCTACATTTTCCATATGATAAAATGAATATGTAAAGGAGAGTCAGAAAAATGAGACTGTCACAGGGTTGTGAAGTTACAGCTGCTGTTAATGAACTGCAGGAAAATCATTTTTTGTTTGTTTGAGATGGAATCTGTCTCTGTTGCCCAGGTTGGAGTGCAATGGCACAGTCTTGGCTCACAGCGACCTCCACCTCCCAGAGTCAAGCAATTCTCCTGCCTCAGCCTCCTGAGTAGCTGGGATTACAGGCACCCACCACCATGACTGGCTAATTTTCTACTTTTAGTAGAGACAGGGTTTCACCATGTTGGTAAGGCCAGTCTCGAACTCCTGACCTCCAGTGATCTGCCCATCTCAGCCTCCCAAAGTGCTAGAACTATAGGCATGAGCAACTTCACCTGGCCAGGAGAACAGTATTGGTGACTCAATTCCTAAGCTTAATTTTCTTTTTGGCATGGTGAGTTTGGCATCCTGAGATTCTATTTTTCTTTCACAATTGTAAACATCTACTGGCTGGTCACTGGAGAAGGGGGTGGTGGGGAAGCAGGAGAGAGGATCAAGCAGCATGTCTGGCTGGGCACCACCATAGTCTGCATTTGGATATTGTAGCCAGTGACCATGATGTGTACCTTCCCAAACCACACTATAACACTACCTTGGGCAGCTCAGCGATATGAGTTGATAGGTGCCATTTTGTTTAAATGACTCTAATGCCTTTTAATCCACTGTTAAGCAGGGTATGCTCTAGTCTAGTGATAGAGTTTCTAGCCAATGAGCACTGTTTATAGATGAAGATACAGGGCATTGATAAGGGCCTGATTATCTTGAAGAAGCCAGTTCTTCCTTATCTTGCCATTTCCTGTTCTGGAATCTGCATGGCCAGTACTGATAAGTTTCAGAGGAGGAGGCTGCCCCACTTGTAGGCCCAGGAGGTTTGGCAATGTATTAATCTCTTTGTTTTGGAAAAGACAGGAAGTTGTTTGATTTTTTTTCTTTTTTTTTTTTCCAGTTCAGTTCCCTTTCTTGGCAGACAGAGCTTGTTAATTATCAGAGGCTCTTCCTGATGGCAAGAAAGGAGATGGAGGGATTCTTTCAGATAACTGGTTTATTGGAAGAAAGCCTTGAGTTGAGGAATCAGGAGGGAAAATGTACCATTATTCATCCTCAGATGGACCCCTAGCTGAGCATAATGACCTGGCAGCCACTCTGGGAATCACAGATGGATGACAGAGTTAGCATTCTGGGCTCCTCCAGTGTTTGTGACTGGCTGATGATGCTTCCCAAGCCAGCAGTGTCTGTCCTCACCCTGCCTTCTGTGTACACTCATGCTAAGCTCTCTCATAGGGCCTGGTGAGTTGTCAGGGCTTCAGAGCAGTGCTAACATGGACCCATACTGACAAGCCAGTAATAATGACATACATTGTCTTCTGACCAGTGTTGATTAGGGTGGATGAAAGTGCCATGCAAAGCTAGATCAGGACACAGCCCTGTATGGGGCAGGTTTCTGGAGCTGTGTGTGTGTGCACTGGCCGCAGTGTTGTCCACATGGAAACAGTGCATGGACAGAGCTGGGTACCACTTCCCAGGGCTTTCTGTGCAGCCTGTGAATTTGAAATGCATATTCAGATTGGGTAGTGCCATGGATATAGCATGTATTGTCTTATCCTAGCAGAAAGGTTGCATGAAGAGAAAGGAAACAAATCACCTTTGCATTAGGCCATATAAAGCATTCCCCAACATTTGTTTCCTGAATTTTCTTTCTCTAGAAGCAACACATCAATAGAAGCATAGGAATTTATATTTTAAGACTTAAAAAAGGTTCTTCCAAATTAAGGTCATCTCAAACACTAGGTACCATGGATTCTTCCTATGACTGTGACCAACAGGAAGCCCAGCTCGTGCGCAATCCTTTGCTGCAACAGAGGAGAGAATAGCATTTATTAGCAAGAGCTTATGCCAGGGTTAGGGGATTTGTGTACAGAATAAACTAGATTAACCTGTGCATTGAGTAAGCATGCACACCACCAAATTACCACGCTCCCCTCTAAATTTGTAGCACTATGTCTCTACTGTTCACTTGGCAATTAATCAGTAATCTGTAGACTCGTCATTTTTTTCATGCCGTTACCTCAGTTTCTAACACTGTCATGTATTCTTATTTAACTGTGGGGATTTTCTCAGGATGGTGGCAAAAACATTAAAGGAAAAATACTAGAGATAGCATTTTTTTTGAGATGGAGTTTTGCTGCTGTTACCCAGGCTGGAGTGCAATGGCATGATCTCGGCTCACCGCAGCCTCCGCCTCCTGGGTTCAGGCAATTCTCCTGCCTCAGCCTCCCGTAGAGATAGCATTAACTAATAATCACAAACTTCTTGGAGGGGTGAGAGGTTTTTGTATTGTTTTGTAGAAGTTTTGACTGAAGGCAGCCTAAATCCCCTTTACATTTAGGTAATAAGAAAAGCAAATAGCTAGAATATGTGGATGAGTTTATCTGAATAACTTGTTTACTCATGTGGTCTTAAAATTAACCTTTGAGCCAGATGGCCGTCTTCGGGGGAGGTTAACCAGCGAGTTTGCTCTCCAGTGGTGGTTGCTTTTGGCTCAGAACCTGGCCTTTAATCTTTCTCCACAAGTGTGTTGACTTAAAGCCTTTGTTATTAAATCTATACTGAATAAATGCAGAGAGGGCCAATTATTCGGGGTCGTGTAGCTGCAATCTCTCTGTGTGAATGGCTCACTAGCCCCTAGTCCACTTGTTCACTGGAAATTTGTGTCTGAGTACATTTATTCATCTGTTATGCAGCTGGGGTCTGTGGAATGGATCCTGGCATTTAACTACTCAACATGATTTAACTTTTGTAAATATTTGACCTATCTATGCAAATGGACTATAGGCTGTTCAAAAAGGAGGTTCTTGGTGTTGCAGCTCATTTAATGCAGTCTATTAAGAGCCTATATTCTTCTTCCCTTGGCAAAGTCACTTGCTGTTGTTCAGGAGTTTTTATAGTGGTACTCTACTATAGTAGATCCTGGAACCCCTCCTGGAGCAGGTACCAGAATTATGAGTCAGGTACAATCTGAGTGAGGAAGGACTTGCTCATACACTGTGTTTGTATTTTGAAAGTCCTCAGATATCCCTGTATAATGGGGAGGGAGAGGTCCCAAAGAATACAAACCTCAAAACAATGAAGAAAGAGACTGGCTACTGGCTGTGTGTATTAAATACACAGAAAGTTAAAGCAAGATGGACTACAAGATGAGATGCCTTTAGATGAACAGGTAAAAATCAAGGCATCTCCTGTGGGAAAACTTTCCTGGAAACTGACCAAACAGGGAAGACAGAAATGTGTTGAGCTAACGTACAGGAGCTGGGGCTGCAGACACCTGAGATATGAAGGTGCCTGCAATGATCTCAGACCATCTGAATGTCTTTGGAGACAGGAGGATAGCACTGTCCTTGACTAGCACCAAACCTAATGCTGAAAAGGTTTTGAAACATATCTTTAATGCAACACACAGAAAATGGACACTGGGGCACCCACCCAGAGAAAAGACTCAAGATAGAGTTCTGAAAAAGGATGACAATCCCTACAAATGTAGATTGGTGCTAAAGTGGATGCAGGATCATAGAAAAATAGAGCCTTGGCCAGGTGTGGTGTCTCATCCCTGTAATCCTAGCACTTTGGGAGGCCGAGGAGGGAGGACATCTTGAAGCCAAGAGTTAGGCAACAAAGTGAGACTCTGTCTCTACTAAAACTTTTTAAGAATTAAATGGACATGGTGGCATGCACCTGTAGTCCTAGCTACTTGGGAAACTGAGAGAGGAGGATCACTTGAGCCCAGGTGTTTGAGGCTGCAGTAAGCTACGATCATGCCACTGTACTTCAGCCTAGGTGACAGAGGAAGACCCTATCTCTAAAAGAAAAAGTGCATTATATTCAAGTATATATAATGTACATATGTAAAATAATTTTATTTATTTACCAAGGAAAAATAGCATCTTAGCCTGTAAAGGGGACTTTGAGCTCTGTAACCACTGGATTTTTTTACCTGGAAATAGAGACAAAAGTGATAGAGTGACTTGACTCAAATCCACCAGAAATACAGTAGGTTTAGAATCATTCATATATTCATGCACTCATTCAAAAACATCTGTTGAATACCTAGGGGGCCCCAGGCATGATTCTAGCCCTGGATCCAGGTTTCTAGACTCCTAGACCAGTGCTCTACCCATGATGAGGCCTCCTACCTTGATCTAAATCTGAAAAGCATATTTGGCATCAGATTCAGATGAAGATTGGCCCACTGGTCCCCAAGATAAAAAACCAAGCTCACTCCCAGATCTAAAAGAAGATGAGTCAAGGAGGGAGTAGCAGAACTAGTTTTACTGATTCAATTCCAGATACAAATACAACATAGCATTTTAAAAGCTTATGACACTATATTTGTGTTGGTCTTTACCCAAGATAGGTACTTGGAATACAAACTTTACACAGTAGAAATGAGTTTCTGTACCTTTTGAATACAAAGAGTAGAGAGAAGTTGTGGAATGGAGATAAGCCAGGTGACAGGCAGGATGGGGAGTGTGAGGAGAGAAAGCTATGAGGAAAAGAAAAGTGTTGTTGACAGGAAGAGGGATTTGCTAGGCTGAAAGAGGCCTGAAGGTGGTTCTCTAGTTTTATCTGGTAAAAGACAATACCTGTCCCACTGGGTATGGAATGAATTCATGAAACTTAAGCTCAAGACAGGCCCAATTTCAGAAGGCTCTTCTATCCTTGGGAAAGAACAACAAATACAAGAAACATCCTGGCTTCACTGCCTTGGGCCTGGGAACCCTTGCTCATGCTAATCACTGCAACAGCTGATGCTTACAGAGTACTGTATACTCTTGGCACTGTTTATCTAATTAATAATTCTGTGGGATAGTGAAGGAAGGTGTTATTATACCTATTTGGAAAATGAGGCAACTGAGGTTCAGGAATATTCATGGGCTTGCCTAGAACACAGAGCTATCTACAGGAGAGCCAGGACTCAGTCGTCTTTTTCTAACTCCAAGTTGGTCACTTTACCTGCCATGCTATGCTGCTTTACCTGAGGATGGGGAAGGAATCTGGGATTTAAATCTTGAGAAAAGACACATATCAAGAACATTTTGCCTGGCTCCTGGATTTGAACACAGATGAAAAGATGCTAAGTGAGGCCATTGCAATGTGATCTTACTTCCTTGGCTCAGTGGCCTCATTTGCTTGGCTCAGGATGCATCAGTATTCTCGGGGGTCGTGTCTAGTCTTCCCTAGTTCCAGTTTTCACCATCACAAAGAATAGTCATTAACAGTCAAAACAATACTGTTTTCAACATGGATTAACTGCCAGAGAAACAAGGAAGAAATTGGTGTTAAGACTTCACTAGGTGTTCTTGGTACCTTTGATCCCAGTGAGTTTCTGGTGAGTCTGAGCCATTCTTTAACTGCTTGGGGAGTTCCAGTGCCCTCAGGTTACAAAAGAAATGGGTCTAGATGGGCCCTGATCACATATTTTTTTAGGGTATGCTGCCAACATGTGGACATGTGAGTGACAGTACCTGGTCTTGCCTTTTCAGAGCTGCCAACTTCAGGAACTTTACTTTCATCCAGCTAAATGGAGAATTTTCTCGGGGAAAGGGACTTGATGTTGGAGCCCGCTTCTGGAAGGGAAGCAATGTGCTTCTCTTTTTCTGTGATGTTGACATCTACTTCACATCTGAATTCCTCAATACGTGTAGGCTGAATACACAGCCAGGTATGGATCCCTTCTTTGTCATGCTCAGGTGGCACTCAGCCCTCTGGGTCCATGTATCATTCTCTTTATGGGTCAGTCACTCCAATCTCCTGCTTCTGAATCAGCCTGTTTACCCCAATGGCAAAGAAAAGGAAAACTATCTGTGTTAGTCCATTCTCACACTGCTAATACAGACATACCCAACACTGGGTAATTT
Source organism: Callithrix jacchus (assembly GCF_049354715.1). NCBI lineage: Eukaryota > Metazoa > Chordata > Mammalia > Primates > Cebidae > Callithrix > Callithrix jacchus. The sequence goes on from NC_133514.1 coordinate 22,091,786, forward strand.
ATAAAGAAAAGAGGTTTAATGGACTCACAGTTCCACATGGCTGGGGAGGTCTCACAACCATGGCAGAAGGAGGAGGAGGAGCAAAGGCAAGTCTTACATGACAGCATGCAAGAGAACATGTGCAGGGGAACTCTTGTTTATAAAACCATCAAATCTCTTGAGACTATTTACTATCATGAGAACAACATAGGAAAATGTGCCCCCAAGATTCAGTTACTTCCCACGAGTACCTCCTGTGACATATGGGGATTCTGGGAGCTATAATTCAAAATGAGATTTGGGTGGGGACACTGCCAAACCATATCACCATCTGGTTTGATTTCTCCTTTGGGGCTATATAATGGGCCTGTCAGCCACCATAATTCTGGGATTCTTTTCCCAAGTTCATGTTTATAACCTCTCTTCCATCTGCAACTGGGAGGTCAGCTTTTGTATACATTTCCAAGAGAAAGTGTGGTGGGGAGGATGTGGACCTGGAAAACTGCCCAACCCTAAGCAGAAAGGAGTACCTGTGGGCAGTTACCTAGGGTGGAAGAACTCTTCGCAGAAAGAACCCACAGAACAAAAATGACTTTCACATACTCCACTCATAGGCAAGGCTGCTATTCAGCTGATGAGCCCTGGCACAGCCATGCCAATTGTTAAAATACAGAAATTATTCTTTTGAATAAAGAGCAACCACTCTAGACTCTGAGTCTAGTCCAACTGCCCAAAGTCGCCCTGCCCCAAAGCCAAAGTGTTAAATGGTTATTTAAGATTACCTCATGAGCCAGCAAGTAAAGGGTTAGTGTTTGGTGGGGGTGGGGGCACCAGGACCCTGTTTTACACCCACTCCCATGGGTGATGTCTAGTGCCAGGTCATGGACTGTCAGTATTTCAAATATGATTCTTGTGCTAGGAGGTAAGCAATATTTGTAGATCTGACTGTCTGGTCTGCTTGATGCTATACTTCTAAGACCCATTTTAGAGCTGAATAAAGGGAAAAGGAAAGGTGGGTGCAGGCTGAGAGCCGTGTTTCACACCTGTAATCCCATCACTTTGAGTGGTTGAGTCAGGTGGATCACCTGAGGTCAGGAGTTAGAGGCCAGCCTGACCAACATTGTGAAACCCCCTCTCTATTAAAATATAAAAATTAGCTGGGTGTGGTGTTGGGCACCTGTAATGGCAGCTGCTCAAGAGGCTGAGGCAGGAGAATCACTTGAACCCAGGAGGTGGAGGTTGCAGTGAGCTGAGATTGTGCCTGTACATTTCAGCCTGGGTGACAGAGTGAGACCCTGCCCAAAAAAAAAAAAGTGAGTGCAAATATCTAGGGTGTTTCAGAGGGCCAAATGTCAAGGAACTGTAACTTTAAGTGAATATTTCTTTTCTGGTTTGCAGGGAAGAAGGTATTTTATCCAGTCCTTTTCAGTCAGTACAATCCTGGCATAATATACGGCCACCATGATGCAGTCCCTCCCTTAGAACAGCAGCTGGTGAGTAATTACCTTGCAGATGCCTCTGTGTGGCTCTGTTTAGTGTCTGTCATTACCAGGGGCACCTGACCATGAGCAAAGGTGAGTGGAAATCTGTGCAATGATTCCCTTAGTAGTTTTTAAATTTGGCAGATGTGCTGGCCTCTGCTCCCAGTGCCTCATTGATTAAAAGTGCTTGCAATATTTAAAGTGGAAAATAAATGGAAGCAGTACTTTACAGAAAGGCAATTTCACACCTTCATAGTTTCCATCAGTGGTTTTTGGAAACTAGTATTGTTGTGCTATGGATGCAGCACAGTTTCTCTTGATTTTTACAAAATCCTACAAGGTAACAAAGGTGAGATTTAGGTTCCCATTTGACAGAAGTCAGAAGGGGGTGGTTCACCCCAGAGAGAGAGCAAGAGCACTTCCCTGGATCTTTCAGGTAAATTAAAGTCTTTGTGAATTTGAAGTGGAAACTCCTAGTGCCCTTCCCATCATGCCACTGTTCCCACACATGCCAGTGCATGGGGGGACATTAGCATTAAAGGAATCACTGGCAAGGTGGTTCTCAAAGGAATATTGAAAGGACTTCTCTGCTAAGATCTGGCTGCATAGGTGATGGATAGTGGATATACATAGCCCCCAAGGGTCCCTGTAGGCTGAGATGTCTCTGTTGTCACAGGCAGTTGGTCCATTTTGCAGAGAGGCACTGCAGGCAGCAAAAGGAAAGGCAAGCTGGAAGAGGATCTCTGTGTTGTGTAGGCATGGCACCCATGCATGGAATTTCTCAGCTCAAGCTAGTCTGTGATCTTTCCCTGCAGGGAGATGAACCAGGTTTGTCTGAAGCTGTGTTCTAGCTCAGGCTGTATTTTGTGGTGGCCTTCCCATCTGAGGGATGTCTATTCTTCCTTGCTTTGGGTAGGTCTGCCTCTTAGACTATTGAGGACCCCTTACGATGGAGGAAGGGCATCTGCTGTGGGAATCTGAAGACGTGATGGCACCAGGTCTCTCATGCTTCCATGCAATGGGAGAGTAAACTGATTTCCATTGAAAACACATGTTCTGTGAAATTCTTTCAGAATTGACTTCGTGTGTAATAGCGAAACCTGTTCTTTCCAGCCCCGTCCTGTGCGTTTCATCTTCTTTTTCCCAATTAACCTCTAGCAGCTGGTATGATGATATTTTCCAGAAAGTTTCAACTTTCGGGCCCTCAGGATGGACAACATTCATATCTTACCATATCCCAGCATGGCTTCATTTTGGGGTGTACCAGATTTACTAATAATATAGTTCCCTTTTCCCCCGTTGGAATTTTAATACCACAGATGTCCTGTGTGTATTTTTTGTACTGTACATCTGTCTGTACTTTATACATAAAAACAGAGTTTTTCACACATTAAGAATCAGTTTTCAGCTGGGTGTGGTGGCTTACGCCTGTTAATCCCAGCACTTTAGGAAGCCAGATGGGAATCACTTGAGGCCAGGAGTTTGAGACCAGCCTGGCCAACATGTGGAAAACCCATCTCTGTTAAAAGAAAAATACAAAAAATAGGCGAGGGTGGTGGCACATACCTGTAGACTCAGCTACTCAGCAGGCTGAGAATCACTGGAGCCTGAGAGGGAGAGGCTGCAGTGAGGTGAGATTGTATCACTGCACTCCAACCTGGGTGATGGAGTTAAGACCCTGTCTCAAAAGAAACAAAAAATAGTTTTTTTCTATAGTCATCTGCTACTTAACAGTGGAGATATGTCATGAGAGATCCATTGTCAGGCAATTTCATCATTGTGCAAACATCATATGGTGCACTTACACAAACCTACATAGCACAGCTAACTACACACCTAGGCTGTGTGGTGTAGGCTATTGCTCCTAGGTTACAAACCTGTACAGCATGTGACTGAATACTGCAGGCAATTGAGGCACAATGGTGTAATGTATCTAAACATAGAAAAGGCACAGGAAAAATATGGTGTAAATGATTTTTAAAATGGTTCCCATGAATGGAGCTTATAACACAGGACTGGAATTTGCTCTGGGTGTCAGTGAGTGGATGATGAGTAAATGTGAAGGTCTACAACATTACTGTCCACTACTGTAGACTTTATAACCACTGTAGACTTAGGTGACACTAAATTTATTTTTTAAAAGTTTTCCTTGGCTGGGCATGGTGGCTCACACCTGTAATCCCAGCACCTTGGGAGGCCAAAGCAAGTGGATCACAAGGTTAGGAGTTCGAGACCAGCCTGACCAACATGGTGAAACCCTGTCTCTACTAAAAATACAAAAATTAGCTGGCCATGGTGGTACACATCTGTAATCCCAACTACTTGGGAGTTTGAGGCAGGAGAATCACTTAAATCCAGGAGGCAAGGTTGCAGTGAGCCGAGATCCTGCCACTGCACCCAGCCTGGGCAACAGAGCGAGACTCTGTCTTCTGCAGGGTGGTCACGGGGAGGAAAGAGAAAGTTTTCTTTTCCTTAATAATAAGCTAACCTTGGCTTCCTGGATGATCAGCATCTTATATGCAGCCTTTGTTGATGGAAATGTTGTTATGTAGTACACAAGTTATACTTAGAAGAAACCATTTTTAAATCATTTACACCATATTTTTCCTGTACCTTTTCTTGTTCAGATACACAAATACCATTGTGTTACAATTGCCTATGCTTACAGTTGTGTGATTAGCAGCAAATGATATCACTCTCATTGAGACAGAAACTTGTTTCCTTTCCCAGAGTTCTAAGCTTCTAGTTGGATGGAAAGTGAAACAGGATACAAGATTTATTTTCTTTCAGCCAATCAGAGTTAAAGTTCCTTTGGTTTTAGGTAATGTATTGTTTTGCATTTGACATAGAATGTGATTAATATTTCCAATTCAAACTCATAAAGACCTTATTTGCTTGCAAGGAATTCTCATTTTACAGACCAGGGCTTTTATCCTTGTATTATTATTCCTGTAGAGGAGGAGTTCCTAAGGGAATTAGAGGCACAGTGCAGTTAGGCAGGTTTCTCACATCCTCAGAATTAGTGGTCAAAGCAGAAACCACTCAGATTCCCTGTGTCCATTGCCAGAGGCTGTGAATTATCCTGCAGCCTCTGATGTTTACTTGTAAATGCAATTTTGACCTTTCCTACACCATGGAAGTCCAATGTTTTGAGTTCAGTATTTATGGCTATTTAGTTTGGTAAAACAGCAGTTCTTCTCTTTGAGATGAAGGACTCCCCACTTTCCAGAAGAAGAGTATGGTTGTGTTTTTTACTGGACAAACCAGTTATTGGGCACTTGCTGCCTGTAAAGGACTGCCCTAGGTGCCAGTGGAGAAGTCAGAAGAACTGAAACACTTTGATTTATAGAGGTGGACTGGCTTGTTCAGGATTGCACAGCTAGCTACTGGCAGAGCTCAGGGCAAAATCAGGATTTCTTTACACCAGTACAGAGAAAAGAAATTTGCTTAGGATCTAGATAAGAACTAGATGTATAAAGGAGATGTCCTGACAAAAATTCCAAGGAGAACACGAAACTATAGAAATTAATATAATGGAGATAGATTATGTAGGTGGTGAGAAGGTATAAAATAAAAAGTAATGGTTGGAAATGGACCAATTGGTAATGACTTCCTGTTGAGGGTACATTTTGGCTCAGTCTTGCAAGAGATGCTACATGTATATTAATACATCCTCGAAGCCTTCCTGGAACACATCACTATCAAAGGTGAAGGGAGAACACAGATCCAGAATGTTGCTGTAATGAAAGTTACTTTTGCAAACAAATGCTAACCTTTACTAGCATCCCTTGAAATAGGATCACATTAATCAACGTATGTTATTCCTTCCTGTGACAGTTGCCACTGTCATTTGATTAGTGTTTTGCCTTCAGACAAAAGCAAGAACCCACATTTATGTGTGTGTGTGTGTGTGTGTGTGTGTGTGTGTGTGTATTTCGACTACTGTTGTTCATCCCCTCTAAGTATAGGCCATTAGTAATACATACTAAGCGAAACTATGGGATTTTATACTAATATTTAATTTTTTTTTTACTTTAAACCTTGCTGCTGCTTTAATGTAGAAACAGTTTGTTGATAAAGGAATGACTATGATTTAAATAAACCTTAACTTTAGACATTTCACATTCCTGGTTCAAGTTTCACCAGTTCCTGTTTAGGTCACCACAGAGCCTCCTACCACTTCTATCTTTGGTCTCCTTCCCTCCCCTAGACTTTGGTTTTCTGTTCACCCTCTGCCAGAAATAGGTTTTGAAAACAGAGATTCATTCAATTTTTTTAAATCTTTTTTGTCACAGAGCCAGAGTTGTGCTGGTAAATATTTAACAACCTGTTCTCTGAAAAGAGGGTGCAGGGAAAAGACCTGATTTATAGCACTTGCCAATTTCTATGGTGTAAATACTCCCACCATGGCCTATTTCAGGCTACCAGCCTAACGTCACTGAACACAGGGTTGGGAAGAGATTTGTGCAGCCCTTATGAGCTGGTGCAAGCTGGCTCCAGCACAGCATTGCAAGCCCCAAGTCCTTCTTCGGATTCTTTGTTCTCCACAGACTGACGCTCAAATGTATGACAGAGAAAGTATCTGTAAACCCCAGAACCTGACACATGGTACCAGCTCTGTAGTCATCCAAGCCAGCCCTGTTGCCCAGTGAGCACAACTGCTCTGTCTCCATGGCTGTCACTGCAACTTATGGCCACCTCCTTGCCATTTCTAATGCCCACAGCATGGACACATCTTGGTCTGCCATGTGATCTTGCCCTCAGTTAAATCTAATGACTTTGTGATACTGTTCAGTGTGTGCATACCATGCTGGCTTCTGTCTTTCCCTCTCTCTGGTCATACCCTTGACCTCTTGACCTCCCTTCAGAAAGTATTTTACTATTGCAGTTTCATTGAAACATTTTTGTAAATTGCCAAATGAGCACGGCACATCCTGTGCATTCTTGCATTGTTTTTATTTATTCAGAAAACATACATTCTCTAAGTACCAAAGTTAATATGAACAGATGCCATTTATGAAGCCTTTCCAGAAGTGAGTCCCATGCCCACATTATCTCACGTGATAGTCAATAGGGAAAAAGGTGCAATTATTCTCATTTCACAGATGAGGAATTGAGGGTCAGATGCCCTCAGTGGCTAAGTGGCAGGGATGGGAACTCGAGTGCCATGCCATGTCACTTCACCTGGGCTGAGGATGCTGGGCAATAGGGGATACATCCTTTTCTCTCAGAGTGCTTCAGGGGGCAACAAGGGCATCTAGTTTTAGAAGATAGGCTCCTGGAAATGGGAGAGCCTAGATGACTCCTTGTCCAGCATGATTCCCTTTGGAGACACAACGTGTTTTTTATGCAGACACCTATAAAGACTTACAGGAAACTGTAGTAAACACAAATACATCTGGGAGGAGAGGGCCTTTGAGTTTGTTTTAAATGATTCTTTGAAAGCTGTGGCTCTAGAATACCTTATTTCTCAAGACACGGAAACATCTACAGAGTCTTAGAATTGTTCTGGGCTTAGCTATGTTGGCCGAGTGATCTTGGGCAAGTCATTCTACCTTCATACCAAGAGGCCACAAGAAGAGGGCATGTAGCCTTCCTGGCACCCTGTGCAGCATGATCCCTGAGCCCTCAGGGCCCAGGTAATAAGGAATTGACCACCCAGGGTGTGGGGCACCCAGCCTGGACACAGATACCACTGCAGCTCAGGGATTCTGCTCCCTGCAGGCCAGAAACTGCTATGTAATTGACATGACCCAGTGCAAGATCAAAATTTGAGCCCCTGTTCAAAAGTATTATGGATTTCACTATGCTGACAGCAGGCATAGGGCCTTCCATGCGTGGGGGCCTATGGAACTGCATGGGTCATTTGCCCATAATCTGGCCCTTGCTCACAGGCATTGCTATGAATGCAAGATGGGCCAGACACAGCCTAGGTGCCTGGGAGACTCTCTGATTTACAGAAGGTGCTGCTATGCCTGAGTAGTTGCTATTTATTTTATTTTAGGGTCCAGATTGCTTCACGGGAAGGTGTCCAAGTTGGCACCGTTAAACCAGATAGGCGCTGACCGCAGCCCCAGCTCACATGCAGCTGCAGGGCGGCTGTCTTCCCACATCTTGGGAGAGAGATGCTGATTTGTTCTCTGTGTTTTAGTCCTAATAGAAAATAATCATCCCCCTCACATGAATCACCCACAGAGCTATGGCTCTGGAAATTTCCTGTGAGAAAGCAGGACTGACAACTGTCCTTTTGTGGTATATTTATGCCCTGTAGTACTCTGCTGGGATCTCAGGTGGGAAGGGAGCAGGTACTGCAGAGAGTTGAGAGGAGGCCAGCCATCAGAGGACATTTTAGAAAACGAGGATAGGCTGGGTGCAGTGGCTTATGCCTGTAATCCCAGCACTTTAGGAGGCTGAGGCAGATGGATCACCTGAGGTCAGGAGCTTGAGACCAGCCTGGCCAACATGGCAAAATCCCTTCTTTACTAAAAATATAAAAAATGTAGCCGGGCATGGTGGTGCATGCCTATAATCCCAGCTCTTCAGGGGGGCACAAGAAACACTTGAACCCAGGAGGCAGAGGTTGAAGTGAGCCAAGATCGTGCCACTATACTCCAGCCTGGTGACAGAGTGAGACTCCATCTCAAAACAAACAAAAAAAAAAAATGAGGATAGTACTTGAAAACAGATCAGTGAAATCCAGGACAGGAGGAAGAGATGTTTTTCTTTTAAAAGTGTCCCCTTTATCTTAGGGTTCCTTCCGCCTCTGTTGTAGCAGACATCATTCGTGCATCACATGTCAGTGCTTGAGCAGAGTTGTGGAGCTACTCACACCTGCAGCAAAGTGTCTAAGAAGTCACCCACTCAGCCTTAGACTCCAGGGAGCTGAAAACATTTTTGTCCCTTGGTCCAGGGCCACAGGATTCTGAGAGGTTCTTGCCACTGCATTTCCCAGGTCTTTGTTGGGCCACTTGCTGGCAAGCACCTCCTACTTGGAACGTGTCTGTTTCCACTGGCTTGGCACCATCTCTGCCCTATGACTGCTCTTGGTTCATTCAGTGAGGAAGTATTTACTGAGTGCCTGCTGTGTGCTGGACAGTGTTTTGTGTGCTGGAGATGCAGCCATGAACAAGACTAAGTCCTGAGCTTACATTCACCATGGCTGGTGGCTGAAGAGAGTCAGCAAACAGAGAAGCAGATGCATCAACAGGATCATTTCAGAAGCCAGAATTGGTACAGAGAAAACCAGGGTGACAGTGCAACAAGTGGCATTGGCGGGGGGCGGGGGGGGGGCAGGTGCATAACACGGGCCAGGAGGGTCAGGACGACCATCTGAGCAGTGACATTGGAGCAGAGCTTAATGATGAGTGGGTGAAGGGTGACCCAGGCAGGAGGGACTGCAAGTATCTGGCCTTGGAGACCTGTGAACATGGAGAGTCCAAGAGGCAGAAAATGGGCCTTATATAGGGCTTAGGATTCCCTAATCCTCAGCCCTATATAACTGTTGCAGGCTTCACATGGGAACGTGATGTAATCAGATGTGTGCTTGAGGGCGCACACTCCAGCCGGACTGCCCATTGAGAGTGTCCTTCCAGTTAGCGACCCAGCACAGCTGTGGCTGGCAGAACATCCACTAAGGGAACTCCATCTTGCCCTGAAATTATATGCTGTGGGCATGACCAAATCAGTATCCACAAAGGGCCACATTTCAACAAGCTCTTCAGATAGTGGCTTTTTGTGGCTTGCCAGCTTCCAAACTGACTTTGATAAATGTTTATACAACTCACTCCTCAGCTCATAAGCCAGATTGCCTCTGTCATCCTGTTCCCATGTGAGGGTCACTGTTCACCTTGTTCAACCTTGTCAGGCCCTACATCAATGCAGCCCAGTCTCTGGATGCCGCCTCCTTGTCTTTCTTCTCAGGGCCAACATTGTTTTTCCTGTTTGATGCGTTCTTTTTAAAATTCCTTTAAAAGGAATATACCTCAGCCAAACATTTCAAGTTTGAATACTGGCATCTCTTTGACTCCATTTTTACCCAGAAGCTTAGGGAATTTGTCTCAGTTGCTAGCAGAAGGAATATTAGGTCGTTTGCTACAACAGAGGTAAGGCAGGGATAGAACAACATCCATTTTTTAAACGATTACTCCGGCTGGGTGTGGTGGCTCATGCCTGTAATCTCAGCACTTTGGGAAACAGGCGGGTAGATCACCTGAGGTCGGGAGTTCGAGACCAGCCTGACCAAAATGGAGAAACCCTGTCTCTACTAAAAATACAAAATTAGCTGGGCATGGTGGCGCATGCCTGTAATCTCAGCTACTTGGAAGTCTGAGGCAGGAGAATTGCTTGAACCCGGGAGGCAGAGGTTGCGGTGAGCCCAGATTGTACCATTGCACTCTAGTCCAGGCAACAGAGTGAAATTCCATCTCAAAAAAAAAAAAAAAATTACTCCGTGGAGACTTTTCCAGACTTTCCTGCCTTGCAAAATCTTTCTAGTTGATACTAATGAAATTGCCTTGTCATTTGGGAGATACTGTATAACGATACTATATTGTGAAGTAGAACTGGAGAATACTTACTTGCTAGGGACAACTTTAACCAGCAGAACCTCTCTTGGTCCTTACTTTCCTTGGGCTGTACTGATGCTTGCAGGGGAGAGTGGCAGCACATCCCCATTCCCTGGGAAATGTAAGTAACATCATGGAAGTGACATCTAGGTTGTATGAAAGTAAGACAGGTACGTTACAGAGTAAAAGAACGTTTCAGATTCATCAGCCCTTCTGCAGGACATTTCTCCAATGTAATTAGCCTGCTGTGAAACTTCAGGAAGAGGGAGTAAGAGTGATATGATAAACATGTGGATGTAAAAGCTGAAAGACACCTAAGGAATGAGTGAGCTCAACCCCCTCCTTATATAGGCAAAAAAATAGATGCATGAAGAAGTGAAGGAGCCTGCCTGAAGTGAAAAGGCAAGCCAGTAGTCACAGTGGGACAAGACTCTGGTACTTCTCCCACGTCATGCACTGTTTCTAATTAGCAATAAACGGAGTCAGATGTCCCCCCCCAAAAAAAAAAAATAGAAATCCAGGGTAGGGGAGAGAAACCTGCCACTGCCCTCTCTGCCTTTTCCCAGAGGAGGGGCTGTGGGGATGTCCTTTCATCTAGGCACCTATGTTAAGCACAAGAATGAATTATGAAAAACAACTAAAATCTCAAAACTGTTCCCAGAGTTCCCTTAGCTGAATACATGTGTATACATATGTACACATGGGTTTTTTAGAAGCCTTGCTGTATACTGGAAATTTACTTGCAGAGTAAGAGACTGGGCAGTGTTTGGATGGCCTCTCCACAGCCCTGCAGGCTGGCACCACGGTAGATGCTTTTGAGAGCAGTTTGGTTTTAAAATAGCATGATGATGAATGGACAGAGTCTTTCTTCAGAACCTGGACTTTCAGTGCCCTTTTCCTCAGCAAGCGAGAGTTAGCAGAGCTGGAGAGCTCGTAACCTACTGAAGTCTCTCAGATATTTCTTTTTATTCCCTGAGGGAGTGCTGTGTGTGGACCGTGCCAGGGCAGCTGAATTCCGAGTTGTTCTCTATCCCTTTTCTCAACTTCCTGAGCCCTTTGCTGGATCACTGCCCAGGCTTGTGTGAGGGGCCCAAGCTTTGAGTTCTCACTGGCACTGGTGTGAGGCCAGGCACGTAGGTGGCTTTTCCATGGCACTGCTCAAACAAAAACTTACTCTCCCAGTTTGTTTTTGACTGTGTGTGTGTGTGTGTGTGTGTGTGTGTGTGTGTTTTCATACCTATACCCTAGAAACATTCCAGCCAGAGGTGCCAAAAATCACGAGGCCTTGTTTTGGGACTGGTATGTGTACTGTATTCCTGACTCTGCGAGGACTCAAATCCATCTGCATTTCCTGCACCAGTTGAGGCTGTTTATCACTGATGGGATGAGCTGTTTATCACTCCACACTCCACAGTGGCTCACAGGAGTTGGGAACAGTCTATTTTTGTCCACCCTAAACTTCCCCCTGAAATGACAGTGTTGTTTTTTTTTTTGTTTTGTTTTGTTTTTTTTTTTGCAGGTCATAAAGAAGGAAACTGGATTTTGGAGAGACTTTGGATTTGGGATGACGTGTCAGTATCGGTCAGACTTCATCAATATAGGTAGGACAAATCTGCATCTCTACTGCCACCCAGAGGCCACTGGCCCATGCAGGCCTTGAAGGAATCAAGTTGGGTTTCCAAGGAGTCTGGTAGGGAGGGTTGTGTCATTGCCTTTCTTTTTTTTTTTTTTTTTTTTTTTTTTTTAAAAAAAAGCTATTACAGACTAGGCAGATTGGCTCACACCTGTAATCCAGTGCTTTGGGAGGTTGGAGGAGGGAGGATCGCTTGAGGCTAAGAGTTCAAGACCAGCTTGGACAACATAGCAAGACCTCACACCACAAAAAACCAAATGCTGTTCCTCATGTCATAGACTAAGGGCTGGACCAAGAGGAGGCTTGGAGGTGGGTTGCATTTTAGCCCCTATAATCTCCATCAGCACCTCTCAGTCACCCCCAAATAAGACACACATTCTGAGAATAAAGGCTGCTTATTGCATACCAGAAGCTTTGCAGCAACTTCTCCAGGGCCTCCTCCCAGGAGGGTCCCGGCCTCTCTGTCCTCTCCTGTAGAATATCCCTTTTTTTTAAGACAGAGTCTTGCTCTATCACCCAGGCTGGAGTGCAGTGGTGCTATCTTGGCTCACAGCAACCTCCACTTCCTGGGTTCAAGTGATCCTCCTGCCTAAGCCTCCCAAGTAGCTGGGACTACAAGTGCACGCTACCATGCCAGGCTAATTTCTGTATTTTAAGTAGAGACAGGGTTTCACTATGTTGGCCAGACTGATCTTGAATTTCTGACTGTGGGTGATCCACCAGACTCAGCCCCCCAAAGTGCTGGGATTATAGGCATGAGCCAACGCGCCTGGCCTCCTGTAGAACATCCTAAGCTTACCAGTAAGAGTGAGGGAAATAGGGGAATTGGGGGGAAACACATACTCAAAAATACCCAAATTTCTCTCTGCTAACCTTCAAAATTCCTGATGTGACTTTAAGCTCTGACTGTGCAATTGCTGTCAACACACACACATGCACACACATTCATACACACAGATGTGCACATGCACACACACTCATGCACATGCATATATGCACATGCCCATGCCGGTGGGTTTCTAGAGCACAGAGAAAGAAGGCCCTTGGGATTCAGGTGAGGAGACCAAGCCTCTCAAAAGCAAAGAGACCCTCACAGCAGGTGGGAGGTAGAGTCAGGATGAGAATAGATGCCCCCTGTTCCCCTTGGAAATGCCAGTCTACCTTGCCATAGCAGTACTGACTCTTGGATCTCTGAAGGGATAGAGTTGTGGATTATGCATGACCTGGGTTTGAATGAACAGGGCAGAAAACTTGATCTTAGGTGCAGGTGCTCAGACTGGACCCAGAGACTCTAAGGAGTCAGAGGGACCCTGCCCTCAGGGTGGCCTGGAGCATCCCATCCCCAGGTCCCCTGGGAGCTGCTGGTCTCGCCGGCTTCTAGGCAACTACCCTCCGGTCCAAGGCCTAACGCTTCTCATTTTAAAATAGGGAGGAGGGGTTTTGCTTGGAGATAAAGTGAACTATAAGGACTACAGAATCCCCAAGAAAATCACCAGGTTAAAGAAAAAACCAAGTTGAAGTCAAGTCCTGTTAGAAGGAGCAGAGCACCCGGGATGCCAGTCTCTGTGTGGTGGGTGCCCAGCAGATACTCAGCAGCTCACAGCGCATGTTCTTGGACACATATAAGAGAAATATTCCTAAATGGTTATGTGAAAATCAGCTTTCCAAATAGGACATTTAAAAATTTTTCTAGGCTGAGTGTGGTGGCTCATGCTTGTAATCCCAGTACTTTGAGAGGCTGAGGTGGGCAGATCACTTGAGGCCAGGAGTTCAAGACCAGCCTGGCCAGAATGGCGAAACCCCATCTCTACTAAAAAATACAGAAGTTAGCCAGGCATGGTGGTGCGTGCCTGTAATCCTAGCTACTCTGAAGGCTGAGGCAAAAGAATTGCTTGAACCCAGGAGGTGGAAGTTGCAGTGAGCTGAGATCCTGTCACCGTACTCCAGCCTGGGCGACAGAGCGAGACTCTGTCTCAAAAAAAATAAATAAAAATTAAAAATTTTTAAAAGATTTTCACTCAAGAAACTGTTGCCTTAACATGAGGATTTTCTTTGAGTAGAACTTCAGAATTGACTGTGAGGCCAGTCCCTTTAAGATGACTGATTTCACCAGCCTGTGGTGGAATCACATGAAGCTTTTCAGGACCACTGCAGCCTATGAAATGAATAGTGCTTTGGGGGGATGTGACTTCTTCACACTGAGACCCTCTTTCACTCCATCACACTGGAAGCCCCTGGTTTCTTCTCTGTTTGCAATGACACGAGAAGACCACATCCTAACAGAAGCACAAGAATTTGCCTTCAGAGGTTTCAAGCTCTAGTTTTATTTATGGGATACATGTGATGTTTTGATGCAGGCACACAATGTGTAATCATCACATCAGGGTCATTGGGAGTACCTATCATCTCAAATATGTATCATATTTATCACTCCTCTAGTTATCTTTAATAAATTATTCTTAACAATAGCTGTTTGATAATCACAGTAAGTCATCTTATTGTGCTACCGAATGCTAGATCTTATTTTTATACCCATTAACCACAAGTCTGGGGCTACTCATTGGCATCGCTGTTAACTCTTCAATGCAGGCAAATGCTTGGAACTTTATTGGAGGTCCTGTCATCTCAAGAAGTTGGTGCTGTCCGTCATGATAGTTGTCTTTGTTGGGGAATTCCCGGGGCCTCTGACTCTGGTGGACACTCATACCTCGGAGGGGTGGTGAAGCATACATCCCCCCCAGTCATGTCTTAATGAAAAGTTTGGTGCTTGTGCAACTCAGGGAAGCAAAACAGGTCAGTGCAGCATGATTCAACAGTGTGTTCTCTCCTGACAGGTGGGTTTGATCTGGACATCAAAGGCTGGGGCGGAGAGGATGTGCACCTTTATCGCAAGTATCTTCACAGCAACCTCATAGTGGTGCGGACACCCGTGCGAGGACTCTTCCACCTCTGGCATGAGAAGCGCTGCATGGATGAGCTGACCCCGGAGCAGTACAAGATGTGTATGCAGTCCAAGGCTATGAACGAGGCATCCCACGGGCAGTTGGGCATGCTGGTATTCAGGCACGAGATAGAGGCGCACCTTCGCAAACAGAAACAGAAGACAAGCAGCAAAAAAACATGAGCTCCCAGGGACTGATGGTGGGAGACATTTTTTTCTTTCCTTTTGCAATTACTGAAAGTGGCTGCAACAAACAAAAGACTTCCATAAAGGTTGACAAAAGAATTGGACTGATGAGTCAGAGATGAGAGAGCCTCCGATTTCTCTTTGTTCGGCTTTTTACAGGAGAAATCAAAGTCTCCACTTTGCCTGCAAAAGTAGCCCAGTTGCACCCTGTGAAGTGTCTGACAAAGGCAGAATGCTTGTGAGATTATAAGCCTAATGGTGTGGAGGTTTTGATGGTGTTTACAGCAAACTGAGACCTATTGTTTTGTGTGCTCATTGAAATATTCATGATTTAAGAGCAGTTTTGTAAAAAGTTCATTAGCATGAAAGGCAAGCCTATTTCTCCTCCTGTGAATGATCCTGTCAGCAGGGCTTCAGTTTCTAGGATTGCTAAAATATTAGAAAGCAGGAGAGGAGATATGCTTATTATGATCCTTGTGAGTACTTTAAGCAAAATCAAACGGACCAGAAAAGAAATTGTAAATATCGTGTCGTGTTCCCCCAAGATTAACCAAAAATCATCTGCTTATCTTTCTGGTTATCCGTTTAACTGTCTCCATTTTTTTTTTTTTAATTTAAAAATGCACTTTGTTTTCGCTTGTGAGTTACAGTCTGCTTATTTAATTACCACTTTGCAAGCCTTACAAGAGAGCACAAGTTAGCCTACATTTTTATATTTTTTAAGAAGACACTTTTAGATGCATCATGAGAACTCTAAGTTCAAAGCATCAAACGGATTCCACATCCGAGGACACGCCAAGTGCTGATTCTGTCAGGCACTGAATGTCAGACATTGAGTCATATGGAGGGAATGGTTTGGCTACTGATAGAGACATATAGATACTTTATCTGAAGAGTATTTTCGAAGAGGAGCAACTGAACACTGGAGGAAAAGAAAATGACACTTTCTTCTTGACAGAAAAGGAAACTGGTTCAGACTGGTGATACCGCACTGTATCTAAAAGTCAGAAAACACATTTTCTCCTCTGAAGTGGGGACTACTTTCTTACCTGTTTAAATAAACCAAAGCATACCGTGTGAACCAAACAATCTCTTTTCAAAGCAGGGTGCTTCTCCTGGCTTCTGGCTTCCATAGAAGAAATGGAGAAAAAAATATATCTATATTTTGTGAAAGATCAATCCATCTGCCAGAATCTAGTGGGATGGAAGTTTTTGCTACATGTTCATCCACCCCAGGCCAGGTGGAAGTAACTTAATTATTTTTTAAATTAAGCAGTTCTCGATCACCAAGGCACTTCTGAAAATCGCATTTTATTACCGTTTCAAACTATTTTTAAAAAATAAATACAGTTCACATACAGTGGTTTCTACATTCATGTGAAAACGATTTATTAGCCAGCACCAGATGCATGAGCTAATTATCTCTGAGTCCTTGCCTTCTGTTTGCCCACAGTAAACTCATTGTTTAAAAGCTTCAAGAACATTCAAGCTGTTGGTGTGTTAAAAAAAATGCATTGTACCGATTTGTACTGGTAGTTTATAAAATTTAATTAAAACACAGGCCACGAATGGAAGGTGGTATTGCACAGCTAATAAAATATGATTTATGGATATGACTGCTTTGTGAGTAAGAATGCCATTTTGTTTAGTTTTTGAAACAATATTTTGTGCATGGACCAGGGTTTCTTAGCCTTGGCACTACTGACTTTTTAGGCTAGATAACTTCGCTGTCGGGGGTTGTATACTGTGGGATGTTTAACCACTTGCCTGACCTCTACCCACTAGAGGCCAGGAGTTTTGACAACCCACCCAATTTTGACAACCAGTGTCTCCAGTCACGTTCAAATGTCCTTGGAGGGGAACTCACCCCTGGTTAAGAACCCCTGGGCTAGAGGGAGAAGAGAACCACAATGCAAAATCTGAATTACTTATACATTAACTTGTATGTTTTCATTAGAGGAAATTGAAAAATTATTTCCAAGGCCCCTTTCAATTCTGTGCTTAATATTTTCATGTGTGGCTGGGAACTGTCTCTAATGCCTGTAATCACAGCACTTTGGGAGGCCAAGGTGGGAGGATCACTTGAGCCTGGGAGTCTGAGGTGAGACTGTCCAACATAGTGAGACCCTATGTCTACAAAAAATAAATTACAAAATTAGGTGTGGTGGTACATAGTTGTAGTTGCAACTACTCAGGAGGCTGAGGTGGGAGGATCACTTGAGCCCAGGGGGTCGAGGTTGCAGTGAGTCCTGATTGCACCACTGCACTCCAGCCTGGGCAACAGAGTGAGACATGGTCTCAAAAATATATATTTTTTCACATGCTCTGATGATATTAGTGATTTGAGAACTGGCCTGTCTCTGCCTTGGTTCTGATGGATTTGTGGTGACTGACCTGCATGCTCTTGCCCATATCCTCCCAGTGTCAGGAGGATGCATTTTTCTTTTTTCTTTTTTTTTTGGAGACAGAGTTTCAGTTTTGTTGCCCAGGCTAGAGTGCAATGGTGTGAATCTCAAATCACCACAACCTCCACCTTCCAGGTTCAAGGGATTCTCCTGCGTCAGCCTCCTGAGTAGCTGGGATTACAGGCATGTGCCACCACATCCAGCTAATTTTGTATTTTTAGTAGAGATGGTTTCTCTATGTTGGTCAGGCTGGTCTTCAACTCCCAACCAAAGGTGATTTGCCCACCTCGGTCTCCCAAAGTGCAGGGATTATGGGTGTGAGCCACCACACCTGGCCGGGAGGATGCATTTCTAACAAGGCTGGCAGTGGCAATTCAGTATTTTGACTGTGGATCTGGACGCCATCCACACTATAGTCTGGGCTCATAGATGCCCAACACAGAGGTAAGAATTGGGTTTCTTTTTTCTTGCCCACCTTTTAGGGGTTACCTATGCAGACTTGTTACATGGTTAAAATGTGTGTTGCAGGGGTTTGGTGTGCAGTCCTTTGTCACCCATGTAATAAGCGCAGTACCTGCTGTTTTTCAATCCTCACCCTCCTCCCACAGTCCACCCTCAAGTAGGCCTGGGTGTCTTTTGTTCCCTTCTTTGTGTTCATGGGTTTTTATCATTTAGTTCCCACTTATAACTGAGAACATGCATTGTTTCGTTTTCTGTTTCTGTGTTAATTCGCTTAGGATAATAGTCTTCCCATTCCATCCATGTTGCTCCAAAAGACATGATTTTGTTCTTTTTCATGGCTGTGTAGCTAATTGTTTTTTTAAGTTGTGGAGAGTAGCTGAAGAGCAGATGAAACTGCCTGGTGTTAAACTATGGTCGGTCTGTCTTTTTTAAAGCTTCTTCAGGTAAAACAGTTTTATCAATGGGCAGAGGCCCTCTTCAACAACGTGCTAGAGGAGAATACCCGCATTGCCTGCCCAAGACGTGTATAAAAGAAGGGTTGTAGAAGGGCCCACCAGAACATGAGAATTCGGCGGCTGGAATCTAAACTCAGCAAAGAAAAGCAGTTCCAGAACAATGGTTTGAAGAACCCGGTCCTATTGCACATGTGCAAGGATGATGCTGAGGAAGCAGTGAGTCTCTACTCTCCGTTCCTATCCCTAAATTGCCCAGTGACCAGTGCAGGCCATTTTACTGAACTGAGCTCTAATATATGGGGGTTTCCTCCAGGCAGTGGTGTACTGGTATAGCCTCGTGGGAGCCAGTTTTAAGCATTTTTTCCCAGTCCTCACTCTGTGTTGACAGGCTGGTAGCTTGAATTCCATCCTGGTGGGAATATGTACACCATGGAAACTGGCAAATGCTGCAGATCAGCCATTCTCACCACCCTCAGGCCCCTGGGTTTGGCCCATTGTTAAATATTAAATAACACATCATTGCCTCCAAGTGACACACCTGGGCTCCCTGAGCTCTGTCTTTTCTGCATTCATCTATTTCCTGGCCCCTCTTTGTATTTGTAAATGTGGTCGACTGCCCCTTTCCACATGAGTGATGAAGATCAGGCCTAGGAAAATAGCTATCCAGAAACTAATTTTACTAATGTCTTTGTTTCAGGAAAAATCCTCTTATCTAATTGTATCTAATCAAGGTTCAGTGCAGTATAGTAGCTGATATCATAGTTTTCCCAGCCAGGCAAACTGGGTTCAAATTCCAGTTATTTCACTTGCATCTTACATGATCTTAAAGGAGTCCCTTGACATCTCCGTACCTTGGTCTCCTCATTCAGGATGATGGATGTAATCCCTTGTATATCACACAATTGTTTTAAAGATTAAATGGGTTCGTATGTATGAAGCACTTAGGACATGTCAGGTACACCGTAGGTATTTAGTTACTGGTATTCAACACAATTCCTCACGTACAACTGTGTATCTGACAATGTCTGTTAAGCTTCTTGTTATGCCCAGTACCACTTGGAAATAATTAGATGGCCATTATGGACTATCCAGTAAAGATTATGAAGCCATTGGGAACACTGTTGTTGTTTTTGTCATTCTGAAAAGTTTATCTGAGGAGAAGGTTTACTAGGAGCGTGAAATTTAATGGGTAATTTCTACCTTACTTTCCAGGCTCAGTAATATGGAGTTGATACCCCCCTAGGCAGTTGGGAGGCTTTACAGGTTTTTGAAGTCAGGAGCATAGCTAGGAACCTTATGTTCATAACCCCAACCTTCTAAGCTAGATAATGTAATTACTTTCATTTTCCAGGTGCAGAAAATGAGGATCAGAAATGTTGAAGAGCTTGCCTAGGGATCCAGTCTGCAAGCAGCCAGCTTCAGGGCTCTTTTGACTGTGATTGCCTCTGACCATGACCCATCACATGGCCAGCTCCAGATGGATTGGAAGGTCTGCGGGAATGAGCTATGGCCTACGGTGAGTCCCCAGCCTGTTCTTTTTGTTCTTGGTTCCCCCACTGTTTCTCTGGTCTCTAGTCCCACCTGAGAAATTTAACAAGGAAGGAGAACCTGCTAATACAGTGATCCAGGAACAGCTAAGGCACTTGGCTGCACCCTCCAGCTGCTGTGCAATGACCAGCAGTGTTGGGGCTCCATTTGGGATCAAAGCCCTGGAATCTGGCTCTCATGCAGAATTCCAGCATGTTACATTGAAAGTGATTTGATTTGAGTAGGAGGGGATAGCAGGTGAAAATACTTGCTTTTTTTTTTTTTTTTTTTTGAGACGGAGTTTCGCTCTTGTTACCCAGGCTGGAGTGCAATGGCGCGATCTTGGCTCACCGCAACCTCCGCCTCCTGGGTTCAGGCAATTCTCCTGCCTCAGCCTCCTGAGTAGCTGGGATTACAGGCACATGCCACCATGCCCAGCTAATTTTTTGTATTTTTAGTAGAGACGGGGTTTCACCATGTTGACCAGGATGGTCTCGATCTGTTGACCTCGTGATCCACCTGCCTCGGCCTCCCAAAGTGCTGGGATTACAGGCTTGAGCCACCGCGCCCGGCTGCTTTTTAAAACATAAAAAAAAAAAAAAAATAAGACTTGATACTGTTTCTGAGAACTGATTAGAGATAATGACCTTGGGCAGTATCTTAGCAGGGCAGGGGTATTTTACTCCCCACACACATCAATTAACTGGCAGCTTTGTGTGATCCATATTCTGATTAGCTTTATATTTTAATTCAAAGCTGTTTCTCCTGGCAGGGCTCAGTGCTTTGCTGTTGCTGCCAAAAACGATGGGGATGGTGCCAGTTGGTTGGGGGGTTTTGATGGGAGTTTTTATTCAACGTACAGAATATGTTCTTTCCTGTCAGCAGAGGTGCCTTTCAAACTGTGCATGATCCTTCGAACATGCCCTCTGCAGTAGTCACCCTCAGTGTCTCCTCGGCTGTGTCTGGCTTGTTTGCTATTCCAGAAAGAAGCCCTATGGAACCGTAGGGGAGGAGGGGCAGGGCAGGGCTGCCTTGGGGATGGTCACAGCCTGCGAAAGGCGGGCATTGCTCTGGGGAGAGAAGTAGGACTGTGCTCCTTCAAAAACCTTCTCCAGCCTCCAGTCACCCCCGGGCATGAGGGTATAACTTGTTCTTTATTAGCCTCAAATGAAGCTATGTCACAATCACAGCCCTGGCATGTGGGGCTGCCAGGAGCAGCAGGGTGTGGCCTGGTTGGGAAGCTTTTCTCTAGCACTGCCCCACCATTGGAAGGGCACCCCTGGAAGACAAGGCATTTGCCATTCTGTTTGGTTATTGAGGTGCAGGCCCATGGAGTGTTCCCAGGGTCTCGACTCCACTGGTGGGAAGATGTCATCAAGAAACATCCCTCCAGTTGAAGAAAAGTCAAAGCTGATTTAGACTGAGGAGGACAGAATGTGGGGGAGCTTACTTGGCAAGGGCATTGTCATAGCTGGGAGAGAGGCCGAGTTCATCCCAGAGGGAGCTGGGTTTGTCATGTCTCCTGGTCCAAATGGGAGGCAAATACTTGGAGATTTGTAATCAGGAATCCCAGGGCAACAGAGCCAATTTTGACCATGGCTGATTTGGGGGTAAAAACTGGTTACTACTAATTTAGCAATTGTCAAAATCAGACATTAGAAAAGCCCCCTCTGTGCCGCTTCAGATACAGACCAAGTGAGCTGATTCTCTGCAGGTCAACTGGTAAATAAATGTATTGTGTGGTTTGCCATTATAGCCATACTCTTCAGAAGTTTCTTTCCTTCTTAAAATTCATCCCAGAAATTCTAGGAAACAAAGATAGAAAATACAAAGCCCATGAGTTGAAGAGGGGGAAGGTTGGAGTGCAAGGATCCTGGCTTTTTTGAACTCATAATTTACTAGGAAAAGGAAAGTGCAATCATCCAATTACCAGTTATAGAGAGCTTGCTTTCTTTTGTCTTTTTTAATTGTAGAGACAGGGTCTCACTCTGTCACCCAGGCTGGAGTACAGTGGTACAATCATTGCTCATTGCAGCCTCAAACTCTTGGGCTTGTGATCCTCCAGCCTCAGCCTCCTGAGTAGCTGGGACTACAGGCACATGCCAACCATGCCTGGCTAATTTTATCTTTTTTGTAGAGATGGGGGTCTCACTATGTGGTCCAGGCTGGTCTCAAAATCCTGGGCTCAAGCATCCTACTGCAGCAGGGTAGAGCAGGAGGCCAGACGCAGGGGACTTGCAGGTGGCCTGATAGAGGCTTGATATGTCTGTGAGCATCTGGAAATATGGCAGCAGGCAGAAAATCTTAGATGACTACGAGAAAGATTTCAGAATTGTATTGAGAGTTGGGGGAGAATAGAATCTAGATGGGCAGGGAGTAGCATTTGGGCACAGTCCCAGGGAGCCAGGGTCTGCAGACCAGAGCCCCTGGGCTTGAGAACCTAGGCAGTAACATGAGGCAGGCAGGTCAAGGTGCTGGGCTTGAGGAAGCAACAGGAGGAAGAGACCAGGATCAGAGTTTGGACATCTTCACCTTAGACCATAATTCAGGATAGGTATAGGCAGCACTGAGACCACAGCAAGCTTGGGTGAGAATTCAGGCCTCCTGAACACCAGTCAGTTGAAATCAGTTTCTGAAGTCTGTAAATTATTCTCCTTCCCTAAGAATTTCAAGGATTACTAATGCCGTCATATCATCCAACACTGGATAGTGTACGCCTCTATCGGCAACCAACAGGATAAACTAGTCCAGAACCCACATCTGCTCCCCTTTGTAATACTGGGTTGATTCAGTTGGGTCACTTCCTGCTTTCTAAATCACCTTCTAAATCTTCTTTTAGTAGGATGTTCTTTGTGTGGTTATATCTGGATATGGCCACGCTTATTTCCTACAAGATAACTGTAAGCACAGAATGGTACCAGAATCTTTTTTTTCCCCAAGACAAGAGTCTTGCCCTGTCATCCAGATTGGAGTGCAGTGGTGCAATCCCAGCTCACTGCAACCTCTGCCTTCCAGGTTCAAGCAATTCTTCTGCTTCAGCCTCCCAAGAAGCTGAGATTACAGGTACATGCCACCATGCCCACTAGTTTTTGTATTTTTAGTAGAGACAGGGTTTTACCATATTGTCCTGGCTGGTCTTGAACTCCTGACCTTGTGATCCACCCACCTCGGCCTCCCAAAGTACCACACCAGTGTGGTACTAGAATCTTACGTCTTCCTAAGTATTTGTGACAAGTATTTGTGAGAAGCACTGGAAACTTAACATTTGAGAATTGGATGAAAATAATAAAGATCACCCAGTTAAATCACAGTTCAGAAGCAAAAAAATGAGGCTCAGAGAGATAAAATGTTCTGTCCAAGATTACACAGTAAATGGTGGTAACAGATAAGTTTTGCAATAATGCCATGATTATTGAATCATAGAAACAAAAGCTAAGAGATAAGTCCTTACATAGTTAAACAGCATAAACCACATGGAACATTTCAAGAAAGTTAAACAATGATCTATGTTTAAAAGCTATCTTGGCCTGGCATAGTATCTCACATGTGTAATCCTAGCACTTTGGTAGACTGAGGCAGGAGGATTGCTTGAGGCCAGGAGTTCAAGGTTGAAGTGAGCCATGATCTCACTACTGCACTCCGGCCAGGGTATCAGAGCAAGACCCTGTCTCTCAAAATCATCATCATATTTTCTCATTAGAATACACACACCAACCATCCCCTTCTCTAGTTACATTTTATAGTGAGTGCTGTACGCAACCAACAAGCTCGTAATCACTCTGCTATATCATTCTGCTTTCATTTAAAGTCAATGTAAAAGAGTGCTGACCTACAGAGTTAGGCCACAGGTAGTCAATCTCCATCCTCCCAGAAGAATGATCTCCAGTGGCCCAGAGGCTGTACCCCTGATTGGGGCTGGACCGAGGAAGGTGGCAGGTTGGGGTGCAGCAGGGCATAGGATATGTGACCCAGGGCTAAACAGAGCTTGCTGGAAGGTTTTTCTTATATCCCATTTCTACTTCATTGTGAGAATGGTGGATGGGGCAGCAATGAATGGGTCGATCTTGTGTGTCAGGTTACATAATTACGTAAACGACTGTATTAGCTTTCCGGGGCTGCAGTAACAAATCAGCATGAACTCAGCAGCTTAAAGCAACAGAAATTTATTCTCCCAGTTGTGGAGGCTGGAATTCTGAAATCAGGGTCATGCTTCCTTCTAAGGCTCTGGGGCAAACCTGTCCCATTCCTCTCTCCTGGCTTCTGCTGGTGTCCCTTCCCTTGCGGCTGCCTCACTCCAATCTGCCTCTTGTCCCGTTTGTCTTCCCGCTGCATTTTTATTTCTAAACCTCTCTCTTCTGAGGATGCAAGTCATGGGAATTGGGGCATACCCTAATCCAGCATGACGTCATCTTAACTTGACTACATCTGCAAAGACCCTATTTATTTCCAAACAAGATCAATTTCATGGGAATAGGGGGTTAAGACTTCACCAATATTTTGAGGGAATACAATTCAACCACAAGTAGCATCCAAACATCCTGCTTATTCTATTCTTGCCTTTATACTATTTATTAAAAAAAATACATGTGTGGGTGCTTTATCCATTTGGTACACTCTAGAGTAGAGCCAGAGGGGGCCAGGCAAGCCCTGGCCCCATTCTCCAGAACAGGGAAACAAACTCAGGGATGTTTGCTCACTTTCCTGCAGTCCATATGTATCTTTATGTATGTTAAGCTTCTCATCCTATGTTTTAACACTTCTCGTTCCATTTACATTCATGACTTCTGTTTCTCTATGTCTATCAAGTCCTGGTTCCAACATGTACAATGAGTGAGGTGTGTTTCAAGCATCATCACAGCCAGGACAGGCTTTTTTGCCAGCATTCCAAAGCCAACATGGAACTTTGTATCAACAGGCCCCTAAGACCTCCAGATTACAGAAGGAGTGCAGGGGTCATATGATAGTAGAGGAAGATACCGGTTTTCAAGTACACCTTAATGTCTAAAAGGTTTCTGTTTCTTCTTTATCTTTTGTACATCATTAAGGTCATACCCTTCATAATCGGTAGTTGCTGAAATTGGGACTCTTCTCCCTTTACTTTTAGAGTGCATAGGAGCAGAGGTCATTTTCTCTTGACATTGAACTCCAGTATTTGTGCAGGAGAGAGGTGTCAGTGAGGACTCCATGGATACTTCTGGTTGATCAGTATTGGCTCTGCTGCACAGTGATTTTGGCTTCACACATAAATGTTTCAGTGGTGTTTGTCCAGGGAAAAGCCCAGTTGGAGAATGAGGATGACCCCAATAAAGGCTGTCACTCAAACAGCTCTAGGTAGTCGGGCAGCTGGTTTTGCTGACCACAGGGATAGAGGAGCAGCTCCTTCCCCAGGGACGTGATGGGTTCTTCCTGTCAATCAGAAGGGACAGGATCAGACAGAGTGAGTAGTAACCACGTGCTCTTCCTAATTCCTCAGAGGACATTACCACCTGCCTACCCTTGATTTACACAAAACTTTCTTGGTTTGTGATCATCTTAAGAGGCATTTGTTCTTTTTTTGAGGTGGAGTTTCATTCTTGTTGCCCAGGATAAAGTGCAATGGTGCTGTCTTGGCTCACTGCAACCTCTGCCTCCCAGGTTCAAGGGATTCTCATGCCTCAGCCTCCCAAGTGGCTGGGATTACAGGTGACTGCCACCATGCCTGGGTCATTTTTTTGTATTTTTAGTGGAGACAGGGTTTCACCATGTTGGCCAGGCTGATCTTGAACTTCTGACCTCAGGTGATCTGCCCAAAGAGGCATTTTTCTTATCCACACACTGCCAGGTACTCTCTTTCCCTTTGGGGCTTGAGTTCTAACTTAAGACTGTGCTCATATGTCAGGGGTCCCCAGTCTCAGGGCCACGGACCAGTACCAGGCTATGGCCTGTTAGGAAGTGGGATAGCAAGAGGGGAGAAGTGAGTGAACAAAGCTTCGTCTGTATTTCTATCTTCTCCCTGTTGTTTACATTACTGCCCGAGTTCTGCCTCCTGTCCCATCAGTGGCATTAGATTCTCATAGGAACACAAAATTTATTGTGAACTGTGCATGTGAGGGATCTGGCTTGTGTACTCCTTTTGAGAATCTAGTACCTGATGATCTGTCACTGTCTCCCATCACCCCCAGATGGGACCATCTAGTTGCAGGAAAACAAACAAGCTAGGGGCTCCCACTGACGATACACCATGTTAAGCTATATAATTACTTCATTATATATTGCAATGTAACAATAATAGAAATAAAATGCACAAGAAATGTAATGTGCTTAAATCATCCTGAAACCATCCCCCCCAACCCCTACCTAGTACAGGGAGAAACTGTCTTCCAGGAAACTGGTCCCTGGTGTCAAAAAGGTCGGGACTGCTGTCATATGTGATCCATGTGGGTACCGTTTTTCTTTCTTTTTTTTTTTTTAAGAGCATCTCCCGTATTTGCCACAGTGATCTTCCCTGAGTATTTAAAGAGGAACTAGGTTCTATTATAGAGGAATTAGAATTAAAAATCCCGATTATCAGGAAGAATTAACCAAAACAATCCCCCCAGCACTTGTCTTGGTCCTTTTCCTCTTAATTGTCTTTCATGGTTAGAGCTGCTACAAGACAGTAACTCACGAGGCAGATTGAGGTTAGGCATTGCTTTACCTTGTGATATTCCACCAGATCTGCCAGGGTGGCATGCTGCAGCTGGTCCACGCCCAGGAAGCTGTAGGAGTCTGCAGAGGCATCTATGAGGAAATGTTTACAGCCATCCTCCGACAGATAGGACAGGGCGTAGCCTTTGATCCTTTCACTGACTCGGATGAGGAAACTGCCGGGCACACCTGTGCTCAGAAGTAGTTCATTTGCATTCTTGAGTGTGAGAATTCCTGTGGCAAAGCAAAAAAGGAAGGTATTACAGCCAGATCATTACCCACACTCTCCTCTGTTAAATCCAGCTGCATGAATAAAGAGTCAGTGACACCTAAATAAGACACAACAAGAGCAATTTTAAATCTGTTTTGGGCTTCTTAGGAATATGGTTAAATGTTCTTCTGGTATTTGCTAATGAGACAAGAATAGGTTATAGAGGCAAACTGTATACGTGAGAGCTTAAATGTCAACCTTAAGAATGTTTTTCCACTCATACACCCATTTATAGCAACACAGGTGTTAGGGTTTATGTGAGTCTAGCAGGACACCTTGATGGTCATCCTTGGAGTGTCAGATCTGGAAGGGGACTTAAAGAGACTCTCTCTAGGCTGCCTCAGTTTACCAACAAGGACTCAATGGCCCTGGGAGTGATTTGATTTGGTCTATGACAGTGGTTCTCAACCAGGACAGTGTCTGAAAGGCATCTTTAGTTGTCATGGGTGGGGGATGCTGCTAGCACTTAATGGATAGAGGCCAGGGATGCTGCTAAACAGCCTGTGATACATAGAACAGCCCCATACTGCAAAGAAGCATCCAGCCCCAAATATCAGTAGTGCTGGAGTTGAGACTCCCTGGTGTGGGAGGTTCAGCAATTTAGTGACAGAGCCAAGTCAGATTCAGTTCTATAAAGTACCTTAGACTGTAGCTACTGCTAAATGATACTACACAAGCATTTAAAGGACTAAAACTATATATTGTATGCATGTGTCTTAAAACATGCCTATGAAGACATAGTATGAAGTTATATAGAGATACAGCGTAGATGCCTCATGAATTCTTACTCCAGACCAGCCTTTTCCCCAATTAGTCCAAACTCATGAGGTCTGACTCATGTTCTAAATTTTTTATTCCCATCGTAATTCATCTATGAATAGATAATGCTCTAAAACTCATAGAAAGAGCAGAAACACATCTTGGAAAGACAGAGAAGCCAATGAATTATTCAGTGAGCTGTGATCTGAGGGAGGAACAGCGTTCTACTTGTGCCCTTTTTCATTTTGGCAGACAAAGCTCTTGCCTTCTCTTGTTCCACAGTTGGCTCCCTGTTGATACTCAGTACCATATTATTAGGAAAACAAAACAATAACAGAACCACATGGAAAGGCAAGGGGCGACCACAGCCCTTTGGTCTTGTTAGTATAGTTAATTGAGAAGTGAACTGTCTCCAGAGTAAAATGTAAAATAAAACCATTTCTGTTCTTTTTCTGTAAACAGACCTTTAATGAGAGGAGGATTTTATAATCAAACACCACATGTTCTTACTCATAGGCAGGTGTTGAACAATGAGAACACAAGGAGGGGAGCATCACACCCTGGGGTCTGTTGGGGGAGGGACAGTGGGGAGGGATAACATGGGAGAATGCCAGATACAGGTGACAGGGGTGGGTGGAGGCAGCAAACCACCTTGTCATGTAAGTGCCTATGAGGAAGAACATGTGGTTCTTCCCTGCATGATCTGCACATGCCCCAGAACCTAAAGTACAATTTTTCAAAATTAAAAGATAAAAATTGTTGGTTTTCTCTTAGCCGAGATCAACCAACCAGCCCTTCTACTGCCTCTTTTCCTGTTTCTGAT
Source organism: Callithrix jacchus (assembly GCF_049354715.1). Lineage (NCBI taxonomy): Eukaryota > Metazoa > Chordata > Mammalia > Primates > Cebidae > Callithrix > Callithrix jacchus. Next base: position 22,119,938 of record NC_133514.1, read on the forward strand.
TTAGGAGGATACAGACCCCAGGAACCCTACTGCAGAGTCCTGGTGTATGAAGGTCGACCCACTGTGAGACCTGCAGGTAAGAGCTGGGAGTGGGTGAAAAGGTCTGACAGCCTTCCCCACTTGCAGATAGTCAGTGTCCCTGAAACAGACCATGGCCTTGCTCCTAGGGGCTGTGGCTCTATTACACTCATTCCTAGCAGATGACTAATGTACATGCATTGCACACATCATGTCCAGTTGCTTTTCCACACCTTCCCCGCTGAGACAGACCACCAGACACTGCAGGCACCATGGACACTGACCGAGCCTCTTGGTTCAGATGCTCCGCTATCCACATTAGGTACTCAAATCATGGCTATCAAAGTTCCAGCAGATCCGGGCTGGCTGCTTCTGTTTGTCTCTTTTCCCTTCCTAAGTATCCCTGGTCCCACTGATAAATGACAAATGACAACCATACGTTGAAACAAGGTGCTAGGTAGCAGTCCATGCAGGGACTGCACATGACAAATCTCTAAAGACACTGTATGAGACTGATTCTGAAACCCAGGGATGGTTTTCAATGACCCTGAAAAGTCCCCTTCCAAAACAAGGGAACATGTTTGGAGAAGCAGCAGCGTCCTGGAAAAAGATTTCTCCCTCCTCCTAGATTGCTGGCTCACTGTGAAATTCCAGGCTGTTTCAACAGGTGGAGCAGATGTTATAATTTATGACATCTGGAAGTTATCCAGATAAATCTGGATTCCTAAAATCAAAGCTATTCTGGAAAATTATAACCAAACCTGGGATAACTACAGTCAAATTCCTTTTAAGATCAAGTTGTAGAATTACTATAACTCAAACTTTCCAAAAGCCTCTTAGCCTTATACAGAGATCTTGGCACCATGTAATCTCCTGGGACACCAGGACACAATCAGACACGTTTGTGGCAAAGCACAGATCATTGTGGAAACTCCTTGTACACCATGGGACAGAGGGCAGGTTCAAAAGGAAAGTGCTCTGGAGGTAAGGCTTTGATTGATGCAAGAAGTAGTTTCTGTCTTTGCTTTTTTTGCTTTATAAGAGGATTACTATTCCTTAACAGCAAACTGGCTTGGTACAGCTAAATACACAGGTCACTGTACAATTTGTCATGAATCCATCAAGGGCAGTGTGTGCATTTGGGGTGCCCTGGCTGTAATCACTGCCAAGCAATGACCTGTATCTGCTGGGATAGGGAATTCTTGAGTACAAAATCAAAATCCAATGTTTGTTAGATATTGATCACTGCACACTATCATTTTCTCTCTCTTTTTTAAAACAGTCTTGCTCTGTCACTCAAGCTGCAATACAGTGGCACAATCTGGGCTCACTGCAACCTTTGACTCCTGGGTTCAAGCAATTCTCATGCCTTAGCCTCCTGAGAAGCTGGGATTACAGGTGCCCACCATCATGCCTAGCTAATTTTTGTATTTTTTGTAGAGATAGGAGTTCACCACGTTGGCTAGGCTGGTCTCAAACTCCTGGCCTCAAATGATCTGCCTACCTCAGCCTCCCAAAGTGCTGAGATAATAGGGGTGAGCCACTGTGCCTGGCCTCAGTCTGCCTTTTAATAATGCTTATCCTCTGAATTGCCCCTTGCACAACTCTAAGAATTCTGAAGCAGGGGTCTTCACTCTGGCCCCTAAAGGCCATGACACATTGGTGCTGCTCTCCTCTCACCTGCTCTCTCCACTCATCTTAAAAGAATCAAATCTGAGGTCATAGGAGGATTTCTGTGCAAATGAAAAGGGGTAAATAATTTTTTTAAGACAGGGTCTTACTCCATGGCCCAGGCTGGAGAGCAGTGGCATGATCGTGGCTCACTGCCGCCTTGACCTCCTGAATAGCTGGGACCACAGGCCCATGCCACCACACCTGGCCAAGTTTTTGTAGAGATGGAGATTCACCGTGTTACCCAGGCTAGAATATTCTAGTCCATCAGTTCAGTGAACCAGATTTTCACCCGGACAGCAGTCTGTAGATTATAGAGCTGAATCCAGGCAGGGACTGGCAGAAGAACTCTGGTAGCCCAGAAGAAAGCAGATGTTACTCTGTGAGGTCTGATGGGCAGCGTCTGGCCCTGAAGAGCCTGAGGCAGAGCAGGAACCAAAATTCCTGAGAGCCTGCACACCAGCACCAGCATAGGGATCCATCACAGCTGGAGGAGGTCCCACTCCTCTGTGTGTGATGCCAAGGCTCCCCCTAGAACTTTGTGATAATGAAAATATTGCCACATGTGCTACTGAGCACTGAAATGGGGGCTAGTGTGGCTGAGGGATGCAATTCTTATTTGTGATTCATTTTGATGTGAAAAGCCACATGTGTTTAGGGGCTACCATAATGGGACAGTATAGCTCTGAACCTCTCTGAACATTTTGCCCAGAAGAACTACTTTTCGCATGGGAGCGGGCAAACAGACCCAAGATCCTGGAAGTAACTCAAACCCCGGCAGGCGCCAGTGGAAATCAAAGTGGCAACAACTGTCCCACAGGGCAGTTCAGTGGTATCTTTCTCTGTGGCTTCCTCTTGGAAAACTCCTCCTCACATCATGCCCCTTGCCTCTGAGACCCCTCTAAGTAGCCTCAAGACTCCAAGAGCACAACAGGCAACTACAAAGGTCCAGTCCTGGACATGGGTAGTGGGAAGCCTGGGGCTTCCGGGCATAGCCACTCCCATCCTGTGATAGTGTCAGGATGAGGACTCAAGTGCATCATCTGCAAAGATCCAAGTAAGAGCTTGGGGCTAATGGACTAGTCTCCGCATTATTGGCAGAACACAGTGACATTTTTGCAGGAAGTCTGCTGCACTGAGTAATTTATGAGAAAAGTCAGGGTCTTCCAGGAAAGAACGTTCGCAGAAAAGCTAGCGCTTCCCAAGTCCAGATTTATGTGTGGAGTTTTAGCCTCTTTGTTTCATCTTCTCCAGTAGTTTTACAATCTGAACAAGTACTAAACAATTTTAGAGGGGGGACATGGAGAATAATTTGGACAAAAGGTATTTTTTTTAATGACATTAATGTAGGTGAAGCCTTCATGCTGAAAGGGGCCCTGCCAGCGAATGGACTTCCAGCTGTCCTCCTCTGCCACACGCAAGCCGTGATATATTGTTATTGCTGGCCACAGCCTACCCACTCCATAAAATGAGTGAATCATGCATGTAAATGAGGCAGGATATATATGTCATCTGAGGTTTAGGAACAAAAACCTTTTAGAAACCACATAAATAACTACTTTATGCTTTGTGAAGACAGAAGCTTGGAAATCCCTTTGTGACAAGTGGGCAGAATTTTGATGGCCCCACAATTAAAAAATCTCCATTGTTCAGCAAAACAGTCGAAGGACAGATGACCACTTAGGGGCAGCAACTCATAGGTCCGCTAGGATCTTAGGCTAAAAGAAATTTTGAGAAGCCTCTATGAGCCTTTACTAACGCAAACTATTAAGTGACCTACGCTCAGTCTGGGGTGGTATCTGGTCCCTATATTGAAGGAGCTGTGCATGACAAACTGTCTTGAGTAGAAGAAGGGAAGCTAGGAGGAGTGAGACACAGGATTCCACCTTAACAACCATCTCTAGGGAACAACAATTCCACAGAACAACTACCTCCAAGAGGTTCAGACTGATCCCTTAAGGAGTCAGTGTGATGTATCAAAAACTAGAAGAAAGCAAAATAGCTGAAGTGTGGCCAAGCATGGTGGCTCACGCCTGTAATCCCAGCACTTCGGGAGGCCAACGTGGGAGGATCACTTGAGATCAGGAGTTTGAGACCAGCCTGGCCAATATGCTGAAACCTTGTCTCTATTAAAAATATAAAAATTAGCTGGGCTTGGTGGGGGTGTGCCTGTAATTCCAGCTAATCGGGAGGCTGAGGCAGGAGAATCATTTGAACCTGGAAGGTGGAGGCTACAGTGAGCTGAGATGGCACCACTGTACTCCAACCTGGGTGGTGGAGCAAGGCTCTGTCTCAAAAGTGTGAACTATACTGCTATCCCACAAATGTAAAAGGGATGTGTTTGCTAAGTAACTTAAAATACTGGAACCAAAGCACTGGGAGGGCAGGTTCAGCTATATGCTGTAACTGTAAAAGACAGCCATAAGAAAGAAATCAGCATGGAAAGATTTCATTTACAGTCTAATTACATCCACATTTGAATAAGAATGTTCATTAAAATTCAGAAGAATAATGATCAAATATTGATAAAGCAAATGTGTGAATTTTTGTTTAAAAATTCTTTTCAATTAGAAAATTCCTAAATCATAAACTTGTTTATACACAGATTTCTATCTTTTTACCGATCTTCCCCCTCCCAGTCCCTGCCAATTTCTAAGCTCCAATATATTGCTGTATTTTTAGTAGAAGTAGGAAAACGTTGATAGAATGAAGAAATGAACCTATGAGTTTCTGGAGAGAACTTCAGGATCTCAGTTTTGTTCTTTGTCCCTTTCTTGTGGAAGTTTAAAAGCATGTTAGCAGGTAAAATGAATTATGTATCTACACACTTTGGAAACTCATAATCTGAAGCCAGAATAACTAGGATGACTCTTCACTCATCAGGATGTTCAATTTAGCTAGAAGGGCTTTCCAACATTTATTACTTACTTTACAAATATTACAGATTACAAGGTTCGGTCTTACAGAATGTTGGAATATTGCAATCAGATGCAAGAATAAAATGAATAAAACAAGGATTGCATTTGAAGGTCAAGACAGTCCTGAACTGAAAAAATGGGAGTTCAAGGACAGTGGGATAAGAAGAGATGAAGGGTGACAAAGATAATAAAACAATCATTCTTCTGCAAACAAAATCAAGCAGACTTAAGCAATTACAGTATTTAGAAGATTATAAATCTAGAAAACGGGAGCTATTACTTTAGCAATGCTAGGACTCACCCCTGTCTCTTTGCACCATCCCTCCCAAACCCAAGCTCAACTTTAACCTGCGTTGCCCTGCAAAATGCCCAAAAAACTTCTTTTTTGGTAAGGGTGTTGACCCTCTGTCTTTCCAAATTACTGTTGCCTTCTCAGGTGACCTCCTAGCAGGCCCTAAATAAATACCTGTGGAGATAGCATGGGAAAGTGTTTGCAGTCATGACAATCTATTTTATTCAAGTGCTGCTTACTTACACTGTTACTCAAAACAATACTTTATGACAGGATTATGATTATGATGAAAGGTAGGGGAACAGGAAGGGTGATCTTTAACTGCACAATTCTGATAAATCAAAATAACAAATACCACATATTAGGTACTCTTGCAAGCACTTCACATATATTAGCTGATTTACTTTATAAAAACAACCCTATGACATAGATATATTAGTACTCTCATTTTACAGAGAAGAAAACCCAACTCAAACCTAGGTGACCTAGTCATTACATTTTAAAATCCCCTTTTTTATTTTTCCCCTTTTAGGAGCCAGACATTACAAATTATGACATTGAAAAATAACTGCATCTATGGAGAAAATTATGACTATGCATAGCAATGGAAAGGCACAGGCTCAAAACAGAAGAGCTTAAGTTTATACCTCTGGCTGATCCTTGACACAGGGAAAGCTTGTAACAATAAAAGCAAAAAAATAGTAAACGTTGGGGAAGGGGAAGAATCAGATTCCCAGAATTACCATATTATTACATTCAAATACCCAGTTTTCAGTCAAAAAATCACAATGCATAAAAATAAAAAGGAAATATGGCACATTCAAAGGAAAACCAATTATTAGAAACTGTCCCTAAAGAAGACCTGATGATAGATCTACTCAAAGACTTTATGCATACACAAAATGGAAATATAAAGAGAAAACCTAAAAGAAACTAAAATCCTAGAGCTGAAAGTACAACTGAAATGGAAAATTCACTAGAGGACTTCAGAGGCAGGTTATGAAGGCAAAAGAATGAATTTGAAGACAGGGCATTATCGAGTAGAGGAAAAGAAAGGCAAAAATGAAGAATAGTGAACATAGCCTAAGGGACCTATGGCATAGCACCAAATGACCCAATATACATTTTTGTGGAAATCTCAGAAGGAGAAGAAAACTTCCCAAACTTGATGAAAGACATTAACATAAACATCCAAGAAATTTAATAAAATCCAAGTAAGTTGAACTTAGAGACCCCCACTGAGATGCAGTACAGTCAAAGATTGGCCAGGTGTGGTGGTATATACGTATGGCCCCAGCTACTTACCAGGCTGAGGTGGGAGGATTGCCTGAACCTGGGAGGAGGAGGCTATAGTGAGCCGAGATCACATCACTACACTCCAGCCAGGATGATAGAGTGACCCTGTCTCAGGGAGAGAAAGAATCCTCAAAGCAGCGAGAGAAGCAACTCATCACATACAAAGGATAGTCAATAAGATTATCCCAAGACTTCTCATCAGTAGCATTGGAGGACAGAAGGCAGTAGACCAATAAAGAGTCTCCTCAACTTATCTTATGATGGGGTTACATCCTGATAAAGCCAGTGTGAGTTAAGAATATGTTAAGTCAGAAATGCAGTTAATACACCAAACCTACTGAACATTGTAACTTTGCCTAGCCTACCTTAAACTTGGTCATAACTTTTACATTACCCTAAGGTTTGGCAAAACCATCTAACACAAAGCCTATTTTATAACAAAGTGTTGAATATACTTTGTAATTTATTGAATACTATACTGAAAGTGAAAAACAGAATGGTTGAGTGGGTACTTGAAGTGTGATTTTTACTGAATGTGTGTCACAGTCACACCATGATAAGATGGAAAAATAATAAGTCATACCATTGCAAGTTGGGGACTATCTGCATATTCAAAATGCTAAAAGAAAAAATAAAAATTGTCCTTTAAAAGTGTGAGGCAAATTAAGACATTCCTGGGTAAACAAAAGCTAAGGAAGCTTGTTATCACTAAATCTGCCATGCAAGAAATGCCCAAGGATGCTACATCGTGAAATGAAAGCAGGCCAGTTAGTGACAAAGCCAAATGAAGAAACAAGTAACTCAATAATGGTAAATACACAGGCAATTATAAAAGCTAGTATAATAGTAACATGCTTACTATCAAAATTAATCCAGCAACATATCAACGGATTATATACCATGGCCCAGCAGGATTTATTCCTGCAATGCAAGATGGTACAATATATGAAAATCAATGTAAAAAAAATGCCTGTTCATTGCAATTAATGCAGAAAAAGCATCTGACAAAATACAACACCCTATCATGATAAAAACGCTCAACAAACTAGGAAGAGAAGGAAACTTATCTCTACTAAGTAAAGGCCATGTATGAAAAACCCACAGCAAACATCACAGTTAAAGTTGAAAGACTTGTCTTCTAAGATCAGGAATAAGGCAGAGATGCCCACTCTTGCCCTTTCTATTCAACTTGTTCTGGAAGTTCCAGCTACAGCAGTTAGACAAATAAATAAAAGACATCCAAATTAGAAGTAAAATTATCCCTGTTGTCAGATGATATAATCTTCTATGTTAAAAACCAGAAAGATTCCACAAAAGACTGTTAAAAGTAATAAATGAATTAAGGAAAGTGGCAGGATACAAAACACACAAAAATCAGTTGCACTTCTATACATTAACAATGAACAGTCTGAGAAGGAAATTACAAATCAAATTCCATTTACACTGTCAAAAAGAATACTTAGAAATTAACCAAGGAAGTGAAAGATTTATACAATAAACTACAAAACATTAATGATGGGGCACAGTAGCTCATGCCTGTAATCCCAAAACTCTGGGAGGCTAATCACTTGAGATCAGGAGTTCAAAACCAGCATGATGAAACCCTGGCTCTACTAAAAATACATTAGCCAGGTATGGTGGTGGGTGCCTGTAATCCCAGCCTGTAATCAGGAGGCTGAAACAGGAGAATCACTCGAACTAGGGAGGCAGAAGTTGCAGTGAGCAGAGATCATACCACTGCACTCCAGCATTCCAGCCTGGACAACGGAGGAACACTCCATCTAAACCCCACAACTACAAAACGTTGCTGAGATAAAGAAGACATAAGTAAATAAAAATACATCCCATGTACATGGATTAGAAGACTTAATATTGTTAAGATAACAATACTGTTCAAAATGATATACGGATTCAAAGTAATCCCTAGCAAAATCCCAATGACATTTTTTGTAGAAATAGAAAACCCATCCAAAAATTCATATGGAATCTTGAGACCAGGAATTTGAGGCCAGCCTGGGCAACACAGTGAGATCCTGTCTCTACCAAAAAAAAAAAAATTTAACCAGACAGGGTACTGCATGCTTGTAGTTCCAGCCACTCAGGAGGCTGAGGTGGACTTGAGCCTAGGAGTTCAAGACTGCAGTGAGCTATAATTGTGCCACTGCACTCCAGCCTGGGTAACAAAGCAAGACTCCGTCTCTCAAAAGGAAAAAGAAAAATAACAAGGGTTGGCAAGGATGTGGAGAAATTGAAATTCTTGTGCACTACTGGTGGGAAGGTAAAATAGTATAGCATAACCCCTCTGGAAAATAGCATGGCCAGTTTCTACAAAGTTAAACCACAGAATTACACTATGACCCTGAAATTCCACCTCTGGGTAGATACCCAAAAGAACTGAAAGCAGAGTCTAGAAGAGATATTTGGACACGGAAGCAACCCAAGAGTCCATCAACAGATAATGGATAAGCAAAATGTGGTCCATCATAGAATGGAATATTATTCTGCCTTGAATAGGAAGGAAATTTTGACATACATGACAACATGAATAAATCTTGAGGACATAATACTAAATGAAATAAGCCACTCAAAAAGACAAATACTGTACAGTGCCGCTTATATGTGGGTTTTAGAACAGTCAAAATCATAGAGAAAGAAGGCACCATGGTAGTTGCCAGGGGCTGAGGGTTGGTGGAGAATGGAACATTATCATTAAATGGTAGTTTCGGTTTTATAAGGTGAAAAGACTTCTGCAGATAAATGGTGATAATAGTTGTACAACTTTTTTTTTTTTTTTGAGGCAGGGTCTGGTACTGTCTTAAAAGCTGGAGTGCATAGCATGATCTTGGCTCACTGCAACCAACCTCTGCCTCCTAGACTCAAGCAATTCTCCTGCGTTAGACTCCCAGGAAGCTGGGACTACAGGCATGTGTCACCATGCCTGGCTATTTTTTTTTCCCCGTAGAGATGGTGTGTTGCCATGTTTGAGCTGCTGGTCTCTAACTCCTAGGCTCAAGGGATCCACCTGCCTTGGCCTCCCAAATTGCTGGGATTATAGGAGGCAGCCACCATACACGGCCAGTTGTACAATATTATGGATGTATTTAACACTGAACGGTACCCTTAAAAACAGTTATCCCAGGAGTTCGAGACCAGCCTGGCCAACATGGTGAAACCCCCATCTCTACTAAAAACATACAAATTAGCCAGGTGTGGTGGCAAGAGCCTATAATCCCAAGATACTCAGGAAGGCTAAGGCACAAGAATCACTTGAACCTGGGAGGCGGAGGTTGCAGTGAGCCAAGATTCTGCCATTGCACTCTAACCTAGGCAACAAGAGCGAGACTGTTTCAGAAAAGAAAAAGGTTAAGGTGGTAAAGTTTATATAGTGTGCACTTTTATACAATAAAGTCTCCGTGCCTCATGTTATATGCAAAAATAAATTATGAGTGGATTATGCATGATACAACAAGCAAAAACTATAAAGGAAAAATAGCTAAATTTGACCTCATTGAAATGAAAAACTTCTCTCCCTAAAATGTGTCAAAAGACTTGAAACACAAGTCACAGATTAGGAGAAGATATATGAAACCCATATAATTGATGAAGGATCAGTATCCAGAATATATAAAATCTTATAGGTCAATATGAAAAATCAATTCACTAGAAAAATGGTCAAAAGATCTGTACAGGTAATTACAGACCTACTCATCCAACCAGTAAAATATGAGGCGCTCAATCTCACTATAAATTAGTACAAATTAAAATAAGAAAAAAAGTTAAGATTCCACTATGCACCCATAGAGTAAGGAAAAATGAAATCTGGCAATATCAAGATCTGGCAAGTGCATAGGGAAACAAATTCTCAAGTACAGCTGGTAGGAGTGTATATGGTATAATCAGTTTCATGGGCATTTAGCAATATGCAGGACAATTAAAGATGTATATATCCTACCTCCTAGTAATTCCACTTCTAGATATATATTCTGAAGAAATGATCATATATGTTTGCACTGAGACATGTTCAAGGATGTATACCACATCATTTTCTGTAATAGCACAAAAATTATAGCCAGTGTAGCAGAAGAGATGAATGATACATGTGTGTATTTTATATACGTATAAGGAAACACTATATGATAGGTAAAACTGAATGATCCTGGCTATATGTATAAACAAGGACAAATCCCAGTAACAATATTGGGAGAAAGCATTACAGTTAATATTATGCCATTTAAATATTAAACAAAATACTGTGTATTTTATTACAATATATATGTTTACAGCATAAAATATGGATGGAAATCATAGCTTCAGAAGAGCAGTTCACCCTTAGAGAAGGAACCAAGGAAAGGAAATGGGATCAAAAAGAAGAAAGGGGACCTCAACCTAAGGTTGTATGACAGATGGAAAGAAGACCTGGAGAGGTGACCAAGGCAGTGACCTCTTGGTGGCTTGCGATAGGTCTGGAGCAATAGGCTTCTGGAATAACTAAATCAAACTCATGAACACATCCATCACATAAAATACTTAGCATTTTTTCTGGCGAGAACATTGGAAATTTACTCTTTTGGCACTTTTGAAACATACAATACTCTATAAACTACTTTTACGATGCTGTGAAATAGAACGCTCTGTTCTCCCCTCCACTTCCCCTATGTTCCTTCTCTCCACTAATAGCCCAGCCACCTTCTTCCCAGCCACAAAGCCAGAAATCCAACAGTCTTCAATTCCTTTGCCTTCTGCTATCTACTCTAATGCTTATCTTAAGCTTAATTGAGAGAAAAAGATGAAAGTACAAAATTTTGTAGGGTGAAAAATTGAGCGACCAAAAGAGCATCTTATGAAGGGTAATTCTTGGTGGGTGTGACAAAGAAAAGAAGATGATAAGCCTATAAAGGGTTACCATCCGATCATTTCGGAACAGGTTTCCTGGTGATAAACAGTAATATTTCAAAGAGATAAGATGTGATGCACATTCTCTTTATTATGAAAATGTGAAACTGTATCTTCATGAAACTGAAAATAAAGATGTATACTGTGTGACTATGTCTTGCTTATTACATTATAATACAGTGTTTTTATTTTGCTTATGAGTCTGAAAAATGTGTAGAAGTGAAAATAAATAAGAATTCCACCTCAATAAGTTATTTGATGTAAAACTCGAGTCATATTTTGAACCAAAGTTCCAAGTGAATTTTTCGTCTGTCTTCCTAGCTTTCAGCCTTTCAAACAGAAATTGCTGTTAAAGTAGCAGCATTTTAATAACAAGCAACGTTTTCCATTTCTTACTCCCTGCTGTTAAAAGAAACAACTACCATCCTTATAATCAGAGATGACAGCATCTTTTGTCCAAAGACAGAGAAATTACAAAGTGGCTGATTTTCTCAGTGCTTATTCTAAAAAGGAAAGTAAGGCATTATCAGACAGCCGAGACAGCCACAGCTAATGCATAATTGGCCCGTGTTCTTTCTGTTCATCTTTGACACCATCATCTCTCTCCCAGTGTCTTAAAGCAGAAAGGAAGGAGGCTTGTGACTGGTCCTGGGGAGGAAAGGGGACTCCTCTGGGATGGACACTTAACAAACTCTGAATCACCAAAGAACGCATACTCCAAGGGAAGCCAGACAGTTCTGCTCTAACCTTCTGACCAATAGGCAGCCCTTTGGGAGAAAGCCTGTCACAGATAACTATTCCTTTTAGAAGGGTTTGCCATGCTGTGGGCTTGGGAGTTTACATGTGTGTGTGTGTACACAAACGATTCCCCTGCCTCAGCCTCCAAAGTACCTGAGACTACAGGTGCATGCCCCTACGCCAGGCTAATTTCTTGTATTTTAGTAGAGACGGGGTTTCATCATGCTGGCCAGGATGGTCTCAAACTCCTGACCTTCTACCCGCTTCCATCTCCCAAAGTGCTGGGATTACAGGCATGAGCCACTGCGCCCAGCCCTTTTTGAGGTATATTTATGTGAGATGATACTACAAGGAAAAATGCCTTACACATAATTCAAACCAAGACACCCTAAGGACAAACATACTCTGGGAGGGGGCTGTACTTTGAAGCACCTTTTGTTGTCCATATAAGCCAATTAGTGCAATTCAACCACAGACCTTATGAAAGTCAACTGAGGCAAGGAGCCACTCACTTTTCTTGAGATCCAAGAAACGGGGGTGTGTGAAGTGTCTGCTGGGTGGAAGAAGGGCTTGAATCAAGTTTCTTGGATCAAATACAGAAAATGTGTACTAACACCTGCTCTAGATCCGACCACCTCTGTCGCACACTCAATGACATGCTGGAAACAAGGGGTCAAAACCACAAAAGTTTTCACTGACAAGATCACAAAGTTCAACTCCTTCATTTGATAGACAGGGGAAATGAGGCTTAGATAAATCGGTTTGCTACAGAAAAAAACAATCATTTGCTCAAGGTTGCTCAGCCAGCATCCTGCCTAGCACATTCCAGCACCCGTAACCAAGTCTCCCTCGGTGGAAGGAGGATGTGGCCATTTGACAGAAGTCACATTCAAGCACCCTAGTGGTAAGCCACCAAGAATACTGCTTTTCCCTCCTGCCTGATGTGTTTTATTTGTGGTGACAACTCTGCCCACAGTGCATACAGCGCCCATGAATGCTGACTGCTTTCTAAACAGTCATGAGAATGCAGCTTACTGAGGAAGCTTTGAAAAACTGCTTTGTGAAAATAATCTGAAAGACTCTTTTTGGGCAGCACCAATAAATGGAAGCATTTATTCTGTCTCTCTTCCTAGTGGATTAGCACAGCTTCATCTGCCCTGAGACCAAGCTCCATTGAGGAAATTTCTCCACTTACCATGGAACCAGGGGGCTATAGTGTCTGAGGTTTTCTGGTAGCCTGCTCGAAGTGGTAGCTGCTCCTCTTTAAACCACCGGATGATGTCCTCTTGGGCAGAGCTGGATACCATCCTCGCCACTCCCTGATTTCTGTTATTTATAAAAATAGTTTTTCAAGTTAGACTTAATTTGAAAATAATGCCCTCAAAAATCATGTATTTGTATATACACACATATACATGCATATATATACACACACATGCATGTCTATTGACATGAGAGGTGTTTTATATATACAAATGTATATGCATATAAATATATACATAAATATATGCATGTGTGTGTGCATGTAGAGAAAGAATGGGAGGGAGAATACATTTCAAGATCTAATTAAATGACCTCAGCTAACAGGAGGCTGGACCCTCTACACACCACCATTATACAACTCCTCAAGGGCAGAAGAAGAAATATAAATCTGTTACTTGTGCTTCCAGTCTTAAAGGGCTAGTTATAGCAATGAGCCCCTGCTGTGTTAACACACAGATTTAAATTTGTTTTTGTAGGAATTGGAAGCTCCATTAACTCCCAATTAACATCTGAGAAAATAAGCATTAAAAAGCAAAATACACTTTTACCCCAGCACATTTTCCTGGAAAGCATGTACTTGCAAACAAAAGAAATCAAATGCAATAAGACGGATTTCTTTGCTAATGTTTGCATTATTTGATTTTCTCTTCTGTTTCCACTAACTTCCCTGACTTGATTTCTCCTCTTCCACACTTTGAGGACATTTAATTCTGCTAAAAAATATAAGTAAATATAAAGTAAAAGGAAGAAGAGTACTTGAAGTTTGGTAAGACAAAGATATAGGCAGCAGAATCATTTTGAAAGAGTCACTAGCAGAACTTTAGTTCTGGGTTGTAAGTCAATTTCTACTACAAAGAGTAACCTTGCAATGTAATAAACAAATCTCCAAGTCCTACTCAACAGCCTACTAATTTGGAGCAGAATTCAATTTAAACGCAACAGCACCATTGCAGTCAGGGAAGTATCCTGTCTATACAGGTATCTGCTGAGACACAAGCATCTATCTGAGCCAATGAGATGGGCTCTCCAGCCTCCCTCCCAAAGCAGATACTGAGCAGGTCCAATACCAGCTCCACCCCCTGCCACTGAAGTCAAGGAACTATCCATTCCATGCAGGGATCCACTAGGAGACCCACTTATCTGGGCCATTAAAACAGTCTTCTGTACTGGAGTCCCTGAACAGCTTTCCCACATAACCCCTGTACCCTGCTTGAGTTCTTCCTCGGGTCCATCAAGAAGGGAGAACTGCATAAATCACAGAGCCCTTGGGAGACTTGCAGCAAGCCTGGGCTTGGAGCGCCCTCTAGTGCTGTGTTCACAGGCCCAGGAAACAATAGTTGGCTTAGAATTTATGGAAGGCATTTTGAAAGACAGGCACAAATAAAGCCAGGCTGTGGAAAGTGGAATAAAAGCTTAATCTTTTAATGTGCAGATACTGTCACACATCCACAAGCATCAAGTCGATTCAGGGAAATATGATCTCACCAAATGTACAAAATAAGATACCAGAGGTCGAGCCTAAAATGATAGAGATGTGTGATCTCTGAATCAATTCAAAAGAGCTGTTTTAAGGAAGCTCAATAAACTGAGAAACAGCAGAGAATCAATTCAAAAAATTATCAGGGAAATTTAACAAAAAGATTGAAGTAATTTTAAAAATCAAATCCCGGAACTGAAAAATGCAATGAATAAAATGAAAAATGCAACTGAGGGTTTCAACAGCACAGTTGATCAAATGGAAGAAAGAATTAGCCAGAAGATGCGCTATTTGCAAACACACAGAGAATAAACAAGAAAAGAATGACATGAAGAAAGCTTATGGAGTCTGCAGGCCAGGATCAAAAGAGCAAATATTGGAGTTATTAAAGAGGGAATTCAAGAAAACAGAGTGGTTAAAAGCTTATGCAAATAAATAACAGAAAACATGCCAACCCTGGAAAAAAATTAATACCCAAGCACAGGAAGGTCAAAGGTCACCAATCAGATTCAACCTACATAAGACTACCCCAAAACATATTATAATCAAACCCTCAGAGTTCAAAGATTAAAAAAAAAAATCCTAAAAGCAGCTAAAGAAGCAAATAACATATAAGACAGATTCAGTACACCTGGCAGCAGACTCCTCAGCAGAAACCTTGCTGCCAGAAGGAAGTGAGATGATACATGCTGAGTACCGAAGGAAAAAAAAAACCTGCAACTGAGAAAGTATTCCTTCAGAAAGAGAGATGAAGACTGTCACCACCAAAAGCTGAGGGAATTTACCACTACTAGAGTTGTCCTGTAAGAAATGCTAAAAAAAGTTCTTCAAACATAAAAACGATGCTAACATGATTGTCATTCTAATACTATCATCATGATGTGTAAACCACTTATATCTCTAGTATTAGGATTAAAAAATGTACTATCAAAAATAACTGCAATACTTTGTTAAGTAATATCAAAAGGTAAATCATGATACCAAAAATACAAAATGTGAGGAGAGAATGGAGTTAAAGTGTAGTTTTTTGTTTCTTCACAAAGTTAAATTTGGAAGTCTCTAAAATAAGTTGTTATAGCTATAGAATGTTTTTTGTAAGTCTCATAGCAACCACAAAGCAAAAACCTATAACAGATACACCAAAAATAAAAAGCAAGGAACTAAAACATACTACTAGAGACAAGTGCCTAACCACAAATAAGACTATAAGAGAAGAAAGGAAGAAAGGATACAGGATAACTAGGAAAAAAAGAAAATAGTAGTACTAAGCCCTTACATATCAGTAACTACCTTGAATGTTAATGGATAAATTCTCCAATTAAAAGACACAGAGTGGCTAGATAGATAAAAATAAAACAAGACCAAATTATATGTTGCCTACAAGGGGCTAATTTCACCTGTAAGGACATGTAAAGACTGAAAGTCAAAGAATGGGAAAAAATGTTCTCTGCAAATGAAAACAAAAAGACAACAGGAGTAGCTATATTTGTATAATATAAAATAGACCTGAAGCTGAGAACTGTAAAAAGAGACAAAGTAGGCTAGTATACAATTATAAAGACTTCAACACAGCAAGAACAGTTATATATATAAACTCAATTAACATAGAACCACCTAAATTTAGAAAGCAAAAATATTAATAGGCCTCAATTGAGAAAGACTGCAATACAACAATAGCAGAGGACTTCAACACCCCACTTTCAACAATGAACAGATCACACTGACAAAAAATCAACAATCAGACCACACTCTAGAATGAATCTAATAGACATTTATAGACTATTCTACCAAGTAGATGCAGAATACACAATATCTCAACAGCAAATAGGATACTCTCCAGGAATATGTTAGGCCACAAAACAGTTCTTAAATTGTTTTAAGTTAAAACATATCAAGAAATCAATAATAGGAGGAAAACTAGAAACCGTACAAATATGTGGAAATTAACGTGCTCCTGAACAACCAATGGGTCAATAAATAAATTTCAAAAACTAAAACTTTTCTTTAGACAAATGAAAATGAAACCAACATACCAAATCCTATGGGACACAGCAAAAGCAGTTCTAAGTGACATTTTTTCCAATAAACACGTATATAAAAAAAAAGATCTCAAATAAGTAATTTTATTGTTGTAACACAAGAACTAGAAAAACAGGAACAAACTTGACCCAACATTAGTTGAAGGAAATACAATAAAGATCAGAGCATAAATAGATAAAATAGAGACTAAAGAACCATATAAAATATGAATGAAATTAAGTTTGTTTTTAAATAAAATTGACAAACATTAAGCTACACAAAGAAAAAAAGAGATGATTTATTTCATCTCAAATTAATCAGAGATGAAAAAGGACACATCACAACTGATAGCACAGAAATAAAAAGGCCACTAGAGATTATTATGAACAGCTATATGCCAACAAAATAGAAAACTTGGAAGTAGATCAATAAATTCCTAGAGACATAAAACCTACCAAAATTCTATCATAAACAGAAAACTTAACAGACCAATAATGAGTAAGGAAATTGAATCATTAATAAATTGTTCTATCAAGAAAAGCCCAGGACCTGATGGATTCACTACCAAATCCTATTAATCATTTAAAGAAATACTAATACCAATTCTTCTCTAACTATTTCAAAAAACTGAAGTTGGAGGAATTTCTCCAAACTTATTCTATGAGGTCAGCATTACCTTGATATCAAAACCAAAGACACAAGAAAAAAGAAATCTAGAGCCAATATTCATGATGGTGATGAACACGGATACAAAAATCCTCAATAATATACTTCAAATCCAACAGCACATCAAAATCATCATTGGCCATGATCAAGGGAAATTCATCTCAGGGATGCCAAGATGGCTCGACATACACCCATCAGTACATGTGACACATCACATTAACAGAATGGAAGACAAAGACCACAGGATCATCTCAATAGACACAGGTAAAGGTAAAGCATTTGATAAAATGCAATATCCCTTCATGATAACACTTTAAACACATTAGGTATAGAAGGAATGTACCTCAACCCAATAAAGGTCATATATGACAAAATGACAGCTAACATGCTGAAAGAAGAAAAATGGAAAGTTTTTCCTTTAAAACTTGGAACTAAACAAGAATGTTCACTTTTATCACTACTATTCAACATAGTACTGAAAGTCCTAGCCAGAGAAATGAGTCAAGAGAAAGCAATGAAATGCATGCAAGTTGGAAAAGAGGAACTCAAATTGTCTGTTTACAGATGACTTGTTCCTACATACAGAAAACCCTAAAAGCTCCACCAGAAAGCTCTTAGTCCTGATAAAACATTCAGGGAAGTTGCAGGATATAAAGTAAACTTAGAAAAATCAGTAGAATTTCTATACATCAACAATGGACAAGCTGAAAAAAAACAAAAAGAAGAAAGCAATTTTATTTACAGTCGCAAAATAAAATAAAAACTAGGAATAAATTTAACCAAGGAGGTAAAATGTCTTTACAAGAAAAACTATAAAACACTAACGAAAGGAAAAAGAAATATAGACATCCCATGTCCATGGATTAGAAAGATTAATGTTGTCAAAATGGCTGTACTACCCAAAGAGATCTATAGATTCAAACCAATCCCTATCCAAATACCAATGATAGTTTTCACAAAAATAGAAAAAAGCTTAAAAAATTTGTATAGAACCATAAAAGACTACTACAAATTGCTATTTGTAGCATAAGGAACAAAGCTGGGAGGCATCACACTAAATGACTTTAAAATATACTCCAAGTGTAGTCATCCAAACAGCATGGTACTGACATAAAAATACACATATAAACAAGAAACAAAATAGAGAACCCAGAAATAAATCCACACATTTACAGTCAACTGATTTTCAACAAAAGCACCAGGAACACATACTGGAGAAAGGACAGTCTCTTCAATAAATGGCACTGAGAAAACTAGATAGTGAAATGTAGAAGAATGAAACTACCCACTCCTGCTATGTGGAAACATCAGCTCAAAATGGATTAAAGACTTGAATGTACAAGACCATGAAGCTACTAGAAGAAAATATTGGGGAAACACTTCAGGACATCAATCTAATTTGTTTGTAGAGATGAGTGTCTCTCTATGTTATCCAGGCTTGTCCGGAACTCCTGGCCTCAAGCAATCCTCCCACCCTGGCCTCCCAAAGTGCGAGGATTACAGATGTGAGCTACCATGTGTAGCCCCAGACTTTTAAAAAAACAGCACCTCAAAAGCACAGGCAACCAAAGAAAAATAGACAAATGGGATTATATCAAGCCAAAAAGATTCTGCCACAGCAAAGGAAACAGTCAAGAGTAAAGAGACAAGTTACAGAATGGGAGAAAATATTCCTAAATGTATCTGTCAAAGCATTAATAGAGGAACTCAAACTCAATAGCAAAACAAACCACAAATAATCCAAATAAGAAAAAAACCTCAATAGGCATTTCTCAAAAGAAGACATACGAATGACCAACAGGTATATGAAAAAAATGCTCAGCACCACTAATCAGGGAAATGCACAGCAAAACCACAATATCACCTCATCCAGTTTTGTATTTTTGGTCATTATCTAAAAGGCAAAAACAAAAACAAATGCTGGTGAGGATCCAGAAAAAGGAGAACTCTTATAACCTGTTGGTAGGAATATAAATTAGTATACCATTATAGACAACGGTATGAAGTGTCTCAAAAACTTAAAAATAGAATAAAAGCTCCAACAATTCCAGTACTAGGCATATGTTGAAAGGAAACAAAATCAGTATATCAAAGAGACGTTTGCACTCCCATGTTCACTGCAGCACTCTTCGCAATAGCCAAGCTATGGAATCAACCTAAGTGTCCCACAATTAATGCATCAAGAAAATGTGGTATATATACACAATGGAGTATTATTCAGACATAAAAACAATAATATCCTGTCATTTGCCATAAAAAAAAATTGTTGGTGAGAATCTGGAAAAAAGAGAACTCTCATAGCCTGCTGGGAGGAATATAAATTTGTATACCATTATAGACGAGGGTATGAAGTTTCTCAAAACAATTAAAAAGAGAACAAAAGATCCATAAAAAGAACAATATCCTGTCATTTGCAACAAAATGGACGAACCTAGAGGACCTTATTAAGTGAAATAAGCCAAACACAGAAGGACAAACACTGCATGATCTCACTCATACGTGGAATCAAAGTTGATCTTACACAAGAGTAGAAGAGTGGTTAGCAGGGGCTACAGAGAGCAGTGGGGATGGTAAACAGGAGAGGGTGGTCAACTGGCGCCAAGTGACAGTGAGACAGGAGAAATAAGTTCTGCTGCTCTACTGCACAGCAGGATGACCACAGTCAACAGTAATGCACTGCATACGTCAAAACAGCCAAGAGAGAGGATTTTGAATGTTCTCACCACAAATAAATTTCAGTGTTTGAGGTGATGGATATGGGAAGTATCCTGATTTGATCATTACACAATGTATATATGTATCAAAACATCACATTGTATCCCATAAATATATACAATTATTGTGTGCCAATTAACAACAAAATACAATTTATGAAAAACAACCCCCACAAAAAAGTTTGGGTGTACTAGAATTTCTTGTAATGAATAAATTTATGGTTCTTTATGCTTTTTATAACATGCGCTTATGAGTTACATGTGACATGTCAGTTATACATATATAGAGGTACATATGCATATATGTGTATATATCTTCAGAGCCTTTTGGAGAAAATATCCTATGATATGTGACTTCCCTGGGAAGCAGACACTGCACACACCAAGTTATATTATAAATTCTCTTACTAGCTTCCTAATTAGGCTCTTTTTTGGAAAGTCCTTGGAGATTGAGCAAAACTCCTGAGACACTGGAGGAACCGGTCGCTTTTCCTGGGGTGGCTTCGAGGTGACCTCTACCATTCCTGTGCCAAGTCCCAGCCCTAAAACCACCCAGTCTGACTCATAAGAAGCACTTTATGCAGCATCTTAAGTTGGAAAAGATGAGCTGAGAGCAGCTGAAAACAAGAATTGCCCTTTTTAGTAGAGCACTTTCATTGCTATCAAATACATTGTGCTTTAAGAATGCTGTGGGAAAGGGACATCTACAAGTCATGTTTCCACGCTACCCTTGGAAGAGACGGAGAACAGGAGTTAGCTGCAAAAACATCCCTGCTGAGGCTCTGTTGCCACCATGCACACAAACAAGCTCCAGCACTGAGAGGGCCACATGCACCTTTATCACTTGTTCACACAATTGAAGGGACTCCTATTTCCTGACTACATTTCTTGCTTTGCTGTCGATCAGAAAATAATCATTCCCCAAACCATCACTTTAATTATTTCTGCTTACTTCACTGAACAGTTCCATGTTGGTCCCCACTTCCCAAAATGGAACTTTCCAGTGGAGTAAGTAGAAATAATAATAGCAAAGAAAAGGGGCCGCCTTTGTGTTTCCCCTGAGGTCATCATTCCAGTTTAAAGAAAACCTTGAAGATAACTACTGACTCCAAGCAGAGGGAGATTTTTTTCATTTCTCCATAATCTTAGCAGAGAAATATTTCTAGTTTTTTTAGTTTTTACTTCAGAAGGCAAGGCTTCAGACATTTCTGCTTCTATCAATATTTGATTTTAATACTTCTTTGTAAATCCTAGGATGTTAAAAATAAAATAAGATCAATAACCAGAAAAAAAATTTATAATCAGCAAACATAAGGGATGGGGGTTTCTGTAATAGCATCACTGCACTATTCTGCAGAGATTTTCCAGAACAAATGGTTCTTCCTAATTCTTCCACAGCCTAAGAGACAATAGCATCACCACCACCAAATAGACAATTCATTTAAAAAAAAAAAAAAAAAAAAGGAGCCTTTCCAAATTTTCGAAAGATAAACTTGGCTATTGTGGGAAGTGGAAAAGTCCCTCTAAAGTTTCCTTTCCTGTTAGAGAATAAGTTTGCTAATAACCCTTTATTAAGCCCTATCCTATGTACCTGTTAGACATGCTTATAGGAATGTAGTATATTCTATGTCCTTGTATTTTAAGATATCTGTGCTAGATGTGCTCACAGGCATGTCCCAGCTGGTAGCCTATGCCCCTTACCTGTTTAAAAAAGTTTTCAGTTGTTAGCCAATCCAGTTTTAGTTTGGATTGTGAAGTCTGGCTCCAACCAACAGAGATCAGACACAGCAGTAAAGACAACCACAAATGCATAAGAGATAAATATGTCTGCTTTCCTTTGTTCATTGTACTCTCGTGGCAAGAAGGCTAGTGAGGGTACCCTTTCTGCAGTACAGGAAGTAAAAAAGTAAAAATTGCTTTGCTGAGAGATCCATTGTCTCAGTGCTATTTTTCTTTGCAGCACCAAGCATCTGTTTCCAACAGCTATGTGTCCCAGAATGAGAATTACATCAAACCTTCAATCCTTGGCAGTGAAAACGTAGTCTTACTAATGACATGAAAGTCAGCAAGCCTTTGGGTTCCTACTTTGATTGTCATTGACTAAGGGTGACCTTGGGCATCAGTGAAATCCCCCCTTGCTTCCTCTTCTCCCCTCACTGGCTTGCCAGCTGCCTCTGGGTGGAAAAGGGGAGAGTGGGGTGGGGACACAGGAAGTTCTCTAACTCCATGCACGGCTTTACTATTTCACTGGGTATGCTAAATATAACACCTACGGATGTTTGACAGCTAAGAAGGGGAGGAGCGCCCGACCAGATAACCCAGGAAGAAGGCGTAGACGTCAGCCTGAGCTTACACAGGCTGCCAGTTGACCTCCCACACCCTATGGCAGCTCATACAATTCATCCTAATTTCAATGCTTACTCAAAGCCCATTGCAATGCTTAGGCCTAAAGCCATCTATTTGTTTGGCTTCTTACCTAAGAGGTTTTGGAGGATACGCTCCTGGGTTTAGGAACTGAGGCTTCGGTGGAAGGGGAGGTCTTTTTGGTTTCTGCGGAGCATGCAGGGGGCTTTGCAACCTCTCACCGCCTCTTCCTTTCTGGGCCCCGAGCGATAACCTCTTGTAGTCTTCTCGTGCTTGTTTAGCCAAGGAGCGTCTCTTCTCATCAGCTGCTTTGGATTTTCGCACTAGAAAAACAACAGGGTTGGAGAACATCCTCATCAGCCCCCAGAGCAGGTGAGAAGGCTCAGCATTGCACAACAGGCAGCAGCGCAGGTTACCAGCAGTTTGTGATCTGCTTATAATGAGGAACACTCATTATCAACACCTATGATCCAGGTCATTAGGACTTGCCCAGCGTTCACCGCAGGATTCCTCTCTTCATATGGGAGTTTGGGGATTTTCTGAGAGGGAGAGAAAAGGAAGAGGAGGAAGAAGGGATGAGAGAAGTATCAAAAGTGTGCAAGAATTTCCTGCAGTTGATAAGATCAGAGGAGTCCCTGCCTGAGCAAGGGTTCAAAGTGGCAAGGGTGCTGAGTAATAAGAGGCACTTGTCACTTCCTGCATAGACTCATGTTCAGATGCAGTGTGCCTGACTTGCTAGCAAAGATCTGGACTATTCAGTGGCATGGGGCTGTGCATAGGGTGAAGGAGCAGGAAGTGGGATAGAATGAGAATGAGCCCAACAGATAAAAAAATTAAAGAGATGCTTAACCACAGATAACTGTAGAACACATTAGAACACGAAGAAGTACCCCAAGCCTGCCTTTTAAAATTATAGTCACTCATCACTTAATGACAGGAACATGTTCTGAGAAATGCGTCCTGAGGCGAATGTAACCCAAAAGTATTTGTGTATCTAAACACCCCCAATATAAGGCTGGGCACAGTGGCTCATGCCTGTAATCCCAGCACTTTGGGAAGTCAAGGCACATGGATCACCTGAGGTCAGGAGTTTGAGACCAGCCTGGCCAACATGGCAAAACCCTGACTCTACTAAAAGTACAAAAAGTTAGCCAGGCATGGTAGCAGTCGCCTCTAATTCCAGCTATTCAGGAGGCTGAAGCAGGAGAATCTCTTGAAAGCAGGAGGCAGAGGTTGCAGTGAGCCGAGATCACGCCATTGCACTCCAGCCTGGGGAACAAGAGCAGAAACTCCATCTCAAAAAATAAAAAATGAAAAAACTACCCCCAACGTAGCAAAGGTATAGTAAAAATATAGTATAGAGGACAAAAAAATGATGCAGCTATATAGGGTACTTACCAGGACTGGAAGATGCTCTGGGTTGAGTCAGTGAGTGAGTGCTCAATGAATGCTAAGGCCTAGGACATTACTATACATGAATGTAGACTTTATAAACACTTTATACTTGGGCTATACTACATTAATAAAATGTATTAAAAATATCTTTATTTTAAAAATATATGCAACCTATTATTTTGTGTCTTTTTTTTTTTTTTTTTTTTTTTGAGACTGAATCTCAATCTGTTGCCCAAGCTGAAGCACAGTAGTATGATCTTGGCTCACTGCAACCTCTACCTCCCAGGTTCAAGCGATTTTCCTGCCTCCGCCTCCTTAGTAGCTCGGACTACAGGTGTGCCCCACCACACCCAGCTAGTTTTTGTATTTTTAGTAGAGATGCGGCTTCACCACGATGGCTAGGCTGGTCTGGAACTTGCGACCTCAAGTGATCGACCCAGCTTAGCCTCCCAAAAGGCTGAGATTACAGGAGGGAGTCACAGCACTTGGCCTAAAAAATATATACAACCCATCGTTGGCCAAAACATCATTATACAGCACATGACTACTTTGCAAAACAGTTTTTTGTTGTAGCAATGAGACTCTAATGCAGAATGAAAAAGTAATTTTTATTGAGTATATTTACTCTTCAGGCATTATTGGTCAAATCCTGTTATGTTTGACTTCAAAGAGATACCCAAAATATTCCCTTATACTAGGATTTCACTGCATAGTACAAAGAGGCCACTGGATCTTGCGAATATTTTTATTTCACAGACATTGTCATTTAAATGGCATTGGCTGTAATGGGATTGCAGATCAATTTAGGATCGCAACATCCTGCAAATGCAGCCACACCTGTGTTCTTCCTCAAGCTGCCTCAGGATGATCCAGCAGTTCAGACTTCTCTGAGTCAGACTGAAACACTACTTCTTTCTCAAACCTAATTCTTCTAGCATTCTGGAGCATCCTCTGCTCTGCCATGGGCTTCTTCTTATCCTGTAAGTTTTCTCACTGGCTCTGCTAACTGAAAAAGGAGTCAGGGCTGGAGCACAGGCAGGAGCAGGATGCTAACACACCCAGCCTGGCATTCCTGTGTGCTTCTTATTACAAAGTCAAAATGTATTCTCTATCCAAAATTTAGGGGAAAAATCCAAAAACACTCTTAAATTACAAGAAAAACTTTCAAATAAATAATCTTCAATCTCGCCTCTCCAAGAAAACGAATGTTTACATGTTATTATAATAACCTTCCAATTCTTTTCCTTCAGATACTTAGACATTTCTAAATAGTGGAGCTTTTCATCCTATTTCGTGGTGTTTTTTTCTTCTCCAAGCGAATGAAATGTAAACAAATACAGTCTAAGATCATTAAATGCTCTTCCAAAACGTATTTTCCATAGCTATACCTCATGCTATTTGACAAATTACATCACACTTTTAGTGATACAGAATGAATGAAGAACCAGTCTGCTGTTCAAAAGTAGCTTGTAAGCATATGAGTAATAAGTTAGTAATAACATTTGAGTGGTAACTTACTGTGGGTATCTCTCAACAACCCACATTAAGTGCTTTCTAGATTGATCACATTGTTAAGTGAGAGAATCAGCTGAGAGCCTGGAAGTTGCTACAGAGACCTCTGGGTACTCACGAGATGCCTGCCATTCGGAGTCTTCTTTCCAGCTCTTACAAATCTGCTTCGTTCTCTCTTCATCTATTTCATTTATTTCTTCATCTTGTTTTTTCTTCATGGATTCTTTCTTCTGTTAAACAAAACAAAACAAAAAAACAGAAACAAGCCTTGGTGACAAAATCCAGCAGTTTCATGAAGACGTGGGTACCCAGCACACCTGATTTCTATTTAACTCTCTAGTCCACCAGGGAGGATTAAGTGTGGACTTTAGAGTCAGCAAGACCTGAAGCTGGAGTGAACGTTGCTAGCTAGCTGTGTAACTCGAGGGCTGATAACTGAACCTCTCTCAGGCTGTTTCCCCATAAGTAAGATGAGAAAAAAAAATTCATAGGGCTATATTGAGGATTACATAACTTTAGAAGTGCCTGGCACAGTGTGTAACATATAGAATAAAAAAATATTATTTTTCCTCAGACACAGTACTTAGCTGCTTCAAACTGATTCCCTGAAGAAGGATGTAAGTACACTGTTTCACTGAAGCAGCATCAACCTACCTTATAGCAGCTGACAGGCTCCACAGAAGAAATGCACATTCCCAGAGCAATCTCAACTGCATCTCTCCCTGCCCTCAAATCATGTGTCTGAAAATGTGGCACATACTACATGATTTAAGGTGGTTCAATAGAAATACTTTTTTTTTTTTTTTTAAGACAGCATCTCACTCCGTCGCCCAGGCTGGAGTGCAGTGGCACATTCTCGGCTCACTGCAACCTCCACCTCCCAGGTTCAAGCAATTTTCCTGCCTTGGCCTCCCGAGTAGCTGGGATTACAAGCACACACCACCACACTTGGCTAACTTTTGTATTTTTTTTGAAGAGATGGGTTTTCACCATGTCAGCCAGGCTAGTCTGGAACTCCTGACTTCAAGCAATCCACCCCCTCAAACTCCCAAAGTGCTGGGATTAAAGGTGTGAGCCACCACACCTGGCCAGAATATGTATTTTTTTTTGGCTTAAAAAAAAAAGAAAAATAGTTTTTTAAAGCCCCTTTTGAGAAGGAAAAATATAATAAAAGAAATGTGAATATTCCTTTAGAAGGATAATTTGGTTTTTTGAAAAACTGTGATAAAATTCCACATAACAAAATTTACCACCTTACCCATTTTTAAGTATACTATTTTCTGGCATGGGAAATCATTTTAAAGTAAAGAGAAATGAACAAACCAATCACTTAGACCTGAAAGGTACTTTATTTGGACATAACCTTCTGAGTGTTCACAAGATGACTGAATTTACAATGCGGTGGACTAATAAGAAGCCTTGGTTAGCTAAGTAATAAAACAAACTGAAAGGGCCAGGAAGGGCTGCTGGGCTCCCCCTCTCTATTACAAGTGACAGGTTTTTTTTCTTTTGAGCTTTCCTATAGAAATAGAAAGACTTCCTTGCTGTTAAGTTATGTAACCACAACTTAAAAATATAAACCTTAATATCATGGAACTTGTGGGCAGTCATAATTCACAGTCCATGTAATGATCATTCATAAATTGTGCTTCACCGTAGATGTAACTAAATTTTTGTGCATTTTCTGTTTTCATTTTCTTCCTTAACATTGTTTTCCTGCCTACAGCGAAGCTCCTTTTGTTTGCCACCATTTTCAAATCCAAAGGACAGCTTTGATGTTTGAAAACACTGTTAAAATTTGCCATCCTTTGAGTGAAGCTGTTTGCAAGCCCAAGGTACATAAAAGTGCTGCTAGCAATTTCTGAGCTTAAACAGAAAAAACTTAAAAGTGGAGCTTTGTTCATCCTTCCACATACATACGTGTTTATTTTTAAATGATTAGGAAACATAATGAAAACATCAAACTATGATCATCACGGATATTGTTGCTGGGGATAAGCAAGAAGTTTAGAACATGAGTCTACTTAAGAAAAAATAACAACAGATGTAGTATTTGGTTGATGTTACTCAAATATCTAAGAGTGCTATATTTGGTAAATCTACCCCTTCAATCTACATGTAATTATGTACAGGCACAGTGAAAACGAAGAAAAATCAATGAGTTTCACAGAGTAATAGCAGATGAGATCTGGCCCTGACTACCATATTTATTCAAGAAAGCTAGAAAACTTAAGGAACTTGTCCTGAGTCTCTCAAAGAATTTTGCTTTTAGCAAAATCTCTACGGTTTACTTTCTCTATTCAGAAGACCATCATTTCCTCTTCAGCAGTGTTTTGCTAGAAGCATGTTGGTCCAGGACTCAGGACTGTGAGCCAGGCATGGGGAAATCCAGGTGAAGGCTTGGAGTGGAGGGACAGAGGGACCGAGGCTGGACACTAGTCCAGATGCCCAGGGTGAAAGGTATGGAGACCTAGATTTGTGATGCGGGCTGTGAAAATGTGCTCAGCTAACAGGACCAGAAAACAAGGCCATGCTGGGCCCATATAGAAAGCTGCTAGATCCATAGAGAAAGCTGCTGAACTCATACAGAAAGCCTCTTTTCCAGCCTGTTCATGGAAGCCCTTAGAGTGGCCCTCCACCAATTCCTTAATCGAAGCCTTACGTTCTCCCTCAAAGCAGAATGCCTCTGTTTTATCACCTTTGTTCTACAGAGAAGCTTAACAAGGTGGCTCATTCATTCTCTCGAAATATCAGCCTTTCCCTGCCCATGCTGTGTGAGGTCCTGCCTCTGTGTCTTTGACTTGCTGTTCCATCTGCCTGGAACAGACATCCACATGGCTCAGACATCCACATCACTCCTTCCCTCATTCCTTCAGGTCTCTGCTCCAATACTGCCTTCCCCGAGTGGCCTTCTCTGATGATGTGTCCCATCCCAGTTCCCATCCTCCCAGCATTCCTCAGTTCCCTCATACTCCTTCACTTTCCTCTGCAGAGCTTATGATCACCTGTTCTCATACGTATGTTCATTATCTCTCTCACCCATGAAGAATATAAGCTGCCTGAGGATGGGAATTTTATTTAATTTTTTTCATAAACTGTGTCTCCAACTCCCATAACAGTGCCTAGTATGTAGTTATAGACACTCAGTAAATGTTGCTGGGATGAATATACGATCCTTTGAATTCCTCGGCTCTCACCATTTAAAATAACATCGTGAGATCTAGGCAGAGTTAATGAAAATGTCCTTTAGATCCCCTAGTGCTGCTGTTTTAGAAAGAAGCATGTATTATATCAGCAGTATGCATACAGGACTACAGTTCCACAACTTCATCCTGATTTCTTGAAGCCTCAAAAAGGACCTATGTCCCTGCAAAGGAGTCATGGAATCCATGACATGGTCCACAGGAGCACAGGTCCCCAGGCGAATCTCCACCACAGCCCGATCTCAGGAACTATGTCTTCACAGGCTCACATCTTATGCTGCTTTTTCAGACTCTCTGTAGGTCAAATCCTACTACACCTTCCAAGTACCAGTCTATATGCCTCATTTATTTTGAGCAATTTATGACATGATAGCAAGCTCGTACAATGGAGGAAGCAGGGCTTGGCCTGGAGAAAGAATGTCACATCTGGACAGACGTGAGAGAGACCTGAGTGCCAGAAGGGGTTCCAGGCATGGTGGATGTGGGGGACACAGCAGCTGCTCACCCTCAAGGGACAGGTTCAAAAACAATGAGCACAGAAGTAATTCGATCTGAATTCACTCTTTCTGCCAAGTTTAATGCTCCATTTATCACTGTCTGAAATCAGTCCTTCCTGCATATCTGCAGCAGCCTGGGATGCCGCCTCTGTGTTAGATCTTCTGGGAGGAGTTTAGCTGATACATCTTGGCATCTGTTCTTTCCATGACATTCAAGACTTTCCGAACTCCAGATAAGCCGGTGAAGACGAACAACTGCGTTTGCAGCTTTTGGGACAGATTTCCCGTTCTGCTGCTTAATTTCATTTCTGCACAAAATTCATTAACTAGTGAAACATTAGTGGAAATGCCTAGGTACGCAGCCCCCACAGGACAGAAGGGAAGTCTTTTACCTGGTGAAATCCATATGCCTTCATACGATTGATTGAATCTGCCAACATTTGTTGAATATTTCTTGACGAACTGGAGGGTGACTAAAAATTAAACGAAACATATTTATGGCATTTGAGCTGGAGTGAAGTTTCATATGATAATCTGTCCATGTTTCCCTGATTTCAGCATTCCCTAATGCTGTCCCCACCCCCACAGCTTGATCACCCAAGGCTCCCACTGGCATCTGAGTTCCTGGGCTGATCCTGACTACAGCAACAGGCACGTGAATCCTCACTAACCCCACTCAGTAGGGCTTAGAAAGGATTGTTGGCCAAGAGCCAGGAGCTGGTAGTTCAGTGTGTCTTGCTCCCATCTAGTTGTCCCTGGAGAGTCCTGGGATCACTTCTAGACATCAACACTACCTCCTATTTAAATTCTCTTCTTGCTTAATCTCTGCATTCTCTACTTTAGTGCAGGCCAAAGAAATGCCTTAGTCTCCAGATTTAACTATATAATGCCTTGCAGACATGCCTGGAGCACCAGTTTGGTGCCTGGGAGCCCTGCCCAGCTTCCCTGCCTGGCACATTCCTCTCTTCCTGCCCTTATCACCCAGCATCTATGTTTCTTCTGTTCTACATGGATTTCCCATGAGGCATCTTCCCCAGTGGAGTTCACGGATTCGTTGCCTAGATTCCCTGGTGTCATTCCTGTCTGCCACAGGCCAATCCTCTGGCATAGCAAGTATGTCAGCAAATCACAATGGTTGCTTCTTAAGACACAGGCCCCCATCAGTCCCTGGCTGGAGTGCAGAGCCTAAGCTGAGTCCCAACATGGGTAGTCACATGCCCTGAGTGGCCAGATGATATGCCTACCCACAGCTCACATTATGTATCTACCTTGTGTCTGAGTTCATTTTGGCATAGATCGGAAATTATCAGCAAAATTTCAGCAAATGTTTGGTGCCATCATTCAGAAGGAGCACAGAGAATCATTACTATGCCATGTAATAAACCAGTGGCTTTCTCAATGATGCTTTTTTATCACAGTAGCTGGCACAAGGTTATCTCACTATACTGCACTTCCCAGATGCCCTAGCAGTTATCTTAACATAATGCAGGTGACAACTGGCATTTGCCATTTCTCCCCAGGCCCACTTAAAACCTACTTCACACACTTCTCCAGGCCACTTCTACCTTCCTTTGGGCTGGAATGGTGACAGCCATAGTGCTACTACTAATGAAAGCAGAACCACCAAAAGCCTAAGTCCCTGAATGACTGTGTGGAGCAGAGCCCTCCTGAACTAGAACACTTATTCTGGACTGCCATGAGACAAATAAATGAACTTCTATTGTATTTTTGGCCATGGCATTTGGATTCTATTTGTTTCAAAAGTTTAGCCTATCAGTTGCTGGTGGCATGTTTCAAACTCTCTGCTGAGGTTTTATAATTAATCATAGGCGGTGAGCTTAATGCTAATTCCACTAATGACCACTAATGAATATTGAAAGCCTATTATGACCCACACCATGTTAGTGTCTCAGTAAGTATTATTTTTACTCCACACAACATCTCTGACGGATGGGCAACATAATGCCCAATTTTCAAATGAGAAAACCAAATCTCCATGAGTTATGTAGCTTGTTCAGAACCAGACAGCTGGTTTGTGCCAGAGTTTATGCTTTTTCCACTATGTTGACATTGCAGTGATAAGAAAATGAGGTGTAGATTGACAGATTGTTTACATTTATTACTTGGCAAACTAATGAATCCTGTAGGTTTCACAATTGCTACTTACCATATTCTCATTTTAATATTATAAAAGGCTACTTTGCTCCTCTGCATCTAAAATTAGAACAGTAACCAGTTCTTCTATTTGTGAACAGGATAGAACTGTTCCCACAGGTTTCATGTAAGTGTGTCTGCTCAGAAGTCCAAGATGACTTTGAAAGTCTCTGAGTGTATTTCCACCACCAAAAGTGAGAGCTTTAAAAACAGGCCCAGTCTCCCTTTCTTTAATTATATAACATCTTTGGGGCATCATTTTGCAAAAAGGATTCATGTCTTATATTTGAAAATTAGGAGGCAGGTAATCCTTCTTTCTTAATATTCCCTTAAGTATTGAGGATACTGAGTTTCAAATATGTTATGCTTATTACTTGGCAAACTAATGAATCCTGTAGGTTTCACAAGTGCTACTTATCATATGCTCATTTTAATATTATAAAAGGATATTTCGCTGCTCTACATCTAAATAGAACAGATGAAGAGCAGCTATTCCAGAATAGGACAGATCTGGACCTGTGAAACTGGAGTTCTGGACCAAGGTTTTATAAGCAGCACTTTTTCTGTTCTTAGTCATTGAGCTTTTAAACACACTCTTAGTTGTTTCCTGAATTAGCATAAGGCTAATAGGCATCTGATGGTTATCCTCTAATCCATGTATTCAAAAGTGTTGTCTATTTTGTCAGTTTCCCCTCAGTCTCTTGCCAGTTACTGTTATCTGCATGGGTACAATGCTTTAGACATATTGCGTGAACATACACCATCCCTCAGTTATTCCTTCAACCAAACAGTTCATCTCATGTACACATGAACGATGTTTTTTTTTTTTTTACCACTTGCTTTCTTTAAATTATTTTACATTTTTTTCTATCATCATTGCCTTTTCTTACTAGTACTTTCATCATGTTCACTGCTTTTGCATTTGTCAGATCTGATGCAGTTATGAATGATCTTAAAATAATAAACACAGACGCGTGCCGCAGACAGTGTGCATGGAAGTGATGCCACTACACTGGCCGCCAACACCAACCACTCATGGTAGTTGGAGTTGATGATCTTTCTTTTCTTTGAAATTTTAGGTTTTGACTGGGTACAGTGGCTCATGTCTGTATTTCCAGCACTTTGGGAGGCTGAGGCAGGTGGATCATGGAGTCAAGAGATCAAAACCATCCTGGCCAACATGGTGAAATCCTGTCTCTACTAAAAATACAAAAATTAGCTGGCATGGCAGTATATGGTGGTGTGTTTCTATAATCCCAGCTACTCAGGAGGCTGAGACAAAAGAATTGTTTGCACCTGGGGGGCAGAGGTTATAGAAAACCAAGATCATGCCATTGTACTCCAACCTGGGTGACCATGAGACTCCATCTCAAAAAAAAAAAAGATTAGTTTAACCACCACTCCAGAGATGAATCCTTCTATTTAAACACTTCTATTCAACATGTCTAAAATGTATTGTAAGCTCTAAAGCTATTCACACATAACTAAGAACCACATTTATAAAAATTCTACTTTTCAAGGTGAACCAAGATTTTGCCATTATTCTAAAGTGTTAAAATAACAGGAAAAACTAAGACTTGCAGAAAGCAGGCTCATTTAGATATGTTTACATGTTCTACAAATACATGCCAAGCAGAAAATAATAAACCGAAAATAGTGGGATCCAACAGATATTTCCTTTATTTAGAAAAACAGCTAGATTAATGGGCTCAAAAGTGATGACTTACGAGGACAATATCAGAGGGGAATACCTCAGCAATACTACTGCCTCTCTGAAGCACTCCTAGGGGCAGGATGAAGAGACTTTTCAAAGAGGGTACCATGCCCTCTCTGAAGCTTCCATATGCTGCTATGATCCAGTAAGTATACTCTTTAGTTATCTCTATACCAAAAAAGGGAAGAAAATGCCCCTTCTCCCTGTATAATTTTTACTTATAAAGCTCTTTGAAGTCTAATACATCATTTGACCTTATATTAGGTGTCAAAATAGGCCTTATTTCTTTACCAAAGAGGTAAGGTGACCTATTTTATTGGTAGTTGTCTTTTTGTTCTTGAGACAGAGTCTCACTCTGTTGCCCAAGCTGGAGTTAGTGGCATGATCAGCGCTCACTGCAGCCTTGACTTCCTTGGCTCAAGTGATCTTCCTGCCTCAGTTCCCCAAAGTAGCTAGGACTACAAGTGTGCACTAATTTTAGTAGAGACAAGGTCTCACTATATTGCCCAGGCTGGTTTCAAACTCCTGAGCTCAAGTGATTCTTCCGCCTCAACCTCCCAAAGTGCTGAGATTATAGGTGTAAGCCACCACACCTGGCCTAAGTTGACCTGTTAACAGGTAGGAGAACAGGGACCCAAGCCCGTGTCATCTTCATGTCTGAAGCTTGCTCCTTCCCCATGGTCTCCCAAAGAGAACGTATATATGCTCTTATGAGTAACAGCCACTGCGGTCATCATCCATCTGCTACATTACAGAAATTCTTACAGCTGCTGGAGCTCTATGAGCAGAGTTAAAGCAATCTTATCTGCTTTATATCTTCTCTATTTAAACATAAAAACTGCCATGAATATTTATGCAAAAGCTTCCAAAAAAGAAAAATGGAAAGTTAATAACATCAGAAGCTAGTGGACTTCCTGCAGACATCCAGCCAGAATAACCATCTCTAATCAGTGAAGATACCAAATAGATCTGGGGGTGTAGCCCATGTGATTGACCAAAAGATAGAATAAAAAATAATAAATACAGTTAAACTTAGAAGTATGAGAGCTGAAATCTACATAAGCAACTGGGTTACAAAAAGATGCTGCTGACAACACCAGTATTACATGGTTACAAAATATGCTTCCCCCAGAGTCTATCTGTCATATGAGAAGAATTATTCTAATTATGTTCACTTTTTAAACTGGTTTGAGAAACAGTTCATTCTGGCTTCTAACTTAGTATTTCCTTTATTTAAAACAGGGTTATAGGTTAGGTGCAGTGGCTGAGACCTGTAATCCCAGCACTTGGGGAGGCTGAGGTGAGCAGATCACCTGAGGTCAGAAGTTCAAGACCAGCCTGGCCAACATGGAGAAACCCCGTCTCTACAAAAATGCAAAAAATGATGGTGGCTATCTGTAATCCCAGCTACTTGGAAGGTTGAGGCAGAAGAATCACTTGAACCTGGGAGGCAGAGGTTGCAGTGAGCTGAGATCATACCACTGCACTCTAGCCTCTGCAACAGAGCGAGACTCCATCTCAAAATATAATAATAAAAGTAGGATTGTGCAGTCAAACAAATGCCAAATGCCCTTAATTCCAAATGAACTATAAAGCTCCAACAAACAGAACATTATCAGGACTCAATTTTTATGGTAAATATGAAGAATTAATGGCATAAAATCAAGAGTTTATTTTTGAAAAGAAACTATCAAGTATTAACTCATCCTGTTCTCTTACACCTCTTAAACCCATATTCCTGAATAGAATGACAGAATAATAACCTCAATGAGGGCAAAGAGCATGCCAGTGAAAGCCGTCTACAGCAAACAGAACTCTGACTGGCACTCAATAGGCTTCATAAACGTTTTTTTTTGTTTTTTGACATAATCTCACTCTGTTACCCAGACTGGAGTGCATTGGCACAGTCTTGACTCACTGCAACTTCTGCCTCCCGGGTTCATGCAATTCTCCTGCCTAAGCCTCCAGAACACCTGGGATTACAGGCACACACTACCACACACAGCTAATTTTTGTATTTTTAGAAGAAACGGGATTTCAGCATGTTGGCAAGGCTGGTTTCAAACCCCTGGCCTCAAGTGATCCACCCACCTTGGCCTCCCAAAATGCTGGGATTACAGAAGTGAGCCACTGCGCCCAGCCAGTAGGCTTCACATTTATTTGGTGAATGAATGAACGCCCAATAAATTCATGAAATATGTTCTAAATCATTAAAAAATATTCAATCTAGTTTCACTATTCATCAAGATAGACTGAATTCAAATACTTTGAGAATCAATGGTCGATAACTCACCCATTTTGCCAACCAGGTCATTGAAATAATCAGACCGTCCTCTTTCTAGTCACTTTAAACAAAAAGGCAATTTCCCAATGATGGCTATAATATTAACTTTTTGAGCATGCTGGGATTTAGCTCTTTGCTTCCAAAATAATGGGAGAGACAGAATAATGGAACTCTGATTCAATAAAGTCATAAAGAATAATAATAGAGCTAGGAGAGAGTTTCCTAAGGCCAAGTAGACTAACAAGATGGAAAGCGGGACAATATATTTAATTGCTAAAAATATGGTACAAACTCCTTGTAGTGATTTTACTGACATCACTAATTAGGATATTGGAGAACCTAGCAAATCTTTTCCTTATTACTCTAATATTGTTCCTAGCAAAATCTGTGCACAGAGACTAAGAATACCCTAACTTGAAAGTACAGCAGATCTAATATGATGTGTAATTTTATGGCTTATCTTTCAATAAACATTGTTGGCTGATGTGGTGGCTCAGACCTGTAATCTCAGCACTTTGGGAGGCCAAGTCAGGAAGATCACTTGTACCCAGGAGTTTGAGAGCATGTGTGCAACATGGTGAAACCCTGTTTCTGCAGGAAATAGAAAGGGTAGCTGGGCATGGTGGTGAGCACCTGTAATCCCAGCTACTCCGGAGGCTAAGGTGGGAGGATCACCTGAGCCTGGGGAAGTCAAGCCTGCAGTGAGCCATTATCTGACCACGGCATTTCAGCCTGGGAGACAGAGTAAGACCCTGTCTCAAAAACAAAACAAAAAAGAACAACTAAAACCATTGTCTTTGGTGTCCGAGTGTGAGTATGTTAGAGCACAGAACATCAGTCATGTTAGATAAACGAGAGCTCGCTCTTCTTGCACCATCCCCTAAAACACCATCAAGCAACATACAAACAACAGAAATGGGCAGTAACAACTTCAGAAAATGCAGTGACACAGAACTGGTGTGGGTTCCTGGGGCAAAGCATTTCACATGGGATAGAGTTTCAAAGGCCACTATTACATTCTCACCCAGGGAGATGCCTGATATAGGATCCATGAAGAAGCAAAAACAAGCCAGAGAAATAAAGGAACTGTGAAATATAAAGCATAAGCATAAAATCATAAAGGGTTGTCTAGAAAATATTCAAAGAGTCTTAAAAACATGATTTAAAAAAACATGATTCATGCAGGAAGTCCCAACAAAATAGAACATAGAGCTTAATTACAAATAATAATAGAAAAATAATAGACTGGCACCGTGGTTCATGCCTGTAATCCCAGCATGTTGGGAGGCCAATGTGTGCAGGTCACTTGAGGTCAGGAGTTTGAAACCAGCCAGGCCAACATGGTAAAGTCCCAACTATACTAAAAATACAAAAGTTAGCTGGGGGAGGGGGTGTGGTGGTGGGCACCTGTAATCCCAGCTACTCAGGAGGCTGAGGCAGGAGGGTCCCTTTAACCCAGGAGGTAGAGATTGCAGTGAGCCAAGATCATGCCACTGTACTCCAGCCTGGGCCACAGAGTGAGACTCTGTCTCAAAAAATAACAATAATAATAGTAATGTAAAACAATATTCTAAAATAATAACAACAGTAATAATAGAAAACAATAACACTTTATAAAACATTTTTAGGTATATTATTTAATTTCACTCTCACATTAACTCGATGACATGTAGCTACCTTAACCTTAATTTTATAAACTAGGAAACTTAGCCTCAGGTAAGTTAAACAACTGATGTTGAAGTGGTCAACACATCTTCCAGTTCAGGATTGCAGCATTCTACTTTTAATGAAATCAATAAGTGAATCAAGGCAAATACCGCCTGCAATGCAGTTGTACATTATGAAGTTGGTAGCAAAATTGAGTAAACCCTTAAGACTAGAAATCTGTTTTCCTCTTTTAATTTATATTAAGCTTTTTAAGAAATTTTGATTATTTGTTTGCTTTTAAAAAGCACAACAGCCTAAGTGAATTTTAAATTGCTAATACTTTGTGATTCCATCTTATATAAAATTTTATTCTACAAATTATCTACCATGAAATTCTATTACAGTTATGCAGAAACTACTTGGGTAATTGTGTAGCCCTCTGATGAGGGCTCCACTCTTGAATTAATAAGATATGCACAATTAATTCCCTATCTGTTTTTACCTGGTGTGTCCAATGCTTTATCGCTCACAAAAATTATATTAAAATGCTTCCTTCATGTATACTAGAATGGTATATACGTCAAGGCAAACGGTTGCTGACTTGGAATAGGATTATTCCTCTTTGTCTCTATATCCAATTCAATCATCCAAATTCTAGCTTGTGTTTTGGAAGCGCATGTTCTCTCTAAGGTGTGAACCCCCTTGCCTCCCAGAGATTGGCAATATGACTGTCTGCAGCCAGGAACCAGGCAATGCCACATTGGTTCCACTAACCCCAGGCACAAGGTATCTATGCTGGGGTGGGGTACAGGCTTCTCAACCCAGCCTACTCACCAAGCTCAGTACTCACCTCTGCTTAAATCACCTTAAACTGTTATGCTGCTAATATTGCTTTTCACCCTTAACCTCAAGCCTAAGAGACAGAAAACCCAAAGATTTTGTTGCTGTGCAGTAACACTTTGAGATGAATAAGAATCCTAGAAACAATTCAGCATATTCTTTTCTATTCTTTTTATTATATTTACTTTTCTTCTTTCATATATATATGTATGTCTACACACACATGTGGAATGAATAATACAGCTAATAAATAAACCTATTGTCTCAAATACTATTTGTGATGAAAACATTTAAAATTTACTCTCTCTGCAATTTTCAAGTATATAATAATTATTTACTACAGTCATCCTGCACAATAGATCTCCAGACCTGTTCACACGACATGCCACTGTCTTTTTCTCTGAGTCTCATTAACTCCCCATCATGTTCATCTAACTGACATTTTCAACCTCTTAATCAACATCTCTTCAACCTCCCTATCCCTCCACCAGACCCTGGTAATCAACATTTAACTCTATTTCTATTAGTTTGACTATTTTGGATTCCATGTACAAGTGAGATGTGGCATTTGTCTTTCTGTGTCTGACTTATTTTACTTAAAATAACATCCTTTGAGAGCAAGCAAGTACTCAGAGATTTTGTTACCACCACGCCTGCTCCTGAAAGAGGCACTACACATAGAAAGGAACAACCAGTACCAGCCATTCCAAAAACATACCAAATGCTAAAGAGCATCAACAAAATGAAGAATCTGCATCAACTAATGGGCAAAGCATCAAAATGGCAGTATCAAATTCACACATAACAATATTAACTCTAAATGTAAATGGGCTAAATGCACCAATCAAAAGACACAGACTAGCAAATTGGATAAAAAGCCAAAACCCATCGGTGTGCTGTATCCAGGAAACCCATCTCACATGCAAGGATACACAAAGGCTCAAAATAAAGGGATGGAGGAAGATTTACCAAGCAAATGAAGAACAAAAGAAGCAGGCGTTGCAATTCTCATCTCTTATAAAATAGACTTTAAAGCAACAAAGATCAAAAGAGACAAAGAAGGACATTACATAATGGTCAAAGGATCGATACAACAAGAAGAGCTAATGATCCTAAATATATATGGACCCAATACAGGAGCACCCAGATATATAAGGCAAGTTCTTAATGACTTACAAAGAGACTTAGACTCCCACACAATAATAGTGGGAGATTTTAATACTCCACTGTCAATACTAGACAGATCAACCAGATATAAAATTAACAAGGATATCCAGGACTTGAACTCAGACCTGAAACAAGCAAACCTGATAGACATTTACAGAACTCTCCACCCCAAATCCATAGAATATACATTCTTCTCAGCACCACATCAAACCTACTCTGAAATTGACCACATAATTGGAAGTAAAGCACTCCTCAACAAATGTAAAACAACTGAAATCATAACAGTCTCTCAGACCATAGTGCCATCAAGTTAGAACTCAGAATTCAGAAACTAACTCAGAACCACACAGCTTCATGGAAACTGAACAACTGGCTCTTGAATGTTGACTGGATAAACAATGAAATGAAGGCAGAAATAAAGAAGTTCTTCCCAAAACCAATGAGAACGAAGACACAACATATCAGAATCTCTGGGACACATTTAAAGCAGTCTCTAGAGGAAAATATATAGCTTTAAGTGCCCACATGAGAAGAGTGGAGAGATCCAAAATTGACACCCTAACATCAGAATTGAAAGAGCTGGAGGAGCAAGATAAAAAAAAAACTCAAAACCTAGCAGAAGACAAGAAATAACTAAGATCAGAGCAGAACTGAAGGAGATAGAGACATGAAAAACCCTTCAAAAAATCCATAAATCCAAGAGCTGGTTTTTTGAGAAGACCAACAAAATAGACAGACCACTAGCCAGATTGATAAAAAAAGAAAAGAGAAAATAACCAAATAGATGCAATAAAAAATGATAAAGGGGAAATCACCACAGATTCTGCAGAAATTCAAACCATCATCAGAGAATATTACAAACAACTCTATGCACATAAACTAGTAAACCTGGAAGAAATGGATAAATTCCTGGACACTTGTGTCCTCACAAGCCTAAACCAGGAGGAAGCTGAAACTATGAATAGACCAATAACAAGGTCTGAAGTTGAGGCAGCAATTAAGGGCCTACCACACAAAAAAAGCCCAGGTCCAGGTGGGTTCACAGTCAAATTCTACCAGACACACAAAGAGGAACTGCTACCATTCCTTCTGAAACTATTCCAAATAATCCAAAAAGAGGGAATCTTTCCCAAATCATTTTATGAGACCAACATCATCCTGATACCAAAACCCAGCAGAGACTCAACAAGAAAAGAAAACTTCAGGCCAATATCCATGATGAACATAGATGCAAAAATCTTCAATAAAATACTGGCAAGCCGATTGCAACAGCACATCAAAAAGCTTATCCACCATGATCAAGTAGGATTCATCCCAGGGATGCAAGGCTGGTTCAACATACGCAAGTCTATAAACGTAATTTACCACATAAACAGAACCGAAAACAAAAACCACATGATTATCTCAATTGACGCAGAGAGAGCCTTTGACAAAATTCAACAGCCCTTTATGCTAAAAACCCTCAATAAACTCTGTATTGATGGAACGTATCTCAAAATAATAAAAGCTATTTACAACAAACCAACAGCCAATATTATACTGAATGGGCAAAAACTGGAAGCATTCCCTTTGAAATCTGGCACTAGACAAGGATGCCCTCTCTCACCATTCGTATTTGATATAGTACTGGAAGTTCTAGCCAGAGCAATCAGGCAAGAAAAAAAAATAAAGGGTATAGAAATAGGAAAGGAGGAAGCCAAATTGTCTCTATTTGCAGACGACATGATAGTAAACCTAGAAGACCCCATCGTCTCAGTCCAAAAACTCATGAAACTGATAAGGAACTTCAGCAAAGTCTCAGGATATAAAATCAATGTGCAAAAATCACAAGCATTCCTATACACCAATAACAGACTTAAAGAAAGCCAAATCAAGAACAAACTGCCATTCACAATTGCTACAAAGAGAATAAAATACCTAGGAATACAACTAACAAGGAACGTAATGGACCTCTTCAAGGAGAACTACAAACCACTGCTCAACTAAATAAGAGAGGACACAAACAGATGGAGAAACATTCCATGTTCATGGTTAGGAAGAATTAATATCACAAAACTGGCCATACTGCCCAAAGTAATTTACAGACTCAATGCTATCCCCATCAAGCTACCATTGACTTTCTTCACAGAACTGGAAAAAACCACCTTGAACTTCATATGGAACCAAAAGAGAGCCTGCATAGCTAAGTCAATTCTAAGCAAAAAGAACACAGCAGGAGGCATCACACTACCGGACTTCAAACTATACTACAAGGCTACAGTAATCAAAACAGCATGGTACTGGTACCAAAACAGAGATATAGACCAATGGACCAGAACAGAGGCATCAGAGGCAACACAACATATCTACAACCATACAATCTTTGATAAACCTGACAAAAACAAGCAATGGGGAAAGGATTCCCTGTTTACTAAATGGTGTTGGGAAAACTGGCTAGCCATGTGCAGAAAGCAGAAACTGGACCCCTTCCTGACACCTTACTCTAAAATTAACTCCAGATGGATTAAAGACTTAAACACAAGACCTGGCACCATAAAAATCCTAGAAGAAAATCTAGGCAAAACCATTCAGGACATAGGAGTAGACAAGGACTTCATGACCAAAACACCAAAAGCATTGGCAGCAAAAGCCAAAATAGACAATGGGACCTAATCAAACTCCACAGTGTCTGCACGGCAAAAGAAACAGTCACTAGAGTGAAT
Source organism: Callithrix jacchus (assembly GCF_049354715.1). Taxonomy (NCBI): domain Eukaryota; kingdom Metazoa; phylum Chordata; class Mammalia; order Primates; family Cebidae; genus Callithrix; species Callithrix jacchus. The sequence continues at coordinate 22,161,382 of NC_133514.1, forward strand.
CAGCAACCAACAGCATGGGAAAAAATTTTTGCAGTTTACCCATCTGACAAAGGGCTGATATCCAGAATTTACAAAGAACTCAAACAGATTTACAAGAAAAAAACAAAGAAGCCCATTCAAAAATGGGCAAAGGATATGAACAGACACTTTACAAAAGAAGACATACATGAGGCCAACAAACATATGAAAAAATGCTCATCATCACTAGTCATCCGAGAAATGCAAATCAAAACTACATTGAGATACCATCTCACACCAGTTAGAATGGCGATCATTAAAAACTCTGGAGACAACAGATGCTGGAGAGGATGTGGAGAAATAGGAACACTTTTACACTGCTAGTGGGAGTGTAAATTAATTCAACCATTGTGGAAGACAGTGTGGCGACTCCTCAAGGACCTAGAAATAGAAATTCCATTTGACCCAGCAATCCCATTACTGGGTATATATCCAAAGGACTATAAATCGTTCTACTATAAGGACACATGCACACGAATGTTCATTGCAGCACTGTTTACAATAGCAAAGACCTGGAACCAACCCAAATGCCCATCAATGACAGACTGGACTGGAAAAATGTGGCACATATACACCATGGAATATTATGCAGCAATCAAAAATGATGAGTTCGTGTCCTTTGTAGGGACATGGATGAATCTGGAGAACATCATTCTCAGCAAACTGACACAACAACGGAAAATGAAATACCACATATTCTCACTCATAGGTGGGTGATGAACAATGAGAACACATGGACACAGGGAGGGGAGCACTACACACTGGGGTCTATTAGGGGGAATAGAGGAGGGACAGTGGGGGCGGGGGAGCTAGGGAGGGATAGCATGGGGAGAAATGCCAAATGTGGGTGAAGGGGAGGAAGACAGCAAATCACACTGCCACGTGTGTACCTATGCAACTATCTTGCATGTTCTGCACATGTACCCCAAAACCTAAAATGCAATAAAAATAATTAAATTAAAATAAAAAATAAATAAAATAACATTCTTCAGGTTCATTTGTGTTGTGATAAATGACAGTATTTCCTTCTTTTTATTATTTTATCATTATTTTTTCTTTTCTTCTTTCTTTTTGTAATTGAATAGCATTTCATTGTCTAAGAGATATCTGTACTCCCATGTACATAACAGCATTATTCACAATAGCCGAGACAGGGAATCTTTTCTATTCTTTCAAAGATGTGGTCTGATCTCACTAACTCTTCTTCTGAATCTCTCCTTTATAAAGGGACACCACTGAAGTTCAGTTTTAGAGAACTGATCATTTTAGAGCAGACAGCAATCTTAACGTTGGTTTGAAAGAAAGTTACGGAAAAAGGGAAATCTAAGTGGAAGTTTAGCATTATGTCCTAAATCATTTTACAGGTGGCTACTTAATGGCTCTCTACTAACGGAAACATAACACTATGAGTTACAATAACACTGAGAAATATAAGTGAATGTAATCCCAGTATTTTGGGAGGGGGGGCAAGAGGATCACTTGAAGCCAGAAGTTCAAGACCAGCCTGGGCAACACAGTAAGACTCCTGTCTCCATAAGGAATGAAAATACTAGCTTGGCATGGGAGCATGCATCTGTAGTCCCAGCTTCTTGGGAAGCTGAGGGAGGAAGATCAGCTGAGCCCAGGAGTCTGAGGCTGTAGTGAGTCATAATTGCTCCACTGCACTTCAGCCTGGGTGTCACAGCAAGATCCTGTTTCTAAAAATACACACACACACACACACACACACACACCCCCAAAAACCATCACAGTTTTAGTGTTAAGTTTACAATGAAAATGTACATTTTAATCGTGTGTTTTTATGATCATTGGTTGTTATAGAAAAATGACAGACTTAAAAGCAGTTATCAGAGTCTTGGGGCAGTGTGGAAAGCATGCCTATGTGTGTTGTGTGAGCATATATGTATGCAATGTATGGTATGTGTGTGCCTGTGTGAAGGGGGTGGAGAGGCAAGAGGCCTCATCTGTAACTCCACTTGGTTAAAGAATATATCACGGGGAAGACTTTTGCTCAAGGCATTTTAATCTGCCAGCTACAAGGTCTTCTTCTTGGTGTGCGTAATGCTTTGAATCCCAGATGTTTGGCTCTAAATTTTTTTATCTCCTGTTTTGCAGTGTGGCCCACTCTGAAGGCCATTTCTGTAAAAATAATGAAGAATTCTCTGGAGATAAAATCTAACAGTGAGCAGATATAGTTTTATTCAAGGTCCCCTTCAGGGGCAAGGACAGTCAGTACTGATTAATGAGTTCCAAGCCTACAAATTACATATAAGCAGAGAAACACAAAGGGGCTTATCTTTGAATTGGCAGAGTCTGCCATTCTCCCAACTGTGCTCAGAACTGCTCTGAGTGGGGGTGGGGGACATCACTGCATTCAGATGGCTATCCACAGAGAGGGTCCCTCAGGGTCTTTTCAGCTCCAGGGGACTCGCAGTTCATACCTAGACTCCCCTAGGTAGAGTGGGTCAGTTCACACAACATGCCACTGTCTTTTTCTCTGAGTCTCATTAACCCCCACTCATGTTCATCTTTGCCTGGGAATGGCATCTGTCCTGAACCTATATGTCTCAAAATGTGGCAGGAGGACAGAGAAACCCAGCAATTCCCCAGCACCTCCAGTTTGGTGTAGGCACCCAGTAACCCTGTGTGTTCGCTGTGATCCACAAAGAACCACAACACTGACTCAATATTAAGCAGAGCAGCACTTAAGAGGTTCCTCAGCTGCATCACTACTGCCAAAAAAATAAGGACAAGCCAGCTATTTTACAGAAGGCAACAGCTTTGCAGAATAAAAACCATATACTAATCTAGATGTTGTCTTGGCCTCCTCCTCAGCTTGGAAAAACCAGCCAGCCAGACTTCTTTTGCCTCCAACTCTTCATCTGAAGAATGTGAAGGACCAAACCTGGGCTCCTGATGAGAACAGCATCTTACATTGCCCTACATACTTGCCAGAGGGTGGTGGGTGGGGGTGAGAGAACATCACCCTGTAATTGAAGAAATTCAGGAGTCATTTGCTGCTTCCATCAGACAATACTGGGCAAGCTGCCTTCTCCTATAATACATTTTATTAGCCTCCCCTGTAAACGGATAGTGTTGCTAAATTTAACATCTACAGAGGAAATTGATCCCTTACAGCAGCAGTCCCCCCACCTTTTTGGCACTGGGGACTGATTTTTGTGGAAGACAATTTTTCCACAGATAGGGGGCACTGGATGGATGGCTTTGGGATGATTCAAGTCTACTTTATTACTATTATTATCATAATTCATAATGCAGAATCAGTGGCTTGTTTTCCTTCAACTTGACAGTCTCATCTGATGGTAATGGGAGGCAGTGACAGATCATCAGGCATTAGATTCTCATAAGGAGCATGCAACCTAGATCCTTCACATGCACAGTTCACAACAGCCTTCATGCTCCTATGAGAATCTAATGCTGCTGCTGATCTGACAGGAGGCAGGGCCCGGGGAGTAATGCTCACTTGCTTGCCTGCTGCTCACCTCCTTCCACGCGGCCCAGTTCCTAGCAGATCACAGACCAATGGTAGCCTGGGGATAGGGACTCCTGCCGTATACGATACTGCACCAAGTCTGGGAGCTGCCTGTAAGGACTGAAACTTCCATTCCCTGAGTAGAGATCTTCTAGTGTATTGGTGGTATGGTTTCCAAGCACCTGCTACTTAATCAGGCAGTCTTACTCTTGGATATTTTGTATAATAAAAATTTTAAATCAACAAAAATGTATCCTTAGAAAATCTTTTGTAAAGATTGTCATGCATGTGTAGAAAGATACTGGGACTGGACCTCAAGTTTTCCAAATCCTGTAGCAGGCATCAAACAATTCTCAGATTCCCAAGATTTGCTTCTCGTGGCTCTAAGGGTGAAGCAGAAATTCTTCACTCTTAGAACTGGAGCAAGTCTTTCATTGTTCTGCAAGGGATTTCCTTGAAGGAAGACATTTACTAATGAAGATATAACTTGAGTTACATTGGTATAAAATCATAACCAAATGCAAACCTACAGATTGGGCAGTTTGGTGTACTGGTTAAAACTGCAGAAACTGCTGAACGGCAGGAAGGTACAGCTCTCTACATTTTTGTAGGTGAGAAGATTAGCTGTTACTCAGGTGGACCAAGAGACACATTTGAAGTCTTGGAGTGAAGGGCTGTAGTGAAAAGCAGCTCAGGATGGGAATGCCATTTGACTGAAGAATACTTCATTTGTGCCTTACTTATAGAAATGAAATTGAATTGACCTTGCCACGTACCACTGGGTTTGCCTATCACATTCCTGCCTACCTGCTGCTCAAATACAAAAGTCTACACCTTCTGGTGTGGCTTATTCATTGAAACTGTATGGTAATCCTCCTTAACAGCCAGTAGTGACAGGAAAAAATACTCTTCCTGTCATACAGGCATCAGGTGTTTGTTTAAGATCTGCACGTTTAGAGCTAGAGTGAAACTTCCGAGAAATCATCTCAGTCAACAGAGTCCATCTGTATCACTAACTCCTAGGACTCCATTTGGCTGCCTGCAGCCCTGTGTTAACAAGCATGTAAGGTCATGTCCTGGCTCTTTAGGAGAGAGTGCTGCAATTGATTAGTGATGTCTTTCCCAAGGCCAGCATAGGAAGTACCTGTATGTGGGCTCTATAATCACTAAACAATTTTAAAGTCTTTCTCATTTTATAGACTAAAAAAACAAAAGCCCTACAGAGACAAAGTCAAAATGAAAATCCAGTTCTTCTGACCACTTGCTCTCATTATATTACCATAGCTCAAAAATGGACTGGAGACCCACCATCCCTTATTGACAATTCTAAAATCTAAAAAACCCTGAAAATAGATTAACTCATATGAGGGAGATTCCTCACTTGAACTGACATGAGGCTATTTACAGTATTTCTTTGATAAAAATCTAAAAAAGCCCAGGCATGGTGGCTCACGTCTGTAATTGCAGCACTTTGGGAGGCCGAGGTGGGCAGATCATGAGGTCAGGAGATCAAGACCATCGTGGCCAACATGGTGAAACCCTGTCTCTACTAAAAATACAAAAAATTAGCTGGGCATGGTGGCCTGCACCTGTAATACCAGCTACCCCAGAGGCCGAGGCAGGAGAATTGTTTGAGCCCGGGAGGCAGAGGTTGCAGCCAGCCAAGATCATGCCACTAAACTCCAGACTGGGTGACAGAGGAAGACTCTGTTTAAGAAAAAAAGATATCTGAAAAAACCTGCAATCTGAAAGACTTCTGGGCCCAGATGTATTGGATAAGGGGTGGCAGGTCTTACAACTGACCCCACAGCCTACAGAGGTGTGATAGGTGTCATGGCCTTAAAAGATGCCCAGACCCTAGGCCAGGCATGGTGGCTCACGCCTGTAATCCCAGCACTCTGGGAGTCTGAGGTGGATGGATCACCAGAGGTCAGGAGTTCAAAACCAGCCTGGCCAACATGGTGAAACCCTGTTTCTACTAAAAATAGAAAAGTTAGCCAGGTGTGGTGGTGCACACCTGTAACCCCAGCTGCTTGGGAGGCTGAGGCAGGAGAATTGCTCCAACCCAGGAGGCAGAGGTTGCAGTGAGCCAAGATCGCACCACTGCACTCCAGCATGGGTGACGGAGTGAGACTCCAACTCAAAAAGAAAAAGAAAGATGCCCATACTCTAATCCAGAGTTTGTAAATATGTTACGCAGCAAAAGGAACTCCTCAGATGTTAATTACCAGCTATGGACCTTAAAATGAAATTATCCAGGATTAACTGTGGGCCCAATCTAATCACAGGTGCTCTTCAAAAGCAGAGAACTTTCTCCAGCTGGAGTCAGAGGGAGACAACAGAAGAGCTAGTCAGAGAGAGCTTTTAAGCAGGAGGACTGAATTTGCCACTGTTTGAGGGGACACTTGGAAAGCATAAGGAATACAGGCAACTCCAGATACAAAGATTGGCCCCTGGTTGATGCCCAGCAAGGAATCAGGGCCTTTCGCTGGTTCATTTGGCCAACAACATGAATATACCTGGAAACGGATTCTTCTCTGGGGCCTCCAGATAAGAGCCCATCATGGCTGACATCTTGATTTCAGCCTCATAGTCCTCATAAACCCCTAAACCAAGAACCCAGTCCTGCCATGTCAGACTTCCCACCTGAGGAGCTGGGAGATAACACATGGGTACTGGGCTAAGCCATGAAAAAATCCAATACATGGAGCAAGCCTGACTCTTCTTCCATAAGGTGTCCTCTCAGCATCTACTCAAACTTACCTTTCTGCATTCCGGCCAAAGCACTTTACCCCTATCAGATTGTTCTGCATTTTCCCTCCCTGACGCACGAGGCTTTGCACTTTCTTACCACTGACATTTCACCGGCCAGGACTGCAGAGTCCTTTCCCCCAGGCCCCTCTGCCTTTCTCTGCCACCCCCTCCATCCCGGCCTTCCACAAACCAGTGGAACAGGCCACTGCCTTCCTGGAACCTGATTCAATCCTGCCCTATGGAGCACCCACTGCTGCTCTTTTCAGGATTAAAACTCCTGAAAGATGAAAACCTCATCTTATGCCTCCCTCGTGGTGCCGTATTGCCTATCATTACACAGATTAAACCTTGATGGATATTTGCTGAGAATGACTGATGCAGCCGAACCAGCCCAACAGTGCTGGGCACTGAAGTGTGCACCCTCTGGGTAGGAGATAGTCACACAGGGGAGGGACAATGTCTAGTGCTCCTAGTTAAAGTAACTCTTTAGATTTGTCCTGGGATTTGCAGTTTTCAAAGGATTTTCAAATATATTATCGTGTATTATTTTTTTTTAACCAAGAAACCCATGAGATAAACAAGGCAAGTTTTTTGTTTGTTTGTTTTTTGAGACGGAGTTTCACTCTTGTTACCCAGGGTGGAGTGCAATAGTGCGATCTCAGCTCACCGCAACCTCCACCTCCTGGGTTCAGGCAATTCTCCTGCCTCAGCCTCCTGAGTAGCTGGGATTACAGCACGCGCCACCATGCCCAGCTAATTTTTTGTATTTTCAGTAGAGACAGGGTTTCACCATGCTGACCAGGGTGAGGTTTTTTTTTTTTTAATTCAGTTTTTGTTTGCTTGAGACAGGGTCTCCCTCTGTCACCAAGGCTAGAGTGCAATGGTGTGACCACAGCTCACCAAAACCTCAACTTTCCAGGCTCAAGCATTCCTCCCTCCTTGACCAGTGGAGTAGCTGGGACCACAGGTGTGCACCACCATGTCCTGCTGATTTTTTATTTTTGTAAAGACAGTGTCTTGCTATGTTGCCAGGACTGGTCTCAAAATCCTGGGCTCAAGTAATCCACCCACCTTTCCTTCCCAAAGTGCTGGGACTGCAAGTATGAACCACTATGCCTGTTTTTAATTCCCAGTTTTGAGAGATGGGAAAACAGAGACTCCAGAGAGTTATTAGATTTGCACAGCTAGCACAGGTAACAAACCCAGCAGCACAGATGCAACCCTCTCAGAGTGCAGGGCAGAGAAGCTGCTCTAAAAATCCAAGGCACAGAGAGACAGAAGCAGCATGCTAGAGCTGAGCTCTGGGAAAATACCATCGAGGGAAATCAGAGTGGCTCAAGGTTTCTGGGAAGGTAGATTTAATCCTGTCTGTTTCTCCAGGGCTCCCCAACTCCCTCTTTTTCTTTCTCCATGTTTGATTATTAAGATGCAGATGCGATTACCTTCCCTGGGCAGATAATAAGAGGAACCTGAATAAGGTAGAGGACCCAACTCCACCTGTGAATCAAACCACTGCTTTGATCCTCCACTCAAGAGGAATAAAAATACCTGGCTGGGTGCGGTGGCTCACACCTGTAATCCCAGCACTTTGAAAGGCTTCGGCAGGTGGATCACAAGGTCAAGAGACAGGGACCATCCTGACCCACATGGTGAAACCCCATCTCTACTAAAAATACAAAAATTAGCTGGGTGTGGTGGCAGGTGCCTGTAATCCCAGCTACTTGGGAGGCTGAGGCAAGAGAACTGCTTGAAACTGGTAGGCAGGGGTTGCAGTGAGCCAAGATTGTCTCACTGCACTCCAGCCTGGCAACAGAGCAAGACTGTCTCAAAACAAAACAAAACAACATGTTTCACATCTCCTACAGTTGTGAGGATGAAGTAACATTGTGGATATAAATCTTTCCAAACGTGTGTACAGGGCTACCTATATCTAACCAGTATTGTCCCAATGACCAGCACTAAGGCAAACCTGCCTATTTCACCAAATAACATCCAAGCTCCCAGCTATCCTCCTACCACGTGTTGCTTTCTTCCCTTGAGGCTGGCCTCGGCATTCTACTAATCTGATTTCATCCTAGTCAAAATACTAGGAAAGGATAATGAAGAAGTAACTGTAGGATTTGCCCCAAGTTGTACATAAACTCAAAGGGGATTCTGACTACATGTTTGCTTTAAATCCATCCTTCCCTGAGATAATCAGAACAGAGTTGAGAAAACACCACTGATACAAAGGGAGCAATTCAGTCAACGCTGACATGCATAAGACTGAACACTCTCATGCCCAACTGCAACCCTGACATTTTTCCATGATTTGGACTTCTTCTGGCAGCAACTGATAAATCAGTACAAATAAAAAAGGTCACTGTTAACTAGAAGCACTATCTCCTAGAAGAAACTGACTCCTCCACAAGAGCTTCTACAATGCTGAATGCACATGATTATTTGGGTTGTATTTAATTTTCACTCATTCTCCATAGCCCTCAGGAGATTTTAGATCAGACTGGTAAGAAGTGCATTCTGATTCAGGTCTGGAATATCTTATTAGAAAATGGGGCACAGTTTCTAGTGATTATCTCTCTCTCTCTCTTTTTTTTTTTTTTAAACAGGGTCTTGCTCTGTCACCCAGGCTATAGTAGAGTGGCATGATCATAGCTCACTGCAACATCCGCCTGCCTTGCTTAAGCGATCTCCCACCTCAGCCTCCCAAGTTGCTGGGACTACAGGTGCATGCCACCATGCCTGACTAATTTTTGTGTTTTTTGTAGAGGTGAGGTTTTACCATGTTGCCCAGGCTGGTCTTGAACTCCTGGCCTCATGTTATCCATCTGCTTCGGCCTCCCAAAGTGCAGGGATTATAGGCATGAGTCATAGCACCTGGACTCTAGCGATGATCTTTCATATAGAAATTTACTACAAATCTAACAAGACAGCTTTATTTTCATAAATCTATAGCTGATTTTCCTTGAATATTATTTACAATCCTGGAAGACTGATTATTCTTTAAATCCCCCCAGAGTTACTCAGATAAGGATTATGGTCACTAACTTCAGTAAAAACTGCTAGAAGATTTTTTTTTATAATAGATGTTTGTCCTTGTGTATACAATGCAATTTTAAAGATATTACAATATATTTTTAGATATTAGAGTTAAAATTAATTATAGGGGAAATTCAGAAATCTTTAGTCTTTACTGTGAGAACCTGAATTGTATTTTGGAAACACATGGGATGTGTCCTAAAGTTCTAGTCTTAGTTTCTCACCAGAAACTAGAATTGTCTTCTAAAGGAGAAGGCCTGGGGGTAGTGATGAATTTGTTTTAAATATGTCCAAGTTACCATGAGAGTGGGGATTAAGTAGACACACAAAATGAGGACATTCTAGCTGTAATTTGAGGGTTAATCACTTAATCTCTTTGAACATTTGTTTCTTCGTCCATACAAAACAAATGGTAAAGTATTGTCTATTTCACAAGAGTGCTGTGAAATAACACCACTCGATGAGGAAAAGTATGGTGAACTCTAAATTGCATGCATAAGATCAGCCTGACTCGGTACAGTGGCTCACACCTGTAATTCCAACACTTTGGGAGGCTGAGACAGGAGGATCACTCAAGCCCAGGAGTTCAAGACCAGCCTGGACAACACAGTGAAACCCTGTCTCTACAAAAAAATTAAAAATTAGCCAGGCACGTGCCTGTAATCCCAGCTACTCAGGAGGCTGAGGTCGAAGGATAAACTGGGCCCAGGAGTTGGATGTTATAGTAAGCTATGATTGTGCCACTGTATTCCAGCCTGGGTGATAGAACAAGACCCTGTCTCAAAAAAAAAAAAAAAATCAGCATGTATCCACCACTACCAGTGTTGCAAGTAGCCGGGGAAATCCTGATGCATCTCAACTGGTATTACCTTCTCCTTTAACATCGGCTCGTCCTCCAGACACGCCTGCCCATCCTTATGACACCTCATTCTCCTAAGCATCCAAGCTTAGAAACCTGGGTCATGCTACCTTGTTCTTCCACCCTCTCTGATCCAAGAACAATCCTTCTCTTTCAAAATATAAACCTGATCAGCTCAACTCCTTGCTCGATAATCACGGACAATTTCCAATTGTTATTGAAAAGAGTCAAAACATGTAAGTCACCCTCAAGACCCTGTCTTGTCTGGCCCTGCCCCACCCTCCACGATGCTTTTTCTGTTTCCACACTCCAGTCACACTGGCCCCTTTGGCTCCTACAGAACCTTCTTTCCCTCCAGGTTCAGAAACTTTGCCCATACTGTCCCTCAGCTGTAACTGCCAGCCCTAAGGGTCATGTCCTCTGCAAAGCCATTCTTGGCTCCATGGAGCTGCCCAAGTGCAAATGTAATTGTGGTGCACAGAAACCTATCCCTCATATCACAGCAGTTGTTATTGTTTGAAATTATATGTTATGTGAAGTCTCTCTCTCCCTCCTCAACTGAAATGTCACGAGAGCAGTGATTCTGTTTTTCACTTATCTTAGCCAAAAGGCTGAGAAGCAATGTGATTCTGTTTTACTTGTTTCAAAATCTCAATACTTAGCACCTATTGGGTACTAAAAATATGTTACGAGTAAGTCAATCAACCTTGGGATCCTCTCTTCACTGTCTATATATTTAAGCTGATAAAAATGTATAGGGGGCAGGCTCAACAGCTTACAACTGTAATCCCAGCCCTTTAGGTGGCTGAGGTGGAAGAATCATTTGAGGCCAGGAGTTTAAGACCAGCCTGGGCAACACAGTAAGACCCCATCACTGCCAAAAAATTTGTTAAAATTAGCTGGGGGTGGTGACTGAACTTGTAGTCCCAGCTACTAGAGAGGCTGAGGCAGGAGGATTGCTTGAGACCAGGAGTTCAAGGCTGCGGTGAGCTATGATTGCACCACTATACTCCAGCCTGGGTGAGAGTGAGACCCTGCCTCAAAAAGAAACAAAGAAAATGTATAGGGAAGAGGAAAGTGAGCTAACTAAATAGCTGAGATGAGTTTGGAGGCACTGAAATTAGTGCTCTGTATTTAATACCTGTGATGGTTAATATTGAGTGTCAACTTGATTGGATTGAAGGATGCAAAGCATTGTTCCTGGGTGTGTCTGTGAGGGTGTTGCCAAAGGAGATTAACATTTGAGTCAGTGGACTGGGAAAGCCAGACCCCCCCTCCACCTGGGTAGGCACCATCTAATCAGCTGCCAGCACAACTAGGATAAAAGCTGGCAGAAGAACGTGGAAGGACTAGACTGGATGAGTCTTCCAGCCTCCATCTCTCTCCTGTGCTGGAGGCTTCCTGACCTCAAACATCAGACTCCAAGTTTTCAGCTTTTGGACACTTGGACTTACACTAGTGGTTTGCCAGGGACTCTCAGGCCTTCAGCCACAGACTGAAGGCTGCACTGCCAGCCTCCCTACTTCTGAAGTTTTGGAACTCAGACTGGCTTCCTTGCTCCTCGGCTTGCAGATGATCTATTATGGGACTTCACCTTCTGACAGTGTGAGTCAATACTCCTTAATAAACTCCCCTTCATATAAGCATCTATCCTATTAGTACTGTCCTCTAGAGAACCCTGACTAATATAATATCTCACTTACTCATCACAAAGTCCTACCAGATTGTATTGGTTTTCCATTGCTGCTATAACAAATTATAATAAACTCAGTACTTTTGAATGACACAAATTATGATCCATTTTGGTAGGTCAGAGACCTAACCCTGGGCCAATATCAAGGTGTCAACAGAGCTGCACACCTTCCACAGACTCAAGGAGAATGTAATTCCTTGCCTCTTCCAGCTCCTAAAAGCTGCCTGCGCTCCTTACTTCATGTATGTCTCTTCCTCCATCATCAAAGCCAGGAATATCACATGCCTCTGACCATTATCCTATAGGTACATCTCCCTCTGACCTCAACCAGGAAAGAGTCTCTGCTTTAAGGACTCATGGGATTAGGCTGAGCCTGCCTGGACAAACAAGGATAATCTTCCATCTCAAGATCCTTAACCTCAGTCCCAGGGGCAGAGTCCCCTGTTCCATGTAAAGTAACGTGTGTCTCCATATTTAAGTTGAGCTGGGGGTGGTGGCTACACCTCTAGTGCCAGCTACTAGAGAGGCTAAGGCAGGATTGGTTGAGATCTAAGTGTAGATATCTTTGCCATTATTCTGCCTGACAGATTGTTTATTCCCTTTTTATAGAGGGAGAAACTCAAGAGCTAAAAGCTACAGCATGAGGAGGTGAAGGATGCAGGATTCAAATTATTTCTGGTTTTCCAGATAGTATGTCAGTCTCTCTAAATGGTTGGGTCTCCATTTTAATAATTATGTAATAATTAGGGTAGCATAATGAAACATTTCTGAGAAAGTCTATGGTAGTGAACTGCATTCAGTCCCCAGGGCTGCTGCCTTCAATGGCCATAAACTTGGTGGCTTAAAACAACAATTACTCCCTCACAGTTCTGGAGGCCAGAATCAGATATCAAGGCTGGGGTAGGGCTGTGCTCCCTCTTCCGGCTTCTGATGGCCCCCATCTTGTGGTAGCATAACTCTGCTTTCTGCCTGTTTCTTTACTTGGCCTTCTTCCCTGTGTTTCTGTCTGATACAGTTTGGCTGTGTCCCCACTCAAATCTCATCTTGGGAGGAAGCTGGGGGGAGGTGGTTGAATCATGGGGGCGGGTGTTCTTGTGATAGTGTGTGCGTGTCACAAGATCTGGTGGTTTTAAAAATGGGAGTTTCACTGCACAAGCTCTCTTCTCTTGTCTGCTGCCATTTGAGACGTGCCTTTCACCTTCCACCATGATTGTGAGGCCTCTCCAGCCACGTCTATTAAACATCTTTCTTTTGTAAATTGCCCAGTCTCAGGTATGTCTTTATCAGTGGCATGAAAACAGAATAGTACACTCTCTCTCATATTCCCCTTGCTTCTCTCTTATAAAGATACCTGTCATGGGATTTAGAGTCCACTCAATCCAGGGTGTGATCTTATCTTGAGATCCTTTAATCATATCTGCAAAGATCTATTTCCAAATAAGCTCACATTCTGAGGCTCTAGGTGGACATGAATTTTGGGGGATAAATATTCAGGCCACTACAATGACATATACAGAGCTTACAATAAAATATAAAGGTACCATCAAGTCAATTGTCTAAGAGGTAGCAGACGGCCTCTTTAAAGGCTCATACTAGCTATGAAGATCAGCTGCCTCACTGTATAGCCTGCTGTCAGAGTGAACTTCAGCAAATATCACAGGAGACCCTGACAGCATCTTCTCTGACACCAGGAAAGATAAAAAGCAGAAATATAAAAGCCTGTCACCCATTTATTTCCATATTCCTTGTATCTAAATGTCCCTTTCTCCCCTGCCCTCATCTCTTCCCATATGACAGTTTAGCAGGCACTAAGGAATGGAACAGTGCCACTCTCCCTATTATATTTATGAGCTGGTTAAAGAATAATAACTGTGGTATCTATCTTAATTTCCATTTTTAATATTCTGTCCTACTTTTGAAAAAAATGTCAAAAGTTTACTGTAATTCAAGTGCAAAGATAAGCACACATACTTAATACTGTTTTTTCAAGAGTCAGGGTTTCACTCAGTTGCCGAGGCTAGAGTACAGTGGTAATCTGGGCTTATTGCAGCCTCAAATTCCTGGGCTCAAGTGATCCTCCTGCCTCAGCCTCCTGAGTTGATATGACTACAGACATGCCCCAACATCCTTGGCTAATTTTTTGTTTTAATTTTTGTAGAAACGAGGTCTTACCACCTCTACAGGATTGTGCCCAAGCTTGCTGGTCTGGAACTGCTGGCCTCAAAAGTGATCCTCCTGCCTTGGCCTCCAAAAGCACTGAGATCACAATTGTGAACAACTACACTCAGCTGCATACTTAATACTCTGGAAGGAGTTTTCTTGTTGCTGTTTTTCTTGGTTTTAGGAGTGTGGGAAAGGGAGCTGTGTTGGAGTTTGGTATTGCACATGCTGAGTGCAAAGCACACCTGGGGAAGCATGGAGGCCTCACTGAGGATGTGCGGCACGTGCCCAGGGCTGACCCTGGGTTGAAAACCAAATTTAGAATTTTCTCTTCTTAAACATTTTGAACCTCATATTTGTAGCTCTTCATGAAAAGCTTCTTCACAGCCCTCATATTAATGACACAACTGAATACGAGTTACCAGTTAAGAAGTTAGTAGTGAATATTTAAGGAGTAGCCTGGGGGTCCTGCAGACTTGGGTTTGAATAAGATCTTGTGCAGGTTGCTTAACCACCCCTAGCCTCAGTTTTCCCACCTGTAAAATGGACAAATGTCTTTAGTTCACGTTATTGTGAGGATTATATGAAACACTCAGCAGTGTGCTTTGCTGTGGAATAACCCCTGATCATGATAGTTTTCAGAGTGTCAGTAGGCCCTAGAAGGAGGCAGGAGGCATCTGTGTCCCCACCTGATAGCCTTGAAGAAGTCAAAAGCACACACAGCCAGTGCTGCAGGGCTGGAGACAGGAACAGAAACCAAACAACTGCAAATCCCTATTGATTCCGATGTCAGTAAATTCCTGGCAGAATAAGGTACTTCATAATATGCTTTTACTGTTCTCCCAAACTATAATCCAAGCAGAAAATTCTGTTTGAGCTTTTCAAACCACCTGAACCATAAGAGAATTCATACCAGTTCTGGGTATACGATTTCTATAATGTTGGGGAAATAACTGTCCCCACAATCACAGGTAGAGCCAGTGAAGGCAAACAGGCTGATGTTTAGAGTCCTCAACAGAAAGGCAAAGACTCAATAGAATGTAATCTAAATCATGAGCAAGCCAAGTCTTCCCCTCTCCCTGTCCTTAAAAACAAAGTTTTATTAGAACACAGCCATGCTCATTCATTTGTGTATTGCTGTGACAAACACTTCATGGCTCATAAAGCCTGAACCATGTACTACGTTGCACTTTACAGAAAATGTTTGCCAACCTCTGCTGTAACAGAAGACATATAATGGGGCAGCATTGAGGAGAACTTGAAAATATCTTAAAATGCCAAATTGCAGCTGGGCATAGTGGCACATGTGTAATCCCAATACTTTGGGAGGCTAAGGCAGGCAGATCATGAGGTCAAGAGATCGAGAACATCCTGGCCAACACGGTGAAACCCCGTCTCTATTAAAAATACAAAAATTAGTCCATCACGGTGGTGCACACCTGTAATCCTAGCTATTCAGGAAGCTGAGGCAGGAGAACTGCTTGAACTCAGGAGGCGGAGGTTGTGGTGAGCTGAGATGGCACCACTCACTCCAGCCTGGGTGACAGAGTGAAACTCCATCTCAGAAAAAAAGAAAAAAAAAATGCCAAACTGCATACCTAGCATTCTCGCTTGGTACTTTCAGTCTCACAAAATAGGGGTGCTTTATTTTTCCAAGAAGTAGCAGAGAGGCTAAATCCCCCAAAGTGAAATGAGCAGGAGGATCTTAAAGTTAGAAGGCATTTCTCCCAAGAAAGCCAGTGTAGGATCCTGACACTCGGCCACATTTGTCTCAGTGGCCTCAGTAGCTTTTCCTCCCCCATGATGAAATTCCACACATCTATAGATAGGAAGGACTCACTTGGATTTTGTCTTCTTCCAGAGTTGGTGCTGGGCTAGATTCTTGCCCCAAATCCTCCTTTTCTGCCAGTTTCTTGCAGATGTTCTTAGTCTGCTGGTTATCTGGAGTCTGCAGATCTTGGTACGGTGATTTTGTTTTCAAGCTGTTGGTGAATTCTTCAGTGTGAGATTTTCTGAAGAAAGGCAAAAGTGAAATTCTCAAAAAACGTTCTTCAACTGGAAGAGCTTTTCCAAAGCAGCTGTTGACATTCACATTATATGGGAAAAAAGCAACAGACACCACTTACTGAGTGCTTCTAACATGCTGGGCCCTGTGCTAGATGCTATGAAGACGTTAAATTCATCCTCAACACAATGCTATGAGGAAGACATTGTCCTCCTTGTTTTGTTATAGGAGCTCCAAGAAATTTTATAATTCATCCAAGACCACATAGTAAGACAGCCAAGGTCTGAACCCGGGTCTGCCCAACTCCTGGTTTAGAAGTTAACCTATTAGAACACACCACCTCCTTCTGATCAATCATTAAAGAATTCCTTTATATTCATAAATCCACTGATAGTTTTAAAGTTACAGGCACGAGTGGGGAACATTCCCAGACCTTGAAAGTCCAATGCACCATCCATTGTGCCACAGAGCCTGCTTTGCATTCCTTACCCTTGGGAACTGAACTGAGGTCCTCATATCTTTCCAATTTCCACTTCACCATCTCAGAGTAAGGCTGTGAACATCACTGCCCAGAGCCAGAGGAGGACACCCATAGCACCCCAGGTACCCAGCAGAGGAGCACCATCACCTGCCTCAGTTTCCCTCCAAATTATCTTCCTACATCTCCAGTTGATGTCACTTCCCTATTGAAAAACCTCACTGTCCACAGAACATGGTCCAAACTCCTAAATCTGGCCTTCAAAGCAGTTTCCCAAGTGTATTCCAAATGCTCGGAAGACCTCATCATTCCCCCAAGAACCATCTGTAATCAAGTCTAGGGGTCTTGGTTAAGCCCTCTGCCTGCACTTTCTTTCCTGGCCTTCTGTAGCTGGAAAACCACTCCTTTCAAGGTCTGGTTCAGATTTCACCAATCAGAATGAGAGGCTCCCACCTATGCTTGGTAAACTCTCTGTTTATACCTTAGTTATAGCACAAATCACAGCCTGCACTGGGCGCAGTGCATCTGCCTACTTCTCCCCCTAGACTGGAAGTTTCCTGTTCCTCTTTGAATTCCCAGTGCCTTGCACAGTGTAGGCACCTTAAAAACCTGATTATCCAGCTGCCTGGATCTAAGTGATCTCCTTGGAAGGCCTGAAGCTTGCACAGTCACTGCATTTCTCACATATATTCCTGATACTCAGCTGCATCGGCCTGCATTGCTCTAACATGATTCTAGTACAGACACAGATGATCACTGGGAAACACACACTCACACAGACCAAAGCTGGAATGACAAGTAGGGGAATGAAGCAGCTGATTTGACCTTCATGAGGTCTTTAGTGCTATCAGACTTTAGACCAAAAGACCCTTCTAAAGAGATCCACGAGATCTTTAGACCAAAAGTCTAAATCAACCTTCTGAAGAGATCCAAAATGACTTTTGTGACCCTCCAACCCAACCCCACTCTCCCACCTGATACTGTGAGCAAGAGGCATGTTTGCAAGGTTTTCTAAAGTCTGGAGAGTCGTTAAGCCTCTGGTTGGTTTGAGGATCTCATACCTGAGCTCTTCTGCCTCCTGTTCTTCTTTCAGCCGGGCCCTCTCAGCAATAATTTCATTACAGAGCACATCATAGGGTTTATCTAGGTGGTGCTCGCCCATCACCCAGACCCAGACTTCCTTATCTGCTCCCAGCTTCCAATGAACAGATTTGCCATTCTCTGCAAACAAACAAACAAAAAATTCAGATTGAACAAATATCTTCATTTGTAGATTACTGTTTCCCATCACTAAAGTATTTAGGGTCTTTGAAAATATATATATGTATTAGATAAGGCAAAGAACTTCCAACTGCTCAGGAACATTTGTAGATAGTTATGGTAGTGGTGGCAGTGAGAGGCAGCTTCACCGAAAATATTTGTTTTCCAAATATTAGGGGTATCTTTGTTGCACATGCAAAAAACATTTTATAAATGAAGAAATTGAAATGGGAAGAAAGCATTCATTATTTGCATTATCCTTTATGGTAACAGAGCTAACACCTCACACCATAATCTCTTAAATCTAACGATCTCCCTGTAACCCAGAATTTTACAGCTGCTCAAGGGTGTGGCATTTATACTATGTTCACAGGCTTCATTGGTGAACAGAAAGCAGGTTTTATTATTTTATTTTATTTGTATTTATTATTTTCCTTTAGAAATGGCGTCTTGCTCTGTCACTCAGGCTGGAGTACAGTACAGTGGTTAGATCATAGCTCCCTGTAGCCTCGAACTTTGGGGCTCAAACAATCATCCCACTTCAGGCTCCCAAGTAGCTAGGACTACAGGCATGCACTACCAATCCCAGCTAATTTTTTAAACTTTTTGTAGAGATGGGGTTTTGCTTTGTTGCCCAGGATGGTCTCAAACTTCTGGCTTCAAGCAATCCTCTCACCTCAGATAAGGAGGCATTTTAGATTTAGACCAGCATGAGTTCAAATCCCAGCCCTGCCACTTACAAGCTACGTGACTTGGACAGATTAAGCTCTTTAGACTCAATTTCTTCATCTGCAAAATGGGAATACCAATATCTACTACCTAGGGTTGCTGTGAGTAGGCAGGTACCCGTGCTAAGTACTTCCCCTAGTACCTGCCACATAATAGGAGTTCAATAGAGGTTAACTGCTATCATTGCTAGCCTATTATTTACTTATATGGCTGCCTCTGAGATTCACACCAACCTGTGAGAAGATAATACGACCAGGTAGCATGATACTTGGTGAAGCTACTTAAATAACCCTTGTTTACAATTGGCCTCCCAGGTTAGATTACATCCTAGTGCTCCTGAAATGCGGCCACATGGGTCATGCTCCCTTAAACTGGGGGCAGGAAGAGCGTACCTAGGAGAGGCCAACAGAGACCATCCCTGAGTCTGCCAGACCTACCCAGGGTGACTGTGGGCCAAGGCTGGACCTCTAATCAAGACCCCAAACCAGCAGTGGTGCTGACTGAGTGGAACAGGGCACCTTGCTGGTGCGTGTGCTGGGCCCTGTTTGATGAGTGAGACATCCATACTGAGACTGTGTCTTGTCCTCTTACACTAAGTCAAAGGAGGTTTCCAATTAAGGTGTCTTCTGTCCAGTGTATTGTTGACTTTTGTACTGTGGCCTTGGGATACATTACCAAAGCAGGCTGCTCAAAGCCAAGCTCATGCTTTCTTTTGACCCTTTCTACCCTTGTTGGTACAATGGACACTTGCAGTATAATCAAGTTCTAAATAGAGACACTGGGCAGAGGAAACAGACTCAGAGTCTGCACTACAAAATGATTCCAGTTTACTGTTTATACCAGTGGAGAAATAGTGAATGTGGCCTCCAGGTAAGGAGGGGAAGATCAATCCCACTGTGCTCAAATGGGGCGGGGCAGCAGTGCGAACTCTTGGCAACCTCCTTCTCTGTTTGAGGTAATGCCAGATGGTTCATTAAGTTTAGAAAGCTGTCATACCTCATAAAACTCCCTTTATTATACTCTCTCTGGGCAACTAATAATATTTTTATTATGTCAGTCTCTCAGCCTTCACCTAAGTAGCTCTCTGTTGGTATTTTTTTTTTTGGCAGCAGGAAGATGCCCAGAAAGGATGGCAGGTGGCAATGTGCCAGGGAAGAAAGAGGAAGAGCAGAGGGATTCCAGCAGCTCAGCTGGGAAAACCCAGAACAGCCTCCAGAGAGGCCACGGGCTGTGGGCAGGGGTGGAAACTCTTAGGGAAAGGGGGCATTGCTGCAGGTGGGGAGAAAAATCCTAGAACTGCAAGTGAGCAGTTGAGGCTTCAAAGCTAAACAAAGAGAAGAGAGCAAAGTAGAGGAGCAGAGTTGAGAAAGCTTTAAAGGAGGGAACAGAGAGAACATGGTGACCATAAAGATATCGTGGCTCTTGGCAAGAAGACAGAGAATGAGATGTGAAATATCAGAGTTAGCAAGATTCTGAGAAACAGGCTCTTGACAAAGTGGCACTGACAATGGTCTCTGTGCTGACTCCTCACCTCCAAGAGCTCTTCAATGAAGTCAGAGAGCAAAATACTGGAGGAGCTTCAAGTGGTTCCACGGAACTCCCTGAAGCTTTATGAGGAGGGAGAAGTTGTTCTAGTACAATGTGTTATCTGAGATACCCTCTGCTTCACATCAGATGAGGAATGACCCTGAAGGCTTTCATTGTAGTTCATTTTAGAAGGCAGAAAATGAGTTTTTGCTATTAGCAAGATGTAGAGCTACATGCTGCAGGTGATACAGGATCAAAGAGATGAAAGAGATGTGCCCATTCCCCTGCAAGTAACCTAGAGTCTGCAAGAGAAGGAGCAAGACATTAGGTGACTTATTTAATGAATTTTTGTCATATATCTACTATGTATCAGGCACTGAAGTAGACATAGTGTATTAGTTCATTTTCACATTGCTGATAAAGACATACTCAAGATTGAGCAATTCACAAAAGAAAGAGGTTTAATTGGACTTAAAGTTCCACAGCTGGAGAAGCCTCATGATCATGGCAGAAGGCAAGGAGGAGCAAGTAATGTCTTACATGGACAACAGCAGGTAAACAGAGTGAGGAAGATGCAAAAGAGGAAATCCCTGATAAAACCATCAGATCTCATGAGACTTGTTCTCTTTCATAAGAACAGCATGGGGGAAACTATTCCCATGATTCAATTATCTCTGCCAGGTCCCTCCCACAACATGTGGGAATTATGGGAGTACAGTTCAAGATGAGATGTGGGTGGGGACACAGAGCCAAACCATATCACACAGGTAAACACTTAGGACAAGACAGCCCAGTCCCTGTCTGCAGGAAACTAACATTCTAGTTGTGGGAAGCAGACATGGATACTTAACTAATTATAAAAGTATCAGAACTTGGAAACATAGTGGGGAGGGTTGCTAAAGGATGTTATGGGAATGCTTAGATAAAGGAACTAACCACCTGGAGAGCCAGGGCAGCCTACATTATAACCACAGTGGGTTTTCTACTAAGTCCAGTGAGGATGCAAGGGAGGGAGAGATTGCTCTGGAAAAACAGAGGAGAAATAAGACAAGTTCTTTGTACTGAGTATGGAAGGATGGATATGTACTTTAGACAGAAAGTGAGGGTGGGTTTGGCATTGCATGCAAAGAACAGCATGGCCAAAGAACAGAGAAGGGAATCACCACCAGGGCCAAGAGAGGTGCCAGAAGTCACCTGCATGTGTGTGGCACAGGCTGACCATCACACAGGGGAGCAGAGGGCCACATGGCACAGGGTCCCACATACTTGGCTAAGGGATTGAACTTAGGCCCTGTACTGTGGTTGAGCCAGAAAGCTAGAGTAAAATCCCAGTTTTACCCCTGGCAGGTTATGACACCATGCATACATCAATTTATGTCTCCAAGCCTCAGTTCCCTCTATTACAAACAGAGGTAAGAAAGTCATACCTCACAGGCCTACTAGGTGACAAATGCTCAGAATGTATTCGTTCCACATCCTTTATCTGGATGGCCAATGAAGAACACATGAATATTCTGAGGAGATGGTGCTAGGATCAGAAAGTGATTGAGGAAACTCTGCTCTGCACATCAATGTGTAGGATGGACCGGGGTGGTATGTGGTAGGTGTTCAGTCAGCATTTGGGGAAAGAATGGGGAGAGAGTAGGAGTGAAAAGACCAGGAGTGAGGCACTCAAGTCCTAAACGGAACTTGACTGAGCAGGCATAGGAAAAGACAGTGTTCAAGAATATAGCCAGGTTCAGGCTCCTGGATTCAAGGAAGGACTCAAAGATGATGTCAGAATCCTGAAACTCACTAACTGGGAGCACAGGAGGTGTCAGGCACAAATAGTGACAAGAAAATTAATTTGCTTAAGGAATAATAAAGAAACAGCTGTTCTGGAAGTGTAGACTACATTATTTTTATTTTTACTAGAAATCCATATGGGGACATTCAATGGACATCTGGAATCTAGAGAATTGGAGTCCAGAAGTGAGGCTGAGATTGGCCATGTAGACTTGGGAAAGCCTCTATAGATGTTGTCATTGAAGGCACTGGTATAGATGAGCTGATAGAGAGAGGGAAGCCAGGAAGAGAACCTTGGAAAAGCAAGTGCTTTGTTCAGAGGGCAGAAGAAAGGGGAGGGAAGAGAGAGTCCAAATTAACAATAAACAAATGAAAAACATGGAGGATTCTGATTACCCAAATAACCAAACAGTGGAGGAGACCAGAGAATCAACACCAGGGCCTCCTATGAAGTACAGGGAACAGTGGTAGCGACACCCCATATTAAAGGGAGAAAGTCCTGCCATGTCACTGAGAGAGGAAAGGGACAAGGCAGTGTTAAGTCCTCCCTTCTGAGATGAAGGGGAGGATGGTGCAGACTGAGGAAGCAGTCAGGCAGGCTTGGACTTCAGAGAGACTCATTTGAGGGACAGAGGCAGGGACAGGCTACAAAGGCGGGATGGAAGGGATGGTGAGAACTGCTGCAGACAAGTCAGTATGTTTGCTGTGAAGAGGAAAGGAGGATTCCGTCATTGGTTTAGCAAGTATTTACTGAGTGTCCGCGACATTCCTGGCTCTGCTCCATAGGGCCAAAGGACAGAAAGAGCACTTGAAAAGCACACATGGCTGAATGGCTTCTTTAAATAGGAGAAACACAGGCAGGGATCTTGAGTTGTTAGAAGGGGCGAGAATAAGGGTGTCAAGGATGATGCCCAGGGAATGATGGACAGAAGGAGGTGCAGGTGAAGAATAAAGTGTTAACAAGGAGGTGAGGAAATCTCCAGTCTGGTAAGAGAAGTTGAAATGGAGATACGGAGAACCACATTTCCGCAAGCAGCGTACCTCCTTAAGTGTGCTTCCTTAAGGTACATTTCAGAGAGCCTAATGGGGCATGCACATGTCTTTTCCTACTTGAGTGCTGCCCAGGCATTCTGTATATTCTGTCTGCTTCACCTTGAAATTACACGCACTCTTTAATCAGAGGTGAGTGAGGGAGGGAGCTTTTTATAGCACTTCCGTTTAATTACAGGGTTTTTCTTCCCAGTCCTTGAATCATGTTTATACACTGTAGGGCTCTTCATGTTTGCTATCTTGGGGGTTTCTTGAAGAGTTTTTCTAAAACCAGCTTTTCTGGAAAGGTGGATCAATCATGCTCAGTACCACACCACAAAGGACTACCAAGTAGAGATACATGTCCACACTTCATTCTGCAGAGAAATCTCCTCTAAGGTCTGAGACATTTCCCTGCAGGGCCTCCTATAACTAGGCAGTACTGAAAAACATCACATAAAAGTGGGGTGACACATGTCCCTGGCAAGGAGATGGCCGGGCTTGGACGAGTCCTAGATTGCAGCAAGATGCCAGTCGCAACACTGTTGTGTTGGATTCATTCCCAGGTGATGGGTTCAACAGGAGCGCCTGAGGGTGAGACGGGGCATCAGTGTGGATTAGCTCTTCAGGGGTGGTGAATGCCAGCCTTAGACTCAGCTAAGGTGGAGACCAAGGGCTAAGACTCAGCTTAGAGGAGTCAGTCCTTGGTCTGTAACCTGAGTGGGTCCAATCTGAAGGACAACAATAGTAAAAGATGCGTGTATGTGAGAAGGGGGAGAGGCACGTGCACATGCTCTCACACACACACTACACACACCCATGTGACGTGGGGAGAGAGAGTGGAGAGGAAGTGAAGGAGAATCATGTACTTTATCCCCACGAAGAGAGGGCCAAGAACTGAGCCAACAGCAGCAAAAGAGAATCAACACCAGGGCCTCCTATGAAGTACAGGGAACAGTGGTAGCAACGTTCCATATTAAATACCACGGGGTCTCATCAAGGCTGCTGGAAGCAAGGTGGTCACCAACACCAAGGCTATTACCATCCTGGCAGACTCCCAGACACCACTGCCTTACTGTCCCAAGTGCGTCTTCCTTCCCTCTGGCCTCTCCTCTAGGACACCCCCATTCCCCCAACTGATCCAGAAACCAGATGAATGGCTAGCTGGAAGGGGCCACATCCCTTGTGACTGGTTGATACCTGTGCCCTATCTGTCACTAAATATCATCTCAGGTGATTACTCAGCTATTTTACAATGAGGAAGTTGAGGCTTAAGGAAGTTAAGATCACAGAGCTAGTGAACACTAAGACCAGAGTTCAAAACCGTTCTGCATGAGTGGTGGCAAAACCTGTTTAGGGTTGACTTGTTGCATGTGGTCCAAATTGAAATGCTTTGGAGGGTGAAAATGGAGCCACTGAAAAGGGGCACTGGGGTGGCAACCATACACAGGGCCCTGCTGGGCAAGTGGAGGTGTGAGGTCAGCATCATGCTCCTTCCTGGCCCCTCAGAGTAGTGGGGTGATGAAGACTAGGACTGACCAGGCACGGTGACATATGCCTGTCATCCCAGCACTTTGGGAGGTGGAGGCAGGCGAATCACAAGGTCAGGAGATCAAGAGCATCCTGACTAACACAGTGAAACCCTGTATCTACTAAAAATACAAAAAATATAGCCAGGCGTCGTGGCACATGCCTGTAGTCCCAGTTACTCAGGAGGCTGAGGCAGGAGAATCGCTTGAACCTGGGAGGCCGAAGTAGCAGTGAGTCAAGATCATGCCACTGCACTCCAGCCTGGCAACAGAGCAAGACTTGATCTCAAAAAAAAAAAAGAGAGAGAGAAAGAAAAAGAAAAAAGTAAAGAAAAGGCTAGGTCTAGCCCTGAATTCATTTCAATGAAGGCCAAGGCCGATTCCTATCAGAACTTCCTGAAATTATTCAAACTGTTGCTTTCCCTGTGATTTCCTGTGTTTGTTAGCACAGGTAACAATCCTGAAGTTATTAATACTGACGTCAATTTTTAAATATTTTAATAAAATTTTCTGTTTATTTAGAGACACGAGGACAGAAACCTGGGGCACCTGCACGGCACGACAGCCTAGGGAAGCAGGGGGCAGTAGAGAAACGAGAGAGCTTCCACTGGAAAAGCAGGTGGAAGAACTAGACAAGAGGAGAGCAGTGTAGCCTGGCTCAGGGAAGGTGAAAGGGCTCTGATAATGTTACCCAAAAAAGTGTCCACCATGCAGCTAGGAAGCCAATCCCACTTAAATTATAAAGCCCAGAGTTGGGGAGATGGAGAAGTGGGGCTAAGGACCAGTAGTTCAGGATCAACTTGGAGTTGAACTGGACCTGAGTTCAAATTCTGACTCCACCACCGACTCATGCAAATGATGTCTCTAAGTACGTTTCCCTGTTTGTAATAATAAAGGGGGCAAAATTGACCTGACTGGATTCTTGTGAGGATTAAATGAAATCATAAATACAAAGTTTATGCTTGGCACATGCTAACAGACCAATATCTTGGTAGGGGGAAATCTCTATGAAGTGGAACAGATGAAGCAAAATCTAAGGTGTCAGTGACTAGGCGGGTGGGTGAGGGTCAGGGAGAAACCAGGGTGGCTCCTGGAGTTCTGGTTTCAGACTGGGAACAGAGCAGTACCACTCATCATGATAGAGAGTAAGAGTCAGGACCAGCGGATGCTGGAAAAAGCTGGAGTGATGCTGATGAATTGGGTTTTGCGTCAAGCTTGCAGGGCTTGTGTGTCTTATGAACAGAGGTGCTCACCAGACAACTGACACTCAGGTGAGACAATCTGGGTTTGAGAGTCACTGGCATAAAGGTGATGTCTCACCTTTAAGGGCAGAAGAGTTGCTCTAGGGGGCCAGGCATGGTGGCTCATGCCTGTAATTCCAGTACTTTGGGAGTCTGAGGCAGTTGGATCACAAGGTCAGGAGTTCAAGACCAGCCTGGCCAAGATGGGGAAACCCTGTCTTGACTAAAAATTTAAAAATTAGCTGGGCATGGTGGCAAGTGCCTGTAATCCCAGCCACGCTGGAGACTCCGGCAGAGAACTGCTTGAACCCAGGAGGTGGCAAGAGATCATGAGCTGAGATCATGAGAGCTGAGATCATGAGCTGAGATCGTGTAACTGCACTCCAGCCTGGGCGACAGAGCCAGACTCTGTCTCCGAAAGAAAAAAAAAAAAGAAGAGTTGTCCTAGGGAAATAATATGATCTTCTACCTTATCCTAAGATCTGTAAACTCCTAAGAGTCTTAGAATGAGCTTCAGGGAGTCTGTGAACATTGTGAGATTATACACAGAGTGGTGTCTGCATGGGTTTTCCTAGCTCCAAGCTTTCAGTAAATTTTCAAAGGAGTCTATGAGCCCCCAGCCTCATTTCAAAATCACAAACCACCAATGCAGTGTGAGGTACCCCCTGGGGAATACAGATATTTAAGGAGCAGGTAGAGAAGAAAAAGAAACAGGAAGAGAGCAAGAGACTCATGAGTGAGTGGCAACTCCAAGAGAGAGATGCCAACAGGCATCTAGAGTCAGAGGTGACTGAGGAATTGATCAAGATAAGAACGGAATCCAGCAGCTGATGCCCCTGTGCTGCTGGCCCTATTTCATGCAGTGAGTTCAAGAGGGAAAGGCAGGGAAGCAGACACTGTCAATGGCACAAACCAATGGCCTTAACATTACTTCACAAAAAAAGGAAGGAAGGCTTTGCATAAAGGATCAGCCCTCTTGGGAACAATGAGAATGCCGCAAATGAAGCTGTATGAATCCAGGTCTGTTTCAAGGGCATAGCCCCTCTGGCACCACACACAGGAACCAGATCCCAGCCTATTGCATTAGGTTTCCATCAACTTGCTACAGACCCCATGAAACAAATGCTGCTAAGCCAAGGCATCTTCTCTTTGTATTGCTCAATAAAATCACCCAAGAAGAAGGCCCCGTGACAGATTCCCGATGCGAGCACATGTTTCATATGAATGCAAGGCACCTTCAGACAAAAGTCACTGACATTAAGCTCCAGTGAAGCTCTATGTGTAGTTTATTTGTTAACAGTGCTGGCTTTGAGAGAATCAGATCCAGGATCTATTCCAGCTGTCACTTACTAACTGTTTGCCCTGGCCAAGTTAATGAATGTCCCTGAGCATGACTTTCCTCATCTGTAAAATGGGCATAGCAACACACACTTTAGGCTTGGCTGTGATTATTTAATGAGATAATATACTTAAGCTCACCACTCAGGGTCTGATACCCAGTTAAGCGTATTGAATGCTGGCTGGTGCTACCATTATAGTCTAGACCAGCACTGTAGAAATGTGTGCCATATCAATAACGATCACTTTTCTA
The DNA here is from genome assembly GCF_049354715.1 of Callithrix jacchus. Taxonomy (NCBI): domain Eukaryota; kingdom Metazoa; phylum Chordata; class Mammalia; order Primates; family Cebidae; genus Callithrix; species Callithrix jacchus. The sequence continues at coordinate 22,188,569 of NC_133514.1, forward strand.
GTAACCACATTAAAAAATTCAAAAAGAGGCCAGGTGCGGTGGCTCACAGCTATAATCCCAGCTCGACCTCAAAAAAGCAAACAAACAAAAACCAAACTTCTCTAAGTTTCATCATCTATAAAATAGGACTGTCAACGCTGACTTTGCAGAAGTCTGGTGAAGATTAGGCATTATGCATGTAAAAGTGCTCATGTAGTGTCCGAAACAGTAGGTGTTTCATAAATAGTTGTATTAGTCATAACAAGAGTAAATGATCTATTGACGTTTATTTCCTTATCATGATAAAGACACCATTGGAAAGACGTTTTAATAAGAGTCAGTAAAACTAAAGGACACTACACAACTTCCTTTCTGAACCTGGGCATGTACCAGGCATGCAAATGAGATTCATTTTCTCAGTCTTTGAAACCCTATGTGATTTTATGAAATTTTATTCTCCTGGTTTAATGAAACATGAAAGAGATTGGTCTTGGATGGCTCTGCAAGTGACCTTGAGGAGTGTGCTGTGTTTTCACAACTTACATATTCACCCATGACAAACTTTGCATGTGAACAGCAGGGCGGAGGTGTGGGTGTAGTGAGAACGGAGTGAGAGGGGTAGACAATGTGTGTTTTTCTATATCTATATGTGTATATGCTTTAAGTCTTTTTTTTTTTTTTTGAGACAGGATCTATCTCTGTCACCTAGGGTGGAGTGCAGAGACGTGATTTCGGCTTAGTGCAGCCTCAATCTCCTGAGCTCAAGCAATTAATCCACCTTGGCCTCCCAACTAGTTGAAACTATAGGCTCGCACCACCATGCCCGGCTAATCTTTTATTTTTCCTAAAGACAAGGTCTCACTATGTTGCCCAGGCTTGTCAGAACTCCTGGACTCGAGTGATCCTCGCACCTTCACCTCCCATCCTGCTGCAATGACAGGCGTGAGCCACTCACTACACCTGGTCTGCTTTAAGTCTTAACGTACAAAGATGTCCTTCCCCATGGTCTCAAGAGAACCCTCTCAAACTACCAGAGATTCCTTTGGTAGTGAGGAAAGGTTTACATCTGAACAGCAGGGCCGGGGCATGGGAGTAGGGAGAATGAAGTAAGGAGGGTAGACAATGTGTGTTTTTCTGTATCTGTATGTGTATATGCTTTAAGTCTTTTTTTTTTTCTTTTTGAGACAGGGTCTCGCTCTCTCAGCTAGGGTAAAATAATCCAATAGAACTGAGCATTGGTGGTGTAACCTTGCATATGTGCATATGAAAAAGTCATTCACACTAAAAAAAAGTAGTATTATGATTTTTTTCCTTATAGCAGTTTCTTCCATTTTAAGAGGGGGTGTTCCCTAAAATGATACCTCAAAGAAAAATCTCTTGAGGTCTAAGAAATGCAAACACAATTGCTGTAAATATATTGATACAAGAACTTCGTGTTCTGATAGTGGAGTATCAGGCATCAGTAACATAAAAAAGATAGAAACCTTTCTTAATACCCCTTAAATCAAACCCCATAGGTGACTTTTTACTACAGCTTCAGGTCAGTATGGTTTCAAGTAAGAGATTTCCTTACAGGTATGCAATTCCATGGTGAGTGCTATGTGTGTGTGTAGACTTCAAGTGGATATACTGCACTATTAGATTCTCAATAACATTTAGGATTCATCTGCCAAACTGGAACTTGCACCTGCTTTGTTTGTGACTAGTGTGAAATTGTCAAAGCAAGCCAGGAGCTATTCTACCAACACATTCACAGAAGAAACATGGCTAAGTTTACCTTTCTTTGGTCTGTGTTTCACTGGCAGGGACTCCTTTCTTTCCATTGCTGCTTCTCTTTCTTTCCATCGCCGGATCTGTTCCTCTCTCATCTTGAAGAATAGGATCTGTTTCTGTTCTTCGCTGAGCTCTGCCAGTAGATCAGGATCTATGTACATTTCTGACAGTATCTGTTTCAGCATCTTTGCAGTTCTGGATTCTTTTATACCTGTGGCAGAAGTTCCTGAAACTGGCCTCCAGGTGTGCCTCCACCTTTCCTGGCACTTGGGTGTGTCCACGAACCTTCCCAAATGGCTCACGATCCTGGCTGACCAGGGCAATAATTCAGCAAACTGGCTCCTGAGTCCTGGCACCAAATGTCCTGTCCAAAATGCTGTTCAATGAACCTGCGAAGAGAAAGAGCCTCAATTCAGGCAGTGTGTTAAAACGTGTGGACACTGGCTAGGACAGGTTTTAAAAGACAAGCTTGGAGGAAATACGGTATCACTTTCCATTTCAGGAGGAAAGGAGAAGAAGAAAACCTTCTGAACAAAGAAGAGGCACACTTTGTTAAGAGTTTGTATAACCTCTATCCTGTAATAAAGTCTCTAAAGTGACTTTATCAAAAAAAAAAAAAAAAAAGAAGAAGAAGAAAACAAACCCTAACTTTATACAGGTCAATCTCAGGGAAACAAAAAAGTTCCCAGAGGTTAGTCCCATTCCCAACTAAGCAAACATCTTATTATCCCAATTATCCCAGAGCCTAACAAACCACCAACTGTATGGCTGAAAAAAGAAAGAAAAGAAAAAGGTCACAGGAAGAAATTAAAAGGCTCTTTGCAAAGTACCTATTTCAAAAGAAAATACCATTTTTGAGGTATCACAGAGTAACTTACCCCAAACCAAACCAAAATAGAGCCATGCTCAAGGAAGAAAAAGGAAAAAATCCAAATTAGACCACTAGACAATTTCTGCAATTTCCTTAAAACGTAGCACTAAATAAACACAATTTTTTACTTTCATCATAACAAAAGGATAATGTAATTCCCAGACAACCTACTAGGGCCATGAAAATCAGGGCAGGTGCAAAACAGAACATTCATCTACACACTGGAAGGTCACCAAGTTTTAGGCATGCGTTTTCCAGATAATCTAGTTCAATAAAATCTAAATTGACAGACATGAAGAGGTCATTAGGTTCATAACAAAGGATCCTTGAATTATATGAGTTTACTATATGGTTCCTTGAAAGAGAAGCTATAAATTGAGCATGAACAGTGGCTTCCCAGAGATTCTCCTGGGGTTGGAAATCCTACTGAGGTTTCATTCTGCTTTCCACATGTCTATTTGGTTGGCTTAAAACTATTACCAAACTGTCATACTTTTTTTTTCTCTCTCTCTCCCTTCCTTTTTTTTAAAAAGTAATTTCTAAGTCTCACAAACCATCATACTTTTGTAATCAGAAGAAAACTGTGTAAGTATTTCCATTCTGGAAAACAAAAGACTTTGGATTTCATGTAGTAAGATTAAAAAAAAACTTATTACAACTGTTTTGGAGTCACCTGTGTTCTAAGAAATTGACCAATAATTTGGCTCTTCTAATAACACCTCAATAATCTTACCACCTTGCCACATGTTCTCAAATATCTTGTTTCTCCATACTATGTTCAAACACTCTTAAACTTCAGATGAGTCGCTTAGCCATATTATGGCCATAGTAGTGTTGGTTTCTCTTATTCCCTTCACCTTGTCATTGATACAGCTAGATGTGTAATGTTCCTCTCACCACCTGGGAGCCTCCTTCAGCTTCCCCTCTTCCCCCTATTCCTTGCAAAGTTGTTTCTTGACTTAACACTAGTCTTTTGAGACAAGCACACTCAATAGCCAGGCTATGCCAGAGCGGTGTGGATATGCAGCTCTTAGATTCACTGACTATTCATTGTGAAGCCAGAGCCTTGATGAAATTACAACTATCCCTACTGACTACAACCGAGAATCTTGGCAGCATTCCACTACCAGAATCCAAATGGAACCAAATATTAAGAGAAAAATGTTAAAGGATTAAAAGTAATGTCACACCCCTCCCAGGTCCCCTTGTCAACTTTGTATTTTGCCTTGAGATACCCTCAAAGGCTTGAACGGCCAAAAAAATGAACGTCTTGTAATGATTGCTTGATTTTTTTTTCTAGCAGCTTCTCAAAGGGTGGAGCCAATGAAATCCATAGGCTCTGAGATAAAGTGGTAAGACACCAAATGGAATGACTCCTTGACATTCCAGTAAATATCCCTATGTTGGAGTGGTCGACTTTTGCAGAAATCAAACACAGCAGAAAATGGACAGTTCAGTAAGGTTTGAGACTTCTGCTCTGTTCCCCATTTTGAATACAGTGAATCCTCGTCAAGGTGTGGGCAGAACCTAAAATCTAAAACTCTTAACATGCCAAAGTCACATTCCTCCTCTCTCCTCCCACCCCGTGCACATTCCTGATAACACAGCTAACACTTCTTGTACCAGGCACCATCTTTGTTCTTTTGGGTTTTTTTGATAGTTTTTTTTTTTTTTTTTGAGATGGAGTTTCACTCTAGTTGCTCAGGCTGGAGTGCAATCACACTATCTTGGCTCACCGCAACCTTTGCCTCCTAGGTTCAAGCAATTCTCCTGCCTCAGCCTCCCAACTAGCTAGGACTACGGGCATACACCATCAATCCTGACTAATTTTGTATTTTTTAGTACAGATGGGGGTTTCTCCATGTTGGTCAAGTTGGTCTCGAACTCCTGACCTCAGGTGATCCACTTGCCTCGGCTTCCCAAAGTGCTGGGATTACAGACATGAGCCACTTCATCCTCACAATAACCCTTTGAGTCCTGTCCATCACTATGCCCATTTTACAGATTAGGAAGACAGAGCACAGGTCAGCAGCTGGTAAGTGTCAGCACTGGGCAGTTCAGCTCTAAGTCAGCTTCACTATAATCCGCAACACAGAGGCCTTTTTCGTGAGTTTATTTGTGTGCCCAGAATCAGAACAGCAGGATGTGGTGCTACGTATGAAATTTCTGAATGAAAGCCAGCAAATTCCTGCAGCCACAGAAATGCTGCACTGATGGTATTAGACACACGGCAGAAGCCTTCTCCTGGTCAATTGTAGCTAAGCTTAGGGGAGGCCAGGTATTGAACACACCCCAGCCAGGAAGGACAGCAAGGAACTGACTGTCACAGTAGCCCAGACGTGGACATTGTTCACCCATTTATTCGCCAGCCACTTAGTCCTCTCCATTTCCCTTTGCACTTAGTCATCCACTTCATCTCCACAATTTCCCCTTCCAAGCAAACACTAAGAACAGCGCAAACAGCACAGCCTCTCACCTGTGCAAGGAGGTTCACGGCACCTCTGTGATGAAATGCTCATGTTATTTCCATTTTATGTTGTGTTGGCTTTTATAGCAAATGTGGTTTTCTAACATTCAAGTTAACTAGTTCATCTTGAAGGAAAGACACTGGCTTCCTTGTGCCTCCAAGAATACTTGGGGGATCTAGCCGACAACTATCTGTGGTCAGGCTGTTGACGATGTGGTTATTCTGCAGCTGCTGAATGGTGCTGGTGTAAATTACCTCTCCCTCTCACCCCTAAATTCCCATCCCCTAACCCCCACCCCAAGCCTTTCTCAGACCCCAACTCAAGCTCAGCACAGTGCATCCAAGACACCCAGAGGGAATTCAGCCTCAATTCCCAGCTCTGCCTCTAATGAGCAGTGTGACTCTAGGCTGCCACCTCACCTTCTTGGGACTCAGTTTCCTCATCTGTGAAATGAGGGCCAGTTCAGTCTGTGACTCCTCATAATATGTGGTTTATGTGACATAATCTACTGTGAAGTGAAAGAGCCTGGTAGAGCCAGGGTAGAAGAAATAGAAATGAGGAAATTAACTAACCGGGTTTTCCCACTTTCACTCTCTGACAAGGACAAATAATCATTGCTGATACTGATTCAAATTCAAAGGACTTTCCCATAAAATATCAAGTGCAGCAAACCTCCAGTTTTTCAAGATCCAATAAAGGAAAAGCTAGCTAACACAAAACCATTCTTAAGAGAAAGATAAGCAACAAGCCCACACCTGCTATTTATTCTGAACACCAATTGCTAAAGGGTGAGAGAATCAGCTGTTTTCCACGCTACCATAGATTTGGCCTGATTCTCACACCTTCACAGTGTTAATACAACTGTCTTTTGGATAACTCTGATGCCTAAACAAATAAAAATTTTAAAAGGCCTAAGATACAGCCTAAATCATAAAAAGAGTAAGCCGGGCACAGTGGCTCCACCTGTAATCCCAACACTTCGGGAGGTGGAGGTGGGTGGATTGCTTGAGCTCAGGAGTTTGAGACCAGCTTGGGTAACATGGCAAAACCCTGTCTCTACACAAAATATAAAAATTAGCCAGGTGTGGTGGCCTGCACCTATAGTCCCAGCTACTTGGGAGACAGAAGTGGGAGGATTGCTTGAGCTGCAGAGTTTGAGGCTGCAGTGAGCTGAGATCATACACTGCACTGCAGCCTGGGTGACAGAACGAGACCCTGTCTCAAAAATATTAGGTCTGTGCAAAAATATTGCAGTTTTTATGGCAAAAAAAAAAGTTACTGTTTTTCTTGGCCATAAAAACTGCAATTTACAGCCGGGCACAGTGGCTCACGCCTGTAATCCCAACACTTTGGGAGACTGAGGCAGGCGGATCACAAAGTCTGGAATTCAAGACCAGCTGGCCCCATCTCTACTAAAAATACAAAAATTAGCCAGGCATGGTGGCACGTGCCTGTAATCCCAGCTACTTGGGAGGCTGAGGCAGGAGAATTGCTTGAACCTGGACCTGGGACGCGGAGGCTGCAGTGAGTCAAGATCACACCATTGCATTCCAGACTGAGCTAAAAAGCGCAAGTCTCCGTCTCAAAAACGAACAAACAAAAACAAAACAATAATGAAAAAACGCACTTTTGCACCGACCTAATAAAATAAAAAATAACAAAGTATTGTAGTACCGACAGTGTAACTATACATTAACAACACAGTCTGAATTCTAATTCCTTTAAAACAGCCAGCTCTGTGGTCCAACTTTACTTTCTTATTCAAACTTTATCTTATGCATCTACCAGCACAAGGGCTGTTTTTGGACCATGAAACAAATTACTAGAGATGACAGAAATTTGGCAAGTTTTGCAAGTATATACTATTCTTCAGAAATTTGAGTTTACTGTACACACAGATTTAGTATACCTAGAAAATTCCACTCATGCCAAATCTATGCCCCTGTATACTTTACACTTATTTATTCACTATTTAACAATAATGGTACCCAAGTCGTTGTTTCTATTAAAACAGCAATCAAACAAAAGCCTCTTTCAGCAATGAGGAGCACCTGTCTGAAAAGGGGAGGTTCCATGCTTGCTGCTTCTCTAAGCGTCCAGGGAAGCGAGAGACAACTCAGAAAATCTACAAACTGTGGCTCCTCCCGGGGCCCGCGTGACCCCCGAGTCCAGCAGTGGGCAGGGGCGCCCTTGGTTGAGCCCACTGGGCACCATGTCTAGGTCTGAGGCCCAGGGAGGCTGCGCTGCACGTGCCTCCGCGCGCGCCCCGACCCCACGTGGGGGCGCCCCTGGGTGCCGGCACGCAGGGAACGCGCTGCAGGGGTGCTGAGCCGGCTGCCACCGCTTCCCAGGACTTCCCTCTTGGAAGATCTCCGGGCGAAGGACGGGGCTGTGCTCCTGCTAGGAGTCTAGAAACTCCAGGCCAGCCCGGATCGTCTCCCGGCCTGCACTCCACGCGGGTGGAAGCACGAGCCGCGAGTCCTCGCCAGATCCCAGAACTTCCCCAAAAGTCTCCTGAGCCCGGGCTAGACCCTCCCCCTCGGAACTCACCCCGCTATCCCCTGCAAGTCCCCGGGCCCCGGGGACCGCCACTCACCCAGCCAGCGGCTCCAGACTCCAGACACCGGACACCGGACACCGGACACTCCGCGGCCGCGCTAGGCGCCCAGCCCCGCACCTGAGCCCGCCCCGCGCGCCGTGGAGGGGTGGAGGCGGGGTGAGTCTTCCGCCCGCCCGCTCTGGGCCGTGCACCTCCCAGGTACCCCTGCAAGCCCGGAGGAAATTCCCTTCCCCCAACTCCCACCCCATGCACTCTCTCCCCAAAGCCTCTCACCACCCCCAGCACCTACCAGTGCTGGGCGCGCCTGGGCTAGGTGGCCCGATCGCCCGCCACATCCACTTGATTGCCAGAAGCCGTCGGCAAAGGGAGGGAGGGAAAGGCCGAGCCGCCCCGAGCGACGCAGGCGGGCTGGGCAAACACTCAGGCCAAGACGCCAAACAGCTCCGGCAGCCGGCCCGCCCGCGCCGCCCTGCCGCGCCCACAGGCTAGGGTGACTGAGAGCGCGATCGCGGCCCCACCCGGGTGCCTGGAGGCTCTCCAGGGCCACTTGTCCGTGAGGCTGCGTGGCCTGCGCATCTTGGGCCGCTTGGCCCTCGCGCTGTCCTCCAACTGCGGTAGTCCTCTCCTCTCTTACTTCAGGAGACTGGGATCTGCAGTCTGTGACCTCTTGGAGACTGCGGGACATAGATTAAATCAGCAGGCCTGGCCCTTTCCCCGTTTCAGAGTTCTGAGTTCCTTGCGAGGTGGAGGGTAGGAGGGTGCCCTGGCCCCACTTGTTAACTGTGCTTGAGTGCTTCAGGCCAAGCCGGCTCTAGAGCTTACTTTTTTTTTCTTTTGTTGACATTAGGTAAATGATCAAACTCTCTGGCACTTGTGGTTCAGGTGCGGCTTTGTAGGGCAAGATGAAGGAGAAAGGCGGGAAAGGAGACCGCAGTCAACATAGGGGGAGAAAATGGAAGAAAACTGGAGGGAAAGTCAAGATGTTGATAGGAGCCTTGTGGATTGCAGCAAGAACAGAGGTTGGGTGGTGCCTGAAGACATCAGGGAGGAGCTGGCAGTCCACAGTTAGAGGAAATCTTGGAGGAAAATCCAGCAGAAGCAGAGTGGAAAGGCATTTCCACTGGAGGGCATTTTCCATCCTTGAGGAGCATGTGGAAGAACACCGTCTGTTTTGGGGAACCCCAGATTTCGTGTGTTGGGGACTTAGTGTCATGTAATAAACAGTAATCACCAGTTGTCCTCTCTACAGCCTACCTGACCTCTTCAGGAGCCTGACCTGCTGGGTTCAAACACAAAATGTCATTCCCCATCTCTCCCAACTGCAGAAGATATGGCTGAGTTACATCAAGCATCAGGGCAGGCAGCATTGTCAGTAAAGGACCCCCAGCTATGTGGGAACCATTCCAGGGAGCCCATTAGGGAGGAATTTCTGGTCTAAGGCTTAGTCCCGCTGCGGATTAAATGATAACCTATGGGGTGCTTTAGGCTGAAGTGGGATTGGCCCCTGGAAAGCTGCTATGGCCAGATCCAAATGAATCCTACCCCTGCATGGCTGGATCAGTTGAAGAACTATACAGGGTGGTTTATCATTTAGTAAAAATCCCACAGGACACTGTGACGGTCAGTTACCTTCCTCACATCCAGTCTCTCTTCAACTCCTGACCAGTCCTTTCTTATAATAGCTCTGGCACTGTGCTATTAATCTCTGTACCTCAGTTTCCTCCTCTGGATAAAGAGTGCCTGCCTCCTTACATTGTTAAGAGGGTTAAATGAGATACTGCATGCAAAGAGATGAGAACAGCTCTTGGCATGTGGTGAGTGTTCAAACACATTCACTCGGATCAGTTCATACCATGTTATGGTTCCCACCCTCTCACCCGAGGCTAGGGGCTCTGCCCATCAAGCTACCTAGACTCCAAGTCATTCCCAGGGATCCCATCCTCCTGGTATTCAAATACCCTGGAGTAGCTCCCGCCCATTTTGTAAGGGTTGGTCTGCTTGACCAACAGAACCTGGCTGAAGTGATGATAGTATGCCACTTCGGAGATTAAGTTAGGAAACACCTTGGAGCTCTTATCTTGAAAGAATGTTAATAGCCCAAAGGAATGCACACTGTACCCAAATAGCGCAATCCATGCAGAACCCAGCCTCTCTTCCCTCTTCTCTCATCTGCCCCTTTCCATCCCAATTGTCTTGTGCCTCTTTCCTGTATTTGCCATGATCTCTTCTTCTCTTATTTCGTAGTTTCTTCTCCATCCTCTTCACTTGGTCTCCCCTCTCCTCTACCACCTTCTCTTTTTTGTTCCCTTTCTCCTGACTCCTGGAATTTCCACTTTTAATTGGTATGGTCTGGAAGATAAAACATATGTGTTTTTCCCTTAATTTCAAAAGTAGACAATAATTTGTTTTTCAGATGGAGTTTCACTCTTTTTGCCCAGGCTGGAGAGTAATGGCCCAATCTTGGCGCACTGCAACCTCTGCCTCCTTCCTGGGTTCAAGTGATTCTCCTGCCTCACCCTTGAGAGGAGCTGGGATTACAGGTGCCTGCCACCATGCCTGACTAATTTTGTATTTTCTTAATTTTTTTTTTTAGTAGAGACAACGTTTCACCATGTTGGCCAGGCTGGTCTGGAATTCCTTATCTCAGGTGATCCACTCACCTCGGGCCCCCCCAAAGTGCTGGGATTATAGGCATGAGCCAGTGCGCCCATACAAAAATGTTTTATAATGCTCTAAAAAAATCGGGTGGCCTATTACTTGTGGAGCCCTTACTTACTTTTTCCCTCCCTTTGAGCCAGTTCTCTCAGAGGAAAACATTTCCCCTCCATGATCTAGGATGTGTCGTAGAGAGGAATGTGGGGAGGACTGCTGACGGGCTGGCCTCTGGCGAGTCATAGACATGAAGATGGTGGCACCAACACGTGTGGTCAGGAATGCTCTGCTGCAGTGTTCACTGCCAAACCTCAAAGAGAAAAGCTAAATGTCTATTTATTTGGTACTAAAATTTTCAATTTGTCTTTTATTTGTAGTAATGATTACCATGAAACAAATAGCTTGCACTTTAATGGATGTGTTCCTTGCCCTTCCATTTAGAATGTTGCTTAGGGGCCCTGCTGCCCAGGGCTGTCAAGTAAAATGGCAGAGCATGGCACCTGTACAACTCTGGATAAGCAAGGTGTAAGCACAGAGATCACTATGTGTGAGGCGCCCCCTGGAGCTGTGCAACGCTGCCAGCCGTATTGATACCAGAAAGACAGGAGAAGACACTGCACTTTTTCTAAGTTAAAGATTAATCCTTATTTAAGTTCTACAGACAATGAAAATTACCTTCATATGTTTTCTTTATTATATAGGATATTTTTCCTGTCGTGTTTTATGATCAGCATCAGAAATCTAAACCACTTTTTTAACTGTTAAAGCAGTTATATAATTATTCCACAGTGAATGTCGTGTACATATGAAAAAAAATACAAAAACATTTAAACTTTTATAAAAACTGATCAAATCTCAAAATAAGTCTCAATCAGTTTATCAGTAATTAAAAGTGTATTGAGGGTCTGCTATGTTTTCAGCTTTCTCTGAGCAGTTAGATTTGATTTTGGACTATTTTCACTTCTGTATGACTCTGTGAGCCTTTATTTCTCCATCTTCATAAACAGCAAGATAAGTTATTGGTCTTTACAGTCATCTGAAATTACATCACTATAATTGTTAATGTTTTTCCAAGAGTTATCTTTATGAAATTATTTCTTTTCTTTTTTTTTTTTAGATGGAGTCTCACTCTGTCACCCAGGCTGGAGTGCAGTAAGGCGATCTCAGCTCACTGCAACCTCCATATCCCAGGTTCAAGCAATTCTCCTGCCTCAGCCTCCTGAGTAGCTGGGATTACAGGTGTAAGCCACCACGCCCGGCGAATTGTTTATTTAAAATCCACACTCTGAGTTGCCAATTAGACATTCCTGGTTTCTTGTATTTCTATAATATAGTGACAAGTAGCCCATGGCTCAGAGAACTGCTGACTTAAAACTTATGGGTGGAATTGGACAGCAATATCCAAATGGTATGGTATCTCTGCAGTAGCCTGTGGTAATCAGTGCTTTTTTACAGGTTAAAGCTCTGGGAGAGGAACAGAAGCAAATTTTTTCTAGTATTCTGGTGTTCCCTGGATCTTCCCAGGCAGTTTTGAGTAGGTCTACTAGACTTGTCAAATCAAATCTCGTCTCTTTCTTCAACCAGATTCAGCAATGGGTTTCCATTTCCTAGCTTCTCTTACATGCAATCTTTGCAAAAAGTGTGCAAATCCCTTTTAGTTTTATAAGGGATTTCCTGCAAATGAGTGCAGCAGTTCTCAAGTACATATTAAAATAACCCAGAGAGATTTTCTTTGTAACATTTGCCTCTTTGTCTACTCCTCCAAGGAGTTATTTGATTGGGATGGGATGGAGCACAGATATCAGCATGTTTTCAAAGCATCCGAGGGGATACTAATGTATGGCCAAGGTTGAGAGTCACTAAAATATATGGAAATAAAGTTAATTGGTTATAAGAAATGTTGAAAAAGTAGTCATGGCACTTTCTGGATTTTACTGAAACATACACAAGGCTAGATATTCATCTTCTTGGTTCTGATCTTTGAGTTCCTAAACTTTGTCTGGGATGGACTTTCCGACCAAACACATTCTGTCATTTAATAGGTTAGGAATGAAATGAGATTTGTAAGATGACAGTGTCTGGCTTATTATACCATGCCCAATACAAGTTTTGCTTCTTTTTTTTTTTTTTTTTTGAGATGGAGTCTGGCTCTGTTGCCCAGGCTGGAGTGTGCAATGGCATGAGTCTCAGCTCACTGCAACCTCTGCCTCCTGGGTTCATGTGATTCTCCTGCCTCAGCCTCCCACGTAGCTGGAATTACAGGTACTTGCCACCACACCTGGCTAATTTTTGTCTTTTTAGTAGACATGGAGTTTCACCATGTTGGCCAGGCTGCTCTCAAACTCCTGACCTTGTGATCCACCCACCTCAGCCTCCCAAAGTGCTGGGATTACAGACATGCCTTTTCTTCCTTTCACTTCTTCCTGGTTCTGAAACCCCCAAAGTCCCCTTTGGCCCTTTAATTGAGGAAAGCATTTCCCTCTTGGGCACCAAAGACTCGCCCACTTCCACACACACCTGGCTCCAAGTGTCCGCCAGATTTCTCGAACTGGAAGTCGAAGTTCATTCTGCCCTTGGGCAAAGTAAGACAGTCTCCCTCTTCCTCTAAGTGTATGTTTGAATAAGAGCCAGCTTATGTCCTATTCAATAACTGTCATTGTTTAAGTTTGAAACAGAACTGTTTTTACTGGTATGTTGGTATTTTAAGGACAATTAAATGTGTACAACACCCAGCATAGCTTCTAGTGGAAGGGCATGACCCATTGATGACAGACCATTTATACAAATAGAGAAATATGAAAGAGGGTACTCCCTGAACGCTTTGGAGAAAGGGCTGTAGATTCACATAGAAATCACATAGTCACCCTCCCCAACCCTCACTGGGAATGAGCACTACAATTTTACAAATCCTCATTAAAAGATAACAATTCACACAGTTTTTAGGCTTACAAGGAGGAATCTAAACATTATCTGGACTTATTTTGCAGCTGAAATAAAATGGAGGTAAAAGAAAGTTAAACATCACAGAACTAGTCAGTGGCACAGAGAATTAAAACAAAGACTTTCTGATGCATAATCTTTACCTACTTAGTACAATACATTAGGTTAACTAGCTCATTTACCTTACTGTATTAGGGAGTCAAAGTGAAGCAAGCCACCATCTGATCTCTCTCCTAACAGAGAGCACCTATGTCTCTTGGTAGAGAGCAGGTGGGAGCTACCTCTAGAGCTGCATGGGTTTGAGGCCAGCTGGGTGTACAGGGCTCGAGAGCAGTTTCTACTCTCAGTCCTGGGCTCAGGGTTGAAGACCTGCCAATCACACACAAACTTTTGAGCCCTGTCTGATGAAAACAAAGCGACTCCTCTTTTTTTTTTTTAAGACAGAGTTTTACTCCATTGCCCAGGCTGGAGTGCAGTAGCTTGATCACTGTTCACTGCAGCCTCAACCTCCCGGGCTCAAGCAATCCTCTCAAATAGTTATGAGCACAGGCATGTGCCACCATGCCTGGCTAAGTTTTTATTTTTTTGTAGAGATGGGGTTTTACCACGTTGGCCAGCCTGGTCCTCAACTCCTGAGCTCAAACAATCCTCCCACCACAGCCTCCCAGAACACCGGAATTACAGGTGTGAACCACTGTGCCCAGTGTGTGTCTCATCTCAAGTATAATAAGCAGGTATTGATGGAATAACCAGGGTATTGATGGAACAACCAAACAATCCAAGTGAGTTTTTTAGACCAAATTCTGACCTAGAGAGGAAACATAAAGAAAAAAGAAGGAAGAAGAAAATGAGAAGAGACAGAGGAATCAATACCAGAAGGATAAAAAGAATGGAGGAGATTTTAAAAATATATAGGTAATATAGTTGATATTATAAGCGAGCTTCGCTTTGGTACATTCCTGCAGAGTCAGATCCACACTTCTTTCTAATAGAGAAATGGTTCACACTAGAGAGAAAGGAAGAATGCATCTGGGGTTCAGAAATTATCTTGAGAGTCTTTAATGAAATGAGAAGAATCCCTGCTCAATACTGAACTTAAAAGCATGAATTTTATTGTTAGTTTTACTGTGTGGCAAGCAGCCTTTTCAAATTGTCTGAATAAAGTCTAATTAAATTCCCAAGAACAAAAGACTCAAATCTTACTGGGGTTTTTTTTTTTTTTTTTTTTTTTTAGGCCTTATTTTCTAGTTAGATTCCAAGGAAGAAACATGTCACTAAAGATTTAGATGATACTTAACGCTCAGATATGTTTCTAGTCCTCTGAGTGAGCTATAAATGATAATGACACCATAAATCTGTGCATATCAACTGTGCAAAGTGCTTTCAGGCTATTACTTTATTCCGTCCTCATGATATGTTTGGTGAGGTAGGCCCTTGTGATCCTCAACTGACACATAGGACACTTGGGTACAGGGAATTTCAATGACTTACCTAGGTTTACATAGTAACTTGGGCAATGGAGGAACCAGGGCTGGGACTCAAGACCTCTAACATGCAGTCCAAGGCTCTTTCTGCTATACATGCTGCCCCCAGCAGCCCTCATTTCCCCAGTTACATTGCATGAATCAGAAAGGCTGGAACTTAACCTCATTGTATTTCTGTTGCCAGAGCGTACCTCACTGCATGGTATACAGTAAGTACTTAATATATGTTTGTTGAACAAATGAATGCACCTAAATTTGGGTTAGCCCAGAGAGAGCCAGTGCCTCCCTGATTAACCTGGGTAAGCTCATTTTGGGAAATTAAACCTAGGTGGCTTTGTAGCTTAATAGTCATCAATATGTTCTGTATAATATCTTAACCTCAGGCATGGTTCCTGTAGCTTGAGTGTTCTCAGATGAGATGCTATTCTGTAAGAAAGGAGGAGTTGATCTCATGGAGATCATTTTAGTATCCTGTCACAGAATCATATGCTTTTATTTTATTTTATTTTTGAGGCTGAGTCTCACTCTGTTGCCCAGGCTGGTGTGCAGTGGTGCAATCTTGGCTCACTGCAACTTCTGCCTCCTGGGTTCAAGGGATTCTCATGCCTCAGCCACCTGAGTAGTTTGGACTACAGGTGTGTGCCAACACACCCAGCTAATTTTTGTATTTTTGGTAGAGACAGGGATTCACTATGTTGGCCAGGCTGATCTTGAACTCCTGACCTCAGATGATCTGCCTGCCTTGGCCTGGTAAAGTGCTGGGATTACAGGCATGAGCCACCACACCCAGCCTGAGCCACCATGTCAGGCCTATTTTTATTTTCTCTTGAAGTTTTATTATTTTTCAAATTATTCATTACATGCAGTGATATATATCTTTTGTCCCTAAAATATGAGTTATACCAATCTGAGTAACTATTGTTTTGAAATATAGCCTTTCTAGATAATTATTTACATGAGACATCTTATAATTTTAGTATTATATCATCTTGAATTATTATTCAATCATTTCATCATTCTTGATTCCCCAAATAGATTGTAAATGACTTTAGACCAAGACTTGTGTATTTATTTTATTTATTGCATATTCCCCTCATGCCTAATGAAGGGCTGACTCTACAAAGATGAACTTTGGAGTTTCTAAATCAAAGAATGCAGAATTCTCTTGACACAGCTCTTGGTGTAGTTTGAAAACATTGGTAAGGTAATTTTCTTTTCAGTTTATCTTTGTCCAATTTAACAAATAGTGTAGTTGGAATGGAATTGTTTTATTAAATTCTTCATAGTCTTTCCTAAAAGTCACACACATACACACACACACACACATACATACACACGTATACACATATATAGTTTTGTTTTGTGTTGTTCAAGACTGAGTCTTACTCCCGTTTCCCAGGCTGGAGTGCAGTGATGCAGTCTGGGCTCACTGAAGCCTCAATGTACCAAGCTCAGATGATCCTCCCACCTCAACCTCCTAAGTAGCTGGGACCACACACGTGTGCCAATATCCCTGGTTAATTTTTTATATTTTTTGTAGAGATAGGGTTTCACCATATTGCCCAGGCTGCTCTGGAATTCACAGGCCCAATAGATCTGCACACGTTGGCCTCCCAAAGTGCTGGGATTACAGGCATGAGCACTGTGCCTAGCCAATAGTTACATATTTTTATAATGGAAGTTTTTTTCCTAGGACAAAAAAAAATATAGACAGAATTGAGGGTGCTACCTCTAGGATGTTTGAGTTAAGAAACCACACATGGCTCTCCTCTTCCTTCTCTTCCTGCATTTCTTCTCTTCTTGCTTTTCATGTCTTCCTCCCCACATGGCATGCTTGGAACACACAGGGGTGTAGTTTCCATGGATGAAGTGAAAGGAAAATGAATGATTGCCTCTGCTTGTTCATCAAACATGTGGTAAACCTCTGTCATTGCTGGGGGAAAATGAAAGGAAACAGTGCCTGATGGCAGTGAGCATCATATCTAAAAGGGGAAAATGTCATGAATGAAAAAAATTATAATGCTTTAAATAAAGGAGTAGAAAGTATAAGTGCCACAAAGGCCACAGAGACAAAGTTGTGGGCATTCAGAAGAGAGATTACATCAACTTGGAGGGATCAGCAGTGTTTTCATAGAGGATGTGGTATTTCAGATGGGTCTTTAAGAAGGAATCTGACATAGATAAGCAGAAATAAGACAAAAAAGCATTCCAGGCAAAGAGATTTCTATTTTTTTTTTTTTTTTTTTTTTTTTGAGACGGAGTTTCACTCTTGTTACCCAGGCTGGAGTGCAATGGCGCGATCTCAGCTCACCGCAACCTCCGCCTCCTGGGTTCAGGCAATTCTCCTGCCTCAGCCTCCTGAGTAGCTGGGATTACAGGCACACGCCACCATGCCCAGCTATTTTTTTGTATTTTTAGTAGAGACGGGGTTTCACCATGTTGACCAGGATGGTCTCAATCTGTTGACCTCGTGATCCACCCACCTCGGCCTCCCAAAGTGCTGGGATTACAGTCTTGAGCCACCACGCCCAGCCAGGCAGAGAGATTTCTAAGAGCAAAGGCTTGGAGGCAAGAAAGACAGCCTTATATAGAGAATTGCAATTCTAGGGTGGTGAAGAGGAGTTAGGGATAATAGGGCCAGGGAGATTCTTTGGGACTAGACTGAAGTGATCCAAGAATACAGAATAAAATTTATATACTTTTCTCATTGACTATTGGTGAGCTTTTAGAGGGGAGTACTGTATTTTAGAAAGATTAATCTGGCAGTATCTGGACAAGGAGAGACTGAAGGCCTCTCTTCCTTCTTTTCTTTCTCCCTTCCTCTCTTTCATCCTTCTTTCCTTCCTCCTTCTCTTCCTTTCTTCCTTTCTACCTCCCACTCTCTCTCCCTTCTTCCCTTCCTTCCTCCCTCCCTTCCTCCCTCCCTCCTTCCTTTCTTCAGTCTTTCCTCTTTTCCTTCATTCTTTCCTTACTTCCTCCCTTCCTTTCTCCCTCCCATGCTTTCTTTCTTTTTTCCTTCCTGATTTTCTTTTTCATAGAATCATTTGAATATTGGAGCCAATTTATTAGGATGCATCCCTCAAACCCTTTATTTGACAAATGTAGAAAATGAGGGCCAAGAAGAGCAATGGCTTGTCAGGCTAATTTAGGGGACATTAAAGACTAGAATTCAGCTCTTCCAAGCATCATTCCAGTGAACGCTGCACAGTAAATTACCTCCTTCTTCACATCCTGTGCGTACCTGATCTCCAGTTACTTCTGTTTATGTAAAATTATACATTTGAGGACTTCTCATCTAAGGTTTCATTTGGTTTTCCATATTTCTAATTATTTTATTTGGCATTTCCTCTACTTTTTAATACTCAGAATGATCTCTTGTTATTTCATAATTTTGAAATAATTTCATTTTTATCATGTCTACCATTAAATTAACTAGTGGAGACACTAAAGAGAAATGACCCCAAACGTGATCTGGTAGCACTGAACCAGACGTGTTCCCAAAACTATGTAACCTCTGGTTTATTATTAACTTGTATTTACCTTCTTTTAGCTGCTATCCTTACTGCAAGACTACGGTCTAATACATGATAATTTGGGTTGGTTTTTATTTTTCAGGAAAAAAAGTGATCAGTTTGCATCAAACAAACCTCAACTTGTAACTACAAGTAAATTCAAAGCAGCATTTTAAATTAATTTCATTTTTCATCAAGCCTAAAAGTATACCTTAAACAACAAAATGCCATATAGGAGCTGGACTTTTGAGTTTTTCTTTCTGCTTTGTCTTTTCTGAGTCAGAATTTCCCAGTACGTAAGCCATTATGTGGGAATAGGTTAGGCAGCTCTGGAAGCCACATCAACACTCTTAGCTTGTGCTACTGGATTTAAAGCAGGAAGTAACTTGGGTATTAGGACGGCAGGTCCCTGACAAGTCATATATTTATATACATGTATATAAACATACATACGGTTCAGGTTGAAAACAAAACGAAACAAAACCCCCTTACTTATTACCTACTTCCTAAGTGCTAATGCTAGTTCCGTGAGGTAGGTGCCTGTCACCCAGTTTGCTTTGAGTTTCATCATCATCAACACCATCACTGATACAGCTTGGATATTTGTCCCCTCCAATCTCATATTGAAATTTACCCAGTGTTGGAGGTGGGGCCTGGGGAAGGTGTTTGGGTCATGGAGGTAGATTCCTCATGGTTTGGTGCCGTCCACATGATCCTGGGTTCTAAAGAGATCTGGTGGTTTGAAAGTGTGTGGCAACTCCACCACTGATATAGCTCTCTTGCTACTGCTCTCATCATGTGACGTGCAAGATTCTGCTCTACGTTCCCAGCAGACTCATGACTAAGAGCTCTATGAGGCCTTCCCAGATGCCGAGCAGATGATGGTGCCATTCTTCCTGTCTTGCCTGCAGTACTGTGAGTCAATTAAATCTCTTTTCTTTATAAATTGCCCAGTCTCAGGTATTTTTTTTTATTGTATTTGAGCTCTGGGGTACATGTGCATGTCCTGCATCTTGCAGGATTGTTGCATAGGTACATACATGCCATGGTGGTTTGCTGTCTCCATCCCCCCCACTCCTACTATTGCCTACATCAGGCATTTCTTCCAGTGTCATCCCTCCCCATCCCGCCCCACCCCACCCTGCTGTCCCTCCCCTCCCCTCCACTTCACCCCCCCACCTAGCTCTGTGAGTGTTGTTCCCTTCCCCTTGCCCAAGTGTTCTCATTGTTCATCACTTGCCTATGAGTGAGAACATGCGGTGTTTGGTTTTCTGTTCTTCTGTCAGTTTTCTGAGAATGATGGTTTCTAGGTTCATCCACGTCTCTACAAAGGACACAAACTCATCATTTTTTACGGCTGCATAGTATTCCATGGTGTGTATGTGTCACATTTTCTTTCTCCAGTCTATCATCAGTGGGCATTTGGGTTGGTTCCAGGTCTTTGCTATCATAAACAGTTCCACGGTGAACATATGTGTGCATGTGTCTTTATGATAGAATGATTTATAACCCTTTGGTTATATACCCAGTAACAGGATTGCTGGGTCCAATGGAATTTCTATTTCTAGATCCTCAAGGAATCACGACACTGTCTTCCACAATGGTTGAACTAATTTACATTCTCACTAACAGTGTAAAAGTGTTCCTATTTCTCCACATCCTCTCCAGCATCTGTTGTCTCCAGATTTTTTAATGATCGCCATTCTAACTGGTGTGAGATGGTATCTCAGTGCAGTTTTGATTTGCATTTCTCTAATGACCAATCATGATGAGCATTCTTTCATGTTTGTCGGCTGCATATTTGTCTTCTTTTAAAAAGCGTTTGTTCATATTGTTTGCCCACTTTTGAATGGGTTTGTTTTTTTCTTGTAAATCTGCTTTAGTTCTTTGTAGATTCTGGATATTAGTCCTTTGTCTGATGGGTAGATTGCAAAAATTTTTTCCCGTTCTGTTGGTTGCTGGTTTACTCTAATGATTGTTTCTTTTGCTGTGTGGAAGCTCTTACATTTAATTAGGACCCATTTGTCTATTTTGGCTTTTGTTGCCAATGCTTTTGGTGTTTTAGTCATGAAGTCCTTGCCTGTGCCTATGTCCTGAGTGGTTTTGCCTGTATTTTCTCCTCAGGTTTTTATGGCGTTAGTTCTTACGTTTTAATCTTTAATCCATCTGGAGCTCATTTTTGTAAAAGGTGTAAGGAAGGGGTCCAGTTTCAGCTTCCTGCATATGGCTAGCCAGTTTTCCTAACACCATTTATTAAACAGGGAATCCTTTCCCTGTTGCTTGTTTTTGTCCAGTTTATCAAAGCTCAGGTACTGGTACCAAAACAGAGATATAGACCAATGGAACAGAACAGAGGCCTCGGAAGCAACACCACACATCAACAATCATCAGGTATTCCTTTATAGCAGCGCAAGAATGGCCTAAGGCAATCATCGTTATCATCATTAGCCATAGTGTTGCCCTTGTTACCAATAACAACATTTTTGTTCAGATGCAAGTACATTTCAAGGGAATGAAAAGGATAAAGGGGAGTTATACCCAGAGTCATGTCAGGGTGTTTTCTTGGCTTACCTGAGTCAATATCAACTCATAGGAAATAAAAGTTAGCTATTCTACCATGTTCTCCTTACATCTTATTGTCTTTGGAAAATTGTGGTTGATTTTGAGTGCCACATTTTAAAACATTGATCTAAATGACTTCTTATGAGATCTGATTGGTTGAAAGTGTGTGGCGGCTCCCCCTGCCAACATCTCTCTCTCTCTTGCTACTCCTCCCACCATGTGGCATGCAAGTAAAAGCTCCAGAAAAAAACAGCCAAGTGCAATTTTTTTCCAGAAGAATGAATGAGTGAAGTGAAGGATTGTTAAAGGAACCGAAGGTGTCTAGCATAAATGAAAGAAGGCATGTGGGTATTTGGGGACATCTCCAGGTATCTTAAAGAGTCTCATGTGGATGCGGCTTTGTTCATTTTTACTCTATAAATTCCTTGGACAAAGTTACGACATTGGAGATTTGAGACCATTTATTGCTTACCAAGCTTGCCTTCTCTCTTTGAGGCAGTCATTACTAAGCAAATGAAGGACAAATGAGGACCCCACTGCCACATCCATCTTATCCTGGCCCTGCACTGAGTTTTATCATCCTTAGCTATGAGTGTGCCTTTATCCTAGATCTTTTCACCCTCTATGAATCACTGCTGCTCCTAGTCTGTTACTATTGAACTCTTGTACTAAAGCTCATTCCATAGTGCATTTGAGACCAGCAGGCTTTATCATTCATCTTCTTCACCCACTGCCATCTAATCAGTTCCCAAGCACTGTCCCATCACTCATAAACTTTGGCAACTGATCCTAAGTCTTCTTCTTCACTCCAACTCATACCATCATCCTAAGAAATTTCATCATCTATTTTGATGGACAACTCATTCTCTATCTTAGCTTAGTGGTTCCTGAGTTTATTTAATTCCAGAGAAGTTCTTTATTTCTCTAAACCTCTTCAAGACCTGGATCTTCTCTGCCTCTAAAATATAATATTTGAAGGTTGCAACTTCTGGAGACAACTTCTTATGCTTTCAGCTTTCTCATGAACTCACTCATACTATACTTGCTCTTTAACTGAGAGGTTTTTTTAAACCCTTGATTCTTCCCATTTTATAAGCTTATCAGCTCACTTCTGGCCTTTCTTTTTTTCCTCCCCAGAATAGACCTCCTTGGTTGATTTCTTACTGACATTTTCAATTCTCTTTCTCACCTTCCTAATTCTTCTAGGAAAAGAAAGTCACAGTCCATGAAGATAAAGCCTACTATAGATTAATGAATCTAACTTCAACTTGACCTTTAATACCAGACTCTTGAGTTTCCCATTAATTCTTCAGTTATCTCTGGATTAGATTCCTCTCCCAGTGATTTCATCAATGACTCCAACCCATTATCATTCTCTTCATGACCTTTCTCTCTCAACTTCAGCAGATGACTTTGCTTCCCTACTTGAGAAAATGGATGCCTTTACACATGGTTGCTGTGTCAGTCAGCATTCTTCATAATAAACAACAGAACCCAATCTGCTGGCTAAATGTCACAGTTGTTAAAGGAATCTCCAGGAAAGCTAGAAAGGCAGCTTGGCAGCTACCGAGCCCCAACCATGCGTGGGCAGCACCACTGCCAGAATCCAAAACCTTCCCTAGAACCCTGCATTGCTGATGCTTAGAACTGGAAGCCAGAAGTTCTGTCCCTATTGTGTCCAAACAGATAAACACTTTTGCACTTCACTTGCCAGAATACAAGTCTCCATGTGCCTACCTCCTCACATTGTTCCCTTCCAAGTCAGCATCTCATGCAGAACCATCTGACTGATGGAAGGGAGCTCACACACCTGCACTTTAGTGGCAAATGATACCAGGACAATGAGTTCTGGTTTCTACCTTGGGGAAGCAAGATTCATAATGTGGAAAACTCTTCAAATATAGGAGGAATGTTTAAGAGATACCTGGGAGCTGCAAACCTGATAGATATCCCCCATAATCTCTTAGCTTCTCATTCCTCCACCTAAAACTTTATCTCCTGCATACCCATTCCTGCCTCCTTTCCTGTAATCACAATGCCTTCTACTTTGAAGTTCATCCCCTGAATTTCTATGCGTAACTTCATCCCTTCCTGCTTTTGTATCCTCTATCCTATCCTCTCATTACTATATTCTGAATCTTTCTCCATTTTGACATTTCTTATTTTATTAATATGCTCAAGCTTCTCCTATCCTAAAAATCCCTCCCTGGACTCCTTCAGTCCACTCTCATCTGCTTCTCAAGTGAACTTCTTCAAATAGTAGATTCAACTAACACTGTTCATGTTTTCATCTACAATTCACCAACCTATTGTTATCAGATTCTAAACCATAATTCAGTGCCCTCAAACCTGCTCTCACTGAAACTGCTCTTACTGTGGCAAACAAATGACCATTAGCTTGCCACTTCTAATGAACATGGATTAATTCCTCTAACTCACAGTGCCTAGTTGTTTGTTTTGACCCTGCAGATGATGCCTCTTTTTTGAAACTTACGTCTCCTTTAGCTCCTGTGAGTACCCACTCTCCTGGTCTTCTGAACCTTTCTAATCAGTCTTTAATGCTTCTTCTTGGAATGCTTATCTGCCTCTTTACCTTAAAGACTGGAGTTATTAAGAGTACTAACCTCCCTTCTAACTTCTCTGATTATAGTGACTCTATGAACTCTGCTTGGGTGACTTCATCTGCTCCCCTTTTAAAAATCCACATGTATGTCAGTGCCTCCTGTCTTTACCTTTAGTCGAGATCTCTTCCTTGAGATTGTGACTTGGATAACAAATGCCTGATGCATATGTCCACATGAGCACTCCATCTGAGGGTCAACACAGCACAAACAGAATTCATATTTTCTTTCTCACTCTAATCTCTTAGTTGGTTACACCGACCAGCCCCTCAAGCTATTCTTGGCTTCCCCTCCCCTTCCCTGCTTGTCATATCATGTCAATTCTGAGCAGGCTGTGTGAATTCTAATGGCTAAATATTTCTCGAACTCTTCCTAGCCTCTACAGCTTTGCTGTCATTGGACCAAGGTCTTATCATCTATTTCTGAATTTCTAACTTGTACATTCTTCCAACTGGCCTCCCTTCTTCTCATCTTATCCTCTCCTAATCCATCTTCTACAGAGCCACAAAAGAAATTTGCTAAAAAAAAAAAAGAGTCAAGCCAATTGTGTTTATAGCACCTCAAAACTCATCACTGAGAGAGTAACGTCAAAGCTCTGTAACCCCAATGCAAGTTCCTGTCTCTCTCTCCAGCTTCATCCTTTACTCTGTCTGTCACTTTTGGCTTCAAAACACTAAGTAATGTATCCAGTTCCTTGCACCCCCGTGCTATTTTGGCTTCTGTCTTTGTACATACTGTCTCCTTTCCTTGAATCCTCTTTCCTTTCTACACTACCACCCTCACTCCACAAAGCAAAAACAAAACACGAGCTAACTCCTTCTCATCCTTAATACCCAGCTCAGTCATCAGCTTCTCCACAAAGCCTTTCCTGACCTCTTTTCTCCTCCCCTGTAGAGAAACGCTCCCTTTTGAGAGCTCCCATAATACCTATTATGTATTCTTTAAAGTACTTACTCAGTATTTTATAACATCTAGTTACAATAGGTCTTTATGCCATATTAGGCTGTAAATGTCTTTTTTTAATGGAATGATTTATTATATTATTTTAAAAATTGATGCATAAGAGATTTACATATTTTCCTAGTATCTATGATAATTCAGTACATTCATATGTAATTTATAAGGTGATGGATTATTCATCACCTTAAGTATTTGCCTTTTCTTTATGTTAGGAATACTTGAATTAAGACTAAATTTCTTATAGGCAAAATTTGTTTCATTTCTTGTTGTAACCCCAGAACTTGGTAAAGTACTTGGCATTCGGTAGACACTTTATGCATGACTGACAAATCAATAAAATAGTAGATTACCTTTACAACCCTGGCGTCTGATTTTGTTACCTAGATGCTAATCCTTTCATGGTCCCTTGTATGAAAAATGGCTCTGTCATTTGATAACCTTATATATATTTAAAACTTATAAGGTTACCAAAGCACATTTCTAATAGCACTTTAAAAGCTGTTTACACAGTTGCATCATCAGTATAAGAAGCATACCAGAATAAAGGTTACCCTTTGTCTAAAATTAGGAAGCAACCCTAACAGTGACCCATGAGGTCTCTGGATAATCAGAGCATGTCCAAGGTTAGAAGGCACCATGAGAAGAGAAACTATGCCAAGGGAAAGTCAACTATCCAGTGTGTTTGCAATCTTTGGGCTGAAATTAGTATAAGTGAGAGTTTAAAAGATCAGTCATTGGCTGAATATGGTGGCTCATGCCTGTAATCCCAGCACTTTGGAAGGCCGAGGTGGGCTGATCACTAGGTCAGGAGATCAAGACCATCCTTGCTAACATAGCAAAACCCCGTCTCTACTAAAAATACAAAAAATTATTGAACGTGGTGGCACACGCCTGTAATTCCAGCTACTTGAGAGGCTGAGGCAGGAGAATCACTTAAACCCGGGAGGCGGAGCTTGCAGTGAGCTGAGATAGAACCATTGCACTCCAGCCTGGGCAACAGAGCAAGACCCTGTCTCAAAATAAAAAAAGAAAAATCAGTTATTAAACTACAAGACAAATGAATCATTAGGAAGGGGGAACTGAATAAATGGTCCAGTGAGGTAAATATATTTTCTTTAGACACCCAAAAAGGAAAGGAGCTCATATTGCATGCAATGACAATGAGCTGACTTTAAAGGCTTATAAGTTTCTTGAATTGACACATTCAGTCCTTAAATGGTCTAACCCTTAGTTGAGGGGCTATTTTGAAATCCACCTATAGGCAATTGCTAAGCAGAGCTAAAGGTCACTATGTACGTTACCAGAATGCCAGTACCAAGTAAGATTCACAGGGACCCAGGTGTTCCTTCCTTCCTTGAAGGGAAAATGGAACAGTGAAGACCACTTTACCTGCTGCTAAACAAAATACTGTCAGATCCCTGAAAAGACCAAATAGCCAGAAATCTTGGGATGTTATTTGTGTGTTTATTTTAATAAAGGAAAATTTTGAGTTCATGTTCATTAATTGTCTGTATTCATGTGAGTCCCCTGGAGGACTTCTCTCAAAGGTGGAATATGGGTTATCAGAGCAAATGCTGCCAGGTAAAAAGAATTTTTTCTCTTTATCTAATAAACTATCCCCTTCCACAGGCTGCAGGTTAGATATTACAGTATGATGAAGATGACAAAAATATGTTACAGTACAGTAGTATAAATTTTTGTAGGCACAGATGCTAGGTTTGAATTATAAGCATATAATTGACTTTCATTAAGGTAGAAAGAGTTGGTGGGCTATTTTTATTTTTGAGTTGTGTAGCTCATGATAAACTGGTCACTCTCAATGAGAGCCATGGCTACACCCATGAGCCCCAAAACTGAAGGAATCCTGTGGTCTTTCTATGGCAGCCTGTGGAATGGTTCCTGCTGTTCTGTTAACCTTGTTGAAATGCCTGTCCTGGGTCATGCCAGCTGTTGACCTGAGGCCATCATCCTCTCCTGCCTGCACTGTCAGGAGACGTAATCCTGTACTCTTCCTGGCTGGGGAGCCTCCTCTTCCCTATGTGGGTCTCATTGTAACAACAGGCAGCATCAGGATTGGCTTCTGTTCTCCCATATCTAGGAGGTAGCTGTGTTCTTTGGCAGGGAACTATCTTCATCAGAGGACAGAAGAAACTTTTTCGCAGCTCCACTTTTGGGAGTGGTGAGTTACTCATTAACTAAAACCCCGATGGTTCTGGAAGGGAATCCCTGCGAGCTAAACACAAGTCTCTTGTAGAGCTGGCCTTGAATTGAAAGATGGGTGACTGTTTTGGAACAGAACAAAGGGGGAATGGGAAGAGGAGTGAGGATACCTGGAGGTTTATCTTCGCTCTAACAGAACAAACAAAGGGACTGAGGCTCAGTCACTCTTCTCTCTGGCCCCCATGTCCTTATCTACATAATGAAAAACTTGCAAGGAAAGGAGTCTAAAAGTCCAAAATTCTACCCTTCCATGAATCTTGAGAATCAGGCCACAAATTAGGCTGAGAATCTGAGTTAAATGTCATTAAAAGTGTATTCCATATACTTCTAAATCCCAGCAAATAATAAATAACAAGTGAGAAAGAGCAATAAATGAGACAGATTTTAACAATGCCAACATTCTGGTTTTTCCAGCTCGTGACAAGGTTTATCTGATCATCAATCTATGTCTTTTCTTCTCTCACAAATTAGGCACCTAATGGTTTGACGTTTAAGTAAGAAATGACTCAAGCCTGGAAATTCTGGTCCTGTCAGTTGGATTAGAGGTGTTTTCCTAAAATCACTTAACTTTTTATTTTCATTCTCAAAGATCAATCTGAAATCCAAAGGCAGGCCAGTTATATATGGCATTGATGGGTCACAGTGATGGGAGTTTGCTGAAACCTCACGGGAACAAGGGTGTCTATCCAGCCTGGGCAATGTTGTGATACCCCATCGCTACAAAAAACCTTTTTAAATAACCAGGTGAGGTGGATCGTGCCTGTAGTCCCATCTACTTGAGAAGCTGAAGTGGGAGGATCACTTGAGCCCAGGAGTTTAAGGCTGCAGTGAGCTGATTGCACCACTGCACTCCAGCATGAGTGACAGAACAAGACTCTGTCTCAGAAACCTTCTCCCCCTCCCACACACACACAAATCAAGGGTCTGGAAGGATATAAATGCCCTCCTGTGTTTCTCATGATGCAGCATCCAGATGAATTTCAAAACTGCTCTGACATCTACCAAAGGTCAAATGAGGTCCAACCCACTGGCCATCGGCCAGTGGTGATTAGTGAGAGCTGATGACAGAGGAGGCTTTGCAGATTAGACATGGTGATGGGATTCCAACACCTGCACAGCCTTTCCAAATCCTTCCTACATTCCCAGCTTGTTATCCAGTACTCTCATAATAAGTGTTGCAAATGCATGGGCACCCATGGAGGTGAAATGTTTGGATTTTTTTTCAATAACAAGTTTCTAAGATCAAATTCAAAAGTAAAAAAAAAAAAAAATAGATGCCAAGTGCTAGTATGTTCTAAGTGCAGTACTTGGTAGGGGACTATGTCAAAAAGCAAGTTCTGCCCCCAGGTTTTTAATCCAGTTGGTAAGGGACTGAAAACCGATTGATCAAGCAAAGATTTCAGTAGGTTTCTCCCAGGCTTCTACTGCAGAAGACCAGGATTATTAGGGCAAAAACATCACTCAGACTTTAAGTGTCCTGCCCATCACTTCCTGTCCCCACAGTGGTTACCTGAAAGCCTACACAAGACAGGATGGATTTAAACACTCAAAACACAAACGAGGTATCCTCTTTCCTTATCTCCCTTGGTGTCTGCTCCCTCTTCTCTCTTTGCCTGGCTCTAATTTTGTCCTCTGCCTACTGTTACTTTGAAATTTAAAAAATGGATGGAATGATCACAGCTTATTACCTCCATCCACAGTTTATTACCTCCAACTGCCTTGAGCTGTGCATGGTTCTGGATCCCACAGCATAGATAGACAACACATTGTAGGTTTACATGCAGGTGTAAGTGACATGTAACTGGTGTGCAGCACATAACCACATGGATTTTCTTATTCCTCACCCTTTCTTTTCTCTCCATCGGCTTCATACAACTGGATATGAGATTGAGGAAAAGAGTTCAGAGACCACTGCTCTATGTGAATTGGTGTATCCTTTAAGAAACGATTCCAGGCTGGGTGCAGTGGCTCACACCTATAATCCCAGCACTTTGGGAAGCTGAAGTGGGTGGATTACCTGATGTCAGGAGTTTGAGACCAGCCTGGCCAACATAACAAAATCCCACCTCTACCAAAAATACAAAAATCAGCTGGGCGTGGTGTTACATGCCTGTACTCCCAGCTACTCAGGAAGCTGAGGCAGGAGAATCACTTGAACCTGGAGGCAGAGGTTGCAGTGAGCCAAGATTGCGCCACTGCACTCCCAGCCTGGGCAACAGAATGAGCTTCCTTCTGGGGTTGGCGGATGGGGGAGAAACAATTCAAGTAGCCTTCATTTAACGATCAAAGTAAACCTTTTGTTATCTCTGTGTTACAGATGAGGAAACCGAGGCAGAGAAGTTACTTGCCCAAGATTACGCAGTTTAAGAGTAGAAGCACTTGGATATCAATCCAGGCTGTTAGATTCACATGTTTGTGTCCTTAACCATTACTCATTCTGCCTTCCTGGAGTGAAAAATGGATTAGGAGTCTTCTTTGTCACATTTCACATTCTTCTTGAATTTTTGTCAGTCAAGTTGCAATCCTAAAGAATGCTTGGTGTCCACAGAATCTAATCTATCTGCAATGCTGGCCTCCCTGCCATGAAGCAACAGTGTATCTCTGAGTCACTGTTGCTGTGAGCATCTGGCTGGCATTTACTGTTTTTGAGCCAGCATGCCTGTCTGAAAGTGAAGCTGTCTAACTGGCTTTTCAACTGACATCGCATGGGCAAATAATTTTTCAAAGCGTCTTTTAACTTTTATAACTTCCTTGGATAGTGGTGTTATTTGAGTGGTTACGAACACAATTAGAAAAGTATTCTTTGATTTAAATACTTAGAGACATAGTGAATGAAGCATATTAATTTTTGGTCAGCGCATAATGTTTTGCCTTCATCAAGTATACTTCATAATGTGGATTGTTGAATGGTTAATCAATATAATGCTTTTGAAAGGGAAGCCCTTCTCTGAAAATCATAAACATGCTTATCAATAATAATAATTTCCTGCTTCTTGACCTTCCTGGGATGTAAATCTATTCTGTCTTAGGTTGTTTAATTGTTTCACATGTGTAAATCTTGCCTGTGCATCTAGATTTTAAATTTCTGAAGGACTATCAAGACAGCTAGGCACACAATAAGTGTAAAACCTAATAAATATTATTGCTAAACCTAAAAGAAAATGTACAAGTACTAAATTATTATGAGGTGTTAAAAATTAATTTTTTTTTTGAGACAGGGTCTCAATCTGTCACCCAGGCTGGAGTGCAGTGACACAACTCAGCTCATTGCAACCTCTGCCTCCTGGGGTCAAGTGATTCTCCTGCCTCAACCTCTTGAGTAGATGGGACTACAGGCATGCACTACCATGCCTGGCTAGTTTTTGTATTTTTAGTAGAGATGGAGTTTCACTATGTTGGCCAGGCTGGTCTTGAACTCCTGACTTCAGGTGATTCACCTGCCTTGGCCTTTCAAGGTGCTGGTATTACAGACATGAGTCACCACATCTGGCCTAAAAATTAAGTTTTAAATGGTGAACAACATTTCAAAATTTATTTTGGAAAAAAAATTACTTCCCAAGCGAGTGCAGTTCCCCTTTTTTATTTCTGTTGTAAAAATTACATGACACATCTTTGTGAGTATAATGGAGTAAGTTATTTTTAAAGGGCATTAAAAAAATAACATGAGTTTCTGAAGGACATGCAATTCCATAAACAAATATACTAGTCTTTCTCACAGTAGAATTTCAAATAAAATGCTCAGGCTTTATATTTGTGTTTATTATTTTTTAAAAGAAGGCCATTTCTACTCCCATCCATGTTGCTCCCTCACTTCCCAACCTCAGTGGACCTGGAAGCCTTTGAGAGTGGCCTTTAGAGGGCTGTCTATACCCAACCCAGTTCCTGTCCACAGCCATACAAAGAGGCAAACATGCAAATAAAATCTAAATCTTTGAGCCAGAAGCATCAGCGATCACCTTCTATTGTTGCTGAATCCAGATCACAGGTTTTAATTTTGGGTATTCTGGTGCCATGTCTGGCAATATTGATGCATATGATGAACAATCTATTTTAGTGTTGGTTGTTTTTTGTTGTGGTGGTTGTTTGTTTATTCGTTTGGAGAGAGAGAGTCCTGCTTTGTTACCCAGGCTGGAGTACAGTGGTGCTATCATGGCTCACTGCAACCTCTGCCTCCTGGGCTCAAGCGATGTTCCCACCTCAGCCTCCCCAGTAGTTGGGACCACAGGTATGTGCCACCATGCCCAGCTAATTTTTGTTTTTTGAGGCTGTTGTAGAAATAGAGTCTGGTTGTGTTACCAAGGCTGTTCTTGAACTCCTAGGCTCAAGCAATCGACCCACCTCGGCCTCCCAAAGTGCTGCGATTCAGGCATGAGCCACTGCCCCTAGCCAGTTTCATGTTCTTAAGCAGTGCTTTTCACATAACTGGACCTCAACTTGGAAGCTAGTGAACACACGACCTTGATAAATTACCAGTGATGGATGGCTGTGGGAAGACAAGGGCAAAAAGGCCAAAAAGGCAATGAATGCTTTTTACAACGACTCTCTCAAAACAGGTGACGAGAGGCATGAGATGAAACTTACAATGCTGTTAGGAAATCCAGGCTGGGTGGTGAAAAACATATTCTCACCAGTGTGCAAGCAAGGTGGTGGGGATACAGGTATGGAGAGAGACAGAAAAGAGGCATATGACAACCTGGCAGGAGAGAAAGGACAGAAACTCCCAAGGAAACCCAGAGAAAGCTACTCTGGGCAAGTCATCTCCAGGCCTCGGTTTTCTTAACTTCAAAATGAGAAGAGTGGATTATTTCTCAGTTTTATAGCAACTCATAGAAACTAACTCTGGCTGGCCATTGCAAAATCAAGAATGAACTGGAAGGATGCTGGAGCATGTAGAATCCAAAGAAGGGTGGAAAACCAGGCCTGGGAAACAACAGGGAACAGGAAGCTCCACAAAGTTCAGCAGCTGGATTTGTAGGTTTTCTTTCAAGCATCTTGCTGTGCACAAGATTCAGCTCCAATCCCCTTCCCTCCATCCAATCCCCTTCCTTCCCTCTCTGTCTCTCAACTTGGAATTTTCAATTTCTGGGACACGCACTCTGATCAATCCAGGATGGGTCAGCTGTTCACACCTGGATTCATCACTATGACCAGACAGATTGGATCTTTGATTACAGCCATAGCTGTTGGCTCACCTTGTGTTTTAGGTAGGTATGGAGCTAGCTGACAATTTCCAGAGAAAGGCAAATAGATGAGATCTGGGTGCCCTACAAATATGTTTTCCGTTCTACCTAAAGTTCAAGTAAAAACAATGTGGTTATGAAAGTATTTTTAAGTAGGTAAGGTAAATGCTTTAATGTATGATTAAAGCTGAATACGGTTGATCAGGAAAAGGTTCTTGGAGGCTAGAAGGTTTATGAATGGAAACTTAAAGGTCTGCTGAGCCACTGTCTATTCCAGGCAGAGGGAAGAAAATGCACAGAGGCTCAGAGGATCATTTTTTGAAGAGAGCAACCACTTTGCCTGAGTAGCCCAAAACATTAAAGTCAGAGATTAGAGAGCTTTAAAGTTAATTAGATTAGAGGTAAGATAATTTGGTAGGGGCTTGTAGTTGGGAGGCAACCCAGAGGAGCAGCATGTTATAATGGAAAAGGCACTTTAACAGCATCCAGGAAGCCTGGAATCTGCCATGAATTAGCAGTTTCTCTTTGAGTCATCAAGTTCCCTTGGCTTCAGTGTAGTCACCTGTAAAATAAATCTATAATTCCACCACTGGAAATTGCATTTTATTTGTTTATTTTAAGCATGTTTATTGAGCAACTACTACATGCCAGGCAGAACTCTAAGTGCTAAACATCCATGAATGGAACAAAACAAACTGTTTTCCATCATGCAGCTTTATTGATGCCTAATCAATAAAGTAGCAGTCAGAACAATGTTTAATTCAGACACATGGTGATATTAAATCTTGCCTTATTTTCTTGTCCCTGCATTTCCTGTATATGTTTCCTTTCTAGTGGCTCCTCTTGGGGCTACATGATTCCTTAGATAGCTCTCTCTCCCTTCTCCATCAGATGGCAGTGCCATCATCAGAAAATATTTGCTAAACTCTTAAATTGGAGTGCTTGAAGTGTCCCCTCCAAAATATTGCCACTCTTTTTTCCCCTCAAGTTCTGAGCAAGTTAAAAAATAAGACAAGAGGAAAACATTTCGTTTCCAAGGTGGTGGATTGGAGACATTGTTAGCCTACTTCTCCCCTTGGAAAGACAAAATAATGTGTAGCAATTCATGCTGTGAACTTTTTTCCCAAGAAATAAGTTAACAGAAAAACTGAAAGAAACTACAGACCCTTTAAAAGAAGCAGCAGGCAGCAGCCTACATTATGAATGAGCCAGGTAGAAAACTATGAGTCCCCACAGTATGAGGTGGGAGACGCTGCCTCCATGATATTCACTCCTACTGGGGGTCTGGCAGTCCAGGCCATGGGAGAAGCCCTTAACCCTGCCCAGTGCTGATTTTGTAAGCAGTAGGGAGTATGTTGGAAGGAGCGGCATTGGGATGTGCTTTTTGTGCATTCTCAGACTCCAGCAGGGACAAAGGGAAGCCACTCCTGATCTTACCTCACAGAGGACCTTGCAGAAATCAACCAGCTAACTCAGGTTGTGGTCACAGGTTGAGGGAAGCTCCCAACTGAGATCTGTGATACAATCTTGAGTGGGGACGAACCCCCTCGGCCAGAACTGAGGCACAAGCAGTACGTGTGCAATAGCCACAGTGCAGGAGCTGTGTGCGCTGTTTCACAGGCAGACCAGGAGAGGTGTAGTCGGAAAACCTCACTTTCTGTCTGGATAGGGAAGATGTATAGCCTGGAGCAGTGTTGAGTTCAAGTGCAGGCTGACTGGAACCCAGCTAACTGCTGCTAGTGGAACACTGCAAGTGTGAGACCTGCCTTGCCAAGTGCATGGGCGCTGGGTAGGGCTTACTGCTGCCTGCTACTCCCCACTCCCTGTGTAGATTCTTCTGTGAGGCAGAGGCAGCTTCGGTCCTCTTGGAATATTACCCTAGCGGCCAGGGAACTACCCTCCAATCTCCACTGGGGCCGCTGCTTGCACCTGCATCTGGGAAGCTAGGGTACAGCCTTGCCTGACCCAGCGCCACCTGACTTTGTCCCTCCACTCACCCTGGTAGCTTATTACAAAGGACAGGTACTTTTGAGAGCTCCATGCCACCACCCATTGCCTGAGACACCAGAATACCTCCCCTGGAGAGCATAAGGCAAGCACAAATCCTACTGGTACCATTGCAACTGGCATTCTTTTGCGAGCACCACTTCCTAGCTGGAGGCCAACTAAAATATTCCATTATAGCACTTGCAGGCACGGTAACACAGTGCCCAGGAAGGATAAAATATTTGCATGACTTTAGCTATTACCAATGCCTACATCACCCTCCCTAACCAGGAAGTCTTGACCCTGTCCCTGTGACCAGTACATTACTACTACAGCTGGCATTTGAAAAAGCCAACACACTAAGGTGATTTATAAGCAAGGAAATCTCAGAGTCTATGTCATTCCTATTCCACCACCATCAGAGCTGGTGCTGGCACCTGCTGCTGGGACACTAGAAGAGAAGTCACATCACTAGATGTTTTGTGGACATCCCCTAGCACCAGCCTGAAGCATGGCAGCCCCACTGTGCAGCTAGACCCAGAGAAGCAGTAGGATTCACAGTAGTCTGGCTCTCGGGGATTCCTACTCCTAGGGGAAAGGAGAATGCACCACATGAAGGGAGCGCCCTGTGGGATAAAAGAATCCAGACTGTAGGCCTTGAGTCCTGGAACTTCCCTATGCTGTTTCCTGATGGAGGAACAGAACTGATTGCAGGCTTCCTACAGACAGCTAGTTCCTAGGAGGAGGAGAAAGCATGGCCTGTGCATGTCCAGTTCCTCTTCCAAATTCACTATCAGCAAGTCACTACCCCTCTCCTACCCCTAGCATGTAGGAACTTACATGCTATTGTGATATTGTAAGCTTGCTGCTGAATTATTTGCTATCAGGATGAAGGGTAAACGTTTTGTTTTGCTTCTCCTACAGAAACAGGGCAGAAGCAGGGACCCCATGAAATAGTTTCCCGTGTTTAACTAACACTGTCATAAGTATTGTCATGCAGCCCATGCTGGCAAGTTGCTTAATCTTTCTAGATAATATTGTTGTAATTCCTGGGAACTATAGTGAGTTTTCCACCAAAACCGTGGAAATTAGGAATACTGCTCCCATAAATGATGAGGCACAGATATGTCATTTGAAGGAAAAATAATTACCAGGTCAACAGTACTTGACTAATGACATGGCGAGACCTGCATCAACTAGTATGGTGGCCAGGTGTAGCTATTTAAATTAAAATTGAGTAAATTTAAATAAAATTAAAAATTCAGTTCCCCAGCCTCACTGGTCGCATTTTAAGTGTCCACTAAGAATGTGGCCAGTGGGACAGTGTGGATCTAGGACACTTCCATCATCGCAGAAAGCTCTGTTGGATGGCACTGCTCAAGAAAAGTACTAGTTAATTCATAGACCAGTTGGTGAGTTGATTAATCTTTGAAGTACAGACAGTGGAAAGTTCTCAAGTCAATGCCTGGCAGTGACATTGCATCAATCTGGGTGCTATTAAAAACCAGATAGCACACTTGAAGATTAATTGAAGAGTTTAATAAGGAGGTTATTAACAAAGGTGTGGATAGGACTAAGAGAATCAGCAGGAGATGGTGGAGCCACCAGAGCCGTTGCACAGCTGGGAGCTATTCCCTGCTCCACTGCCACCCCAGGCTTGGAAGGAAAAATGTCATTACTGGAGCTGGCTAGATAGAGCTTGGCTGTAGATGAAAAAAGCCACCGCCAAATTGATGAGCCTGTAGTGGGCAGTTCATGGAAATACCCTGATTCCTTCTTTTTCTATTCATCAACTTTCCTGCTGGTGCCTCCCACTGGTGTCAGACCGGAAATCCAAAGAAAGGAACCCAGGAAGCAAGCTGTAAAGGCTAGACTCTTGGGGCACAGAGCAGGACAGAGAAGAATGGAGAATGAAAACAGGAGCACAGGAGATGAATCAGCTCTCTCTCCAAACGCTGCCCAAAGCAGAGGGAGCTTTGACCTGGGCTGAGCTTTGGTTGGACAGTCCTAATCAGAGATGGATGCTGGAGGCTTGCAGTGGTGCTGTTCTTGGGATGGCTTCCCATGTGGGTCTGACTTTTTAGAAAATAATACACTCAGCGTGTGGTGTTCATGCCTGTTAATTGGGCAATTTTCTCTCTCACTGTTAATGAATACATTGGCAATTTGAGAAACTGTTTCTGAGTCAGCAAGGCCAAAGACACACACCCTGGTACAGAGTAAATTTGCCAAAGTGAGGGGCCCACGACCCTGTGAAACCCCCCTCCGATAAGGACTCTAAAACACTGCTGTGAGCACACCTTGTAGTTCCTATAAATGACATCTGCCTTACGGAATTGCCAAGAGTGTTCAAATACACATCTTACATAAAGCACTTTGCACAGTGCAAGGGATGCAAGAGACAATTTGTTCATTCATTTGAGAAATATTCAGGAATGCCCAACATGTGTTGGTCTCTGCTCCTGGCTGTGGAGATGTACCAATAACACAGCAGACAAAATTTCCTACGTTCACGAAGCTTATGTTTAAGAGAGAAAGCAGGATAAAAAGCAACATGGCTAAGTAAATCATGCATTATGTTAGACAGAAGTAAGTGCTGGCAAAAATAAAGCAGAGAGTGGGACTTGGAAGAGGAGTTGCAAGTGTAGATAGGGTGGTCAGGGAAGGCTTTCCTCAGAGTGCGAAATGTGCGTAAAAGCCTATAGGAAGTGAGGGAGAAGCCATATAGACATCTGGGGAAGAGCTTTCAGACAAAGAGGAGAGTCTGAACAGAGGCCCTTGGATGGGAGCCTGCCTGACATGCTTCAGGAACAGAGGGGTGGCCAGAGCGACTGGAGCAGAACGAGGGAAAGGGAGAACCGGAGGAGATGAAGGCAGAGCTGATGGTAGGCGCTGGGTGGCAGATCAGGTAGGGCTTGCAATCAATACATTTTAATGACTTTCCTACGCTCCCACCTGAAATCATTCACATTGCCTTCTCACGCCGTTATTGAACTCTTTTGTTCTTAGATAAATGTTCTGTTTGATCTCTCCGAGCCAGTCATTTTCAGCATCCTGGAAGCAGGGCTCATGTCATCTATCTATATATATATATCTTTAACTTGCCTTATTTAGTATAGCACCTCACATCAAGTTGATTCCCAATGGATGCTGATTGATGGATGCAGAAATTCCCATTTGGTCTTTAATTTGCTGCAAAAAAATTGAGTGATGTCCCTGTCCCAGTATCATGTGAGCTGTTAAAAAAGAAAGCACAGCTTTTTAATTTGATGGCAGAGTGAAATAACCTTAGCCTATCTGCATAGTAATGAAAACCCAGGCCATACCCTTCAGGAATAATAGCTCAGTTCGTCATTCAAGAATGATAAACGGAATGATTTCACTGTCTGTTAAAGCTTTCAGATAATCTTTTGACCAGGGCCTAAGCCATATTCAGCAGCCTCTAACAATAGAGGCTGACTGTGCCAGCCAAGGGACAAGATTGATAAGCTTAAAAGCTGCCAGGGCAGCCGCAAACCCCAGCATGCAGAAGACCCTGCGTCAGCTGCACCCGTACATCACCTGTCTTTTTCAAGGAATGACAGCCTGAGTACTGTGCTGTGCTAAGAGAGTTGATTGAAATTTCTCAGATAAATCAAAATGAACAAGATGTGTTTGCACTTGAATCAAAATAAGGTTTCCCAGTACCTTAACCAGAAAGCAGAAATATGAAGCCAAATCAAAACTCAATTTATTTAATCGTGGTGCCATTATGTCTTACACGTTCTGTGTGCCACAAGGCAGCCTGTCTTCCTTGGGATCTTTTTTATTTTGTTATCTCTCCCAGTCCTACAGTTCCTTGTCCCTTCTCTTTTCTAATGATTTTTTCATCACTCTCTCTTTTTTTTTTTTGAGATGGAGTTTCGCTCTTGTCTCCCAGGTTGGAGTGCAGTGGTGCAATCTCTGCTCGCTGCAACCTCTGCCTCCCAGGTTCAAGTGATTCTCCTGCCTCAGCCTTCCAAGTAGCTGGGATTATAGGCACCTGCCACCAATCTTAGCTAATTTTTGTATTTTTAGTAGAGACAGGGTTTCGCCATGTTGGCCAGGCTGGTCTGGAACGCCTGACCTTAGGTGATCCAACCACCTTGGCCTCCCAAAGTGTTGGGATCACAGGCATGAGCCACTGTGCCCAGCCTTCTTCATCTCTTGATTTCCCTTCATATCTCATGCACTCCATTTCCCCCATATTTTCCCGACTAGATGCTTGGCTCTTGTGTGGGCAGCACCATGTTTGAGAATATTAAGTGCTCACCCCTTGTCCCATGTGCCTTCAACAGTGCTGCACATAGAGTTGATTCTCATGTTGTTTTAATCTGACTCTTTTTTTTTATGTAGATAATCATCTTGTTCCAATAGAAATTTGAGATGGCTCATAGAAATACACATAGTTCAGTAGGGTATTAAAACCAATGTCCTAATGGAGAAATTGTAGTGAAAGGGTGATATGGCTTGGCTGTGTTCCCACCCAAATCTCATCTTGAATAATTGCCCTTATAATTTCCACGTGTCATGGGAGGGTCCCAGTGGGAGGTAATTGAATCATAGGGTGGGTTTTTCCTGTGCTGTTCTGGTGATAGTATAATAAGCCTCCTGAGTGCTGATGGTTTTACAAATGGAAGTTCCAGGGCACATGCCCTCTCTTGCCTCTTCTCACTGTGTAAGATGTGACTTTGCTCCTCCTTTGTCTTCCACCATGATTGTGAGGCCTCCCCAGCCATGTGGAACTGTGAGTCAAGTAAACCTCTTTCCTTTGTAAATTACCCAGGCTTGAATATGTCTTTAGTAGCCGCATGAGAACAGACGAAAACAGAGAGATTGAAAACACTGGCCTTTATCCCATTTATGCTTCTTCCTTAGGTTCTTTCTGTACTGTGTCCTCTTGCGATATAACACACATTCCATGGGCCAGGTCTCTTTATAGGCACTGCCCTCCACTGAGTCCACTAAAGAAGCAGCCAGTGTGACCCTGCAGCTTGACTTACTGCAGGTGAACTGTGCCCCCTGGCCTGCTCTACGCCTAGGCTGCTTTGAGAGAAAATATTTATTGTTGTGTAATTGGTTTGGTCTGCAAGATTAATATTTTCCTTCTTAGGCAATATGTCCACAATGAAGGAAAAAGGCTACCAGGTGAGTAGTGATATTTGGCCAAATGTGGGATGAGGTTAGTTGAGTCATAAAGAATGAAATACACTTTTCTAACTCAATTTTGGTCTACATTTTACTTTTCTTTTATTATAACAGGAAAATTACA
The DNA here is from genome assembly GCF_049354715.1 of Callithrix jacchus. Taxonomy (NCBI): domain Eukaryota; kingdom Metazoa; phylum Chordata; class Mammalia; order Primates; family Cebidae; genus Callithrix; species Callithrix jacchus. The sequence continues at coordinate 22,227,627 of NC_133514.1, forward strand.
GAATATTTAAAAAGGAAATAAGTTACCTACTACCCAAATCAAAAAGGCAACTTTTGAAAACATTTGTTTCGAAGCTTTTTACTGGTTATAACAATACAGACTTAAGTTGTACTTTGCTCCTTAACATGATTTCCTGTGCAGTAATGTTAATATCTGCATAATATCCCTTTTATGATTTTCCATAACCACTCTCCATTAGCATTTATATTTCTTTCAATTTTTCATTAGTATAAGTACTGCAGTGAGCATCTATGAACATACGGGCTTTTAAAAAATATTTTGGATTATTTCTTCAGGATAGATTCCCAGAGGTAGAATTATGGCCAATGGACTTTGATATTTTTATGATTCTTTACACATATTACCAATTTGCTTTCCAAGTGTTGTGCTGATTTGTGAAGCCACCCCTGACATAGCAGATCGTCTACTTCATAGCACTTTTGCCAGCCCTGGAATTGTGTTAAATCTGTACATTAACTTGAGAGGAAAAAATGTTACTCCATTACGTCTTTCAATTAAATATATCTATTGTTCTATCTGTTACTGCTGCAGCCATTACTTTGATATGTATGTATATGAATTCTGGGTATTACACATACATACATTTGTGTGTTAGATGCAGGCAACAAGAGGATTCCTTAGGCCACAGCACCCTTTCCCTTCTCTTGGCTTTTTATGTTCTCCCTTACCTGTTTTCCTATCTTCTCCCAGCCCAGCACACCCTCCAGACCTTATCTGCATACACACCCACATAATATCTTAAAAATTCACAAAGGTACCAAGGTAATGATAAGACACAAAAAGTGAGTGGCAGAGATAGCAAGTGCACCCAGGCATGAATAAGCTCTGTGCTAGAGACCAAGTAACTGGATTCACAGGGGTGTTGATGAGATCAGACCCATTCTGGAAGTAGATTAATGGGGCTGCTGACCCCCTGTCCACTGGCTGATGGTGAGAATTTTGAAGCATCCTTCATGAGGTTATCACATAGTACCTGAAAAGAGTCTCCGTCCTTTGACTCGGGGCATGCCTGTGTGCGTGCATGTATGTATGTGGGAGTGTGAGCTGATGAGAGGGGCATTCCCAGCATGATTCCTTGGCACCGTTCTCTGGTTTTAAAGGCAAGTGCAGTGTGTACTGTTTGCACAGTGGCACCTCACTGCTCTAGGGTCCAATGATGACAGAGAGAAAGTTTGGGATGCTTCCACACGGCTCCCACTCCCTGTGCTGTGTCCTAGCTGTCCTCTCTTGCTCCCAGCCAACGGTAGAGGAATGCCTATGCCTGAACTGGTCCCAGGATCTGAACTTTAGAATCTCAGAGCTGGAAGACATTTTGAAAGTTACCTGGCCCAGCCCTTTCTTTTTCTATACATGAGGAAAGTGAGGCCAAGATGAGTAAAGTGGCGTGACTCAGGTTAGTTGTGGTAAAACCAGCACTAGAACCAAGGTGTCCCGGGCAAAAGGACTTGGGGCAAAAGGTTAAAAGACAGGGCTACTGGCCCTTGCTCTACCTTGTGTGAAGTGCATGGCTTTGGTAAGTGGGTCACACAAGCTTTCTCATTTACATACTTTTTAAACCACATCTGCCTATGCAAAGGGCCACTACAAGGATTAAATTGAATAATGGATGTGAAAGAGGGTTTTAGAGACTGTATTTTGCTCATGTTAGATGTTTAATATTCACAATCAGTAATGGACTAAGGGGGGGACAGTGGACGCCACCAGTTTCATGTGCAAACAATAAGAGGGTATATTATCTGTTGAAAATTTACAAACAATTATAAAACCGACTAAAAGCTTGCTTTCTTTTTGTTTTTGTTGTGTTTGGCAGTTTTCAATCATTTCAGTTATAAAATCCTCTTTCCTGAAAAATTATTTTGCAGGTCATCATTGCAAACAGTTGTCATGGTTACTCTTGAATTTTAATGATATGTGTGAAAGCTTCAACTTGGCACATTTTTGTTTCTTAATCTCTGATAAGCCTTGTATTCCACATGGAAGTTAACTCAGAGACCTCACAGTTAGAGATGCCAGATTTAACAATAAAGATATGAGACGCCCAGTTAAATTTGAATTCCAGGTAAACTGCAAATGATTTTTAGTATAGAGATGCCTAATGTTTATTTGGGATATACTTATACCAAAAGAAATATTGTTTGCCGGATGCAGTGGCTCATGCCTGTAATCCCAGTACTTTGGGAGGCTGAGGTGGGTGGATCACCTGGAGTCAGGAGTTTGAGACCAGCCTGACCAACGTGATGAAACCCTGTGTCTACTAAAAATGCAAAAATTAGCTGGATGCCGTAGCACATGCTTGTAATCCCAGTTACTCAGGAGACTGAGGCAGGAAAATGGCTTGAACCTGGGAAGCGGAAGCAGTGAGATGAGATTGTGCCATTGCACTCCAGCCTGGGCAACAAGAGCAATTCTGCATCTCAAAAAAAAAAGAAAGAAAGAAAGAAAGAAAGAACAAGAAGAAGAAGAAGAAGAAGAAAAGAGAGACAAGAGAAGAGAAGAGAAACGTTTGCCTGAAATTTAAATTTAACAGGTGTCTTGTATTGCATCTGGCAAATCTACCAATTACGCATGAGAATACAGCTACCTGCTTTCATTCAGGGAACAAGTTTATCACAGTTACGAGTGATTTGAACTTGCTGCGCAGTTTACAGCCTACAACCTTGGTAGTAATACACTTATTTGAATTTAAACAATAGATTTAAAATAAAGCTAACACTGGAATTGTAAGGACAAAGAAACAGAATGTGTCCTTCAATTTCATCATTCTTCAAGTGGCCACCTGGAGTTTTTATATGTTTTTTTAAAAATTTAGGAGTGAAACAGAGTATGAACTGCAAGGTATCATATTTTTGTCTGGTAAGAGCACATTGTAGTTCATGTGACACATGACATATTTTACTGAATGTCATGGGTTGAATTGTGGTTTCCCAAAAAGGTATATTGAAGTCCTAATCCTCAGTACCTTATAATGTGACTTCATGTGGAAATAGGTTAATTGCAAATATAATGAACTACATTAAGATGAGCTGATACTGGAGAAGGGTGGGTTCTTAATCCAATTGGCTGGTGTCCTTAAAGGAAAAGGAGAGAGACTCACAGGTAGATGAATGGCAGGTGAAGACACAGGCACACAGAGACGAGGCCATGTGACAGCAGAGGCAAAGACTGGAGCGAGGCGGCTGCAAGCCAGTAAGCACCAAGGATTGGCGACCCCCACGGGAAGCCAGGGAGAGGCGAGGAAGGATTCCTTCCCCCAGGTTTCAGAAGGTTTCTCTTCAGTAGGTTTCCCATGCTGAGACTTTGATCCGGGACGTCTAATCTCCAGAACTGTCAGAAAATCAATTTCTATTCTTTTCACCCACCCAGCTTTTGGCACTGTGCCCAGGTCCACCATCCACTAATTGCATGACTTTGGTCATGTTTCTTCATCTCCCTGAAGCACAGTTTCCTTATGTATAAAAATGAGGCTAATCATGCCTTCCCCAAAAGCTGTTGGAATATAATGAGATAATGCACATAAAGGGCTCAGCGCTGTTCCTGGCCTAAGATAATGAAGGTAAGGTGCACATGATATTAACTTCTCTTCTTACGGCACTGCTATGGTAATGGCACCTTCAGGCATGATTTCTCTAGGTGTAGTGCCACCTCAGCATGTGCCCTGGAAGACCATGTTCTCCAGATACAGAAGGAATGACTCTCTGGGGGCTGAATCTTTTTTTTTTTTTTTTTTTGAGACGGAGTTTCGCTCTTGTTACCCAGGCTGGAGTGCAATGGTGCGATCTCGGCTCACCGCAACCTCCGCCTCCTGGGTTCAGGCAATTCTCCTGCCTCAGCCTCCCGAGTAGCTGGGATTACAGGCACATGCCACCATGCCCAGGTTAATTTTTAAAATATTTTTAGTAGATGTGGGGTTTCACCATGTTGACCAGGATGGTCTCGATCTCTTGACCTCGTGATCCACCCGCCTCGGCCTCTCAAAGTGCTGGGATTACAGGCTTGAGCCACTGTGCCCGCCTGGGGTGGCTGAATCTTAGGGATGATAGAACATTTCTACACATGGAGGCCCCTTTTCAGAAGTCGTATTTAAACCTCAGCCCCTTGTCAGCCACCCCTGACTGTACACATAGTAGTTTCAGTTTAATTTCAGCCCTCCAACTCCCAGACTGTCCGAGAGACATTCCATACATGGACGAACAGGAATGAGCAACCTTGAATAAACACGATGTTGCAGAAGAAGGGTCACTACCTGAAGGGGGCATCCTCTAACCACAAGATTCTCTTTATATGCTTTATTTTTTATTTGTATTTATTTATTTATTTTGAGATGGAGTCTCACTCTGTCATGCAGCCTGGAGTGCAATGACTCCATCTTGGCTTACTGCAACCTCATATCCTGGGTTCAAGAAATTCTTCTTCCTCAGCCTCCTGAGTAGCTGGGATTACAGGCACCCACCACTATTCCTGGGTTAATTTTCATGTTTTTAGTAGAGACGGGGTTTTACCATGTTGGTCAGGCTGGTCTCTAACTCCTGACCTCAGGCGATTCTCCCGCCTCTGCCTCCCAAAGTGCTGGGCTGACAGGCATGAGCCACTGCACTCAGCCATATGCTTTATACTGGGAATCCCACAAAACCACTCATTGGCAATAAAGGAAGCTCAGGACTGTGATAGATGCCACTGCCCTATCAAGATTGATTATGGTGCTTGGGAACAGCCTGAAATTGGTGACCCTGGGGACAGAAGTCAGGTTCTAGAATAACATAACCATCAGCATGAAGCCAGAACAATAATGCTAGTAATAACGCTATGATAATGAAGATGGCACTTCAAACAGCTGGCATTAAGTTTTTACTGTGTGCTAGGTACTGTAAGATGTGCCTTTTATATCTTACAGTTTAACATTATAGACAGCGATGTGAAATTGTTATCCTTATTTTGTAGATTAGCAAACTGAGCCTCTGCGGGGTAATTATTCTGCTCAGGATCCCAGGGCTGGTAACTGGCTGGGCCAGGGCACAGACAGGGCACAGAAGATACTGCCACTCTAAGTGGCCAGACACAAAGGAAGCAACAGAGTTGCCCAGGGCCTGGCTCTCTCTGCTCATCTATATGAACTGGGGCCAGAGGATTCATTCCATAAATATGCATGCAATGCCTACCATGTCCCATGCATCGTGCAAGGTGCCAGAAATGACATCGAGGAAGCAAGTGGTACAGGGAAGGTTGCAAGGTCCCATCCTTCATCATTGTGCTGGGCCCTTCAAACATTTTCCTTTTGGAGCCTCAGTCTTCCCTCCACCTCCTAGTGGCTGGGCCGGTTAACCCATGCAGGGCAGAGGCCAGGCTTTAAGGCTTTTAGGGGTTATTTCCACCCTAGAAGGTGGGAGAAGAGCACTGCCAAGGTCTTCCCTCTTCCCACGTTAGCATCTCATCCTCAGCACCACGGTCATTCTCATTCTCTCAGTTCCTTCCAGGCGCCTGGCACCAGGCCAAGGGGATCACACACTTTCTCTTTTCCTTTCCACAACCTGTTAGGAAGAGCTTATGAGATAGGTCGATTGTATTTTTCCATATGATACATGAAGCACCCAGTGTTTAGAAAGGTTAAGTAAGTTTGCCTATGCTGCTCAGCTATATGTGGCAGAGTTCAGATTGGAACTCAGGTCTCCCTGACTTCAAAGCTCATGTCTGTATATTACCCCATACAGACTTTTAGAACCAATTAGGCTGAGAGTGGCAGAGAAAGGAAATAAACACAATTATACAGGGAGTCAGCCTTTAAAGTGTTTTCAGCCATCTACCGTAGCCTTTTCTTTCCAGGCTGGAATTATTCTCGTAATATGACAAAATGTTCTAAGTTGTTACATAATGATGAAGAACCCAAGGGAGATTCCAGATCCTTCTAAACAAATGAGGTGGCCTAGTCTGTGAGGCAGGGAACAGTACAGAGGCAACAGGAACTTTAGAGGAATGTCAGTCTCTGGCTGGTTTTCTAAATAACACTTCCTCTGAGGAAACTTTGTTTTATTTATTTATTTATTTCGAGACTGAGTCTTGCTCTCACCCAGGCTGAAGTGTAGTGGTGCAATCTCAGCTCACTGCAATCTCCGCCTCCTGCGTTCAAGTGATTCTTGTGCCTCAGCCTCTCTAGTAACTGGGATTACAGGTGTGTGCCACTACGGCTGGCTAGTTTTTGTATTTTTGGTGAAGAAGAGGTTTTGTCATATTGGCCAGGCTGGTCTTGAACTCCTGGCCTCATGGGATCCACCCATCTTGACTTCTCAAAGTGTTGGGATTACAGGTGTGAGCCACTGTGCCCAGACCCCATATGATGAACCTTTAAAGGACCATTGAAGTACTTTAGACTTTCCTGGAGTGCCACTGAGAGCCAAAAATCCTTTGTTTTGAAAACTTCTCCACAATTTCCCCTTCTTTAAGCCACTCCATTCTCAATGGCACGATCAGTCTTATCTTTAGCAATTTTGTTGATGTTGTTGTACTTAGAAAATCTCTGCTATCAGGCCAGGCGAGTTGGCTTATGCCTGTAATCCTAGCACTTTGGGAAGCTGAGGTGGGCAGATTGCCTGAGTTCAGGAGTTTGAGACCAGCCTAGGCAACACATGGTGAAACCCCCGTCTCTACTAAAATACAAAAAATTAGCCAGGTGTGGCGGCGCGTGCCTGTAGTCCCAGCTACTCAGGAGGCTAAAGCAGGAGAATTGCTTCAATCCAGAAGGCAGAGATTGCAGTAAACCGATTTCATACCACTACACTCCAGCCTGGGCGATAGAGCGAGACTGTCTCAAAAAAAAAGAAAAAAAGAAAAGAAAAAGAAAATCTCTGCTATTGAGAAGAATAAACAGAACGAGTGACTTTATGAGATGTAGAATGAGAGAGTCACACAGTTTCGCTTTCTAAAGCTAGGTTTGTATCTTTCTACATCTATACCTATACACAGAATTATCACTGTCAAAAAATCACTGTTGTGGGTAGCAATGGTGGTGACGAAGGGGCCTAGCGACCCCAAGCCCTACATAGAAACCAATACCAACTTTTACTTACGTTTATAGAACTGAAAAACTGCAGATTAAAACACCCAGGATCTTCATTTATATGTTATTTATTGTTTCTGATTTGTCCCAAGATTAAAATTTTCTAGGTATAAAGTAGCTGTGTTACCAGGCCACCCTCCTGAACAGCGTCTTTCTATCTTACTCTTCAAAACTTGCCAGAGCTGCTTCACTTTTGCTTCTAGCTGTAGTAGTTCCTAGGATCCTATAACTTCCTTGGTAGTTATTCTAAGCAAGACTGAGTTGAGAGTTGTTTTGATTGGCTTAGAGCCTGTGTTGGCATATAATGTAATCATTATGGACCAGGTCCATGGTTTCTAATATCTTGCTTTTGCTGTTTGGAGGCATATATTTTCCGTATGATATTGATATTGCTATTTCTAGGCATCCCATAAAGCTGCCCAGCTGTGCTTTGGCTTAGAGTACGTAGGGTGCCTAACCTGGTGACTGCCTAGCTGAAGAGCAGCAACTGATTTCTTCTTTCCTACTTCCCTCTCCCATCCCTCTCCTCCCACTCTCCTTTCTGCAGAATCTCTCTTTAGGATAGGCCTCTATATGCCAACAATGAGGGACCATGAATTGGGTGACTTACTGCTTTTGCCTTTTTACGGGAATTTCCAAGTTTCCCCGGTTCACCGCATTCAGCCTAGTAAAGTTGCATGAAATAAAATGTTCTTCCAGCAGGCGGCGCTGGAGGCTTCTGGAGGCTCTGGAAGCCCCTGGCTCAGGGAATACACAGAAGGCCTCTGAGGGCTACAGTCGGAAAGGAGACTGGCTTTCTCAGTTTGTCTAGGACAGAAACGCATGCCCAGGCTTTTATCCTGGAATCCAACCGCGTGGTCATATGATCCTTTTACAGGCAAGACTCAATTGAGGCCATGCAGGAAATTGGTGAATACAACCTTCTTATGTACTGCAATCCTGAATAAATACGAATGAGTTAGCCAAATGCATGCACTGAGAATAAGCCTGGCAAAACTCCAAATGTTGGTGGTTTCAGATATGCTGTGTTAACAGAAACTGAGCTGACTGAAGGGGGGAAAACAAACCAATGAACCAAGTAAACCAAACAATTTAATTATAAATAGAGCATTTGATGATACCGTGATTCTTTTTTTTTTTTTTTTTTTTTTAACTTTTAAGACCAGGGCTTCATGGGCAGGATGTGCAGCTTTGTTACCTAGGTAGACATGTGTCATGGGAATTGGTTTGTTGTACGGATTATTTCATCACCCAGGTATTAAGCCTAGTATCCATTAGTTCTTTTTCCTGATCCTTTCCCTCCTCCCATCCTTCTCCCTCTGGTAGATCCCCGTGTGTGTTGTTCCCCTCCATGTGTCCATGTGCTCTCGTCATTCAGCTCCTACTTACAAGTGAGAACATGCAGTATTTGGTTTTCTGTTTCTGCATTAGTTTGCAAAGGATAATGGCCTCTGGCTCCATCCATGTCCCTGCAAAGTACATGATATCATACTTTTCATGTCTGCATCATAGTCCATGGTGTATATGTATCATATATTCTTATCCAGTCTATCATTGATAGGGCATTTAAGTTGATTCCATGTCTTTGCTATAGTGAGTAGTGCTGCAATGAAAATACACATGTGTGTCTCTTTATAATAGAATGATTTATTTTGAGTATATGCCCAGTAATGGGATTGTTGAGTTGAATAATAGTTCTGTCTTTAGGTCTTTGAGGAATTGCCACACTGTCTTCCATAATGGTTGAACTAATTTACAATCCTACCAACAGTATAAAGCATTCATTTTTTTCCACAACCTCACTAGCATCTGTTATTGTTTGACTTTTTAATAACGGCCATTCTGACTGGTGTGAGATGGTATCTCATTGTGGATTTGATTTGCATTTCTCTAGTGATCGGTGATGTTGAGCTTTTTTCTTTCATTTAACTGTTAGCCATGTGTATGTCTTCTTTTGAGAAGCATCTGTTCATGTTCTTTAACCACGTTTTAAGGGGGTTGTTGGGTTTTCTTTCTTGTAAATTTAAATTCCTTATAGATGTTGCTTATTAGACCTTTGTCAGATGCAGTTTTCAAAAATTTTCTCCAATTCTGTAAGTTGTCTGTTTACTCAATAGAGTGGTTCTTAATCAGCGGTACTCAATTAAAATCACCCTAGCTTAACAAAGAAAAACCTTCCTTGGTCCCACTTCTGAATGTATGGATTGGTTAAGTCTGAATAGGATCTGGGAGTCTGTATTCTCTGATGCTCCTTAAATGAATCTGATGCATTCTCTTACTGTGTAGCCTAGAGCTGCAAAGACTCTTTTTATTACTCTACCCTCCAGTGTATGTGAAGTAATGGGAAGAACCGGTCATATTTATGTGAGCTTTCATGTTTCTAAATCAGTTTGCTCATCTGTAAAACGGGCCAAGTTGCAGAAATTAGCTAGTTTTCTAAACCCAGAGTCCAAACATTGGCTCTGACCAGATGCCCATTCTCCCTACATCCATGCATTCCTTCCTTGGCCCTCCAAAAAAGTGCATTGTGACTGTGCTGAACAGAGAGACATCACTATTCTTCAAATCTTTGCCTTTCCTCAGTAATAATTTCTTATATAGTCATGTCCTTGCCAGACTAATGTGGTCCTTTCCCTAAGGTTTGTAAGTGTTTGGAAATTGAGCCTCTTTCATTTTGTAGTCTAAGAAGTAGCAAATGAGTCTTAAACAGTACTCAATCAGATCACTAATTGCTTAATGATTTGGGAATCAGAGACTTCTCAAAGGAATAAATTAAATCGGTTCACAGTAGGAGAAAGTAACATATGGATATTAATGATTTCGTTTATTTTTATTACGAAAAGAGACTACTCAAAGACAAACTCCCTGAAAAGACATCGAGCCTCTGAACACTCAGGGTAGACAGTCTCTTAGGAAACAACCAACTGACATCTGCTCAACCATGGCAGCCTATCCTTCCACTAAAACCAGGCACCCCTGTTAAGCTCTGCTCGTTCCCTGCCTTCTCTTAACCCTCCTTCCCTGATACCCTCCTTCAGGCCCTTCAAGAGTAAATCAAAGGTCAGCTTCTCTGTGGTGCCTCCACCTCTTCTCTGCATTTTGATCCTGCCTCTCAGGTTCACTTATGCTGTAAATATCTCTTTCCCTTAAAGTGTGAGCTCCCTGGAGTGGGGACTCACACTCACTCGAAGTAGCTTGAATATCTGAATCAACTAGTTAGTGATGCAAGATTAATATACAAACAGGATTTTCCTAATCTGCAGGGAATATGGGTGATCACACATCAGACCTCCCCACATCCGTAGATCAGCCAAGCAGGTATTTAATTTTACCAGTAATTTATTTCATCAGCTTCAATACTGCCCATACCTAAATGCCTCTTTGAAAATATGAATATCCCTAGGCAGAGTGAACCACTCCCCTTGGAATAAGTGCAATAGCTAAATATTTTCTTCCCAGGCAGGAAGGATTCAGAATGGCTCTATGAACCATGTGCTGGGAAGAACTCAGGGTTTAAAAGAGAGGTCATCTCACAATTCTGCAGAGGATGACCCCTAGGCAAAAATGTTCTACTAAATAGGACAGGTTTGGGTACAAGGGAGCTCTGGATGATGAACTGGTAGAATGTTCAAGTTGGAACAGAATCCAGACTTGCCTTGTGTGTAAGCAGCAGTCCAAGGTCAATGTGGGGACTTCATAATCCGCATGTAAAATGGTTTCAATGGCGACATGAAGAGTGCCCTTGTGCAGTCCCCTGAGCAGTTATCAAGGCCACATTCCCTGGAGCCAGCGCTTTGCTCAGCACTCTACTGGCTCATGTCAAAATCCTCAAGGGCTCCTTTTTTTTTTTTTTTTTTTTTTTTCAAAACCAATGGACTGTATTTTGAACACAAACCTGCATTTTTAACAAGGGTTTGAGGTGATTCTGATGCATCGGCAGGTTTGGGAAGTACTTGTGTAGGTTATCAGGGTTGTTCATATAGATAAGCAGAGAGGGTTTTTAGTGCTAAATAAAAAAGACCTTAGACAGTCTGAATCCTTGTATTTTCTTCCTTTTTTAATTCCAGCAATGTTATACTAACTAACCATAGTCTACTTTCTGGAAACAAGTACAAAAACCAATAATAATAAGAATAATAAATTTAAAGAAAACCAGACTGTATAAGAAAAAGCACGCTTATTAATGCTGCATCTTACTGTTCATGAACCTTTCCTTCCCCAAAGGAGAAAACTAGACTTACAGATGTCAGTGATTTTTCTCAAAGTCACATAGTTTGCTTGCAGCAGAGTTGGGACTGAATTTGATCTGCAAAATCCAAAGAAAAGGCTGGTGGGAAGAAGACCATACCGTTCCCACTGGTTAGAGCTGGAGACTGGGATGACTGCCCTGGGCAGGAGTAGACTTTTCTTTTATGCCCATCTATTTAGTTTGAATTTGTTTCACTTATATGCAACACAGGGTTACCTGAAAATCCTCCCACATCGAAGCCTTTACAATGCTGTTTGATATATTACAAACATCCCTTTCAGTGCCGAGCTGAGCTTGCAGGAGTGAAAAGGGGAAGTAATCAGGTGTTAAGAATTAAAGGGGTGCTGAAAACCAGAGTGGTTTTGTCTGTTGCCACAGCTGCCTTGGGGACAGAAGGTGGAGGAATAAGTGAGCTCCCTCATACAAGCCAGGCTTGAAGAGGGCTGGCGAATTCACCCAGGGAGAGAACAAGGACATGTGTGGTTTCTGCTGAAACTCTGGAGAGGAAAAAAAAATGTCTCTCTGAGAACTTGCAACTTGTAATTTATTCAAGTAGAAACTGTAGTTTACTCACAAAAATTAGAAGTTAGTCACAAAGGTATAATTTTTTTTTAAATCCCCTATGTTAGACATTGTATGCTGTCACTCATAAGTGAGAGCTAGGCTATAAGCATGCAAAGCCATAAGAATGACACAATGGACTTTGGGGACTCGAAGGTGGGAATGGGGTGAGGGATAAAAGGCTACAAACTGAGTGCAGTATATACTGCTCGGTTGATGGGTGCACCAAAATCTCACAAATTGTCACTAAGGAACTTACTCGTGTAACCAAACACCACCTACTCCCCAATAACCTATGGAAATAGAAAAATTAAAAGATCCTTTATGTTTCAAGATTAACACTTTATTCAGTCTTTGTTTTAAGGGGAAATCAAGTCAATAGACCACTGTAACTAAAAGATAATGATAAAATTATACGTCAAAATGTGTGGAACTGCTTAAAAAGTAATATTAGGTAAAATTGTAACTTTAAATATATTTAACAGAAAAATTGTAAGTGTTAGAAATTACAAGTTTAACTCAAGGATTTGGAAATAGAACAAGCCAGACAGGAAGAATGGCCAGTGCAAAGGCCCTGGCATAGGAAGGCCAGCGTGCCTGGAGCAGTGTAGAAGATGAAGAATGGAGGAGGAGGAGGAGGAGATGAAGTCAAGGAGGTAAGAGGGCTCTGTCCGCAGAGGATCAGATCCTGCAGGACCACATGGACCATTAAAAGTAAATGGCCTTTAGTCCAAGTGATGTGTAGCCAATGAAGGGTTTTGACTCATCTGGAATGAATCACTCCAGCTACTGTGCTGAGATTTGCCTAAGTGAAGAGTCAGGGGTAAATTTAAGACTTTGGGTCATAGCAACCAGAAGGATGAATTGTCATTTAAGAAGATGGGGAAGACCGTGCAAAGAGCAGGCTTGGAAGGAGGAAGAGATCAGGGGTCCAGTCCAGTTTGGGCTACGTGAAGTGTGAGAAGTGTCAATATTAGGCAATCAAGCAGTGATTTCCATGGGCAGAAGGACATCACAGCTTGGAGCTCAAGGGTGAGGTCTAGGCTCACCTAGAGATATAAATGTGGCAGGAAAGGGCGTATAGGTAGTATTTAAAGCTATGAGACTACTGTGAGTACTGTGTCAGGTAAATACACAGAGATAGAAGAAGCAAGGTCAAAGGTCGAGCCCAAATGACCTCCAATGTTAAGAATGTCAGTGAGAAACGAAGGAGCCAGTAAAGATGACCAAGAAAGGCAGGCCAGTGGGGGCTGGGTGAGGTGGCTCACATCTGTAATGCCAACACTTTGGGAGGCTGAGGTGGGCAGTTCACTTGAGGTCGGGAGTTTGAGACCAGCCTGGCCAACATGGTGAAACCCCGTCTCTACTAAAAACACACAAATTAGCTGGGTGTGGTGGAGCAGGCCTGTAACGCCAGCTATGTTAGAGGCTGAAGCACGAAAACTGCTTGAACCCATGAGGCAGAGGTTTCACTGAGCCAAGATCACACCACTGCACTCCAGCCTGGGCAACAGAGTGAGACTCTGTCTCAGCAACGAAACAAAAAATCTGAAAGACAGACCAGTGGACTCAGAGGAAAGAAGTATACCATTTCCTGGGAGTCAAGTGAAGAGAATATTTCTTGATTTTAATTTTAATGGCTTTAATACTTCACATTTTTATAGGATGTTTGCTCTTCTTTTTTTGGTAATCTATATCACTTTTATATAGTTTTCTTCTGTTTCTACTTAGAGTTTTTATTTGAAATGAACCCTGGATTTTATCAAATGCCTTTTTAGACCGTGTCAATATTGTTTTTATCTGTAATTTGTTGATGTAATACACTTTTGTCAATAATTTACTAATATTAACACCCTGGAATAAACCTTTTCTCATCGGATGTTTTGTTATTTTAATATACCATTGGGTTTTCTTGTCTGATATTTTATTTATAATCTTTACATGTATATCCCTGAGTAAATTTAAGTTATGGGGTTTGTTTTTTGGCTCTATTTTTCAGGTTTTGATGTTAGCATTAATTGTTGGCTTTTCAAATGAAATGAGAGCTTTCATACTTTTTTCTTTCCTTCTTCTTCTTCTCCTTTTTTTTTTTTTTTTTTTTTGAGACAGGGTCTCACTCTGTCATTCAGGCTGGAGTGCAATGGTGTGATCATAGCTCACTGCAGCCACAAACTCAAAGCCATCCTTCTGCCTTGGCCTCCCAAGTAATGGGATAATCAGCCATGAACCACCATGCCCAGCAAATTTTCCATTTTTTTGTAGAGACAGTGTCTCCCTATGGTGCACAGGCTGGTCTCAAAGTCCTGGATTCAAGGGATCTTCCCACCTCAGCCTCCCAAAATGTTGGGATTGCAGGTATAAGCCACCATGCCAGTCCATAGAGCCTTCTTTTTTATGAGCTGAAAGAGATCAATGTTGAAATTATTATTGCAAAACTAACTGAATTAGGTGCTTTCATTTTTCTTCAATTATTTGTTCAACTTTTCTGTGTCTTTTGAGAAAATTTTATTTATTTATTTATTCTTACAAAATGTTCCATTTCTTATAGGTTTCTATTTATATTTTTGGACAGTTGATTGTAATAGTTTCTCATAATTCTTATTTTATTTTATTTTGAGATAGAGTCTCACTCTGTCACCGAGGTTGGAGTGCAGTGGCGCGATCTTGGCTCATGCAGGCTCCACCTCCTGGGTTCAAGGGATTCTCCTGCTCCAGCTTCCCTAGTAGCTGGGATGACAGGCATGTGCCACCATGCCTGGCTAATTTTTGTATTTTTAGTGGAGCTGGAGTTTCACCATGTTGGTCAGACTGGTCTCAAACTCCTGACCTCAAGTGGCCCACCTGCCTCAGCTTCCTAAAGTGCTGGAATTACAGATGTGAGCCACCACACCCAGCTGATAATTTCTCATAATTTTTCTAATTTTATTTGAATCTGTGGGCATATCTTTTCTCTTTCTCAATGTTGATATGTTTGTATTTGCTTTTTGACATTTTTCATTAATCACATGTAATGAGAATCATCTATTTACACAGATAAAAGAGATTCTGGCTCTATTATCCTTTTTACTAGTTTTTTTTTTTCTTTATTTTTAATAATTTCTGCCTTTTATCCTTTTAATTTCCTATACCTACTGTCTTAATGTTTATTTTCAGGTTTATTTTTTCCCAGTTGTCTCAAGGGTCGTATTCAATGTATTTTCAGTCTTCCTTTTTAAATATAGCAGCAGATATAAATCCGAGTCCACAACTCAGGCATGTAAGAAATATAATGATTTTAAAAATAAGGCAACTTAATTTCAATACCAAGCCTCCATTTTCCCAAGGTGCGAAATCTTAATCTTTGTTAATTTGGAGTCTTACTCTTCCCAGGGTTGTCTAAGTTTTAGAATTCTTATATCATTAAAGTTGACAATCATGTGGTTCTCATTAGAATCTTACCCTGCAGTCATCACTGGATGTAGAATTTCAGGCTTAATGATGTTTCATTTTAGCATATTGGAGACCGTAAATTCAGGTCTCAAACTATGGAAGGCTGGCTTACGGTTGTGAATTACCAGAAAGATTTTGTTTGTTTGCTTCCAATGAGAGCCAAGATCAAGACAGGTGAGCTCCTTCCTCTTGCCTACTGCATAATAGGTTTACTCTTCATTACACTGAGAATGTTGCCTTTTAGGGTCCCTGGCCCCTGCTTTATACAGAAGTCTCCTTCAGGACATCTGATCTCAGGGAGTCTCTGGAGTTATTGGCCCTCAGATGGTTCTTTAAGCTCTCCAGGGCTCAGTCCCACTGCCTAGGGCTCTTGTTTTCCCTTCGTTCTAGGCCTCTGTGGAATCCTTATTTTCAAGCTGTGAGATTCGTATAAAAATATGTTTGTTGTTGTTATTTTCATCAGGAGGGTTTTTCTGGGAGTTCAGTTCATCATAAATTTCAGAAATAGAAATCTCACCCATCCCTTTAGTTTTCTCTGACTCTTGTAAATAATATATAACTAGGTTTTGTTTCTTTTCCTTCCTAATATGAGACTTTGTTTTAGTAGAGAATTTACCCCATTTACATTTTTTGGTGAAACGTGTTCACTTTGGTTATATTTAATGTTTATTACCTAAAGTTTGTAGTTGTTTCCCCTAGCTTGTTTTTCTTATTTTTGCTAGATCGATTTAGTTTCTTATTATTCCCTCCTACTTCCACCAGTTATACTTTCTATCATGCCTCTTCATCCACAGTGGTTACGTTATCATCATCATCCATGTTTAAATCTATGTTTAAACGTCTAACCTACTACTAGCATGAAAACTAATAATAAATATTAGCTGTGCTCCTTTGCCAAGATGTTTTACTTATCTACAGTGCCATTTCCCCTACACCAATATAAGACCTGTGGATGCTCATATTCTCAGCCTCCAGCTCTCTCTGCTGTACCCACCTGATACGGTTGGCTGTGTCCCGACCCACCCAAATCTCACCTTGAATTGTAGCTCCCATAATTTCCATGGGTTGTAGGAGCCCAGTGGGAAGTAATTGAATCATGCGGGATGGGTCTTTCACATGCTGTTTTTGTGATAGTGAATAAGTCTCATGACATCTGATAGTTTTATAAAGGGAAGTTTCCCTACACAAGCTCTCTTTGCCTGCTGCAGCGTAAGATGTGACTTTGCCCTTCATTTGCCTGGCGCCATGATTGTGAGGCCTCACCAGCCATGTGGAACTGTGAGTCAATTAAACCAGTTTAGCCAGTTTTGGGTATATTTTTATTAGCAGCGCGTGAAGTCAGACTGATAAATCCACCATCCCTATCTATCCACCCCATTCCAGGACTTTCTGAGAGTTTTGTGTTGTTGTTGTTTTTTTTTTAAATGGAATATTGCTCTGTCACCCAGCTGGCATAATCTTGGCTCACTGCAACCTCTGTCTCCTGAGTTCAAGCAATTTTCCTCCGTCAGCCTCCAGAGTAGCTGGGATTACAGGCATGTGCCACCATGCCCAGCTAATTTTTGCATTTTTAATAGAGATGGAGTTTCACCATATTAGCCAGGCTGGTCTCAAACTCCTGACCACAAACGATCTGCCCACTTTGGCCTCCCAAAGTTCTGGGATTACATGTGTGAGCCCCCATGTGCAGCCGAGAGTTTTACTAAAGGTATTTTTGTTGGTTTGTTTAGTCCGTGTTTTTCTTATTACCCAAAGTTCATAGTTTAAAGTTCACTCTTGGTGTTGTATATTTCATGGTTTTGACAAATGTACAATGACATGTATTGACCACTGAAGTATCACACAGAATATGTTCATTGCCCTAAAAATCCATGCTCTGCCTGTTCATCCCTCCATCCCCCTGGAAGCTACTCATCTTTTTACTATTTCCATAGTTTTGACGTTTCCAGAAGACCATATACGTGCAATTATACGGTATGTAGCCTTTTCAAACTGGCTTCTTTCTCTTAGCAATTAACTGTATTTAAGATTCCTCTATATCTTTTCATGGCTTGGGACTCACTTTTTGAAATAGACTTTATGTTTTGCAGTGGTTTGTAGATATACAGCAAAATTGAGCAGAAGGTACAGAGATTTCCTATAGAACCCCTGCCCCCATGTACACACAGCCTGCCTGACTATCAAAATCCAGCACAAGAGTTGTCATATTATAATCAATGAGTCTACATAGACACATATTCTCACCCAAATAGTTCTAATTATAGTTGACAACTACGATAGTTTGTAGCTGACAGGTAGAGTTCACGCTTGGTATTATATTAAAGACATTGCATGGTTTGTGACAAATTAATAACGGCATGCATCCGCCATTATAACATCATACAGAGGGGTTTCACTTCCTAAAAATCCCTTGTATTCTGCTTATTTATTCCTTCTAGCCCCTATAACCCATGGAAACCATTGACCCATTTATAATGCTATCTCCACAGTTTTACCTTTTCAAGCATGTCATATAGTTGGATTCATACCGGATGTATCTTTTCCAGACTGATGCCTTTTGCTTGGCAATATGTATTTAAGGCTCCTCTTCTTTTCATGGTTTAATAGGTCATTTGTTTTTACTGCTGAGTAACATTTCATTGTGTTAATGTACCAATGTTTATTTACCTATTCACCTACTGAAGGACCTATTCATTGTTTCCAACTTTTAGCAATTATAAATAAAGCAGCCACAAACATTCATCTGCAGGGTTTTTGGTGGACATAGTTTTCAACATAGTGCAAACTTGTTTTAATTTGCAATTTCCTAGTAACATATGATGTTGAACATCTTTTCATATTCCTGTTTGCTTTTATATCTTCTTTTGTTAGTATCCTATGGTGAAAGCTTAGATCACCAATTTTAAAACTTTCTTTTTTTCTAATATATGCATTCAGTGCTATAAATTTCACTCTAAGCATTGCTTTCACTGTACCCCACAAATTTTGATAAGTTGTATTTTATTTTCATTTTGTTTGAAGTATTTTAATTTTTTTTCTTGAGAATTTGTCTTTGACCCATGTGTTATTTAGAAGTATGTTGTTTAATTTCTAAGAATTTGAGATTTTTCAACTATCCTTCTGCTACTGATTTTCAGTTTAATTCCATTGTGGTCACAGGGAGAATATATTGTAAGATTTATGCTTTTACATTGATAATTTGTGTTTTATAGTCCAGTATGTGGTTCACATTGGTGGATGGTCCATGTGAGCTTGAGAAGAATGTGTACTCTGCTCTCCTTGGTTAAAGTAGTTGATAGATGTCAATTGTATCCAGGTGACTGGTGGTGCTGTTGAGTTTGATTATGTCCTTACTGATTTTCTGCTGCTGGATCTGTCCACTTATGATTGAAGAATGCTGAAATCTTCATCTATAAGTATGAATTTATCCATTTCCCCTTGCAGTGCTATCATTAGGCTAGCCCTGGTAAAACAACTTCTCTTGAGGGCAGGAGGCCTTGTTAAGAACAATGCTCCGTCAGATTTCAAAATGGCGACCTCCCCTCCTTTCGTAATGGAAGCATGAGGGATTTTTCTTTGATCTTCACTCTGAGAACCGGGAAGAGCTCCTGATATAAAACACATAAAACTGTGAGAAGCCTTCTCATGAATGGGTCCCCTGGAGTTTTTAATTCTCAGACTTGTTCACATTACACTTGTTTAATGTGAACAAGTGTAAGAAAGAATACCTAAGAATACCTATAAATCACGCTTAATGTAATTTATAATTCATAAATTACAGTTCAGGCCCTGCCCTAGTAGTGGTTTCAGTGATGATTTCTGCTGATGGAATTCTGCTTCAGAAAGTTGTGATTCTCTGTATCTATCTCGTCTGTCTCTCCAATTTTGAGGATAATAGTTTGCCCTGAGGCCTCACTTTTCTAATAAATCTAAGAAAAGTTGTTGGTCTTTCAGTTTATTTGGCTTTGTAGTCATCGTTGTGGTGGAGTGATGACTTCTACACTACTTACACGCCCAACTGGAAACTGGAAGTCTCCTGTTCTTACCCTTTTAATACATGTGTTTCATATCAAGAAATTATACAGTCATTTCTTTAGATTTAGCCGCAGGTACTACAAAATTCTTATCAGGGTTTTTATACTCTTTAGCTTCTCTATTTTCTGATTTAAGATCTTTGTTTCTGATTTACGTGTGTGTGTGTGAGTGTGTGTGTGTGCATGTGTGTGTGTAGGTTACTTCCTGAAGTGATTTCTTTGGTAGGACATGTGGATGGTATGCTTTCTGAGAACTTGAAAATGTATAAATGTCAAGAATTATGGCTTCACCATGTGTAGAACTTTTGGACAAAGCCCTGTTCCCTTGGTAGGCTAAAATGATTGTTCACTATCTATTAGCTTCTGATACTACAGAGGAAAAATTGAATCTACTGTTTTTGAGAGTATTCTGCTGTTTCTGGCTGGAAGTTTATATAACACTTTAAAAATCAATGAAGTTCAGAAATCTTGTATGTATCTTTCCCTCCAATCCTGCTTGAGACTCTGCTCCCATTCAATGTAAGTTTTTGTGTTTTTATACTTGAAAACACTTTTTTCCGGTTTCCCTTTATTGTTACTTCCCTATTTTTTCTGTTATTTCCTGAAAATCTTATTTATGTAATACGTTTCTTAGGTTTCCTTCTAAGTCTCTTACTCTTTCTCTCATGATTTGTAATTCTTTGTTTTTACTCTGCATTGTATGTTGAGAATTATTTATCCCTTTCAGTCTTGTGCTATCAAATTAGTTCTTACCACACCACAGTAAGTTCAGTTTCTTGTGAACTTTTAAATCCAAAATTGCATTTTGTACTTACAGTGAATCTTTATAAAAATATATCTAATTGCATCTATTGAGATTCTTGTTTTTATTAATTTTTCTTCTGTCTCTTTTAATATTTTTATAGTGAGATGACCTCCCCCTTAGACTTTGCATTGATTATCTATCACTGCATAATGAACTACCCCAAAATATAGTAGTTAGAAACACAAGCATTTCTTATCTTACAGCTTCTGTGGGTCGGGAAACTGAGAGTGGCTTAGGTGGGTGGTTCTGGTTTAAGATCTCTTACAGGCTGCAATCAAGATGCTGGCCAGGGCTGCAGTCACCTCAAAGCTGTGGGAAATCTACATCCAAGCTTAATCACGTGGCCTCCACCTGGCTGCCCTGGGACCTGGCAGCTGGCTTCCCCCGGAATGAGGGACCCAAGAGAGTGTAAGAAAGAATACTTAGGACAGAGCTACAGTTGATTTATAACTAATTCAAAAATAATATCCCATACTCAAGGTGGGGGAATTATATAAAGATGTGAATACCAGAAGGCAAGAACCCTCCCACCCCTTTAGAAAGAGCTGTAACTTTCCCTGCCTATTCATGAATATAGCTTATCGTTAAGCCTGTTCATGTCAGGTTTATGAGGTTCTCTTGAGCACTGGAAAAGTGAAGAGGTTAAAGACATGATTGTCTTTGTTCTAGAGGTTACAGGTAAATAAGCTGTTAAATTTGGTAGCCAGAACTTTTGGTCTCCTATACAAGAAAACTAGAGCTGTCCTGATGCCATAGGAAGCCACTAAAGAACAATATGACCAGGTTTGCTTTTAATGAAAAAAATTGCTTTAGTAAAGATACAGCAGGTGATTTGCAGGAGAGGTAGAGGATTCAGTTATGGATCATTGGCAATAATTCAGGCAAGAGATGATGTGGGCTAAATTAGAGCAGTGGCATTTGAAGTGAGTAGAGTTGACACTTAGAAGAAAGCATTTACTAAGTTTGATTCTTTATATTGGGAGTGAGAGATAAAAAAATATAAGATACCACCCAATCATGCAGCTTTAACAGTTAAGTGTTTAAAGGGGCCATTCAATAGAATTAGGAAATATAATTAAGAGAACTTATTTTTTGTTATAGACTGTGGGAAATGATAAACTCCGTTTTTTAAGTGCTTTGCTTTAGGTGCCTGTGGGACATCCAAATGGAACTCTTGGACAGGAAGTTATATTGCAAAAAACTCCATCTCAATAAAGAGATTGGGCTTACTGTGGAAATCTTTAGAATCTGATTCACAGTAGAAGTCAGAAAGTACCCATTTAGGAAGAAGAGAATAAAGCTAAGGAGGAAAGCTCTTTGCAAAGAATTACAGAATGAGGGGAGGAAAGCCACAACAATATAATTGTCAATAGTACCAAATATTGAAGATTTTGAGTGAAATAAGATGGGGAAAGCATCGTCTGACTTGGGATGATGAAGACTATCAGTGATGTGTCAGTTGAGTGGTCCAGGGCCAAGACAGATTGTAGTAAGTTAAGGAAGTAGATGGGAAGGACGGACAGAGTGATGCTGCGATGGTTTGAATAATTGTGTCCCTTCTCAAATTCATGTTGAAACTTAATCCCATGTACAGCTGTATTAAGAGGAGGGGCACCCTAGGAAGTGATTAGGCCACCAGGGCTTCACCCTCATGGGTTGGGTTAGCACTCTTATAAAAGGGAGTGAGTTTGGCCCCCCTTTTTGCCCTCCATCCCTGCCACCATGTAAGGACACAATGTTTGTCCCCTACAGAGGACACAGCAACAAGGCACCATCTTGGAAGTAAAAATCAGGCCTTCGTTAAACATCAAACCTGCCAGTGCCTTGATCTTGGACTTACCAGCCTCCAGAACTGTAAGAAATGCATTTCTGTTGTTTATAAATTACTCAGTTTGTGGTATTTTGTTACAGCAGCAGAAATAAATGAAAACAGATGATTAGCTGGGAAAAGAGGTGTCAACCCAAAGTACCTGAGACAGGTGTCAGTCAATTGTGAAGTTTATTTTGCCAAGGTTAATGATGTGCCCGTGACACAGCTTCAGGAGGTCCTGATGACATGTGCCCCAGGTGATCAGGGCACAGTTTGATTTTATACGTTTTAGGGAGACACAAAACATTAATGTTTGTATGATGTGCATTGGTTTGGTTTGGAAACGCAGGACACCTTGAAGTGGAGAAGGGGCTTCGAGGTCATAGGTAGACAAGTGGCATTCTTTTGAGTTCCTGAATAGCCTTTCACGGAATACACGAATAAGCACTTAACACCTTATTCTGGCTTAGCGAAACAATAGGGCAAAGGAAGCAATCAGATATGCATTTGTCTAATGTGAGCAGAGAGATGACTTTGAGTTCTGTCTGTCTTTTGTCCACAAGGAATTTCCTTGTGGGCAAATTGTGAGGGAGGTATGTAGCCTTTTTTTTTTTTTTAAAATCTTTGTAGCTGTCTTATTCAGGAATAGAATGGGAGGCAGTTTTGCCTAGTGACATTCTCAGCTTGACTTTTCTCTTGGGCTTAGTGATTTTGGAGTCTGGAGATTTATTTTCCTTTCACACAGTGGGGGAAAAGGAAGGCAGAGGAAGATGCTAAGAATTCGGCTTAAGCTGGGGCAGCAGTTGGTGTTGTTATCATCATTACTATTCCTACTATTGACACTTACCGAACACTTATGTGCCACGCATTTGTGTTAAGTGTTATTATTTTTATATAACACATGGCAATGTCAGTAGAAGAGTTTGAAGATATGGGAAGGAGAAGTGCTGCTTCATGAGTTCAGTTTTTAGGAAGGCCAGGAAGGGATATGTTGTATAAATATGTTAATGTTTTGTCTGTTGAGTATATTTGTATTCAAGAAATGCCACTTTCCCACCTGGTAAGGCTGTTGCTGACATGTCCCCACTTCCCTCTCCAGGCTCCGAATCCTGGGATGAGCACTTGACTCCAGGTGGCTGATCATTTCCTTGGTGATGAGACGGATGTGTGACTCAGGTTTGGCAATCGGAGTCCTTCCTGGTGCTTTTGTTTCAATTACCAAGAAAATGAAATTTTATTTCCTGCTTTGTCATTATTTGTAAGGACAACAAAAGCTAGAATTGCCAGTGGCAATCTTTACCACCCACCTGGAGGTGACCTTCCTCATGCTGAGGGATGGAGGAAAGAAAAGCTCAGAGGGGACAAGAAGAAGGCAAAGCCCTGAAAAACTAATTTGAACTCTTGGAACTAGTTGCGGTTAAAACCAGCCCTATCCTTGGGGTTCATTTGCCTATGTTTCTTTAAATTAGGTGTTTAACAGAACCGAAACCATCAGGGATAATATAGGGGACAAAAAACATGCAAGGAGGGAATTAAAATAGGGCATGAGTTAAGAAGTCACTTCTATTGAGGCAGAAAGGAATCAGTGAAGGAGATGGAGGGGAACAACAATTTATAAAGGTTCTCCTCTGAAAACTTCTGTTTTCTGTCACAAATAATGCTATGTTACCTTCAAATTACAATGGTGGAAGTGGCAAAAACTCCAGAAATGTGATGAAAATTTAGTCACTCAGGAGGAATAGGAATAGAAATTCACTAAGAATGCACACCAAGAGTGGCTGGGCATTGAGAAACCACAGATGTGTATGGCAGCATTCATGTATTTTTTCTTTCTTCCCTTTGCTTTGCCCTACAGCACAGGTATAAGAATAGAAAAGACAGATCACTTGGCTCATCTTGAATTTTATAGAATGTGCACAATGAATGAACAATAGGTTAAGGAAATTAGAGTTAAGTTATTACAGAGAAAATGACTGAAGTAATGAGCTATGGAATCTAGGCAATGAATACAGAGAAATAAAGCCTGAATGAGACCCAGTAGCCCAAGAGAAATGAAGATGCCAAGGCCATTGTGACATTAAATAGATACACGGTATAGTGGTAGCAAACTGGAATGATTAAAGACTGTGGTTAGAGTGGGATGTTGGAATTTTAATTTCATAGGTAGGATAGAGGTAGGGAAGTCAAGATTTGAGTTTAGGAAATGAGTGACTGAAGTGAAGAAGCAGACATTGAGCCCTCCTTCATAATACCGCAATTGTTTTCATTGTATTTATTATTTATTTTTGAGATGCAATCTCACTCTGTTGCCCAGGCTGGAGTACAATGATTCAATCTCCACTCACTGCAACCTCTGCCTCCCAGGTTCAGGTGACTCTCCTGCCTCAGTCTCCCAAGTAGCTGGGATTACAGGCATGTGCCACTATGCCCAGCTAATTTATTTTTAGTAGAGATGGGGTTTCTCCATGTTGGCCAGGCTGGTCTTGAATTTCTGACTTCAAGTGATCTATCCATTTCGGCCTCCCAAAGGACTAGGATTACAGGCATGAGCCACTGCACCCAGCCCCTTCAATTGTTTTTTTTTTATTTAAATCTACAAATATCAAATGGGCATTCAACTCTCCTGGGTAACCCTCCTCTTTTGCTGTAGTAAATTTGCCTTTTTAGACTTTAAGATGATTATTTGACACCGTCTCCTTAAATTTCTCTCCTCTCCTCTTTTCTCCATTCAATTTGTATAGAATTCTCTGTTCTATTCTGTCTCCCTTCCCAAGGACCATGCTTCTACAGGTATGTCATTTTGCTCTTGCATCATCAGTTTTCATTCACTGGGTCATTCCTATCTGTATATCCACATACCTTAATACCACCCATCATTGGAAAAGAGCCTACATGATCTCATCCCCCTTCAGCTGCCACCATATGTCTCTATTTATTTTCACAACAGACCTCACTAAAAGACTTGTATTCCTGGCTGTCTCCACTTCTTCACCTCTTATTTTCCACTCTACCCATGCTGACGGGACTTTTATTCCTACACCTTCTCTAAAATCCTAGCCAAGATTACCAATGACTTAGATTTCTCCAAAGCCAGTGGTCAATGCTCTCTTCCTACTTCACTCACACTCTCAGCAGCCTTTTGTATGATTGATTATTCATTTCTTCTCAAAAGATTTTCTTCTCCAGTCTCTGTGACACTGGTTTTATATTTATCACACCAATAAATCTGGAAGCCCTCCATCTTATCTAGTATTCCTTCTGTTAACCTGGCTTCTCTTATTTAGTCTGCGACCTGCTCTTTTTCTCATCTTCCAAATAATCTTTCCAGTCTCAAGTCTTCTGTACGTATAACAAGAATCTCTGAAAAAGAGGAAACAGGGAAATAATTAGTTATTGTACTTTTTCACCCAGATTAATGAATGGACTCAGGGTTTTAAAGAGAGCCTTTGCCTGCAAAGATAAAAGAATGCAGAGTCATATTTGAAAATGTTATTAGCATATTTTAAAAATATTTTCTCTGTGTTTAAGATAATTAAAATCTTTTAGATACCAATTAATTTCAGTTTATTCTTATCTTCTGCCCTGAGTCCTGACTTCTATTGTTATGGCCACTTGGATGTCCAGTAGTCATTTCAAACTTGACTTGGTCAAAAGAGAGGTACTTATTTCCCTAGTCTCCCATTTCCATGTCTTTTCTATTTAACAAAAGGGCACATCATTCACCTACTTGCTCTGGCAACACAACTATGCATCATCCTTGATTAAATCTCTATCATCTACTCTTTTCATCATTCTTAGGTGGTAGTCTTGCCTCATGCATTATGTTAAAAATAGACACAAATGATAACCAACCAGTTTCCTTATCACCAAACCCAATAACCCACTTGTAACTTGATCCACTTACCCTTTCTTTCCCAATACAAAGATCCCCCCACATTTGTTTCATTTCCAAAATACGTACAACACTAGTCCAAACCACCATCATGTTCCCTGGACTCTCAAAGCAGCTTTCCAACTGACATTTCTGTCACAGTTTTTCTCTCTGAATATCCATCTACTCCATCTTCCACATCTCAGCCAGAGTGAGCTTTTAAAAATGTATGTGGTGACTCATGCCTGTAATCCCAGCACTTTGGGAGGCCAAGGCGGGTGGATGACCCGAGGTCAGGAGTTCAAGACCAGCCTAGCCAACATGGTGAAATCTCTCTCTACTAAAAAAAAAAAAAAAAAAAAAAAATGATCTGGGCAGGGTGGTAGGTGCCTGTAATCCCAGTTACTAGTGAGGCTGAGTCATGAGAATTGCTTGAACCGAGGAGGCAGAGGCTGCAGTGAGCCAAGATTACACCACTGCACTCGGGCCTGGGTGACAGAGCAAGACTCCAAAAAAAAAAAAAGAAAGAAAGAAAAGAAAAGAAATGTAAATCACACTGTCAACTTCCTGCTTAAAACCCTCCATTGGCTTTCATTAATCTTAGAAGAAAATCCATCTTGTTTTTTCCCTTTACAATTTGCTACCTTTTCTACCTGAAAAAGTGCTTCACCAGGTGTTTATATGGTTGCTTCCTGAAGGTCCCAGCTGAAGCAGTCCCCCACCCCAGATGCTTTACTTTACCCTGTTTTCTTCATCATAATGATCAGCACTCATGTGAAATGACTTATTTGTTCCCAGCTTCATTATTCTAGTTTCTATACAAACTTCACTATACCTATACACTAGAATGTAATCTCTTTGAGGGTAGGGACTTCATCCTAGTAATTCTTATATCCCAGAAGCTTGCACAGGACCTGACATATAGCAGGCACTCAATAAAGGTTTGTTGACCAACTGACTTTCCCTCCGTTCCTCCCTCCTCACACATACGTACATGGAAAATCATTCTAAACTGTACATAATACTGCTCTTTTCCTCATTGAATACCTTCACCCTGCTTCTAAGCCTAGAAAAATCCTGATTTTTCTAGACTTAACTCAAAATCCTACCACCAGAAGATTCTGAATTCAGACAGTAGTATCCTTAATGGAATCATCTTTGCTAAAGTACATTTATGTAGTATCCTTGGCTTTTATCAACAAATGTTTTAAGAAACTACCATAGAAATTTTTCTATTATTTTATTATAGGAGCATCGTAGGGGACATGGTTTCTACTACAGTTCTCAGGAACAGTAATACAACTCCCTCTTGAAAATCTTATTTTAGAACATACTTCTAAGAAAGGCTTGTTTTCCCTTGTAATAAACTTGTTTGCTTTTTCCTTTATGTCAATAAACAAGTAATTGACCATGACTTGCTGTTCTCTTTGACTACCAGAAAGTTCATCACAAAATTAGATGCTAAAGCATGGCGTAACTAAGCTATTCTTTAAAGAAGAAATTTACTTTTCCTCTGGTCTTGATTTTCTTACAATATTTACATTTTCCCTGGTCCTGATTTCTTATTTCTATTTTATCATTACTTTAATGCATACCTTTCCCAGTGTGAGTTGTCCCGACTCCTTTCCAGGAGGTAGGGGCATACATAAAGAAAGAATAGAGCAAGCTTGTCTCTATAACACCATTTCCCATGTCCCCAAGCTGAATGAATTGTGTCCTTTCTGTGCCTGTAGACTTTGTTCCATCTCCAGTACATCTCTCTTCACAATATCTATACAATGTAGTGGTTAAGGGCGTAGGTTCTGTAGCCAGATTATCTGGATTCAATTGTTGATCTATTAACTGTGCAGTCTTGGAAAACAACTTCTCTGTGGTTGAGCTATAAAATGAGGATGCTGATGATACCACCTTATAAGTTTGTTGTGAGGATTAAATGCATTGACATAAAATGCTTAGAACGGTGCCTGGACTATATGAAGGGCTCAATAAAGTTAACAATTGCTATTATTCTTATTATATTATAGCTACATTTGTGTTGATTCTCCTGATATGTCCTGAACTCCTTTAGGGAGGGGACTTTATTTTATTTATTCCTAGCACATAGCACAGTGTCTGGGATCAACTAGATGCTCAATTAATATTTGTGGAAATGATTCCAACTGAAATGAGAATTTACTCAGGATTATGGAGCATTAGGAAGTGAATGCAGAAAGGCATGGTGGAGCCGGATTTTAAAAGGCTTTAAAAGTCAAGTCACACTTACATTTAGTAGCATAGCAAATACTATCCTCTGATAGTTTTTGGAAAACAACTAGGGAAAAGCACTTATGAAGGATGATTGTTCTAATAATGGGATACATAAAATAAATGGGGTGGGATGGGGTCACTAAGCTAGTTATATCCCATTTGTCAAAAAAGAAAAACCCAAAAACCCACTAGTACTACCTTTGTTGTTTCTGGAGTTCACTTTTTTGTTGCCTGAACCCTATTGGCAAAGACTTGGCGATAGACTACTAATTGTGATGCAGGCGAGTTCCTTGGCCAAGGCCCACCAGCAGAGTTTCCCCAGAAGATTGGAGGGGATGAGTCGGGGGCAAGGAAGGGTTAACAGATCCTGCAGCAAGGCCTGGTGAACCAAGTTCTCTTCCCAAGACAGTCATATCCTAGTGAAATAAATTAGATTTAAATCATCACCTGAGGCAATCCTGAAAAAGAAAAGCAGTCCTAGAAAAGAGTGGAGCTGAAGAGGACAGCCCCATTCTTTTTGTGACATGGATACTGCCGCCATGTGGATGTGAGCCATAGGACTTCTTTTAGCAGGAGCTGAGATTCTTCTGCCCTGGAACTAGTTCCTCTGAGTTATTGCCAGGCCTGGAGATATGATTCCTGCACTGGGAAGATGAGGAAAGGGTGCAGACAAACGAGTTATGGACTCAGCAGGCTAACATGCCAGCCTTATAGGAATGTGGACAGAGAGGAATTCTCCCCTTTCTATGCAGACTCTGGATTGTTTAGAGAAAGAAGCAAATAATCATTGAATCAGAATGAAAAGTCCTCCCTTCTCAGGAGGATGTCCTATTAGCAACCTCTTTGGACACAAGGAGGAAATTAAGAAGCATCATTACTGTTAATATTACTTTCCTTTGCAGAATGGTAACAGTCCTGATATTATACAAAGGTTGATAAAAATGTATTTTATAAGTCAATCATTACATCATAATTCAGAAAAATAGTAGCAAACATTGTTGCATAGAAACCAGAAATAAATAATGATCACTTTTGGATTTAACGTCCTCATAAATTAAAGCATTTCCCATTGTGTGATATTTGAGAGTTAACAATTCTTCAAAACTTTCAAATATAATCTCTATTATAGCATTGGTTTTTTTTTTATAATCACTGATTATTTTAAATGTATTAATCAAAGAAAGCAGCAAATGAAAATTTTAAATCCATTGATTCTTTTTGCAGGCATTGAAATAATTCAGAAAAGACATGTTTCTAACTTTTATGTTAAAAATAAAAGTAAGCATTTTCTTAAGAATTTTTGGATTTTGGCTCATCAGATCACTAGACATATTTAGATGGTCCTTTGTCCTTGTAAATACAAATTGCAGCTATCCTAATGAGAAGAGATTCCATCCTTGTTAGAAAATAGCAATATCCCTTAGTAAAAGTCTGAAGTCTGTTGTAACTGACAAAACAAAAGAAAACAAAATCAGAAGCTTTTTAAACTTTGGGCAGTCTGAGTTCTCATGGGGATCTCTGGTGCATGTGAAATCACCAACCATGGATTCGGAAGTTAGTGGGATCTCCAATGAATAAAATAAGCATCTATTTAAGTATATTCATGCTCTATAATGTTTACTGTTCAAAAACTTGCTCTAAGACAGGGGACATGTCTCTATTCTCCCTAACACTCTAAAATACTTAGAACAGTGCTGTCCACACTGGATATTTCAAACAAATGCTTGATTTATTGAAAAAATCTACACAGACCATGAGGCAAACACACTACAGAACCAAATTACCTGGCTCATTGTGTATGTGTAATATACCTTATATTTTGAAATCATTTCAAGTTTGGTATGCAGAACAATCAAATGGAAATAAGGAAAGGCATAGAGTCTATTGTTCCCCATTGTGGATAATTAATAAGAGCAAAATTTCTGGAGTTTGGTGACAAAACCAAATGTGAAATTTTCCAAATGTAACCTTAAAACTAAATCTTTAAGGCAAAGTGTCCAAATATAAGAGGATTCACATTCCAATTACCACGTTTGTCACACAAGACCAGGTGCGGTGGCTCACGCCTGTAATCTCAGCACTTTGGGAGATCAAGGTGGGTGGATAACCTGAGGTTGGGAGTTCAAGACCAGCCTGGCCAACATGGTGAAACACTGTCTGTTTGAAAAAATACAAAAATTAGCCGGACATGATGGGGCACACCTGTAATCCCAGGTACTAGGGAGGCTGAGGCATGAGAATCATTTGAACTTGGGAGGCAGAGGTTACAGTGAGCTGAGATCATGCTAAAGCACTCCAGTTGGGGCAACAGAGCGAGACTCTGCGTCAAAAAAAAAAAAAGTCACACAAGCAAAAAGTCCATTGTTGACCTTACTTTTACCCTGGTCCTGTGCTTCAGTTTCCTTATGGAGACTTTATTATGTTTCAGACACACTGCAAGGACCCAGTTAACAATGGTAGCTTGGCCAGATAACAAATAGAGAAAATATGGTTGGGATTTTTTCTTCTTTTCTATTTAGTAATCATGAAGGGTATCTGCACTTAAAGAACAATTTAATTCAAAAGCCATGTTAGACCATAGCTGCCTGTATTTTTAGAAAGCACTTAACTTGCCTTTGTTTTTATAATAACATGTATCCCTTATCTATAGTATACAACAAATCAATAGTTCCAATAAGGCACTTGGCCTTTTAAACATGTCTTTATCTCATATAATGTAGATAGTTGACTTTTATTAATAGCAAATATTAATATATTAACTTATTCATAATTTTGTTCTTAGACTTCTGCTAATAGATGAAAAGAAATGTAACAGTTAGAATATTTTTCTCTTGTCCATGCTTTAGTTATAAGGAATTCTCACATTACCCTTCTGACTAAAATACAGCTCTCTGTGTATCCTTCACTTCCACAAAAACAGCTTTAAAAAGTAGCAGTGGCAACAACTCAATTCATGCATTTATTATTTAAAAAAATCTAAGATTTTAGAAGAAGGATAAAATGAATTTGTTGTGTGGGTATTAATATATTTTAAGTATTTAAGATAAAATGTGTGTAAATTTGGAAAGGGCTCCTTTCCTTATATGGGGTGACCTGATAAAGAGAGTGGATGGATGGAAGAAATACATGTTTCTCTCTTTCTAACTGAATCTTTGATTCTACCGCAGCACAGCACCTGAAATGGATCTTTGCTTTACATTTCTAATCCTGACCCTCGCATATCTTTAGTAAATTCAGTAAAAAATTTAGTAATCTTTCCTCCAGTGAAAAGTCTTATGATGGGCTCCACACAGGTACTTGGAATTGTAGTTAAGAGCGGAACCCCCAGTAACATCTGTACTCCTTGGAAAATGCACCATGGCCATATGTCTGCACCAAGATTTGTACAGTAGAACACTTGTCTCCAATATTGCACCATACCACATGATACAGCAAATGTTCCCTTGACCATTAGATGAAAGATATTATCACTGAACAGTCTCTCAAATATGTTTGTTTTGCAATGAAGCTTCCTGGCATTAATTTCATTAAAAATTTGACTGCGCATGGTGGCTCACACCTGTAATTCCAGCACTTTGGGAAGCTAAGGCAGGTGGGACACCTAAGTTCAGGAGTTTGAGACCAGCCTGACAAACATAGTGAATCCCATCTCTTCTAAAATTACAAAAAATTAACTGGCTATGGTGGTGGGTGCCTGTAATCCAGGCTACTCGGGAGGCTGAGGCTGAGGAATCACTTGAACTCGGGAGACAGAGGTTGCGGTGAGCTGACATAGCACCACTGCACTCCAACCTGAGTCATAAGAGCAAAAATCTGTCTCAAAAAAAGAAGAAAAGAAAAAAAAAGAGTTGCATTGATAGAAGGAGGAGCCTATAGGATAGTGTTTCCTCCACTGTCAAA
Source organism: Callithrix jacchus (assembly GCF_049354715.1). Classification (NCBI taxonomy): domain Eukaryota; kingdom Metazoa; phylum Chordata; class Mammalia; order Primates; family Cebidae; genus Callithrix; species Callithrix jacchus. The sequence goes on from NC_133514.1 coordinate 22,259,602, forward strand.
ATTACAAAGGAGTTTACTAACAAATATAAGACTAAATGAAACTATATACTGTATATAAAATTGTTATATACCAACTTTATAGATGGACAGGAGAGATTTTCCTACCATAAGGTTTACAAAGCAAAAGTGGCTCCATGGTCTTTTCAGTTGCCAAAGTGAGGTAAGCAAAAGCATCCATTAGGAGATTCACCAGAAGGGTATGACCAGCTTAAAAGGAGAATCCCAGACCATACATGCAGCTGCAGAGGCCACAAGTGTGACACTGACAGTCAACTGAAATGGAAGGAATTTGAAGATGGTATCGTAAACATTTCAACCTCATATGACAGTTTTAACAATACTTGCAAGGTTGTCATTGGTAAGAATGATATAGGGAACCTCTTGAGCTGTATTTGTTTCTGTTAATCCCACTGCAGATCAAACATCTGCTCTCTTTAACACCAGGCCATCATTAGGACCATCATCAGTAACTGTTACAATTTGCCTCTGTCTTGAAACATTATTCATTGCACATTTTTACTAAGTAATATATTTAATGATAAGGCCAGTGTACCAGCCAGGGTTCTCTAGGGAAAAAGAAGGAACAGGTTATAAAGAAGGAAATTTATTATAGGAATTGGCTCACATGATTATGGAGGATGCTAAGTCCCACAATTGGCCTTCGGCATGTTGGATAACCACGAGAGCTGGTGCTATAATTCAGTCTGAGTCCAAAGGTCTGAGAATCAGGAGAGCTGTTGGTATAATTCCCAGTCCAAGAAGCCCCGAGAAGTGCCAGTGTCCCAGGGAATTAGAATACAGATGTCCCAGATCGAACAGGGAGAATGAATTCACCCTTCCTCTGACCTTTAGTTCTATTTGGGCCCTCAAAAGATTGGGTGGGGGCAATCTTCTTTAGTCTACTGATTCAAGTGCTAACAGTCCCTCCAGAAACAGCCACAGAGACATACCCAGAAACATTTCTACCAGTTAGCTGGGCATCCCTTAGCCCAGTCCAATTAACACACGAAAGTAACCATCACAGCTGAATCTCACAAGTACACAAAATTCTGACCAACCCTTGTTTTTGAGCCTTTTTTCAACTTCTCCCTTTTCATTTTTATGCGTTAGTTTCTTGAAATTTATACCCCCTAGTTGTGAGTAACCTTCAGGGACCTTTATAATGCTGTATTTCAGGGCAATGGCCCTTACAATGTGGAGATTGTCACTAGAATCACTCATGCAGTGGATCTAGTATACTGCATTCGGCACCTCAGGTGTTGACGGTTGAAATATGTCTCCCAAAAACATGTGTTCAAGTCCAAACTCTGGTTCCTGTGAACGTGACCTTATTTAGAATAAGGTCTTTGCAAATGTAATCAAGATGAGGTCATATTAGATGAGGGAGGGCACTAATCCAGCAAACTGTTGTTTTTTAAAAAAGAGAGAAATTTGGACATAGAAAAGATAGATGGCCACATGAAAATAGAAGCTCCAAGTCATGGAATACCACAGTTTGCCAGCAACCACCAGAATCTATGAGAAAACCAAGGAAGGATTTTTTCCTAGAGCCTTCAGAGGGAACATGGGACCTCTGGGACCTCTGGACTCTAAGACTGTATAAAAATACAATTCTTGTAATCCCAGCTACTCGGGAGGCTGAGGCAGGAGAATTGCCTGAACCCAGGAGGCGGAAGGTTGCAGTGAGCCAAGATCGCACCATTGCACTCCAGCCTGGGTAACCAGCGAAACTTGTCTCAAAAAAAAAAAAAAAAAATTACAATTCTGTTGCTTCAAGCTACTCAGATTGTAGAGCTTTGCTGAAGCAGTCACAGGAAACTTATGCCTTGGGTCTCATGACATCTCGAATGCCTACAAAAGCAGTTCGTGCATGATCTGTAGTAATATCTTCCTGATTGCTCAGCCAGGTTTGTATCTGCAGAATTTCTGAACATCAGGCACAGTATTCTTAGCCCTGCACAGCAATTGGTTTCATAATACTTTGGAAAATATCTTTTTTATTTGCTTTAGTCAGGACTCTAGGTATTCCCTCTTCATTCAAAATTTCACACCTCTGTTAAGTAATAGTTCTGAGACTCCCTCTTTGAACAACCAAAAACCCTCATCAGGCAGTTTTAAGACAGTAGTCACAGATTTTTCCTCTGAGTTTAAGATAAACTCTTTGTTTATACAGAGTTCAACTTTGTATAAACTCTTCTGTGGTATGCTTTCTTTTTTCTTTTTGAGATGGAGTTTCACTCTGTCATCCAGGCTGGAGTGCCATGGCATGATCTTGGTTCACTGCAAACTCTGCCTCTCGGGTTCAAGTGATTCTCATGCCTCAGCTTCCCGAGTAACTGGAATTACAGGTGACTGCCAGCATGCCTGGCTAATTTTTGTATTTTTAGTAGAGATGGAATTTCACTGTATTGGCCAGGCTGGTCTTGAACTCCTGACCTCAAGTGATCAGCCTGCCTCAGCTTCCCAAAGTGCTGGAGTTACAGGCATGAGCCTATGGTATGCTCTTTCTTTTCCTTTTTTCTCCCTCCCCTCCCCTCTCCTCCCCTCTCCTCCTTTCCCTTCCCCTCTCCTCCCCTCTCCTCCTCTCCCTTTCCCTCCCCTGTAGTATGCTCTTTTTTTCCTTCTTTCTGCCTCTCCTGCCCTCCCCTCCCCTCTTGTCCCCTCCCCTCTTCTCCTCTCCCCTCCTCTCTCCTCCCCTCCCCTCTTTCTTTCCTTTCCTTTTCTTTCTCAAAATCTACTCTTAAATGATGAAGAAATTCTAAAAAGTCACATTCGATTTTCTTGCCAATCTGTTGGGGTGGACCTCAACAACTAAAAAATTGTTTTAATCATACAAAAAATTAACAGCAGTATCTGTCAAAAAGGTATTCCCAGTGAGTTGGGAACTTATACAATGAGCCTCACCAATGGAAGCCTGAACTCTTGGAATAGTAATGTGCTTGTTTTATCTGAACAAAAGACTGTTGCATTTCCCATTGGGTGTTTTACAAGCACCCAATGTCTCACTGAGTGATTATCTTTCATTTTCTTTACAGAATAAGCCAAGGAAAGAGGAACTGCAAAAGAAAAGCTTTCAAGAACAGCCACCACCAAGCCAGTTATTCTCATAATGAAAAACTGAGTAATATATTCTGTATAAACTGCAGTGCAATCTAAAGTTCATCGGTTGTCCTCAGTCCTAAAAGTCTGTATTGCCAAATTTGTCATTAAGGAGACAGAGTGAGGATAATAGCCATGAGCCAACCACACTTGCCAATCCTTACGGATAACTTTGTACATTTGTCTTGTAGAAGTATTATATATTTTGGGGGTGTATGTGTGAACCGGCCGCATTTTGCTTTCACCTTCTCAGGCTGTCGTGTCTCTGCTGGTCCCCTGAGAATCTGTTTCTGTTTTGTTTTAACTCTCTTTGTTCTTAGTTTAAAAAAAATCAGCCACATATGATGAGGCCTGCTTGTGAGTCATAACCAGAGCCTTCCTTCCCCTAGGACGACTACAGCAGGCTGGGATCTGGGATCAGCGTCTTCCTCCTCATCTCTGACCCTCCCTGAAGATGCTGTGGTAGCAGGCAGCATGGTACCCTAGGGGAACTGCTCTACATCACCACCATGAGGTTCACCAGCCAGACCTCCTCCCCTTGGCCGCCTGGCAGCTCGCAAACGTCCTCTGGTCTTGGCTGATGCGTTTCTCCAGGCCACAGCACTCTTCCTCCCTGCTCCAGTCTTGACCTTGGCGTCCTGCACCAGCTGGTAGGCCTGGCTCCCGGGCAGTCGTCGGGCACGTAGCACAGGACCGGTAGCGTGACGGCGGCCACCTCCGTCGAGCAGGCCACCACCCGCTTTGCACAGCGCCCTCCCGCGGTTCGGCTCCCGGGGTGCAGCGGCGGCCAGAGCCCGGGAGGTCTCCAGGCGTGCACCGTCCGGCTGCCCCTACCGTCACCGCCACCGCCCCCGCCACCACCACCTCAGCGGCCGGGCGCGCAAGGATCGATGAGCCGCGCACACCCCTTGTTCCCTCGCCCGGCGCCAGGGGACCGCTGCAGGGAGGATTTCTTTGCCTCCTTCCCCCTTTCTCCAGCTACCCCAGCGCCCGGCCTGAGAAGTCACCCTGCGCTTTCTACCAGCACCCAACTCCTCCCACTGAACTGGAACGTGCCCCCTTCCAATTCCAGTTCACACCTCCCCAGTCCCACCAGGGGCGCTGCCGCCTTCCATCACGTAGGCAAGCTCCCGGTGTGCGCCAAAGACACCCAGGTGGAAACCCACCAAGGCCGCCATAGTGAGAGGCAGTTTACTCAGAGCTTGCTGTGGCGAGGGAGTCAGCCACCATCACTTGCATTTGGGAGGAGACTTGGAGCCAGGCCGCGGAGTGAGGACCCTTCATCGTGGAAAACGGAAGGCTTCAAGGTGTGCCCATATGGGCGGCTGCTGGTGTGGGGGACCTGGAAGCAGGTATTCCATGCGATTGGCTTGGGAAACATTTGGTTTTCTAGGGTCGGTCCTGAGTTGGAAGGGCGCGGGGGAAGGGCAAACCTTAAGGAAGCTAGCGGTTATTGATCAAGTCTTGACGCTTTGGGTCAGGTTGCTGCAGGGCTCACGGTTCAGAGTTCTTTTTTTTTTTTTTTTTTTTGAGAATCTCACTCTGTTGCCCAGGCTGGAGTGCAATGGTGCTATCTCCGCTCGCTGCAACTCATGCCTCCAGGGTTCAAGCAATTCTCTGCCTCAGCCTCCCAAGTAGCTGGGATTACAGGTGCACACCACCACCTGTCTCTACTAAAAATATGTATTTTTGCATAAAATACATAACCTGACTGAGATACAAACCTGGCTGAGACAGGGTTTCACCATCTTGGCCAGGCTGGTCTCGAACTCCTGGCCTCCCAAACGGCTGGGATTACAGGCGTGAGCCACCGCGCCCGGCCTCTGTTTTTATATATGGTCTGGCCTTGCTGGGTTTGTATACTGTCGCTGGCCGGTCCTCCTCTCCTGTTTCCTCTGGCCACAGGAGAAAGCTGCCAATGGGAGTTCTCAATCAGCTCTAACCTTCAAGGGCTGGGTTTTAACATTATGTCTGCAAGACATGCTTCAGGTGGTAGGCATCTGCTCTATGCAGCCTGAGCCCAAGGTGGTGCCTTGTGATCCTTCAGCTCTGTATTGAAGACTAGCAGCTGAGCTCTTTGATTTTAAAATTGTGAAACCACTTCTCCAACTTCGTCTTAGTTCTACATCATGGGGACAGCCAGTAGTTACAGAAAACCATATAGAGTTGGCCCTTGAATACCTAGGAGGGTAAAGGCAGCCCTTCCTACCCCCACATTCTCCCACACTCTTCGAAGTAAAAAACCTGAGTATTTATATATATATATATATTTTTTTGAGACAGAGTCTCACTCTGTCACCCAGGCTGGAGTGCAGTGGTGCAATCTCAGCTCACTGCAACCTCTGCCTCCCCACTTCAAGCAATTCTCCTGCCTCAGCCTCCCCAGTAGCTGGAACTACAGGCACCTGCCACCACGCCCAGCTAATTTTTGTATCTTTAGTAGAGATGGGGTTTTGCCATATTGACCAGGCTGGTCTCGAACTTCTGACCTTGTGATCTGCCCAACTCAGTCTCCCAAAGTGCTGGGATTACAGGTGTGAGCCACCACATCCGTCCCCAAGTATAACTTTTGACTCCTTCAAAACTTAACTAATACTAGCCTACTGTTGACTGAAAGCCTTATCAATAACATAAATAACACATATTTTGTATATTATATGTATTATATACTGTATTCTTACAGTAATATAGCTAGAGAAAAACTATTAAGAAAATCACAAGGAAGAGAAAATATATTTACTATTTATTAAATGGAAGTGGGTCATCACAAAGGTTTTCATTCTCTTTGTCATGTTGAGTAGGCTGAGCAGGAGGAAGATGAGGGGTCTTGATGTTGCAATGGTGACAAAGGCAAAAGGAAATCCAGGGGTAAATCCATGTCTTGTGTATATAGTCACCACATAGTCTCATGAAGAATAATATAAAACCTAAGCATATACCGCATGCAAAGCTCTATGTTATATAAGGGATGAAGTAGGCTGTGGTAGACATTCTGTGGCCACAAGTTTGGTATTTATCTGGTGTTTGTATTCACATAGCCCCCCCCCCCCCGATCACTTTTGCTATGGCCTCTTTCTGTTCCTGAATCTCCACTACAGTGTGGGAAAATAGGCATTGCCCTGATACCCAGAGCTTTCAAGCATCTTTGCAAAATCTTCCCATCAATGGGGAATGATGGTTTGGCCCCATCTTCTCTCTCTCTGAATCTAGTTAGCAGCAACTGAATGGTCCCCTGGTGATTCACTGGATGCTATTTTGTTTGTTCCGTCAGCTGTTTATTAATCTGTAACTTCCTGTTAAAATGCAGGGTGTGCTTTTTTAAGAAGCCTTACACAGCATAAGTTTTATTTTGGAACCGGATGCACTATTATATAAAGAGGATCTGTGAGTGTTACTTGGTCTTGTAAGCTATTTTTTTTTTTTTTTCAGCAAAATGTTGTGAGCACCTACAGTGTGCCAGGCAGTGTTCTGAGAACTCGTTGTACGGGAGTGAATGAGATCACCTTAATTTTGAGAAGTTTATCATCTACTCAAGGAAAACACGTGTAATAAACTACAGTAAGTGTAACCATAGATGTTCAAGGTATGGGAGGGTACAAAGAAGGAAGTGGAAAATTCCAGGCCAATAGAGGAGTGAAAAAGAGACTCTAGAATAGAACCTGGCAAAGATTTTCAACTGGTAGATGGTGTAACAAAGATGGCACATTTTGGTGACAGTGTGGGGAGGACAGATTGGACAACAAAGAGCTCGAAGGTGGGAAAGTTATTTAAGAGGCTGTTGCAAATGGTTTAGGCAGGAAATAATAAAGCTGAAAAGAGGGACAGGAAGAATGTTTGAGGTAATTTTTACAACAGGATGGGACAGTGGGCAGTGAGGAAAAATGAGTCGATGAAAAGTTTCTGGTTTGGAGCACTTGGTAAATTATGCTGCCATTACATCAAATGGAAGAAAAGAAGGAGAAGCAGGTGTGCTGGGTGAGGGCTGTGGAGACCATGTTTGGACCTACTGAAGTTCAGGTGCTATGTGGGAATATCATTCAATCGCTAGATACTCAAGTTATTGGAGCGTGAGGTCTGGCTGAAATATCTAATTGGGTAACATCTAATGACTTGGAAACCGTATTAAACAGATTGCGTTTTGGTTTATGGTGATTCATATTTATATATATGTTTTAATGTTTTTCAGATAAAATGTAAGTGCACTCCAGATCGTGGCATTTTACTTTAATAGTATCAGCTTTTACGTTGGTGGCTGGGAATGTCAGGGGTTGAAGGCAGTATAAATTGACAGTATAAAATTAACACCCTCTTGGGTGTTAACATTGACATTAAAGGTGTTACTTGCCTTTTCAGTACTAGAGATTTAAAAAATACTCTGGTCAACTATGGAAAACTGTATAGTTTTTAATCGTGGAATACTATAAAATAGGCATTCTGCTACAGTGGTGTTTTGCTACTGCTGAGGAAATGGGTAAAAATGTGGAAGATGTTTTCTTTTACCATACAAAGTAAAATTTTCAAGAATATTTTTTGTAAGTGTCCTTTGTGTCCTGGAATCTAACTTAACCCTAACCTTAACTCTAACCCAAATCTGTAGCCTTAAGGGCAGAGTTAACACAAGCGCTAACCCTAGCAGAAAGGCCTGAACCTAAATCTCACCCTTATCCTAAACTAAACCCTAACCAACACTAACCACAAACCTAAACATAACCTTAACTCTAAACCTTAAGGTAGTGCTAACCCTAACTCTGTCCTTATCCCTATCTCTTGTCACTAATCCCAATCTTAACCTTAGAGCTGACTTTTTTCGGGGTAGATCTGTTAGGAAAAAAGTATTCTTTAGGACTCCAGAAACTAGGTAATCAAAATTGAGAAGTAAATTCAGATTAAATGAATAATTTATAAGCAAATCATCAGGAGACCATGTTTAACAACATATCATGATTAGGTAGCCTGACCCTTCTGATTGAGGTAACCAAAGGCCAGGTGAGAGGTCTGAAGAACAGTCTTGCTGCTGCTTTCCAACAGTAAGCATGCCTAATAAGGTTGCTATAAAAACTCAGTGACTACTGATTATTAAAGAAATGCAAATCAAAACCACATTGAGATGCCATCTCACGCCAGTTAGAATGGTGATCATTAAAAAATCTGGAGACAACAGATGCTGGAGAGGATGTGGAGAAATAGGAACACTTTTACACTGTTGGTGGGAGTGTAAACTAGTTCAACCATTGTAGAAGACAGTGTGATGCTTCCTCAAGGACCCAGAAATAGAAATTCCATTTGACCCAGCAATCCTATTACTGGGTATATACCCAAAGGATTATAAATCATGCTATTACAAAGACACATGCATACGTATGTTCATTGTGGCACTGTTTACAATAGCAAAGACCCAGAACCAACCCAAATGCCCATCAACAGTAGACTGGACAAGGAAAATGTGGCATATATATACCATGGAATACCATGCAGCCATAAAAATGATGAGTTTGTGTCCTTTGTAGGGTCATGGATGAATCTGGAAACCATCATTCTCAGCAAACTGACACAGGAACAGAAAATCAGACACCGTATGTTCTCACTCATAGGTGGATGTTAAACAATGAGAACATGTAGACACAGGGAGGGGAGCATCACACACTGGGGTCTGTTGGGGGTGGCCAAGGGAGGGACAGCAAGGGGTGAGTGGGGTAGTTGAAAAGGGATAACACAGGGAGAAATGCCAGATGTAGGTGACCGGGGAATGGAAGCAGCAAACCACATTGCAATGTGTGTACCTATGCAACAATTCTGCATGATCTGCACATGTACCCCAGAACCTAAAGTACAATTTAAAAAAAAGAATTCAATGACTATATCCAAGAAGCAAAATCTAAATTTACAGTACACAGACTTCACAAGGTGTACGCTAACCTTAATCCCAGTCTTCTTGAACTCTCAAAATTTAAGACTTTTCTACTCCAGAAAAATTCTAGGACACTGGCGCCTCACTGACTCATCCACTTATATCTAAATCCCACTGTGACTCTATCCAGACCTTACCAGCTAGGACTTATCTCGATTAGACTAGTAGTCAACAGCAATGCCTGGGTCAGAGGGGTCCTATTAGACCCTATATTATATTTAGAGACTTCAAAACCAAGCTGAGGAAATATGATTAGTATCCATAAGACAACGAGAGACTTTGATGGGACAGAACATAACTCAGTGCTGTGTTATATGCTGTACAGACTTGGACACTGAAATGGTATAAAGCGACAGTTACGAGTGGACACAGTGGACAATATTTTCTCTCATTTGTATACAACTTAGCAGCTTGTCAAAACTTTATAACACATATCCAATCCTTCCTAGGATCTTGAGAGGTTGACACAGCAAGTATTAGTGTAATTATTCTTATTTTGCATATTCAGAAACAGGTTCAGCAGAGTTAATTATTTGCCCCCAAATTTTCCAGTGAAAGTGGTGCATTACAGACTAGAACTCAAGTCAAACAATTTCAGATACAATGGGAAGTTCATTCTATTTCATGGAATATGTGAGACTTGCACTGGGCCTTAGCAGACTGCATAAAGTTGAAGAGATGAGGAAGAACAAAGGAGTGTTCTGATGGGATAAGAAGTATAAGGAGAAGGCTGGGTATGGTGGCTCATGCCTGTAATCTCAGCACTTTGGGAGGCCAAGGCAGGCGGATCTCTTGAGGTCAGGAGTTGAAGACCAGCCTGGCCAACATGGTGAAAGCCTGTCTCTACTAAAAATAGAAAAATTATCTGGGCATGTTGGCACACATCTGTAATCCCCACTCCATGGGAGGCTGAGGCACAAGAATCACTTGAACCAGGGAGGTGGAGTTGCAGTGAGCCAAGACTGTGCCACTGCACTCCAGCCTGTGTGACAGAGCAAGACCTTGTCTCAAAAAAGAAAAAAGAAATATAAAAAGAAGGCAGGAAGCTGGGAATGGGAGAGTAAACAGCAGACAAGTGGGAATGGATGAGGAAGGATTGGAGGGAAAAGTGGAGCTTTGGGAGTCAGGCAAGTTGTTTATATTTCATGCAGGGTTTCACCATGAAGTCAATGAGCTTTTTGAACCTGATAGTGACATAAGGAAGATCATCTGAATCATCTGATAGTGGTTTGCAGGGCAAATAGGAAGAAGTAAGCCCTAGGGACCAGGCAGGTGGCTTTTGGGTGGGGATGCAAGGAATGTATAGAAATGCAGTGGTAGGAATTGACATAAAAATGGAACAAAATCGGTTTTTAAAAAGGCAGTTAAAAAGCCTAGGGTTTGATCATGATAGATAAAGAAACTGAAAACATTAAAGAATTCCACATTTTCAGTAACTAGTTATATGGCCTCAGGCAAGTCATAGAGTCTCTCTGGGCCCCTCATGCCCCATAAGTGAATGAAATTATGTGTATAGAATTATTGGAATAATCAATTTTTCTTAATGAAGAAGGATAACTTTAAAATGGCAAGAAAGGTGTTCTCAATAACATTATATTTAAAGAAATGAATAACTGGAAAATATCTAAATGTTCTATAATGGGGGAATAATAAAACAAATTATGAGTATTATATAGAAACTAAAATCATATTTAGGAACATGGAGACATAAATGCTCATAATATAATGATAGGTTGAAAAACAGGACACAGTGCTATCCAAATGTTACTAAAAATAAATACGTGAATAGGAAAAAAAAGAACTGGTTGAGAGTTCTCTGGCTGATGGTAATGTGACTGATCTGTATTACCATTTTTGTACTTTGTACATTTCTGGAATTTCCAAATTTTGTACAATAAGCCTTTATAATGAGAAAAAAATATTTAGGAAAAAAAGAAAAAGACAGGAGATCATCTAATACTACTTAAAATCTTCAGATGTGTCCCTTATAACTATTTCAAAATAAAATATCACAATGAGCAGAGAAGTAGTATCGTTCTCTGTCTGACTTGGAAAATATCAAAGAAGTGGAATGGATTCTGAGATGTGGCTAAGAGAGAGAGGTGACCTTCACAGAAGAGAGAGAACAGAAAAGAGAGAAGAGGATAAAACATTGCAGTAACAAAGCAGAGATATCTGCCTTAACTGAACGGAAATCAGAGTCCTTGTCAGTGAAGTAGGCTGACTCTTGGGAGCTGTTTACAGCTCTGATAAATACAAAATCAACTCAGGAAGTAGATAAGAATGAATTTATGTCACAAATGAAAACCATGTTTTATTGTACAAAATATTTCATTAGGTTTGTTAACTTCTGGGAGACCTTTGCTAGGATTCCTCTTGGTTTTCCATTAGGACTGCAAAATATTTTCAATGAATGTGTATTCAGGCATAAATGAAAATCCACCATCCAGTGACATTATGAAACATCCATGTGTTGAGAATTTTTCGTGAATTTATATAAAACTACATAAAATACATCTAGGAAATATTTAGGGAAATGTGTGTTTGAGGAAAATAATAATAGAAAACCAACAGAATAATTATGTTAATATCTTGATATTGATTAATAGTAATTTGTTTTTGTGTTTAGAGAGCAGATAATATAACACAACAGGGCTACTCATTTGAAGGAATATGGAATGAACTGCCTTTGACTCAGTTTCTTGCTAAATGTATTTTTCACATGATTTTGTACTATTAAAAACTATGAGAACTATATTTAACGGGTGAACTTCTGGCAAATGGAGCCTTCCACTTCAATTATCTTTGATTTTATATTACATTTACCTGTTATTCCACCAAATATATGCTACCCAAAGTTCAGGAAACTCCCCTCAAGTGTTTTTTTTTTCCCTCCCTACAATCTGCATTGGCTTTGCCAAGTTCACTATCACTGTCTGTTCTGGGTGTCACCCCAGCTTACCACAAGATAAGGCACACTAGAGGTCTCTGCAAACCCAATAAATACCAAATCTGGAAAGAGTTGGAGTGACAGAGGCAGGAGGAAGAAAAATCCTAGGCAGACATGGGGGTTCAGGTCCCCGGTGAAACCCCACCTTCAAGCCAAAAATGATTCAAAGCCTAATGCCAAGCTACAAGCCAAATCCACAGACTGGGTTGAGAACCTGTCTTCCCGTTTGGCATACTTTCCTTTGACTGAGCCCCACTCTTCAACTATTTTACATATACCTACCCTTCCCTAATTGTTTTTACACTGTGCCCACCTTTTACTGGTACCTTTGTTTTAACCCTTTTTTTCATACTCACAAACCAATTAGCATGCACTCCCCTAGCCCCAGATTCAGCTACATCAAGACAAGATGACCTGACTTTGGGGAAGACAACCTGACCTTCCCCTCCTCTCTCCAACTCTCCTCTGTGCTGAGAGCTAACTTGTCACTGGGTCACTCATAATGCTCCTTCCCTACAGGGACAGAGGGTGGTGGACCAATTAGATGAGGCTCCAAGTCCAGCTAAGGGGCCAGAAAAATCCTTTATCAAGAGTTCAGTCTTTCTGTCTGGTTTTCTTTAGGATCTGCTTGTCACTAGTCTTTGGGTATACCCACATGTGCTAATTTTCTTGGCTGTACTCACATTTGTAAAAATGGCCTAAAAGAAAATAAATGAACACAGTGCTTAGAAGAAGAACTTGAATTTCTCACTACCCAGTGTCTGTAATTCTAGCCAATATTTTATGTGGCCAGTGGGCAAAACTGTTCCCTGTCGAGCAGGAGGATTTTTCCCAGTTGTAAGATATTGTTCAATATTGATTATCAAAATAAACACTAAGATTGTTTGCTTATATCAACATAGAGGAAGCGAGAAAACAAAAATTTCCATTTGGATACAAAGTTTTTAAAGATGAACGTTGTTAGAATATGTTTGCATCTCTAAAATAGGAGGCAGAAAATAAACAGTGCTGGGAAGAAAGGACAGAGGATAATAATAAAATGAGACCTTTTGACCTTGTTTATAGAAATGAAATAATTAGGCCCAAGATGGCTTTTCTGTTGCAACCTTCTCATCTCGTATTTTAACTTGAATGACTGTAAAAATAAACTGCAAGTTTCTGTACCATATGTAATTGGTGTGACATCTGGGGCTCTATCAGAGGCCACTGTTTCTCTAACTTCAGCTAACCAGTGCACTTCCTGTAGCATGCTCTGGATCAGCTGTCAGAGCCAGAGTCCAATTACCCTCTGGCACCTTTTCGAATCCTCTCCCCTTCTCTCTCTCTCTGACTCGCAGAAGTGTCCCTTCTTGCACTTATATAATTCCTGCACTGAAAAAACTTATTCTTTTGCCAAATGTATACGAGCAGAGAGCCAGTAGGGTTAGCCATATCCATTGGAAGAAATTTAAATCATGTTGCAACTGACAATTCCTCATTTGCTTGATTACATGTACATTTTATACCTTTTCCTTCTTGACTCCTTACAAGTGAGCCAAGATCGTGTGTTTTTCATCCATGGCTTGAAGTCTAGGAGAGAAGGAGAATGAGGAAGAAAATAATTTGAAGATTTTTACAGAGAGAAGGGATTGAAATTTTCACTGGAGTGGAGTAACTGGAATAAGCAAAGGCAATCATGCTAGGCAGCTTCACTGAAAGCATTTTATATTTTAAGTTTCAGACATAATCCCTCAAAACCAAGTGGAACCTTTTCAAGGGGCTGGCAGATGCAAGCCTGGTAAGTCACTGCTTAGGATTTAAACTTTGATCTGAAGCAGAATAATAGCAAGAATATATTTTAGGAGGAAGTGTTTGGGTCCTTCAAAATTCTGTCTTTGTTATATCCGTAACTGTGCAAAGATAGGAATTCTTGCATAATAGCAGAAGTAATTTGGGGTATTTTGCTTGGCAGCTTTGGGGCATGTTTTCCTTTGGAGGAAGGAGAATCAAGAAAATATTTTTTGTTTCACCATCTAAACCTACTCTAGCATAAAATCAAATGACCAGTGGCATGGTATTTGAAGACTTAGGCAGATTAATGACCTGTGAATTATGCTTTTCTTTCAATATATTCTGAAATATTTTCTGGTTGGATACACAGTTTCCGTAAACATACACTGAAGGATGTTTTGGTGAAAATAGAAAACTCAAGTCTATCTTGATTCAGAAGATCTAGTTCTATTTTAATAAAATGGAATGGACACTTTGCTTTTTGCCCTTCATTTAATGTCTCATGGTTATAGAGATGGAATCATGGCAAAAGCATTTAATTAATGACAAATGCATTTCAAAGGAAACTGTGACCAGTAAAAATATTAAAATAAGATGCCATGTTTCCAAAGAAAGACTGGACATTGAAACTTCAAAAGACCAAATTAATAAAAATACCTTTTACTTTCCACTTATCTGAAAAAGTCTCCTTGGTTTTCATAATCAAATCCTCTAACTTAGCTTCTATACAGACCTTTGCCCTCAAGTAAATAAGGAAATACCTGAATATAAAATCACTGCAGTTCATTAAATGTCAGAGAGAGACTTGTTAACCAGACATATTAGATAACCAACTTCATGCAGAGCAGCTGCCAACAGAAAATGTCAGTGTTCCCTTTGAAGACAACTGATGACCACAGAGAATGTAAAAGTTTATAAATAATTAGAAAAAAATTAGAAAGCTTGCAACCTCAGGTCATGCTATACATTCTTAAGCAGAATAAATGTTACAATTAGTGCCATTAATAACAATGACCAAGTATCAATGTGCTAGAGATTGTGTGGAATGTAGACACGGTTTCAGCCTAATTCCATAATCACAAGTCTGTTCATGGGCAGGATATAAGCTAGGAGTGAAATTTTAAAAAGGAGTGTGGGCTGGCAGGGGTGGAGATGAGGAGTAGTAGGACTGTCTGGGGAATATTTGATGTACTTTTGTAGATATGAAAAGCTAAGTTTCTCAGAAGAACTCTTTCATGAGGATGTGATTTTGGGGGGTGGGTGTGCAGGGAGCTGGGGTATGGAATAGAGAGTTGAATTTTTTTCCTTACCCACACGGGATATACCAAGCCTAATAGTTTAAATTTTGCCAAGGATTGAGATGTGATTTTTCCCCCATCTATGTCCTGGGAATTTCATTTTCCTGAGATGGGTAAAGGAATGGAGCCCTTCCACCCTCTTCCGGGTGTTCATCTTCTCTCTGAAGAGGAGAACATGAAATCCCCATGAAGGAATTCTGGCCAAGTCAGAGAAACTGTAAGATGACCCATCTTTGGATGGGTCTAAGAAAGCCTGTGAAATCCCTGTAATATTATACCGACTTGCTAGCTGAGGAACCACTTCTTACATCAGCAGACTGTTGAAAGGAAAAGCACTGGCTCAAGGGAAGAAGAGAAAAGTCTTTGAACTCAGACTGCCTTGGAAACCAGGGCTGCTTCTGCTCCAGAGCTTACACCCTGTATCTCAGGTTATTCATGAACAGAACCTCTCTGCTTGTGCTTTGTAAAGAGTGTCTGCGTTTGGAGACAGACTTCCTTCCCTTTGTAAATAAATACAGGTCAGCCAGGGAGATTTAAGAATGTGGTAACTGGGATTAGTCTTACCCAAGCTGGCATTGGGAGTGTCTTGGCTATGGAGGAACTTAGGCTTTCTGTACCCAAACAGGATATACCAAGCCTAATAGTTTAAATTTTGCCAAGGATTGAGATGTGATTTTTCCCCCCATCTCTGTCCTGGGAATTTCATTTTCCTGAGATGGATTAAGGAATGGAGCCCTTCCACCCTCTTCCAGGTGTTCATCTTCTTTCTGAAGAGGAGAACATGAAATCCCCATGAAGGAATTCTGGGGTGACTCTGAGTTGGATCTAACAGGGGTGAGATGAAGACTCAAGCAGAGAATCAGAACCCTGGAGCATTACAATCATAGCGGGGAAGAGAGATGTGTGCAGAAAACCCAACCATCAAGGCAAGGAAGGAAGTTGGAAGTCTTGTAAAGTTAGTCCTAAAAGAGTCAGAAGCAAAATGGGGCAAATTGAACAGAAGGAATGGCCTTGAATAACTGACTTGGCTCTGCTAACAAAAAGTGTGCATTTCATATTGGGTGGGCTAAGCATAGCCATGGTGGCCTAACGGTGTGGCACCAGATTGGGCAAGTCATTCTCCTGATACTGTGGCTGTGCAAACTTTGTCTAAAGTCTTTTTTTTTTTTTTTGGAGACAGGAGTGTCTCTATCTCCCAGGCTGGAGTGCAGTGGCACCATCTTGTCTCATTGCAACCTCCGCCTCCTGGGTTCAAACAATTCTCATGCCTCAGCCTCCAAAGTAGCTGGGATTACAGGCAAGTGCCACCAGGCTCAGCTAATTTCTGTATTTTTAGTAGAGACGAGGTTTCACCATGTTGGCCAGGCTAGTCTCAAACTCCTGACCTCAGATGATCCACGCACCTTAGCGTCCCAAAGTGTTAGGATTACAGGTGTGAACCACCATGCTCAGCGTAAAATCTTACAGGCTAAAAGCAATCTATGAAATCTATTCCATCTCCCTCATTTCATATACATGGAGAGTGAAGCCCAGGTATTAATTCAAGATTTAATAAATAATAAGGGACAGAGCCAGACCAGATTCTGTCTCTTTCTCCCCATCCATTAAGTAGTCAGCTTTGCCACCAGTATCCACCTTGAAACCTTCATGCCCAACCTCACTGAATCTTTTATTCTTAACTGAAATCTGCATCTTCTTTGAGGGCTCTGCTTCTCCTGCACCTCTCTCACGTTACAGGTGGGGAAGATGTCCTCTGTTGCCCTCATTACTCCTTGCACACTTTCTCCCTTACCCTAAAATCTCCCAGTTTTGAAGTCCATGCCATCAGACTGCTTTAAATCCCAGGCCATCAGACTGATGTCACCCACTACCTCTTGTTGCTGAAGTCATCAACCTGGGTCAAGTACGTTGTAAGGTATAAAATTTCAAGTGCTACCTTGATGTCTCTGAGTCTCACAGTGCTCCAGAGGCTTGACCATGAATTACCCTGCTTTCACCAGATATAACCCTCCCTTAGTGGGAAAGGTTTCCCATCCATCTAGTTCCTTTACCAGCCAGACAGCTGCAGTCCACCTGTTCAGCCTTACAAGTTTCATTTGCCTGCTAGCCTGTGAAATTACTCAAATAAGCCAGTTATGTCCTCCCATGAGAATGAAGGGGCACCTCATCCTTTTGTTCCTACAAAGCCTGCCTCCCACAGTCTGCTGGTTCACTCAATTCCTGAGTGCAACCCCTGTGTGGTCCTGTTCTGGAAGGCATGTGGTGCCCAGGGCTGTGAATATATGTGACTAATAAGCTGCTGTCCATCCCATCTGTCCAATGCTGGGTATCTTGTGTTCAGCCACCTCATAGTATTTAAGGCAGGAAAGCCCTCTTTCATCAATGGAGTGAATAGGAAGTTATCAGAATGGTCAAGCTCCCCCATTATTTGATCACTTTAAGCTCCTGAATCACTATCACTGTTTTCAACATTTTCTCCACATTAATTCTTATTGATGTCAATATGTGCATATGTAATTCTTGCAGTATCCTGGTTTGTCAGTATCTTTAGTTATTGATCTTGTCCTCAGCCCTATCTCAACTGTTCACTTCCATATTGTTACCAACAACTCCAGAACTCCATGTATCTCACCCATCCCATTCTTTAACCTCCATTCCTTATCTTTCCAGTTCACTCCTAGCACCTTCATTTCAAAATGAAGACCCCCACATGAGACCTCCATTCCATTGATTTTATCACCTATTCTTTTCTTTATTCATTCCCATCTCTTCTTCCTTCCCACTTATCCAGTTAAAATTCTATGGCTAGTTGTTACAATCCTTTGCATAAAGCCTCCTCCTTGCTGGCATATTATTCTTTTTATTCATCTTATTTATCAAAACCATAATTCTGGTTAAACACTACCATCACTCTACTCTCTTCCTGCACCTGGGCAGCTGAGCCTGGCTCGCACATACTCACACTACATGGTCTCATTTTAAATTCATGACCGCAGTCCCCAAGCAAGCCTTTAACACTGCCTGTCATTATTCTATATTTCCCTAGTTCATGTATTCTCCTACTCCTCTAGATAACTATTTCATGCCTTTTCTTCTCTCTTAAAACCTACATTTTTTTCCCTGACTTGTTTCTCAGTCGATAGCTTTGTTTTCTACATTACTGGAAAACTGAGACCATTAGAGGAGACCTTCTGAAATCCTTCTCCTCATCTAACCAGTAAGCATGTGAACCCACACTCCTTGTTCCATGAGGTACCCAGGCTTCTGTCTAAGGCTAACACCTGTCCATGTGAAGTAGATCATGAGGCTGGATTATGTCACCCAAAGAGCGCATGTAAGTAGAAGACGAAGAGGTATAAAAACCAGGCCCTGGAGCACCCAATAGTAAAGAAGTCAGGGAAGGAAGAAGATGAACAACAACAAGATGCCTCCTCCTCACTTGCATATTGTTGTCTTCATTTATCTTATGTATCAAAACCGTAAGTCTTGTTAAACACCACCATCGCTCTACTCTGCTCCTGCATCTGTGAAGATGAGCCTGGCTCACACATACTCACACTACATGGTCTCATTTTAAATTCATGACCGCAATCTTCAAGAAGGCCTTTAATACTGCCTGTCATACTATATTTCCCTTCTTTTTTCTCCTTTCCATTAGAAAACAGTCTTTATTTCTCTGGTTTTAAAAAAATAACTCTTAATTGGCCTCATTTTTTTTCCTCACCAGTTCTCTGAGTTGCTTTACACATTTCTCAAAATAATTACTTTCTCCAATCCTCATCCTATCTCTTGAAGTCTACTGCAATCAGACTTTTATTCATACCACTTCAGCAAACTACTCTTGAAAATATCAATAATAACGTTGGTATTACTAAACACAGTAATCCATTCTCAGTCTTAACAATTGGCAGCATCTTACCTAAGTGATCACTGCATCCTCCTTGACACACTGTCTTCACTTTAAGTTTTCTGTACTCTTCTAGTTTTCCTTCTCTCTCATTGGTTGCTCTTTCTCAGTGTCCTTGGCTATTTCCTCCCTGGCTTCCTTTTATTTTCTTCTTTTTTTTTGAGATGGAGTTTCACCCTTGTTACCCAGGCTGGAGTTTCACTCTTGTTACCCAGGCTGGAGTGCAATGGCTCGATCTCAGCTCATCGCAACCTCTGCCTCCTGGGTTTAAGTGATTCTCCTGCCTCAGTCTCCTGAGTAGCTGGGACCACAGACACGTGCCACCATGCCCAGCTAATTTTTGTATTTTTAGTAGTGACGGGGTTTCACCATGTTGACCAGAATGGTCTCGATCTCTAGACCTTGTGATCCACCCGCCTCGGCCTCCCAAAGTGCTGGCATTACAGGCATGAGCCACCATGCCCAGCCCCCTGACTTCTTTACTATGGGGTACTTCAGGGCCTGGTTCTTATACCTCTTCTTCTTCTACTTGCATGCTCTGTCTTTGGGTGACATAATCCAACCTCATGTCTTTAAATACCAGTTATATGTTGACAACTCTCAAATTTAGATATCCAGCTGGAAACTTTACCTCAAACTTGAGACAATCATATCTAGCTACCTACCTGACATCTCACTTGGATGTTGTATTGCTTAGGGTTCAATCAGAAGATCAGAACGACTGTGAGTGATAGGAATGAGGAAATCATTGCAAGGATTATAACTTATCTAGGGTTGAGGGGTGCTGGAGAAGTTTATAAAAAGCTATTGGTCTGGCATCTTGTGGTGGATCTGAAGTTGTTGTGGGTCACCTGGACAGGTAGTTGAGAAGGATGATTGGACCTGAAGTGAAAGAAAGCAGGATAAACTGGAACAGACGATGATAAATGACTAACTTGAACCACACCTGTCTTCCTCTGCATTTAACTACAACAACATGGATGACCTGTCAAAGGAGCTGGTCCCTCCACTAGTGGGCTGCAGGTGCACCTGCCCCAGAAGTTGACAGAGCTAAAGGAGGCACTAAAGTGGTAGCTTAGGCCAGGAACAGTGGCTCATGCCTGTAATCCCAGCACTTTGGGAGGCTGAGGATGGAAGATAGCCTGTCTATACTAAAAATACAAAATTAGCCAGCATAGTGGTGCACGTCTGTAATCCCAGCTACTTGGGAGGCTGAGGCAGGAGAATCACTGGAACCCAGGAGGTGGAGGTTGCAGTGAGCCAAGATCACGCCATTGCACTTAAACCTGGGCCAAAAGAGTGAAACTCTATCTCAAAAAACTAAAAAATAAAATAAAGTTGCAGCTTAAGGCAATGCAGGTTCAGCCACTGTCCCATGGCAACATGATGGGTCAGCACTTCAGCAGCGGCGTGTGCGAATTTCAGCAGAACTCCAAATTCACCTTTGGAGTATGATGGCTGCTGCTTCACCTTCACCTTCCAAACTTCCTACAACTTTATTTTGTGGCCTACCTAACCTGGAGCAGCACAAGGAAGGAAATTCTGGAATATAAGTTTGTATCTCAGCCACACTGGCACAGTTCAATGTCAACATAGATGTCTAACGAACATTTCAAACTTCACATATCCAAAACTCTCCCTCTACATCTTCTCTACCAGCCAAATTGCTCTATTAATGGCATCCCCTTCTTCCAAAACCCTCAGTGTCATCCTTGACTTTTCTTTTTCCATCTCACCCTATATTCCATCCTTCAAGAAGTTCAGACAATTTTCTGCTTTCAAAATTATCCGGAATCTGACCACTTGGTCCAAGCCACCATAACATCCCACCTGAATTACTGCAACAACTGCCTGAGTAGCCTCCTGGCTTCTCCAAAGGCCCCCTTCCTGGTATATTTTCAGTACAAAAGCCAGAGTGACCCTTTTAAAGTATAAGTTGGGTCACATGACTCTGCTGCACAAAACCCTCTGGGGGGCTCCTTGTTTCACTCAGAGTAAAAACCAAAGTCCTGGTTATGAGTGGATTATAAATTCCTTTATCATCTATATTCTGTGCCATTATCTCTCTGACCCCCATCTCCTCCTAATCTTGTCCCTCAGTGTCCCTCAAACTCATTGGGCACATTCCTACCTCAGAGCTTTTATAAGGCTGTTCTATCTGCCTGCAACTCCTTTCCTTAGCTGCTAACATAACTTTGTCCCTCACCTAATTCAGGTCTTTGCTTAAATAGCACCTCAGTGAAACCTACTCTAACTACTCTATTTAAAATTACAATTTCCTCTTCCCTATTACTGCCCCAGCTAATCCTATTTCCTAACTAGCTGCATATTTTTTTTCAGTAGCAACTACTACATTTTAAGATATTCTTTACCTATTATTATGTTTATGTCTGCTTCCTCCAACTAGAAATGTAAGCTCAACAAGGGCAGGGGTTTTGAAGGTTTTGGTTCATTGATGTGTTTTAGGTGCCAGACCCTGGCAGAGTAGGTGTCCAATAAACACTTGAATTGAGTGTTACCAATCTATGCCTCCCTATTAAGTTGGAGAAGGGAGATACTGAAAAAGTTATGTTGTACATTTCGTCTTTTATTGGAAGTAACTCTTTCTTCATGATTCCAGGGAACTTCTGTAAGGAAGATAACCCTCTTCATTGTTTAAAGCCTGCAATCATAGCATCTCTTCTTTTTACCTAACTACATTTTAGCTGCAAACTTTTCATTATTTTTAATGACCCTGGGGGCATATATGTTTCATAAATCTAAGATTTATTGGATCACTTTCTCAGCCTTTGAATTGCTGTGTTCTGGATTCATGTAACCTAATTTACAGTTACTATAGTTTCTGGCTTTTGAGAAAGGTTTTAAAGAAGGGAAAGGAAGTCATTTGCAGGAGAAATATAGCAGTTTTCTGTCTCTGTAACAGAGAGGTTGGAGGAAAGAGAAAAACTGTAATTTAGTGGAACAAGAGCTTCTAGAAAGTGAGACAAGCAAGTGCTAATGATCCCTAGCAATAGTCACAAATCCCAAAGATGACATCTGATATGGTTTGGCTCTGTGTCCCCACCTAAACCTCATATCAAATTGCAATCCCCATAATTTCTTTGTGTCAACCTGGTGGGAGGTGACTGGATCACTGGGGTGGATTCCTCCATGCTGTTCTTGTGCTAGTGAGTAAGTTCTTATGAGATCTGTTGGTTTTGTAAATGTTTGAGAGTTCCTCTTTCATGTGCTGTCTTGCCTGCCACCATATAAGACATGCCTGCTTCCCCTTCCAGCATGATAGTAAGTTTCCTAAGGGCTCCTCAGCCATGCAAAACTGTGAGTCACTTAAATCTCTTTTCTTTATAAATTACCAAGCCTCTAGTAGTATCTTCATAGCAGTGTGAAAATGAACTAATATAGTAGCCTTCATCAGTGGAAGGAAGAATGAGGACAGGCTTGTTCAGGAGGGTTTGTAGCTGAAATCAAATGGCATTAAAGCTATTTAAATATATTATATGACTATAACATGGTGTTTTGCATCACATTATACTCTAATGACTTATGTGTCTGTCCCCTTCATTAGACCAGATACCACACCAGAGCTGGGATGAAGTGGTTTTTCTCTTACCCTTCCCAAACCTGGCCAAGTACTGATCCCTGGAGGCAACTCAGCAAGGACCTACTGGGTGAATAGCAAATGAATAAACCATCTCCTTGATTAGCATTAGGCAAAAGTTATTCATTATCATGTAACATGAGTCATTCAACTGGGACAAGGAAGGACTCTGGAAAGGTAAAGTAACAATTTTTGAGGACCTATTGTGTTATTTATATAAACTAGCTTGCATGGTACCTTTTGCATGCCTGGTACTCTTTACATGGTGGCTATTTTTATTTTCTTATTTAATTTTTACTAACTTCAAGAGGTGGATATTATATCTCCTTTTTGACAAGTAAGGAAACTTTGACTCAGAGAAAGGGTGTATCTTTTAGGGCCACTTAACCAGGGAGCATCAGAGACAAGATTCAACCCCAAGGTAATTTACTTTTTCCAATCCTATTGCTCTTCTGTGGTCCTAGAAGGGCTCATGGAGAGCACATGGCAGATGTGGATGTGGATGTGTGAAATATATATTACACATACATGTAGGCAGTATCCACTATAGACATGGAAAGGAAATGCAAAAACTCACCTCTGGTACCTTTTTCCCCTCTTATAATCCAACTGCTGGGTCCTTTGCCTTACTTCTGAGCACCTGGTAGCTCATCCTTTTCTGACGTCCTCACCCTCAGCAGTCATTACATTATTCAACTTCTCTAAGCTTCAATTGTCTCATCTGGAAAATGGAAATAATGATATTCCCCTCATAGATTCATTGCAAAGATTAAGTAAGAATAAAAGCTAACATTTATTGAGTGCTTGCTATATACCAGATGCTATTCCAAGCATTTATAAGGACTAATGTATATAATTTTCACAACAATCCTGTGAATAGCTATAATTACTGTCATCATGATCACTTAATGAGTGAGGAAGCTGAATGCCAGAGATTAAGTGACTCTCCAAGCCACCTAGCCAACAGAGCAAAAACTTGAACCTGAGCAGGCTGGCTCCAGGGGTCATCATACCATTTCATCTATGCCATATTAATTAAAAACATATTTTGTCTCTTAAAGATAGCCTCTAAGATAATCATAAAAATAGCTACCACTTACTAAATGTCAACTTATGCCAAACACGGTGGTCTCTACCCTACACTGCTCTACCAGGAGGTCTCTGGTTCCTCACAGCATTATCATAAGGGTTAAATGACATGAAAAGTACCCACATATAATAGATTGATGGGTCTAATTTTCACCCAGATATAACCAGTATTAATACATTTGTATAGAAACTTCTGTAAGTTTTTCTATACCTATATACAAATAAGTGAAAACAGATTATATTGTATGTTCTAGTTCTTTTTACTTCCCAAAATACCATGAATGTTTTTCCATGTCAATATTCATCAATTACATGCATTTTCAGTAGGTTTCATATTATCCCCAAGTTGGCAAAAATTGGTTCTTTGGGGTAAAAAAACTTAGATATTACAATGATTTGTGACTCCTCCAATGGGCCATAGTATATAACAGGTATATATTAGTGGTCTTAAAATTTCATGGGAAAGAAGGTATTGATGGGTGACAATTAAGAAAAAAGAGTGTAAAAAGGCTTGGATATGGTTTGGCTGTGTCCCCACCCAAATTTACCTTGAATTGTAGCTCCCATAATTCTCACATGTGACAGGAGGGACCTGGTGGGAGGTAATTGAATCATAGGGGTGGGTCTTTCCTGCGTTATCTCCTGATAGTGAAAAAGTCTCACAAAATCTGATGGTTTTATAAAGGGCAGTTCCCTTGCACAAGCTCTCTTTGCCTGCCACCATGTAAGATGTGATTTTGCTCCTCATTTGTCTTCCACCATGATTGTGAGGCCTCCCCCACCATGTGGAACCGTGAGTCAATGAAACCTCTTTTCTTTATAAATTACCCACTCTCAGGTAGGTTTTTATTAGCAACATGAGAAAAGACTAATAAAGGCTCTTTAGAGAGGCAACAATTTTAAAACTTTTGAAAAACACTGATCAACAGCATAATTTTACATAACAGGACAGCATTCCTTTGGATGAATACACCATGATTTATTTATCTGACATTCTGTTATTAAAAACTAAGAATGAATCCAATTTTTAGCACTATAAACAGTACTTCAATAAACATCCTCACAGTAAATATTTTGTGCACCTTTTCAAGTATTTCATTAAAAGCAATTGCAAAAAGAGGAATTAAAAGTTGAAGGATGTTTCAAGGCTTTCAATATATAGGCAGTTCTCTGCTCCAGGCATTTTTTATAGAAATTTTCCATTCTAGTTATACCTATAGCTAGAGAAAAGAAAAAAATATTTTTTATACACCAATGTTAATAAATTCACTACTAGTGTGATATTGTACTATAAAAAATCACTGCAAACAACTGTTTCTCAAAATGCTTTTGTCTGGAATGTTCTGAAATATATCATCACTTAAAACATTTCATTGTCAGTAGGAAGAACTTTCTTTCTCACATAACCTGATGGTGATATATTTGTGCATTTTTGTTATGTAACAAGAACCTTCAGTAAGCTGAACTCATAATGATTCAAGCTGAAAACAACTTGATTCTTTCCACCCACTGTATCCTTCAAACTTACTGTTTCTTCCCAGAAACTTGCAGACTCAGATGGTTCTATAACTTTGCCAGACCCTCTTATTTTCCAAGAACAGAAAGTATTCTAAAACTATTAGTTTCCAGGAGAGTCTCATGTCAGTAATTGATTGTCCAATCTAGTGAAACAATCAAATCTGAAGCATCATTCAAAGGGGAAGCTTCACCAAGATTATGCCACTGCACTCCAGCCTGGGTAACAAAGCAAGACTCTGACTCAAAAAAAAAGAGGTGGGGATTGGGGTGAAAGCGTCTCATGCTCCCGAGCCACCTTCATTTGAAAAGCTTATAATGGGGTGGCTTCCTCTTATTAGGGCACCAGGATTTTTATTTACTTGGATATGGTAAGACGCACAGATGCAGATATGACTGTCATGCAGGAGGAAGTGTTTACTCACAGTTCCCCAGAAGCAGGAGGCAGGGCAGGCCATGCCAGGAAGCACCAGGGTTGGTCAGAAGGCAGAGGGCGCAAAGGGAAAATGTGGGCAAGCACCTTTGTTCTAGTTTCTGTGGAATTGGCAAGGCAGGTAAGCAGGCTTAGGTTGGCTGGTTTGAGCAATTTCTGAAGGCTCTGGGGTGATGAGGCCTGTCTACTTTTCTGGGTCCAGGTCCTGGCATGATTAAGGCAAGGGGATAGTGGCTCAGAGTGTGAATACCTGATAGAGGAGGGGATGGGCTGACAGCTTTGGATTGGTTGGTTTGCACATGAAAGGCATGTTTCCAGGTGAGTCATCTATTTTATTCTTTTTTTTTTTTTTTTTTTTTTTTTGAGACACAATCTGGCTCTGTCACCAGGCAGGAATGTAGTGGAGAGATCATGGCTCACTGCAGCCTCAACCTCCTGGGCTGAAGTGATCCTCTCACCTCAGCCTCTCGGGTAGCTGGGACTACAGGCTTGTGCCACCATGCCCAGCTAATTTTTGTATTTTTTGTAGAGATGGGGTTTCATCATGTTGCCCAGGCTGATCTCAAATCTCTTGGCCTCCTAAAGCACTGTGATTACAGGCATGAGCCACTGTACCCAGCCTCATTTACTATTTTTGGGAATTGGCTAACCCTGGAAGGAGCAGTGTCTCTAGGGTCAGCAAGACCCCTGGTGTCAAAGCATCAGAAATCTAGATGAATGCACTTCTGTTCTCTGTTCCCATCTTGCTCTCTTACTTGATCTCTGCCCAGACCCCAGATTCCCCCTACCCTAAAAAATTCATCACTTTGGCCTGGGCAAGGGGAGATGAGGCACAGCGCAGGTCCCGGTGGCCCAGCCCCAAGCTCATCTGTGCGAGTGCTCTCTGAGTGTGGTGGATCCCCACAACTCACTCCTTTTCAGGGACATAAGGAGGCTTTTATGAGTTTTTTAAAAATCCCCTCTGGGTACCTCCAACTGAATTCCTGCCAAGTGAGGTAGATCTTGACTTTCCTGGCTGGCCAATTTCAACCTCTTTTAACCCTGAGTCCCTTTGACAAAGGTCTACCTCCAGTTCTTTCTGAGGGGGGAGTTAGTCTTGCCCTGGATGAAGGCCTTTGCAAAGCATCCTCCTTTGTAATTGGCCATGTCCTGCTGTGGGCGGCCCCCTTGGCCCAAGAGAAGAATGTGCTCCTGAGCCCGCCACTGGTGGAAGGTACTGTACACCAAGGTACCATGTCAAGCTGACCTGGCCTTGCCAGTGCAGCCCACCTATTATGCTTGGGCCAAGCTCTCCACCTGGTTCTGATGCAGGGCAGGAGAGCCCCAAACTTGGGGCTTAGCTTGGGAGGCTTCACCCAGGAAAGAATTCAAGGGTGAGTCAGTGGTGTCAGACAGCAACTTTTATTGAAGTGGTGGTGCACAGCAGCAGCAGAGGCCCTGCTCCTTGCAAAGCAGAGCTGCCCCATGGACAGTGTCTCCAGAGTAGCAGCTCAGAGGTGGATCTGCAGTTACACTTATACCCACTTTCAATTATATGCAAATTAAGGGATGGATTACGCAGAAATTGCTCCAAAAAGGGTGGTAACTTCCAAGTCATCAGGTTGTTGCCATGGAAAGGGATTGTAACTTTTAGGTGTTGCCATGGCAGTGGTGAACTGATGTGGCATACCGGTGGGAATGTCTTAGGGAAAGGTATTTCTGTCCCCTCTCTGTTTTAGCTAGTTCTCAATTTGGTCCACTGTCTGAGCCCCACCTCTGGAGTCAAATCACACCTCCTGCCTCAGCTCTACTGCAGCCCCTTTTCCACCGTGATGGGGTGAACATCCCCACCCCCTCCCACATGTGGGACAAAGGCGGGGAGTGGGGGGAAGCCCCCACATATCACAACATGGTCCAAAGAAATCCTCACTCTCTCTTCCTATTTGCATTCAGTCCTTTCACGCCTCCAGTTGGCTAATGGGTTAAGCTTTGTAAAAGCTGCTTCTGGCTCTTACATGCCTTGTGTAGGTGCTCTTTGGAATTTGACAGTCCCTGGAACCCCTTATTTCTCAGTCTTTGGATCAAAGCTGAAACGAAACAGGGGACATCCTGATATCCTGTGAAAATTAAAAATAACCACTAAAGAGAAAGGGAAACAAACACTAGATATGATGAAATGTGCTGAGACTCCTCAAAGCTTTCAGGCGACAACCATGTTAACCATCCAAAAGGCAAGTCAAACACCAATCTTTCAATAATCAAATGACAGCAGCAGTTAAGCCTCATTGGCTCAATAATTCAATGCCACACTTAGGCTCATGAGTCAGCTTATCTACCTCTTCTGTATCGAAAGTATATAACTCAATATTTTTATTATTGGTTACTCCTTTAATCAAGGTGAGAGTTCGGTGTTATTGTTAACATGATAGAATAAAATAATTGGAAATCATATCCAATGGCGATGCTTTAGGCCTTGGCAATATCGAATGATAAAACTAGGGTTTTCAAAATGTATTTCAAGTCCCAATTTTCTTTAGATGAATTTGATTGGTCAGTTGTTCTTCAAAAGAACATAGCTTTGACTCACAGAGTAATTTCCATCGAATGACTTCTCTGATGTATCCATTCAGAGCCAAGCTTACAACAGCTGATGAAGAACTGAGAATCATAATTCCACTTTCATTCCCAGAGTGTGTTTGCTTTCGGTAGTATGGTTTTTATTATTGATTATCTTCTCTCATAGCGACTAGATTTTTTAAACCTAGATTAATTTTGTGGAAACAATCAAAATCTCCTATCAGTTAAGTAATTGTTGGCTAGAAAATGCAGCCACTATGTCTCATTGTTGCAAACTAGAGTTTAAGGAGGCAGCCGGGTAGCTTGAAATTACAGATGATTTATATTAAACAGCATCTGTTGAGTTTAG
The DNA here is from genome assembly GCF_049354715.1 of Callithrix jacchus. Lineage (NCBI taxonomy): Eukaryota > Metazoa > Chordata > Mammalia > Primates > Cebidae > Callithrix > Callithrix jacchus. Next base: position 22,288,074 of record NC_133514.1, read on the forward strand.
AATTAATTTTCAAAACTAAAACTCTTTTTCAACCACCATTCCTGAGTTTCTTTTTAAGTCACATTCAGTAGAAAATTGGATTTTTTTTTTAACTTCATGAGCAAGGATTGACATCAATTCAAGGTATCTATTATTGCATAACGACCCCCAAATGGTGTTTCAAAGCCATCACTATCATGTAGTATTCCTCTTGGATTTTGTGGGCAGGAATTGGAAATGGCTCAATGGAGTATTCCTGCCTTACCTTTGCTCCTGAGGTTGCAGTGTGGTGGTGGCTGCTGTGGGATCAGCGGTGTGATGATGCATACAGCCATGGCTGAGGCATCTCTCTTGGTGTGGTCTCTCTTCACGGCTAGTTTCTGTTTCCTCTCAGCATGGCAGCCTTGGCTTCTTACATAGTGGTTCAGAGCTCCAGAGGCTACGTCTTCTCAATCTAAAGACTTGTGAGCTAAAGAGACAATTGATCTGCTCTCTACACGTGCAACCTACAATAGGTAGGACGGCATAGGATAACTGCTATAAATGCCGCCTTTCCGAAAGGCAGTCTGCCAGGTGTGGTGGTTCACACCTGTAATCCAAGCACTTTGGAAGGCAGAAGGATTGTTTGAGGCAGGAGTTGGGGACCAGCCTGGGCAACATAGCAAGACCCCAATCTCTTCAGAAAATTTAAAGGAACACACATGTTCATAAGTTAATGCTAATACTATGCTATTTCATATGAGGGACTTGAGCATCCCTGGATTTTGGTATCCATGGACTGTCCTGGAGCCACTCCTCGCCTCACACTGGGGGGCAGCTGCATATGATATTATTTTACTATTCTTTTCACCTTTGTGTATATTTGAAATTCCTAAGTTTGTTTTGCTTTATTTTTTCAATTCAGGAGGTTGAGGTCCAACTCAAATGGGAGCTCATATATTCCCTTAATCCCTTTGGTTAGAACATATTAAGTTTTATTTCCATAAGAATCATATTTATACTTCCACTGCAGTGAAAGCCAATAAAAATGAAACATAAAAATTCACCCTAAATATTATTATTCATGAGCCACATTTTATGATTATGCATACACCATTATGACCCAATGTGATGAAAAACCTACAGAATGCAATCAGAGAGTGAATCTATATTTTAAAATAAATTTTGAAGTTTGAAAATGAATATAGAAAAGCTTTCCCCCTCCAACTTCTTTTTCTTCAATATAGAAGGAGCTCTTTTGATTGTTGCCCTGTACCACTGTGCCTCTGTTATGACTTTCCTGACATTCTCTTCCCTATTCTGGGCAGTATTTCTTTTCCTAGAGACCTCTTCTTCCCTCCTCTCTTTCCTTACAATTTTTTTTTTAATGTTTAGAGACAAGTTCTCGCTCTGTTGCCCAGGCTGGAGCTCAGTGGTGCAATTGTGGCTCACTGCAGCCTCAACCTCCTGGGCTCAAGGGATCCTTCTGCCTCAGCTTCCTAAGTAGCTGGGACCACAGGTGTATACCACTGCACCTGACTAATTGAAAAAAAAAAAAACAATTTTTTAGAGACAGGGTCTCGCTGTGTTGCCCAAGCTGATCTCAAATGCCTAGCCTAAAGGAATCCTTCTTCCCTGGGCCCCCAAGTGGCTGGAACTACAAGAGTGCACTATTACATCTAGCTTCTTTTTATTTTTATTTTGTAGAAAGAATATCGTTATGTTGCCCAGGGTAGAACTCCTGGCCTCAAGTGACCCTCCTGCCTTGGCCTCCCAAAGTGCTAAGATTATACGTGTGATCCCTGCAGCCAGCCTCCTTCTCTTGTATTGATTCATCCCCTTTGTAGGTGCTTTATCTTTTCCACCATCCTCTCTGCCTTTCTAAATCTATATTTTATTACATTTGTGAGTCAGGTTTTACATTATCTGTTCTTAGTTTACAAAGTGATTGGGGTGTTTTATATTTTTTCTCTTGAAATTGAATTAATTTGAACTTATGTAAAGCTTTCAGATGGTCTTTTTAAACACGTGGATATGATCAGTAGATTTTTACAGAAAAAAATTACCCTCACCATCAACATGACAGACCGCATATTTGGGCTTCTGTAAAGTTTCTTGTTTCTTACATGTAGTCCTGGAGATAGCATGTAGTTTGCTGGAAATGTGAACTTTTATACGAAACCATGCAATTCCTACTTACAAACAGTTGCATTCCGCATGCCCCACATCCTGAAGGCTGTATAACCCAGCACAGTATGGTAAAATGCAGCACTACTTTACAAGTATTACAGAAATTTATATTTTGTGACAGTTGCAAAAAAGTGGACCATGACTCAGAGTTTTTACTGGAGCCTTACTTTAGGGGAATTTACGAATAATAGGAACAAAACAACATTTTGACAGAATAAATCTCTACAGAAGTTTCTCAAATTTAGAGTTCAAAAGATCTATTTAGGAAATGATAGCAAACATAAATTCCTCTACAGTTGACAGCTCATGTTCAGCTTTGTGTTTCATTCTTTTCCAATATACATTCATATATCTGAAGTTTTCATGGGAACTTTCTGGTTAATAGCAATCCCTACTCACATTTAAACAAGTTTACTATCTTTACAATGTGGACTTTCACATGACTTCTATGGAAAAGAAAACCACATCCCACAGATTTCTTAGACAGAAAATACAGGCCAACTATCAGAATAATTAATCATTATTTTCTAAATAGATTTTTTTATATCATTATTTTTATTTTTTGAATAAGGAAACTAAAGGTTGCTATGATTATGTTGCTTATTATAAGCTCCAAGTGGCAGAGATAGGTGCTTGGATTTTGATTTATTAATTGTTTGGCCACTGTCATATTTATGAATCTACAGATGCTTTTTTATCAGCACATGTCATGAAAAGTTAGCTGACAAGATTTCCTGCCCATAAAATATCAGGGTGAATGTATTTCCTAAATTGGCTTTAACTTCAATTTTTGTATTGCATCAAATATCTTGCTTACCATCATAACTTTTAGTCCTAAGAGACTTCTTAATGGATACAACCACTTGTTCCTGAATATTTTGAGATCGTGTCACACCCAAAAAGTGTTTTTAGCCAAGCAATACAGTAGTTTCTTAAGATATCTGTTTAGATAATGCAGGAACAGAAAAACAAACACTGCATGTTCTCACTCATAAGTGGGAACTGAACAATGAGAACACATGGACAAGGGAAGGGGAACAATACACACTAGGGCCTGTTGTGACAGGAGGGAAAACATCAGGAAAAATAGCTGATGTCTGATAGGCTTAATACTTAGGTGATGGGTTGATAGGTTCAGCAAACCACCACCACACACGTTTACCTATGTAACACGCTTATCTATTTATGCAAACCCATGTGTCATGCACATGTACCCTGGAACATAAAAAGAAAAAATAAAAAGGTACATGTAAAAGGTTATATAAAGACAATTTAGGAAATACATTCACACCTGAAAATGCATTTCTCTGATGATTACTGATGTTTGTTGGCTGCTTATATGTCTTCTTTTGAGAAATGTCTGTTCATATCTTTTGCCCATTTTTAAATGAGGTTATATGTTTTTTCACTTGTTTAATTTACTGATAGATTCTGAATATTAGACCTCTGCCATATCCATAATCTGTGAATATTTTCTTTCATTCTGTAGGTTATTTGTTTACTCTGTCAATAGTTTATGTTGCTGTGCAGAAGCTCTTTAGTGTAACTAGGTCTGACTTGTCAAGTTTTATTTTTGTTGCAATTGCTTTTGAGGACTTAGTAATAAATTATTTCCTGATGTCCAGAATGGTTTTTCCTAGATTTCTAGATTTTCTTCTATTATGGATTTAGGTCTTTAAATTTAACTTAATTCTTGAGTTAATTTTTGTATATGGTGAAACTGAGGGGTCCAATTTCAATCTGCATCTGGCTAGCCAGCTACCCTAGCACCATTGATTGAATAGTGAGACTTTCCCATTGATTATTTTTGTTGACTTCATAGGAGATCAGATAGCTGTAGGTGTGTGGCTTTATTTCTGGGTTCTCTACTCTCCATCGGTCTAAGTGTTTGATTTTGTACGAGTTCATACTGTTTGAGTTACTGTAGCTCTATAGTATAGTTTGAAATTGGGCAATGAGGTACCTCCAGCTTTGTTCTTTTTGCTTAGGATGGCTTTGGCAGTTCAGGATCTTTTTGGTTCCACATGAATTTTAGAATAATTTTTCCTGAGTTTTGTGAAAAATTATGTTGTTAGCTTGATAGGAATAGCACTGAATCTATAGATTGCTTTGGATAGTATGACCATTTTAACAATGCTAATTCTTCCTATCCATGAACATGAAATATTTTTCCATTTGTTTGTGTCATCTATAATTTCTTTCAGCAGTATTCTGCAGTTCCTTGTAGACATCTTTCACTTCCTTGTTTTGATGTATTCCTAGGTCTTTCATTATATTTTATTGTATTTCATTTTATTATTTTATTGCCGCTATTGTAAATGGAATTCCATTCTTGATTTGGCTCCCAGATTGAACATTATTAGTGTATAGAAATGCTATGAGTTTTGTACATTGATTTCATATTCTGAAATTTTACTAAAGCCATTATCAGTTCGAGGAGCCTTTTGGCAGAGTCTTTTGCATTTTCTAGTTACCAAATCATGTTGTTAGCAAGGAGAGAGAGTTTGACTTCTTTTTTTCCTGTTTGGGAACCTTTTCTTTCTTTCTCTTGCCTGATTGCTCTGGCAATAACTTCCAGTATTATGTTGAATAAAAGTAATGAGAGTGGGCATTCTTGTCTTGTTAAAGTTCTCAAGGAGAATGCTTCCAGGTTTTACGCATTCAGCATGATGTTGGCTATGTGTTTGTCATAGGTGGCTATTATTATTTTGAGGTATGATCCTTTGATGCCCACTTTCCTGAAGAAAATCTTATCATGGAAGGATGTTGAATTTTTATCCAAAGTTTTTTCCCCTCCTATGAAGAGGATCACTCACATAGTTTTTGTTTTTAATTCTGTTTATGTGTTGGATCACATTTATTGAGTTGCCTACATTGAACAAAACCTGCATCCCAGGAATAAAGCCTAACTTTTTGATGTGCTACTATATTTGGTTTGCTAGCATTTTGTTGAGGACTTTTGTATCTTTGTTCATTAGAGATATTAACACGCAGTTTTCGATTTTGTGTCTTTACCAGGTTTTAGCATCAGGGTGATGCTGGCTTCATAGAATGAGATAGAAGTTTTTAACTGGTTGCTTTTTAGTTTCTGCTGCATGGTTGCTTTATAGGATCTGTGGGCTAGGTACTTAGGTGTATTTTTGTGGTAGCAGGCATCATTTGTTCATTTGCATGTTTAGACCTACCTGAAGGATCTCTTGTAAGGTTGTCTAGTGGTAACATATTTCCTTAGCACTTGCTTCTCTGGAAAAAAATTATTTTTCCTTTGCTTATGAAGCTTAGTTTGGCAGGATATGAGACTCTTGCTTGGATTTCTTAAAGAATTTCTTTTCTTTAAGAATGCTGAGAGTAGTCCCTCAATCTCTCCTGGCTTGTAAGGTTTCTGCTGAGAAGTCCACTACTAGCCTGGTAGGGTTCCCTTGTATGTGATCTGACTTTTTTCTCTAGGTGCCTTTACAATGTTTTCTTTAGTGTTGACCTTGGACAGTCTAATGAGTGTATGCTGTGATAATATTCATTTTGTATAACATTTTGCGGGTGTTCTCTAGATTTCTTGCATCTAGATATCTACCTCTCTAGCAGGATTAGGGAAATTTTCTTGAATTATCCCCTCAAATATGATTTCTAGGTTGTTCTCTTTGTCTCTGTCTTGCTCAGGAGTGCCAATAATGCATTCATTTGGTTGCTTTACATACTCCCATTTAATTTTTTTCCCCTTTTCTTTTTAAGATGTTTATCTCTTCCTTCATTCCCTGGATTGCTTTAGAAGTTTCTTTGTGTTGACTTTCAACCTTGTCTTGGATCTTGTTCAACTTCCTTGTAATCCACGCTCTGAAATCTTTATCTGTCACTTATGAGTTCCCGTTTTGGTTACAGACCGTTGCTGGAGAGCTAGTGCCATCCTTTGGTGGTGGTGCCACATTCAGATTTTTCATGGTGCCAGAATTCTTGCACTGGTTCCTTCTCATTTGGAGATGCTGGCACTTCTAGTCTTTGTAATTATTTTTGTGCGAGTAGCTTTCTTTTTTGTTTTTCTTTCCTTATAATTTTTTTATTCTTTTCCTTTTTTTAACCCCCCTGTCTAGGGAATGTGGCTGTAGAGAATGCTGGGTAGGGTCTTTCTGGTTCTGCTTCTATAGCTCTATGAACTTCTGTTGACAGACTTTATATCTAACCAATGCTTTCATATAATCATAATTTCATGATTATGATTTTCCTGTCTTAATATATTGTTAGTAAAGAATAATTGGCTAAATTTTGATTAGGTGTTTGACTCCTTAGCTGGAGAGTATACACAGTTCACTTCTGTAACCAATCTTCCAAGCATTGCTTTATTGGAAACACAATCAGTATTTTAGACTAATATTTGTTTATTTAAACATTTTGTGGTATCACCCAGTTTTGGACAACAATTTTATGAAGAATTGTTTCACATGTTGGGTGCATCTATACAGTAAGCAAAATAGTTCCCATTTCTAATAAAACTCTAGTTTCTTAGAACTTACTTTTTTCTAAACTTGGGAAGCAGCCAAAAGGCAGTGTTACATTACCTGGTGCTTGGCTGAGACTTTTTATATCTCTCAGCTCCCAATTTCGTTTGGCATTGTTTTCCTCTTGACTTGACAGTGGCCGATAACTAGAGCTGAGGAAGCAATATAAATGCAGCACGTGGGGTAAAACTCTGCTTCCCTCTTTTGTGCTAAGCAGGCAAGTCAGGAACACCTGAGGTTATGAAGGCATCTCTCAACAGCTCTGCCCGAGAATCCAAGAATGACAGTAATAGTTACCTTGCCTGGGCTGCTGCTACCTCTATCCTTTATGAGAGCAATTGACATGCTCCATGTTCAGATCCCAGGTACCAGTCAGTTGCACTTTCTCTTTCAGACAAAAGTGGTGCCAATGTTCCTCCTACTCCTGTGTATCACTCCTTATCTCCTTTTTTTAAAGTATTATTTTACCTGGAAGTATAATGGTTAGAGAAGTGACTGTAAATAAATAGGAGTTGTTATTTCCTTTTCTAAGCTTCTGTCCTTAGAGACCAATTTTCATAACATCTATTGAGCTCCCCATGTAAAATCAGTCTGCTCTAATTCCCATCTCCATTAGTTATGTCTGAGCCTGGCTTCTCAGGTTATTCAGAAAAGAAAATACGAAATATCTTCATGCCTCCATTTCCTTCTTGCCCACTTTCTTTTTTTTTTTTTTTTGAGACGGAGTTTCGCTCTTGTTACCCAGGCTGGAGTGCAATTGCGTGATCTCGGCTCACCGCAACCTCCACCTCCTGGGTTCAGGCAATTCTCCTGCCTCAGCCTCCTGAGTAGCTGGGATTATAGGCACGCACCACCGTGCCCAGCTAATTTTTTGTATTTTTAGTAGAGACAAGGTTTCACCATGTTGACCAGGATGGTCTTGATTTCTTGACCTCGTGATCCACCCACCTCAGCCTCCCAAAGTGCTGGGATTACAGGCTTGAGCCACCGTGCCCAGCCTCTTGCCCACTTTCAAAGTTACCATATATTCATTCATCCTTTTCTCCCTCTTTTCTGAGGGAGAAGGAATCCTTAGTTTCTTCAAAAATTAATTTTTTCAACTTTGCTAATAATCTTCCTTCTTTTCTACCTTCTCTGGGGATTTATTTCATTAATTTTTCTACTGTTTATTAATTAATAATTATTGTTAATTTTAATTATGTTATTATTAATTTCTTTTCTGTTTATTTCTTACTTCCTATAATCATGCACAAATATTATCATGTATAAAAACCTTCTCTAATGTCACACTCTCCACCAAGTTACTTCCCTTTTTTTCTCCTCTGTTTCATTGCCAAGCATCTTGGAAGAGCTATCTAATTTCTCACTTAGTTCTCAATCCTGGGAAACCTGATTTCAGCCCTCAGCAGTTGGCTGAAATTGGATAGAAGAGGTCATCCATGTCCTAACTGCCAAATCCATTGTATTTGGGTGGCCATCTCACAGAACCTCACCACAGGCCTCCCTTCTGGGGCTCCTCCCTTGGGTTTGTGAAACAGCCCTCTTCACCTTGTTCCCATACTCTTCCTAGTCTCACCCTCATCATTTAAAATGTAACCCAAGGTTCTTTCCTGGGGTTGATGTTAATCAGAGCTGGGGAGATGTACTTGGCAATGGTTCCTACCATATTCTCTCTGGTGACACGTGTAGACGTGGGTCATCACTTGGTTTCCATTTTCCCCTCTTTCCAGGACCGTTACAGAAATTAAAATGCTTCACAATATCTGAAACTCAAGTCCATAAATTGCCATTTTTGTTTCCTGTCTTAATCCATTTTGTGTTTCTATAAAAATACCTAAGGTTGGGTAATTTATAAAGAAAAGAGGTTTATATGGCTCATGACCCTGCAGGCTATACAGGAAGCATAGCACCAGCATCTGCTTCTGGTGATGCCTCAGGAAGCTTCCACTTGTGGTAAAAGGTAGAGGGGAGCAGACATCACATGGTACGAAAGGGAGGAAGAGAGAGGTAGGGGTGTCTTGCTACTTTAAACAACCAGCCCTTGCATGAACCAAGAGAGCAAGAACTCACTGATTACCAACGGGCTGACACCAAGCCATTCATGAAGGATCCTCCTCCATGTCCCAGGTACCTCCCACAAGGCCCATCGCCAACACTGGGGATCACATTTCAATGTGAGACTTGAAGGAGACAAATATCCAAACCATATCATTTCTCTTCTTGCCTTGTCCTAATAAAGGAAGGAAGTTACTTGTGATAAAGGCCTTGGTTTTCACTTTGTCATCTGCTGCCTATTGAAATGGGTCAGAACATAAAAGGGTTTTTCTGAGGAAAGGTAAATGCTTGGAAAAGTTCCTGTTTCTGACCCTTTTAGATGAGCTCACAATGAGAATTTGAGCTACACTGTGCTAATAGAGTCCATGAGCCTCCTGGTGTCCAGTCTCTCACTAGAGGACAGGGCAGCATATTCCACTCCAGTGAGTCATTGTGTAAAACATATTTGAGGCACAACTCTCATGACAAGGTTCACAGCACACCATATTGTGTCATTGAGAAACATCCAGGAAATCACTCAGAGAAGCTTTCCTGTATTCTCTGAGCATATTCCCTTTAAAGGCTTCTCAAAGTCAGATGACTCATTCATGCTACATATTTGTGTGTGGAGACCATAGTTACTTGCCTATTTCTCATTTCAGTCAAGTCTTGCTTCTTCCTCCCCTTCTCCTCCTCCTACTTCTTCTTTTCTTCCTTCCTGCTCATGTGACTGTTTATGGGAAACCATTAATAATTCTTGAAAAATTGCACTTTCAACTTTCTTCTAAAGAAGAAAAGGCAGTTGTATAAATACTGGACTGAAAAGGAAAAATTTCTTGAAAAGCAGCATAAAAAGCCTGAGCTAGAAGTAAGACTGTGTACATCTCAAGACCCTGAGGGAGAAGAAATGCAGAGAATGCATCAGAGGAGCTCTAGTAGCTCCAAAGTTCTTTCCAGTCCCCATATTACTGTAAAGAAAGAAATCTAGTAACCCCAGGTAGGTAGCTGAGAATTGAGAGTTTAAAAATTAATTTAATGTGCTGATCACATGTCTTAGTTAAGACTATTTCCACTACTTATTAAAAGCCCAGTTTGCTGGGGTTTTTTTTATGTGTTTTTTGTTTTGTTTTGTTTTATTTTTTAGCAGAAGTAAATATATGAATTATGTAAGGCTTAATGCTCTTTGGTTTTCCTTTTTGAAGACTTAATTTTTAGAGAAATCTGAACCCTTGATAACTTTACAAGGAACATTTACTTAGTCATGCTTTTAGGTTGTAAGAGATTGATCTGAGGACTCCTTGCTTTGCCTGATTTTCCCCTTTGTTTATGGGAGATGATTTCAAGGGTTTTAAATCGCAGCTCTGATTTAAAATGGAAGTGCCTTGGGTGGGCAGGGGTGGATATGTTAATGATATAGTAAATTGTTTATTCTTTCCATCAGTCTCCAAAATATTTCCATCCATTTATATGCAAACCAAAAGTTGTTGTTTATTTCTTTATGTTTAGTTGTGTTTCACATCCCTTTTTTGAGTCAGAGCACTCACTAATCACTGTGGGAATTTAACTTGCCCAGTCTAATCAAATGCCATTGAGAGTCTGAAGCCCCGTAACATCCATCCTTTGGAATAATTTACAATGTCAACAACACAGGCACAATGCCTTTTTTCCAGAATCAAATGTTTCTTCAGAAATTGAGTAGCAAACAGCAGAGAATTTATCCTTTCTGAGTTCTGTTTTCGGTGGAATGCATCTAGGATTCATGTTTTAAATACCTGTGGACATAGCCATCTTACTCAATAGCAGATCTGAGAACAGACCATGTGAAATTTGCTTAATTTATAATGATGTTACTGTAATCAGTCATAAATAACGACAGTGTTTTTCTTAAACTTGGCCTTCTATCAGCATCTCCTAGAAGGCTTGTTAAAACACAGATTGCTGGGCCTCATCACAAGAGCTTCTTAGTGGTTCTAGGGAAGCCCGATAATTTGCATTTCTAACAAGTTCCCAGGTGGTGCGATGCTGTGAGTACAGAGATTGCATTTTAAGAACCACTGTTCTGATTACAGTGTTACAGTATGATAATTATACAAGGTGCTCTAAATCAGTTTCTATTTTCATTCTCTGCTTGTGCAGCAGAAACTGAAAAATTAATGTGGAAATTTACAATTTTGATCAAGAATATGTACTGAGAAAAATCATATTTTTAACCAAATATCTCCTATGACTTCAGGATGTCCAATACACCCGAGGGTAAGAAACCAAATCACCTTTCTCTCACTGACATGCTGCTATGGAATATATTTCTGGTTTCGCCTTTGCTAATGGGCCAAGAGATGGCTATTACTAAGGCAGGATGTGTTGATATACTCAGCAGTCCAGGGCATCTTCAATCTGGTGGGTCTATTAAACATCACCATATTTTATGAACCATCATCTACCCCGATGAAAGTATTGCATCAGTGCATTCTGCTCCAGCCAAAGCATAGGACACTAAGTGTTTTTCTCTGAACATTTTACCTTTGGAATTCAAACAACTAGGGTTCTCTGTGTCACTATTTAAAGTAGTGAATGTTTTCTTTCTTTGTTTGACTTAAGTTTTTAAAACAGTATTTAGAATTTATGACTTCTGAAGTAGCTTAAGGGTGTCAGTCTTCTCTTTGTTTGGAGAATATTAACTCCAAACAATGTTTCAGCTTTTTCTTTGTTTTGAGATCAGGTTTCCCTCTATTGCCCAGGCTGGAGTGCAGTGGCACGATCTAGGCTCACTACAACCTCCACCTCCTTGGTTCAAGCAATTCTCCTGCCTCAGCCTCCTGAGTAGCTGGGACTCCAGGGGTACACCACGACACCTGACTAGTTTTGTATTTTTAGTAGAGACAGGGTTTCACCATATTGGGCACTCTGGTCTTGAACTCCTGACCTCGTGATCAGCCCACCTCGGACTCCCAAAGTGCTGGGATTACAGGTGTGAGCCACCACACCTGGCCTATTTCAGCTTTTCCTTAAAAGAGATTAGAGATTCAGGAGCTGTCCCAAGAGCAAGCTCAAACACAATAAAAAGAGAAAACAAAGACAGCATCAGTGTAATTGAGCCAATGGGTGTGGCTGTGGATTGCCCATCAATCCATCTCATAGCAGGGTGCAACAGTAGGAAGGTGTGCCACACCTGTCTCTTGTTGGTTAAGGAACTACAGTACCGTTTCTGGCACTTGCCATAGTGGGCTAATGGGCAACAATGAGACTGGTTTGAATATGAAATGCACACAGCAGCAGATGTACTTAAATATAGATTTTTCCAAACTTTTTGTGTCACATAATCTGTAACAAGAGTTTAAAAGAGCTGTGTAGTTCCTATTGTTTAGTCTATGGTAGCAAAGGAACCTGAGGTAAACCGTGGGGAAACAGTTCAGTGCTATTACACTGGGCTATGACTGTCAAGCATTTTGTTTCTTTGACCTGCCTCATCTGGATGGCTTTGCTTTATTTTTCAAGTCGGAATTGAGTGCAAAGGTAACAATGGTCCTCAAGAAGAAACAAACAACACAAAGAAAGTCCTCTTAACATTATTCTCTTTTCTTCATTTTTTCACTCTCTTTTGCTGGGCCTTCTAACTCTCCCCTTCATGACCCCCTTCCTTTTATAAAGTGTAAAATGACCACAAAGTCATACACTTCTCAAACCACAAAGAAGAAACAAACTTTTCTCTTATAGCTTGATTAGAATGGATGTATTCTAAATTATATTTTCCAGACTTATTTAGTCTCTCTCTTTTCTTCTTTTTTCCCCCTCTTTTCTTTCTCTTGTGTTTCACACTGGACTCTGCTCCAGTTTTCCAACAAACTCCCAGGTTACTTTCTTTATTAACACAACTCTGTATTAACTCTTTATTAACACAACTCTGTATGCTCAAACAATGCAACTCTTACAACTCTCCTCTCCAAAACAACTTAGAAGTTAAATTATCTGCAAACATGTGAAACAAAAGCCAATGTGTGTGCATGATTTTCTTTTCTTTCTCCTTAAAGACAGAGTCTCTTGCTCTGTCACCAGGTTGGAGTATAGTGGCACAATCACAGCTCACTGCAGTCTCCAACTCCTATGCTCAAGTGATCCTCCCACCCTACCCTCCTGAGTAGCTGAGACTACAGGCATTCACCACCATGCCCAGCTCGTTTTTAAATTTTTTTTAGAGATAGGTTCTCACTGTGTTGCCCAGGCTGGTCTCGAGCTCTTGGCCTTAGGCCATCCTCCCGCCTCAGCCTCTCAAAGTTCTGGGATTGCAGATGTGAGCCACTGCACTTGGCCCTCCTAGTTTAATGTAAAAACTGAAAGATTATGAGTGTATGTTTACATTTGTTATTAACCCAGTGGCTTATTTACTAAACTACATTATAACAATATTTATTGAGCTTGACAAAAGGATAAATTACTTTTTCTTACAAGCTCTAAGGCTACAGTTTTGCAGTTATTTTAAAACAACATCCTATGAGTATGCTAAGACTAGAAACCAGTAAACAACCCCAGTTGAAAACTGAAATAACATGAATTTGATTTACTAATCAGCTATTAACAAATAGAAAGTAGCCACCAGTTCATAAATATGGGCTTGAAGTTAGAAGGACAAGGCAAGGAATTCTCTTTCTTTTGTAGCATTTATGTTTGGAACTACATAAACATCCCATAATGAATTCCACTTGTCTCCACGCAGTCTACAGTTTTGTTCCAGCTTGACATCAGACCGAAACAGCAAATTTGTTGAAGCATTTACTCAGGAAGGAGGCCAGCCATGGCATTCTATTCTGTTCTGAAAATCGTCCTGAATAATCACTGTTGGGCAGATGCTTCTCCTGAGACGCACTGCAGCAAGTGCAGGCAGTGCCATCCTCTGTGGCCATTTAGGCTCATATCACACCCTCCCACGTGGTAAGGATGTCCTTCCCACGTTCGGGGAAAAGGGGCTCCTGAGACTCTCAAAGTTGATGGAGGGCAATGTAGGAATAGGTTAGAATTTTACAGAAAAGATGTTTTAAGGAAACAGGCTCTCTCTATATAAGTACATGTATATGCACACACACACACACACACACACACACACGTGTATATATAGGACCCAGGGGTTGAGATCTTTTGAGCAAGCCTTTCTCTGATCCTGCTGGCTTGGCTTAGAAGACATTACCTTTCATGCCAGCCTTTCAGGAGAGTGGCTTGGGAATCTTCATAACTTTGTGTATAACTTGTGAGAAAGAAATATCATGGTGATAATATATCAAACATGAGTTTCTCAATAGAAAACTGAGAGAAGCGTAATACCTTGAGAGTTTTTTTTCGGGGTAGGGACACTGAACAGTTACTCAACAACTACATATGGATTGATTTAAATGTGCCTTTTTTTTTTTTTTGAGACAGATTCTCACTCTGTCGCCAGGCTTGAGTCCAGTGGTGTGATCTCGGCTCACTGCAACCTCAGCCTTCTGGATTCAAGCAATTCTCCTGCCTCAGCCTCCTGAGTAGCTGGGACTACAGGCACACGCCACCACACCCAGCTAATTTTTGTATTTTTAGTAGAGACAGGGTTTCACCATGTTGGCCAGGATGGGCTCAATCTCTTAACCTCATGATCCGCCCGCCTCGGCCTCCCAAAGTGCTGGGATTACATGCGTGAGCCACTGTGCCTGGACACCTTTTATTTAAAAAAAAACTGAGGCTGGGCCTGGTGGCTCATACCTATAATCCTAGTGCTTAGGGAGGCTTCCTAGTGCACGAGAATTGCTTGAGAACTGAGTTTGAAATTGGCCTGCGCAACATAGTAAGATCCCATCTCAACCAAACAAAATTAGCTGGGCATGGTGGTGCGTGCCTGTAGTCCCAGCTACTCAGGAGGCTGAGGTGGGAGGGTCACCTGAACCCAGGAGGCAGAGGTTGCGGTTGAGCCGAGATAGCGCCATTGCACTCCAGCCTGGGTAACAAGAGCGAAACTACGTCTCAAAAAAATAAAAAAAAAACACAAACAAAAAAATTAGCTAGGCATGGTGGTACATGCCTGTAGTCCCAGCTACTCAGGAGGCAAGAGTTTACAGCTGCAGGATGCTATGACTGCACCACTGCACACCAGCCTAGGCAACAAAGTGAGACCCTGTGTCTAAAAAAAGTTTTTAAAAATATGGCATTCACTGGTTTGATGGCTACTTCACAAAGGGAAAATTAGAAAACCTGTTGTTTTTTTCTGTGGACTGAAGGACTGGAAGAGCCTGTGGGGTGGGCTGATGGTAAGGAACACGGAAGAGACCAGGTAACTGAAGAACATCAAATCCTTCAGAACATTTCCATTCTGTTTACCTGTAATGCTGACTCTGATACCGAGAAATATTGAGGGTGGAAAGGAAAGAGCAGATATTACACACTCAACATGAGAGAATGCCACAGACCCAGAAGCTGTGATACCTGCTATTTCACAGGCAAGGAGCAGATGTCAACTCCAGGGAGGAGGCAAGTGAGGTACTTACCTTTGGTGCCAACTTCCAGGAGATACCAAAAAGTTCAGTCATCCACATAAATAATATTTTAATAGATGTAAAATTTATTTAAGAGAGTAGTGAAAACCCTAGTCATTCTTTTTCTTTATCTTGATGACTAAAATTTTTGGCATGCCCTTAAATTTTGTGTTCAAGGCAGATGCCTCCCTTGCCTCTTCCTGGTCTCATAAATGAACTCTCTGCATGGATTGGACTCATGAGAAGAAGAGAATTAATCTGCTGTGAAGTGGGTTATAGAAAGCAGGGTTCTCAGGCTGGGTGCAGTGGCTCACACCTGTAACCTCGGCACAAGAGGCCAAGGTGGTCAGATTCCTTGAGCCCAGCAGTTCAAGATGAACCTGGGTAACACAGTGAAACTCTGTCTCTACAAAAAAAAAAAAAAAAAAAATACAAAAAATAGCCAGGTACAGTGGTGTACATTGTGGTCCAGCTACGCTAGAGGCTGAGGTGGGAGGATCTCTTGAGCTTGGGAGGTTGAGGCCGCAGTGAGCTGAGATTGCATCACTGCACTCTAGCCTGGGCAACAGAGCAAGACCTTGTCTCAATAAAATAAAAATAAAATATAAAAATAAAAGCAGAGTTTTCAGAGAGGGGCCAGGAAGGCTGTCCTGAACTGGTTTTTAATTTGTACTTGGGACATTTGAGGTGTAATTATGTCAAGTATAAGTGACTCACAGAATCTTTGAAAATGTAAAACTGAAATGTTATACATTTGAAAATATGGATGTAAGCTTGACTTTAATAGTAATGGGTTGAAGGCTGGCCTCCAAAAAGATATGTCCGTGTCCTAATCCCTGGCACCTGTGAATGTGATCATATTTTTAAAAAATATTCTTTGCTGATATGATGGAGTTAAGGGTCTTGAGATGAGGAGATCATCCTGTAGGGCAGTGGTCTCCAATCTTTTTGGTACCAGAGACTAGTTTCTCAGAAGACAATTTTCCTTGGATGGAAGGGAGATGGGGGGATGGTTTGAGATGAAACTATTCCACCTCAGACCGGGCATTAGAGTCTCATAAGGAACATGTAACCTCAATCCCTCACATGCAGAGTTCACAATAGGGCTCACGCTCCTAGGAGAATCTATCACTGCTGATCTAATAGGCGGTGAAGCTCAGGCGGTCATGCTCGCTCACTTCCTGCTCTCACTTCCTACTGTGTGGCTCAGTTCCTATCAGGCCATGGACCAGTACGAGTCCACAGCCCAGGAGGTTGGGACCTCTGCTGTGTTGTCTGGGTAGGACCTAAATACAGTGGCAAGTGTCCTTATCAGGCTGAGGCAAAGGGAAGTTACACAGACAGAAGAGGAGGCAGCAACCTGACGTAGAGCACGGAGATTGAGATGAGACTCCTGCAAGCCAAGGACTCCAAGTGGCCACCAGAAGAGGAGATGCATACATTCTCACCCAGAGCCCCTGCAGGGAGGCCCATGCCTTGATTTTAGACTTCTGGCTTCCACTGTGAGAAAATAGTAATAAATGTTGGCTGTGTTAAGCTGGCAAGTTTATGATAATCTATTACAGAACCCACAGGAAACTAACAAAATATGGCAGTGAATTGGCAAACAATAGCATGGATATTGTAATTTTCATGTTAGTGACGTTACCACTGCAGGAATGCTGTCATCTACATATTCCAAAAGTCCTGAAGATGAGACTGAGGCAGGGCGTTATGTGAGGTTACCATATACTTTATTGACCAAATCAGAACACTTCTGAGAAAAGAAGCAGGGACTACCAATGAATACGCCTGAACCCCAGGCGCAAACCATGACTGTCTTGGGCCAGCTGCCCTGTGTGATTAACAGTGAAAACCATAACTTCTCAGCAAATTAGTCATCACTGGGAGTTTGTATTGCAGCCACCGTCTCAGCTTATTAATTATAGATGCTCAAGGAGTGTGAGTGTATGATGCAGACATTTTGGGTGTTTTTATTAAAAGAATCAATTAGAAATTTGAATACTGAGTGGCCTTTGAAGCAAGGGTTTTGTGTTATAAATATCACCATGCTGAGATATTAAGAAAAGCAGCGAATCTGACTGCTAGGGGAAGAGAGCTATGGAAACCTGGAGGAGCCACAGTGTCTGTTTTGGAACTTTGGCCGTCACTGTGGATAATTAGGAAGCCAACTCACCAGTTTCTTCAGAGGTGGCATAACTAATACTTGTGTTCACATTTATCATTAGCTGCAATATTTGCCATTCAGTCTAAGTCTCATGTTGTTTTAATTATTAAACAGGCTGGAGAGCCTTGGCATTTGAGTAAGAAAAGTGGAACAAAAATATATTTTTCTAATATTGAGGCATACACAGGACCTTTAACTGAATCAATGAAGTAAGAAAGAATTAAAACTTTATACTCATACAGTACTCTATATTTTGGCTATGACATTTCTAAATAGTAGAGCAGTTAGCTTTCTGTTTTGGTATAGAGATCTGAATTTATCATGACAGTGCAATGCTGAAACTTTGGGAATATGTCTGGTGTTTCTCTGGCTTAAACTGTGCTAAACATGTAGTAATGAAAAGAAGTTTTCTTTATTTCTAAGGTATGTCGATGGACAATAGCTAAGATTCAGCAATTCAATTAAAAATATTTCTGTCCATCAATGATGTGCTTGGCATTCTGCTACACACTGGAATTGCAAAGATGTGGGCACATTCTTTGTCTGTCCCATTTTCTGCGTCTCCCTTCTTTGCACCCCAGGGAGATGGCTCCACTGATGACTCCCTTGCCTTCTGGCTTCTGGTCAAGATGGGCTAGTAGACAGGAGCTCCTCACTGGGGATCTTGTGGCCTGGCTGCGCCCTCTAGACAGGTGTCAAGGCCAAAGTACTCCATTTTGGATGTTAATCTGCCATGTTGACTTCTGGTTAACCCCAGTTCTGAGAATCTTCTAAGATTTCCAATTTGTCTGTTGTTCCTTGTGTAAGAGCAGGTACTTACTGTAAATCCTGCCCTTAGGTCAAACAACCTTGATGTTATTGTACTGCAATTGTCCCATGTATCCTTTTGGAATCACCCTTTCCCTATGGTAGATAAACCCTGGGTCTGAAGGTTGATGGCACAGGAATCCACCATTTTGTCTCACTGCCACCTCACACACAAACATGGCTTTTCCTATTAAATATTTCTTTCTAAGAATGATTTGCTAGCCTTTTTCTTTGGCCTCTTAGCTTCCGGGGACTTTAGGAATAGATTTGTATAGACCTGCTCACTGCAGATCATCAGGGCTCATCTCTTGTCAGTCAGCACAGCCCCATTCACCCTGCTTTCTGTGATTGTGGAAGGGTTCCATTAACTGCCTAGGTCTTGGGGTTGGTAAAGAGGTGAGGGTCAGTGGGAGTGAGGAGGCGTGAGCAAGGGGAAGAGAGAACACTCTATGATTGCTTTCTTTTTCCTAATCCCAGCTTACATCTTTTTAAATAGTTCCTTTGTTAAACTCTCTCCAAATTACTAACGTGCGGGTGCCAGGACACTGACAGATGAAGAAGACACAGAGAACGTACAAACTCAGAATCAAGGAAATCAGGTTTGTTTGTTTTTTTTTGAGATGAGGTCTTGCTCTGTTGTCTAGGCTGAAATGTAGTGGCATGATCTTGGCTCACTGCATCCTCCACCACCCAGGTTCAAGCGATTCTCCTGCCTCAGCCTCCCAAGTAGCTGGGATCATAGATACCCACCACCGTGCTTGACTAATTTTTTGTATTTTCAGTACAGACGGGGTTTCACTATGTCAGCCAGGCTGGTCTTGAACTCCTGACCCCTGGTGATCTGCATGCCTTGGCCTCCCAAAGTTCTGGGATTACAGGCATGAGCCACTGCACCCAGCCAAGGAAATCACTTTCTAGTTGAAAGAGACAGACATATAAAAAAACAACTGTAATACAGGGTGAAAATTTTACTGTAAAGGGCTTTGCAAAAAAGTGTCAGAGCACCAAGGAAAGAAGAATGATGATGTTCTTGGAAAAGTGGAGGCTATGAGAGACAATAGACAGAGTAGTCTCTACCTAGAAGGTGGTATTTGGGCTGTTGGAGATGTTGGAGGTGGTGGGATTCCCTTGCATCTTTGTAGAACTCAAGACCTCAGACATCTTGGGCTGTTTAGGTGAAGGAAGAAAGAAGAAAATCCTCAGAAGCCCTTTATGTTGGAGTTCCCACTTTCACTATTTTGAAATGTTACAAAGTGAAGTGAGCCATGAACCCAAGTCATAAAGCTAGAGAGTCCTGAATTTCTCACCAAATGTATGGACACAGGCCAGTTTCCTCACCTCCTCAGTCTAAACCGCCTCATCTACCGAATAGAGAGGATAGTTCTTAATCTCTCTCTTGTAGGTGTGCTGTGAGGCTCAGAATGAAATTGTGTTTTTGAAAATGTCACAGGACTACAGCCCTATATCAGTGTGTAACATCAGGTTTTTAAGATGGAACAAAGGCCAGGCATGGTGGCTCATGCCTGTAGTCTCAACATTTTTGGAAGCTGAGGTGGGCAGATCACTTTCGGTCAAGAGTTTGAGACCAGCCTGTCTAACATAGTGCAACCCGTCTCTGCTAAAAATACAAAAAATTAGCATGGTGAAACCCCTTCTCTACAAAAAATAAAACAATTAGCTGGGCATCATGGTGCATGCCTGTAGTCCCAGCTACTGAGGAGGCTGAGACATGAGAATCACTTGAACCCAGGAAGTGGAGGCTGCAGTGATCTGAGATCGTGCCACTGTACTCCAGCCTGGGTGACCAAGTGAGACTCTGTCTCAAAAAAAAAAAAAAAAAAAAAGAAAGGTAAAAAAACCTATAGACCATTTAGTTGTTTTAAATGTTCTTCAATTTAGATGTTGAAGATGTTTCTCTTTATACGACTCCGGTTATATATTTTTAGGATGAATACAGAGTGATGATGATGTGTCCTTCTCAGTGCATCTTATCAAGAGTCATACAAGATCTATTTGTCACATTATTGATGATTAACTTTATTTAACTAAGGTTATTTATACCAGGAAAGTAATATTTTATCTTTGTTGTTAGTAAGCATCTCAGACTGGCCAACATGACAAAACCCTGTCTCCACTAAAAATACAAAAATTAGCCAAGTATGGTGGTAGTCCTAGCTACTGAGGAGGCTGAGGCAGGAGAATCACTTGAACCTGGGAGGCAGAGGTTGCAATGAGCTAAGATGGTGGTACCACTGCATTCCAGCCTGGGCAATAGGAGGAGACTCCATCTCAAAGA
Organism: Callithrix jacchus; assembly: GCF_049354715.1. Taxonomy (NCBI): domain Eukaryota; kingdom Metazoa; phylum Chordata; class Mammalia; order Primates; family Cebidae; genus Callithrix; species Callithrix jacchus. The sequence goes on from NC_133514.1 coordinate 22,308,510, forward strand.
AAAAGTAAATTAATTTTTTTTAAAAGCATCCTGTGGGGAGATAATTTACTTTTATGTATTTTTTGCATTTCTATAATGGGGAAGGCGGAGGTCAAGAGTTTAGTTTTATACAAGTTAAATTTGGAATTCGATAGGCAATCAAATATATCAGTTTGAAGCTCAGAGAGATTCTCTAAGATGGGATGGATGACAGATTGAGTGAGTTGATGAGAAAATAATAGGTAAGGAAGTCAAGACAGCCTTTGTAAAAATATATCAATTTGGGTCGTGATAAACAGCAGAGTAATGGGATTAGTAGCTGACAGAGGGTGTAAGGTCAAGAAATGATTTCTTGTAATGTTGGGAAATACAAGAACACTTTGATATGCTGACAGGAAGGTCCTGTGGAGAGGGGAACGTGGCTAGTGCAGCAGAGAGGGGACCACAGAAGCAGTGGGGTCTCTGAGGTTCATTGTACTATAGTCAGAAAGGGTGGAGCACTGCGGCCCGACCCAAGCTCTGCCAGCTCCCAAGTCACCTGTGTCTCTTTGGTAAGTCGATAAAACCTTTGTACCTCAGCTACATTTGAAAAAGGACTGTCAAGAGGATTAAGTTACATGATCCTTGCAAAGAACAGTATAGAGGCTGCCCACGTAAGTGCCATGTGAAGGTAAAGTTAAACATGATCTTGAACTCACTATCCTTTAATCTTAGAATCCTTTTGTCTCTTTGAACTGAATTCTGGGGGATTTCCTCAGGTCTTTCTTCTCTTTAACTGAATCTAGATTTGTCATTTAACCCATCTTCTGAGTTTTTAACTTCAGTATCTGTTTTTTTTTTTTTTTTTTTTTTTTTTTTGTTAATCAGTGAGAGCTTGTAACGTTGCTCAGGTCGGCCTTGAACTCATGGCCTCACCTCCTCAAGCTCCAGGACAACTGGCTGGAGACACTGCGACCCCCCTATACCTGTATTTTTATCTCTAATTCTGTATTTTTATTTCTCCGTTAGTGGTCTGATTTTTTATATTGTTCCTATTCTCTCTTATAATGTTTTAATCATTTAAACATAGTTATTACGTAGGCCCCTATTAATAGTTTCTAAGAAACTAGATTTGTCAGCCTTTTGCTTTGGCCTCTCAGCTTCCTCGGACTTTAGGGGCAAATTCACATAGAACTGCTCACTGCAGAACTTTAAAGCTCGTCTCCTGTCAGTCAGCAAAGCCCCATGTGCCTGCTTTCTGTGATTCCGGAAGGGTTCTAGTAACTCCTAGGCCTTGGAGTTGGTGAATAGATGGTAAATAGGCGGTTTAGACTGAGGAGGTGAGGAAACTGGCCTGTGTCCATACATTTGGTGAGAACTTCAGGACTCTAGCTTTATGACTTGGGTTCACGGCTCACTTCACTTTGTAACATTATTTCAATATAGTGAAAGTGGGAACTCCAACATAAAAGCCTCTGAGAAGTTTCTTCTTTCTTCCTGAACCTGTGCCACCATCTTCACCTAAACAGCCCAAGATGTCTGAGGTCTTGAGATCTACAAAGATGTAAGGAAATCCCACCACCTCCAACATCCCCAACAGCCCAAATATTTTAGTGTGGTGGGGAGCACGCATGTATTTTTCTGTATTTTTATATCTGCTGACTTCCCCTGTGTGATTCAGGTTTTTTTTTTGTTTTGTGGTTTGTAGCTTTTTTACTGTGAGCTTGTCCTCAACTGAAGTCGTTTGTTTCTGTGGGTGTCCCAGGAGCCTGGGCAGAGGAAATGTCCCTACAGATTGTTTTGCATTTTCTTTTGCCAAGTGTTCTGTGGGTTTCACTGTTTTGGGAATCATATTTATGTTAATTTCGCAGCTATGATTGGGTAAATCAGGACTGTGCAATTACAAGTGTCTTGACATTGGGGTTTCACTTCTGTAGGATAATTTTTGTTATTTGTTATCTGACGTTTTACTTTTGAATCAGAGCCCTAACCAGTGATGGGCTATTTATAGTTTTTCTAGTCCTTCTTTCCAGGGACTTAGCTACATACAGGACTTTCTAGTCTCAATTCCCTACTTTGCAGAGGCTGAAGATCACACCAAAATGCTCCTCTTGACGCATTAAAATCTCACCCTTTTGAATCTGTACTGTGATTCCATGTCCCCCTGGGCCATGACAGGTAGCTGGTAAAGCCTAATGCCTCTATCTGAGACTTTTCTTGCTGTTGTTGATACCTGGAGACTGTTGATTTGTTCTTTCAATTTTGGCTATGTGTTTATAATTTTCTGTGATATGTTAAATGTTTGTAGAAGGGATGGAGTCCAGTTTAGTTCAAATAACCATATCGTCGGAGCTAGAACTCTGCTACTTAATATGGTTTATACAGATCTTTAGATATTGTAAAGATACCTGGCATGGAGATTTTCCTGAAGAATAAGGAAACCATCCTCTTGTCTACAGTCTCGTAATTCCACTCCTAGGTTAAGCCAGATGAAGAGCTTTGTACCAGGAATGCATCTCCCCAGGCCCCTGGTAGAATTGCTTTTCTTGACTTGCAGTTTGGCACAATACCCTTGGCTTATATAGGCAGCTTTCATGAGAAACAACTCCATAAAAAATCCTCTCTCAGCCTTGTCAGTAAGGATATTGTTGAAGACTACATTATGTAGTCTTCATTTGTCAGGACTACTCCCAAGTAACTGGATTGTTTTTATTTTATGGAAACTCTGATTGACTAACTACTAAGGTTTTCCTCTTTGAATGGACTTACAGCCAAGTTTGTGGCCAACTTCTAATAAGAGTATAAGACTCTTGGCATGTGTTAGTGGATTTTAAGCTCAGTTTTGGCTCCATCTCATTTTACTATGCTTATGCTTATTTTCTCTTTTACTCTCATATATTTTAAGTGTATGTTCTCTTGCTATATTTTATTTATCTCTGTAAACCATTTAATGTCTTTGACAGGGTGGAATGAATAATGTGGCTTTGAATAAATGACATTAATGTTCAAAGTACCGAGCTAGTTGAATGGTCAAATTGGTTTCTATGAGTATCTTCTAAAGGCAGAAAATAATTTATAATCCAAGTGCCACAGAAAGTTATAAATATCATAGAATAACAGACAGCCATTAAAAATTACATTCTTGAAGAATGTTTAAAGGAATGAGACAGATGACAACAGCAAGCTACTTCTATAAGGCTCCTTAATCACATTCACTAATTAGAGATAATTGGTCAATAACAGTGATCTCCTTTGGGGAGGATTCTGGTTGATTTTTTAAATGTATTCTTTATTTTCAAAAGTTTCCACGATAAACATATATTTCTATTATAATTATACAATGGAGAAAAGGATGAATATTTCTATGTCTTTGAGTTTCAGGAGGAAACAACATTCACCCCAAAGACTCAAATGAAGAGACTTGAAGGATGGGATCATTCAGGGGTATGTTGGGTTAGAGAATCAACAAAGGTTGATGGGGCTCCAAAAGATTAATAAGAAAGGGAGCCATTACCATGGGAGGACATGAATAAATAGAGCTGGAGCCTGCAGTGGGGGCTGTTCCTGCAGTGGGAGCTGCCGTCCCAGAGAAACACGGCTGCTTTCAGAGATGCTGCACCCAAAGCAGGGAGGCAGAAGGAAAGAAGTGCTGAGACCTTTCCCTCCTGTATCCTCTCTGATGGCTAATTTTATGCACTAACCATAGGGTGCCCAGATATTCGGTTAAACATCATTCTGGGTATTTCGATGAGAGTATTTTTGGATGTGACTAACATTTATATTGGTAACCAAGCAAAGAAGGTTGCCTTTTCTTATGTAAGCAGGCCTTATCCAATTGGTCAAAGGCCTGAAAAGAACAAAAGTTAGACCCTCCTCCAAGTAAAAAAACATTCTTCCTGTCTGATGACCTTTGAACTAAAACATGAACATTTTTACTACCTTTGGACTTGAACTGGGATATTCCTGGGTCTCTAGGCTGCAAGCCCTCAGCCTGGAAATCCACCATCAGCTCTCCTGAGGTTCCAGTTTGCTGACTTACTGTGCAGATCTTTGGACCTGTTAGCCTCCATAATCACATGAATCAATTTCTTTTCTTCAGGCTAGTTTTGTTTCTCTGGACAGCCCTGACTGCTACATCTCTAATCTCTGGCTGGTGCCTCCCAGCCAAACCCAGCCAGCTGGGGAGCCTGGGGGATGTCACCTCCTGGGGCTCAGAGAAAAGCAGAGGAGGACAGGGTGGAGTTCCCAAGGTGTGTGTGTTAAGTGGGGCAGAGGAAACAAACAGAGGTAAAATCAGTACTGTGGTAGTTCAGAGAAGGGAGAGATGGGAACCAATGGAGAAAATTGTATGTAGAGGTGCCGTTTAAGCTATTTTTCTGAAGATTAAATGGAATTATTTTTGAAAATTACTTAATAGCCATAAAGTTCTTTATATAGCATGCCAGCTCTTATTAAGACTAAGCCATATAGTACTACACACTATGGCATGGTACTACTTATACAATAAAAGTTATGATCATTATATAAATGTTAACTCTACTGAATGCTTACCATGTGCCAGGTACTATGAAAAATGTTTTATATGAAAAGCTGGATGTATCCTTTTTGACTATTGGATAATGACGCAGTAAGGCAGACCGCTTCACAGAGGACTAGGTGTATACGTGCAAATCCGACAAGCCTTGGAAGAATAGTTGCTGTTTGTTCAGGCACTCTGAGAATGAGAGGCTCTAACTCATTTATGCCTGAGGTTGCAATTTTTTGAATTTTTGCAATCAGGCCTCGGCAATGACCTTGGGCAGTAGAATGTAAATAACTCTCACGTGCTTAGCGTGCCAATAATGGAACACTAGGCATAAATGGGCCAAGGATGGAGAAGACCACACTGCTGTATTGAGTTTCATGTTCATTTGGTACAATACCAGTTATTGCCAGAGCATCACTGTTCTTGCAGCCAAGCCAAAGGTACCTCATGTATTAAGAAAACAGTGTCTGAAGCTTTACACCAGGAAGTGTTTATATCCCTGCAGTAGGAGAGAAGCTGGGCAGCATCAAGCTCCTCTCACTGGGGCAGTCTGCTGAACATCTCCCTGGCCTTAGCCCCTGGCCATGCCTCACAAGTAAGTAAAACCAAGAAGAAAACTTAGAAGGGCATATGACTAAACCTGTCACTCCTAGAAAGGAGACAGGAGGTGCTCAGCTTTCTACTGATGTGAAATTCTGTTTTGTCTGGGTCTTGACGAACCTTAAGGTGGTTGTCATCAGGCTGTCAGATGTCCTCAGAAGCCTTGATAGGAAGAGGGAAAAAAAGAGCACAAGTGAAAACAAGCCAAGTCGAAAGAGATTAGATTGTCCTCTGCAAAGTGATCATACCCAGGGCAAGGCAGGGAATGCTTCTCTTTGCTGTCCCTGGACCTCTAACAGGCAGAGCAAGTTCAAGGTCAGCCTGGGATGTACCTGACACCAGAGTCTGACTCATATCTGCCTTTGGCTGGCTCTTGTCACCAACAGACCAGAGAGGAATATTGAGGCTTGTCCAGGGTTGTCTAGTCTCAGGTCAAGCAAGTTTTGTTTTATAGCTTACATCATGAGCAACAGTATAGTCCACCTGAGTTTTGATGGCACATTTCCACAGCCACAGTTATTGTTATCTCCTGAAATAAGGTGTCCAATGAGCCACTGATCCTGAAGAACCAGAGAAGACTGACCCCAGACACTAAAAAGAAGCAGGGCCATCAACACCCTGAGAAGTTGGTGGCCAGTAGGTCAGAGGTTGATGAGTACCCACACAGCTTTAAGACATATCATGTGACTATCCAGGACTTGGGAGCAGTGCTACAGAACAGGAACAGGAAAGGGACCAACTTTTCCCATAGAACTTTGGGTCACAGGTCTGGGAGCCAGAGGGCCTTGGTTCTAGTCCCAGCTCTCCCTCTAAGTTGTCTTATGGCCACGGATGGGTGAAATAGCTTCTCTGGCTTCTGCTTCCTCATAATTAAAATGACACAGTTGTAAAAAGTGGCCTACAAGAGCATTCCCAAAGCCAGAGGGTACAGCTCAATGGTACACTCATCACTCTCACAGCCTAAGATAATGGACCCTTAAACATGGCTTCCTAGTTTCTTTGTCACTAGCAGAATCTTTTAAGGGAGGAGCAGAAAGCCTCAGCTCCAGAGCTGTGTTCACACTGCCTGGGACCTCTTGGATTCTGAGTCTGTGGTTAGCTGACCTCTAACTCTGGTCTAAGAGAGTTTTGCAAATGGCAGACAAGCTGTCACTGGCTTATCCCATACCATGGCAGACATCACTATGTCTGGATCCTGATGTTATTTTCCTCAAAACCCTTCTCCACCCAGAGCCCCAAGCAAATGCTATTAACTAATTAGAGTAAGCTTACTAGATGAAACCTGTCTTCCCTGCTCTTGTCTCTTTCTTTCCAGTTTGACATGCTTCATTGTACAGCATCAAAATTAATTGGCTTTTATGGGAAATTGAGCTATTTTATGAGATGACACATTCTTTTTAAAGTAGAGCTTTAGCTTTAAGTGATTGAACTCTTTAGGCAATAGTCTTTAATTGTTAATGAAGAAATTTGTTCTCATAATTTAGCATTGGGTAAACAAGGACCACAGAATCATGGCATTTGGCAAAGAGAAACAGGAAACATGTGTTGGGAATCCAGTTAGTCCCCTGGAAGAAGCATCCTGAAGTTACTTATAGCATGTTCAGTGATGATACTACTTTCTTGGTTCTGAGAAATGATGTTGCTTGCATCTCCTTTGAGAGATTTCCATAGCCTAATGGAGTATCACAACATTTGGTTCTCATTATCTTTTACTTTATTTAACTTATTTGCTTTGCTTTGCACCCAGCTACATTATTCACTCCATCCTGTAAGTACATGTAACAATTATTGAAAGGCAGGTGTCACATCCCCACCCAAACTGAGCTAAAAATTCTTCTGGGTTTTAAAGTCACAACTGGGTTAAAAATTCTCCCGGGCTTGTCTTAGGTCATCCACTCTGATGTTTTGATAGTCTTTCTGCAATCAGTTCCAAGTTACCCATGCTATAATTAGCAGAGCATCATACACTAGGATGTTTTTCTTTTTTTTTTCTTTTTCTTTTTTTTTTTGATATGGAGTTTCGTTCTTGTTACCCAGGCTGGAGTACAATGGCATGATATCGGCTCACCGCAACCTCTACCTCCTGGGTTCAGGCAATTCTCCTGCCTCAGCCTCCTGAGTAGCTGGGATTACAGGCACGGGCCACCATGCCCAGCTAAGTTTTTGTATTTTTAGTAGAGACGGGGTTTTACCATGTTGACCAGGATGGTCTTGATGTCTATCACTGTCAACATACAAAATTTGTGTATGTTCTTGATTCCCATTCACTGCCGCTTTGAATTTTGTCTGATAAAACTTGTTTAACTTTTCATATTCTTTACTCACTCAAAGACAGTTTCTTCCATAATTCACAGCAAGGTACTGAGACAATGAGAAGTAGGGAGTACAGTTGAGGAAGAGGAGACAAGTTTTCATGAAGATACAGCAGATCATCTGGGAGAAACTGAGAATGTGGAAGGACTTGATAACAGGGCTTCTCAGTTCTGCTGAACACTCCTGAATAAAGGGTGGCCACAAGTGCCCACATTTGGATAAGGAGCCCAGTTGGTGGGCATGGAGCGAAACTTGACACTGGATAAGGAGCCCAGTTGGTGGGCACGGAGAACCTTGACATGGTCCTGGAACCCTGGCTTGGTGTTGAAATAAAGTAGAAGAAGCTTACTTGCTGTGTAGCTGATAAAGCTTCCACTTCAGGGCCCTTCAGTTGCATAGGCCTTTCCAAAGACCCTAGGAAGAAGTGGCTTAGCAATGTGTTCACATGATCCCATGATCTTATATGCAAACAATTTTTAAAAATTATGATTGCATAACACCTCTGTCTCTGTCCACTCCCACCTTCCCTCCATTCTTCTTGCCTTGTTTGAAGATCACAGGAATTTTGAGGTGCCATCTAAGAGGAAGTTTAATGGAGGATCCAGCCAGTTGGGTTTCACGGGTTATTTGTGAGGTTCACAGTCACTGTTATGTAGGGTTAAGTTACTGCTAGCTGTCCCAGCATGGAGTAGATTCCAGGAATACTCCTGTGGCCCCCACACTGCCCTGCCCTTTAGTGATGTGATTGTGCAGGGCAAAGTCATATTGTGATCAGGACGTGGCCTGTCTACTGCCACTGTGTAGCTGAATAGTGGAGGAGAAGCTAGTATACAACACGTGGAGACCGAAACTGGTCTGTGGAAAATTCTCCCTATCATCAGACATGTACAAAGCTAGGCCAAGGATTCTATTTTCAGTAATGCCTGCTCAACACAGAAGTGCTCTCCTGTCAGTAGACTCCATCATCCACTGTCTGAAATAATAAAAGTCCCGTACAATATTTTTCTTTGTTAGTGGAAATCACTGGAATGACTTGTTTAGGCTTTAGACCTGTGCCAGTATTACAAACAGGGAGTGAGTCTGTGTGCAAAGTTATATGCCTCATGGCTGGGCATGATCGCTCATGCCTATAATCCCAGCACTTTGGGAGGCCAAGGTGGATGGATTACTTGAAGCCAGAAGTTCGAGACCAGCCTGGCTAACATGGTGAATCTCCGTCTCTACTAAAAATACAGGAAAATTAGCCTAGCAAGTTGGCATGTTCCTATAATCTCTGCTACTCCGGAAGCTGAAGCAGAATTGCTTGAACCCAGGTTGAGATTGCAGTGAGCCAAAATCATGCCATTATACTTCAGCCTGGGTGACAGAGTGAGACTTTGTCTCAAAAAAAAAAAAAAAAAAGTTATATGCTTTATGCAACTTAGCACATCGCATTGTGTCTCAGAACGTCTTAATTCATCTTAACACAGTGGTGGTTCCAGAGTATACAATGTACAAAATAGTTACTGACACAAATGATCCAGTTTAAAAACTCCTGAGCTCAATCATTAATTAGTCAAGGTATACAGCAGAAAAGTGATTTGATTAAACAGTGATGCAGCTTCATGAAACAATGCAGCACTGTAATGGTTTAAAGAATGCATTTCAATTGCTCTTCTGTATGCCTTAATTTCAGATTAATTTGGAATATTACTTCAGATGTAAATACATGTTAAAATTCAAATATAATAAGACAATTAGCTTAGGGGAAGCTCACACTGTAAACTGAAAGGAGGAAGACTGGCAGAACTGAAAATGTCCAAAACTCCAAACAAACGAACAAACAAAAACTCTGCTGGTTAAAATTCATGAAGATATGAAAAAAAAAGTTAAGAATGACAAGAATATATAGGTAATTGAAATGACACAGAAGAATTTTAAAAGATGATGATCAGGACACTCTTAAACAGGAAAGAAAAAAATCATAAGATTAAATGTTAAAAGTAAAGGCTGGGCATGGTGGCTCATGCCTGTAATACCAGCACTTTAGGGGGTCGAGGGAGATGGATCATGAGGTCAGAAGTTTGAGACCAGCCTGACCAACATGGCGAAACCCCATCTGTACTAAAAATACAAAAATTAGCCAGGCATGGTGGCATATACCTGTAATCCCAGCTACACAGTAGGCTGAGGCAGGAGAATCGCTTGAACCCAAGGGGCAGAGATTGCACTGAGCCAAAATCGTGCCACTGCACTGCGGCCTGGGAGACAGAGCAAGACTCCATCTCAAAATAAATAAATAAATAAACAAAAAACAAATAAGTAAAACACAATTTGTACAGTCAAACAATATGCAGAAGCCACTAGCAGCATCCTTTGATGAATTCACTGACCTTGATAAATACTGTGATCTCTCTTTACAGCATGTTACACCATTTAATGAAAATTTAGTAGGTGTTTCCCTCCAAAATTATTATCCCAATAATACTTACAGAAGATTAAACAGAACATACAGGCATATTCTTAAAAAGAATGTTTTAAAAATAGGTATTCTGGAAAAAAACTAAAAATGATCAAACTGTGGTGATATTCTGGCTGTACAAACAGCCTGTATTATTTTTGTTTGTAAGTGGTTTTCCGTGACACGCACGTCTCATCGGGTCAATTTTTAGATCGAGTAAATATATTGAGAACCTTCGATAGTCATAAAGCATAAGATGGCTGTGTTTACCTGGATCACATATTAAGCAAATAAAGACGTACTAGGGCAATGTCTTAAAGAGCAGGCAAAGAAACACAGTATTATTTTGATTGCTAAAAAGAGTTGTGTTTATTAATCTTTTTTAGTGAAAGCTTTGTTTTTCTGATGTCACAATGAAGAGTGGCTTTCTTCAAATAATAGAAATTTCATAGGCATCATTTAGCCAACTACTGAATGTGATTCATTCTTGAGTGAGCAATTAGAAATTTTAAAACAAAGTTATGTACTTATCCAAAACAGCTTATAAAATTGTGACCAAATAACTAGGAATTGCATACAAAATGAGTTAGACAATTGAATCAGTAAACCAGATACTCCATTATTCTAAACTATGTTGGATATGACAAATACTTATAAGTTGGTGATAATTGTGCATACTTGAATAACAGAAAACCTTCAGCATGGTTTTTAACTTTTTTTTTGCCAGTTGAAAATCATCTGTCTGCGCCTTTATTCAACAAAGTTAAACAAGTGGACAATCATATGAAGATATAGCCATTATGAAAGGCAAATACAAAAGGCTGCCAGCCCTCTTTCAAAACATTAATAATGACATTCCCTAATCTCTCCCAAGAAAAACCTGCCTCCACAGGACTGAAGCTGTTGATTACTACAGTATTTCTACAGTAGTTAATCTGTTTGTTTTCCAGTTTTGTCTAGTATAATAGAAATTTAATGTGGGCCACAGTTAAAACTGTCTACTAGTCACATAAAGACAAAAAGAATTAAAGAAAGAAATGGGGCTGGGCGCGGTGGCTCACACCTGTAATCCTAGAAATTTGGGAGGCCAAGATGGACAGATCATCTGAAGTCAGGGCTTTAAGACCAGCCTGGCCAACATGGCAAAATCCAGTCTCTACTAAAAAATACAAAAATTAGCCTGGTGTGGTGGTGCATGCCTATAATCCCAGCTATTCAGGAGGCTAAGGCAGGAGAAGCACTTGAACCTGGGAGTCAGAGGTTTCAGTAAACCAAGGCTGAGCCACTGTACTCCAGTCTTAGCAATAGGGTAAGACTTGGTCTCAAAAAAAATTAAAATAAAAAGAAACAGTTAAAATTAATTTTAATATTTTATGTAATCAATAAAAATATGTTTAAATAATTAAGTATATTTTAATTTAATATATTTAATATTTAATTATATTTTGCACAAAATTCAGTGTGTATTTTACTTCATGGCACATCAGTTCTCACCAGCCTAAATTTAAGTGTTTGTTGAAGTCAAATAAAATACAGAGATGAATCTCTAAAGTTAAAATATTTTACTTGGGAAGCAACAATTGCAATTCAGACCATATACACAGACCACTGGTCCTCATTATGTCTGAAGAACAAAGAGAAGGTTGGAGAGTTTATAAAACAGATAAATGCTATGTATTGTTTTGAAAAAAAGTTCATTCTGGGAAGCTGACAAGTTCTGATTGGTGAGAGACTACAGTGGTACATAAAACTAGTCTTAGAGTTGGAGCAGGTGGTTTCAGTAGCTGCCAGGTAAAACTGGTATCCGGTTACAGCAGGCAGTTTCAGCAGCCAGGCTTGAAGAGAATTACATTCTTGGAACTATGTGATGTGCCCTGAATGCTTTCTCCCCTACTTGGGTATGTCCAGAATGACCCAGTATGTAGGATCAACTTACACATGTTCAATAGCCACATGTGGTTCATGGTTACCACATTAGACAGTGCAGGTGTGGTAGTCTGTGTGTTTTAAACACATAAACCAACTTGGATTTTTCTTTAATGGACCCAAATGTGGTGAAACAGTTTGCCCATTATAGAGTTGTTCAAACTTTGTCACAGGGGTGCAAGTGAATAATGAGCTCAATTCAATGCAGGGCCCAGGCTGACTTCTGAGCTCATACCTCCCCTATGTCACTTGAGGAACTGCACGTGATGAAGATGATAAGAAAAGTGTAGCTTGTTTGTGGCATCAGAGGGGTAGCCAGGCAAGAGTAGCAATACTGGGGCAGCAGTGAGAGCTGGTGACCAAGCAGCTGAGCCACAGGCTCGCAAAGGGGGCATCCTGAACAAAGGTTACAAGACTATAGAGGAGACCCCCAAAGCTCATGGGGAAAAAGAGGGGCCACTGAGGACATAATTAACCTTATTGAATGCCAATGAATGTGTCCCAGCACCCACTTGATGTTTTGTATCAGGTGTGACAACTCACTGAGCCTCAGAACAAACCACAGGTTACATATCATTACCCTGAATTTATAGACAACTCCAGAAAAGCGCAGGACAGCTGAGTAATTTGCTGGTCATCACACAGCAAGGAGTGGAATCTGAATTGGAGGCCATATCCGTGTTGCTTCAAAGTCTCCACACTCTACCCTGTGCCACAACATCCCTTTCAGAGAGCATGGTGTTCCACTGGGGGTCTCAGGAATCAAAAACACAAAAATGACTCCCACACTTTGATAAGCACGTCCTTACTTCTGGCATTGCCTGAAAAAGTCAAGAGTTTTCTTGTTACCACTGTGCTTTGGATCAAGAATGGCCTGGGAAATTAAGGATTACCCTGTGGCCGGGTGCAAACAAATGCAAGAGCAGCTGCTTGGTGAGCCTTATAAAGAGTCCTCTCACATTCTGGTTTCTAGAAATGCATTGCATCATACCGTGGGGACCACCTACATTGCTTAGTATTTCTAAATTCCATTTGAAGCAGCACAACTCCCTCAGACTTTTTGTTTCCAAGAGCTCTCCTAAAAAATTAAGTGAGTGGAGTTTATGTATCTTACCTTCTCTCTCTCTGGTAACTAGGCTTCTTAAATAGGAAAGTGCTTCTAAATGTAACGAAAAGCATAGGAAGTTGACCTCAATTGGAGTGAACAGTATCTAACTAATTAAAAGCTGATTATCTCCTCCTAAGCCCTTTGTTTCTGAGCATTTTAAATGTTTTATCATTTAAATGTTGATTTTTCTCTAAATGTTATATCAATTTATCATTAAAAATACTTGGCCAGATTGCCAAGCCCAGTGGCTCACGCCTGTAATCCCCGCACTTTGGGAGACCAAAGTAGGTGGATCACCTGAGGCCAGGAGTTCAAGATCAGCCTGACCAACAAGGTGAAACATGTCTCTACAAAAAAATACAAAAATTAGCTGGGCATGGTGGTGCGTGCCTGTAGTACCTGCTGCTCGGGAGACTGAGGCACTAGAAGCACTTGAACCCAGGAGGCGGAAGTTGCAGTGAGCCTAGGTTGCACCACTGCACTCTAGCCTGGGTGATAGAGTAAAACTTTCTCAAAAACAAACAAACAAACAAAAAAACTAAATTCATTCTACAAAGCCTTCATTAGTTTACATATCTGATTTAAAAATAAAGTAAGAAATGTTTAGCATAGCCATTAGTCACTGCTTTATATGACCACTGCAAGCATGACCAGATAGAGCAGCTTTAAGACATTCTCTAAGTGTACCAGTCACTAGTAGTGCCTGGTATATCATTATCTGCTTTGCCCAGAGCCAGAGGCCCAGGCCCTGAAAGATCATGGTATTTTGCTCAAGCCCTGTCATAAATTAATAGCACAGCCAAGAACTGACTTAGGTCCGGACTTCTAATGTGAGTTTCCTCCACTGAGCACGTCTTGGTTCTCAGTGCACAGAGGGAAACATTAGGCTCACAGATATATTAGAGATGGCAGCTGATACGGACAAGGAGTTTTGTCCTGTTGAAATGATTATGTAATAAATATAATCAGCATTTACTAAGCAGTCAAAATGTACCAGGTCTCTATTAAGTGTCTTTTGTGCATCAGCCCACACAATCCTCACACGCTGTGAGATAGGGCTGGTGTTTTCCCCAATTTTCTCTTGAGGAAATAGGGGAGGAGAGAGGTTAAATAACTTGGTCCAAGTTCACTCAACTAGTAAGTAGCAGAATTGGGACTAGATCCAGTTTTGTGGACAAAAAGAGCTTTAACCCCTGCATGTTGGCCAGGCTGGACATGCAACATCCTAACATCACACTGGCCTGTTAGTAAAAAACGGCAAACGTGATAAAAAGTTTATTTCAGGTCCATCTCACCTTCTTTTGAGACGTAACTCTCAAGTCAAATTTTCTTTCCCCAGAAGGTGATTTTCATACTTGAATATTACTGTTTGGGATTATAAGAATCAACACTGGGCCGGGCGCAGTGACTCACACCTGTAATCCCAGCACTTTGGGAGGCCAAGAAGGGTGGATCTCTTGAGCTCAGGAGTTCAAGACCAGCCTGGCCAACACGGTGAAACCCCATCTCTGCTAAAAATACAGAAATTAGCCATGCATTGTAGCAGGCACCTGTAATCCCAGCTACCGGGGAGGGTGAGGCACAAGAATCATTTGAACCTGGGAGGTGGAAGTTGAAGTGAGCCAAGATTGTGCCATTGCTCTCCAGCCTAGGCGATAGTGTGAGAATCCATTTCAAAAAAAAAAAAAAAAAAAATCAACTCCGAGCATTCGTTCTTTAATTAACACCAAAGCTGTGAGGTGGAGAGCCTGCGTTCACATCTTCACTCTGCCACTTATCCATTATGTCAACCCTGGCACACAGCCATTTTGAGTTTCTTCAGACGTAACATGAGGGTCTGAATGATGTCCTACTTCACAGGGTCTTCTTAAGGACTGGATAAAGTAATGGATATAAAGGTTTAGTTTATTGCTTAGCATGTAGTAAATACTCTATAACCATTAACGAGCATTCTTTTTATTTTTAGCACATTTTTGTTGAGCGCCTATTACATCAGGCATTGTTAGTGCTACTCCATATGGGCTCTAACACTTTGACATAGGAGATATTTGGGATGGGATTCTGGGTGTGGGGAGAAGAGGCAGCACATTCATCTTAAAGCTGCTCTATTTAACACTCTGAGAAACACTGGTTGAACATACCAAAGATTTGTGAGGGTAGACTGATGGAAACCATGGAGGGGCTAATGCTCCTCTTAATCCATCCCTTGTGGCACAGCTGTAGGTTAACAGGGAATGCATATACATATCTATGTACCTGGCATTGTGGTAGTACAGGATTGGCTATGACATCACTTTTAAGAATTTAACCATCTATGGACATGTAAATGCCTCATGCGGTAGGATATTTTCTGATGGAAAGTCCCTGCCAAGCACTGTGGTGATATGAGAGAGGGAGCTGACAATGTCTTGTGGAGTTGGGTACCACTTCACAGATATCCTGTTTGAGCTGGGTCTTGTAGGACATGTGAGACTTGTAGGACAAGCAGAGAACCGGAGCCAGGATCATATAAGCAGAGACAACAGTATGTACAGTGCCTATCAGTAGCATGTGAAGGACTGTGATATTAATAAGGCAGTGTTTGGAATCAGTGTGGCTGCAATTTACGATATAGGTTAGGGGCAGAATACCAGGAGATTAGCAGTGGTACCAGACTGTCTGCAAGGGGAAGTCATTTGGAGCTCATCATTTAGATAATGGCTAGCTCTTACTGATATTTAAACAAGAAAATAATATGATTGCATCCATATTTTAGGGAGATTAAAAAATCAGAGTATAGTGCTGGCTGAGAGCCTCTCCAATTGCATTTGTCAAAATATGCTAGAGAGTGCATCAATAATAAACAAACCACACACCTCAAAAACTCAACAGGATGCAGCAGAACCAGGACCAGTGCTGCTTGCCCAGATTTACGCTTCTTCCTATCTGTTCAGGGCTGACATCCACCTCTGACTCCTCCACTCTCTGGAGAATATTCCGTTTCATCTGCCCATGACTTAATAATGAAAAGAATTATATTTGAATTATAAATACTTTAAAAAAACCTTCATAAAGACAAAATGGATGCTAATCTTTTAGTATTTAGCACTGTTGCTCTAGCCAGCAGCGAGTGGCAGTATTATCTGAATAGGCATAAAGATAAACACTGAAAGAACCAGAAGTCTGGGGTTGCAAAATAATTCGCAGTGCCTGCAAATTATTTCCTTGTCTAAAACAGCTGAAGATGATAACTTGTGGTTGTGCTCTGTGGACATTGTTTCCCTCTGCCTCATTGCAGAGGTTACACAATCGTTCTGATTTTCCAGCTGTTTCTAATCAAGTTAAATGCAAATTTAAAAACATGCTCTGAACTGAAATCACATCATTGCCTGACATCATTGTTCTTGCTTCAAGCAGACCAGGGGAATGGAATCTTTTTAGTGCCTGCTTACAGTGCATACTTTTGTTCCTAACAGAGATGGTAACTACTAAATGATGTTAATTAAGCCAGTCTGCTCTATTCTCTCTCCAGCTCCCTGTCCTTTGTAGGTCTCATTAGAGAGACTATGTGCCAAGCCAGGGCATTTAGTCCAGTCTGGTGTTTGACACAGGCCAAATATGATAGCTAAGACTTCAGATGACATCATCAGCTTCTGAATCTTAGCCAGAGCTCAGAGGTTGGTTGTTCAAACTACCTACAAACTGTTCAGATTACCTGCAGACTTCCTATAAACTATACTAAATTCTCACTTCTGACCATAGATACAAATATCCCAAGTAAAATGCTAGCAAAACTTACTCTACAAGGTAGTAAAGGACTGTAACAATGTCCCACGTGAGGCAGTATAGAATAAGTGTAACTGGTAAGACCCCAGCCTCGAAAAACAGGCAAACTGTTGTCCAATTTTAACTCCCACTTACTGCACAACTAACTTAACCTCTTTAAATATTAATAATCCCACATGCATAATGGAGAGACTATGTCTCATTGGTTTGTTGAGTGTATGGCTTAAAATTGGAGAGAAAACTATAAGAAGAAACATTGCTCACAGTCAGTGAAGAGCAGAGCCAGGATTCAACCTCAACTTCACTGGACTTAGAACCTAGGCTCTTAACCTCTAAGCTGTAATGGAACCATGAGGCAGATATACAAAAAAATAGAGTTGCTTTTCTGAGCAGTCCTTAATGTTACGTAACAATATAAGTAAATGAAGAAACATAAGGAAACCATGAAGGAAAGTGTATAGACTTGGCCACATAATTTTTTAAAACTTTTCATATAAAAATCAGTTTAAATAATACACCACACTAAGCATAATATTCACAATATATTGTCAACCTAAATCACAGAGACTCTGAAAAAAGAGACGTTTAGTTAAGAATAGAGCTTTGCAATGGGTGTAGGCGTCTCATAGTAAACTATGTGCATGGTCAGGGAGGTAAAGACGAAGTATTCCGAAGGGAAAAAGGAGGATTACATCATTGTTTTGAAATCACCATCCTGGGCTGCCAAGGTCATTAACAAGGGTGTCGCCAGTCTGAGGTTGGAAAGGCCAGTTGCTGGGCAGATGTCTTCACGGAAGTTGCTCTTGTGTGTGTGCAAGGTTGTGGTGGCCTTTGTGCAAGGTTGTAGTTTCCATAGTCTTTTTTGTTATCACACACTGAAGAGTGAGATCCAGTTCTCCAGGGCCTCCCCTGGCTCTGTGTCTCAGGATTTTCTTAACATGAGTCATTCCATTTTGATTCCAATAACTTTCACAATAGATCAGTTAATATTTTAGTACAAAAACATTTTTAAAGGTATTTTAAAATATGAATGTTTAATGAAAAAAGGCAAAATACGTACATTGAAAATTCAGAAAATAAATACAAATGTGAAACCAATAAATGTGAGAAAAATAATTCAAATAAAAATTATCCAGAATCATTATATAAAGAGAATGCCCATGCGGTAGGGGTCTATCCTTGGCCCCTTTTCTCTCTGACTCCCATGTCTTCCTAAGCTGGGCATGCAAGGCCTGTCAGAACCCAGCTTCTACTGACCTACCAGCCTCCTTTCCTCCTCCTCTCCTCCACACTGCGTGGTCCAGCCTGCAGGACACAGTAGGCTCCTGACATTCCCAGATTTAACTTTCCTGGTGTTGGCTATCTGTGAGCTGCTCTGCTGAGGCTTGAATTCACATCACAGACGTGTGAGGGGTATGAGCTGTGAGTCATGCAGCTAGTGAGTGAGCCTAGCTGGCTTCAAGCCTTCCCAATGGAATGAGCCTTATTGTTTCAAATTCATTGTTAGGGCATTCTCATAAAGTAATAAAAATTGTTTCTTTTTGCAAAATGGCCATGAAATAGAAGTTAAGTCAAAGCACGAAAGTGTTAGAAAGTTTTGGTTCTCGACCAGAAGAAAGAAATCTTGGGTATCAAATGTGCTATGCTGCAGCAACCATAGTGGTATTCACGAATAGAATATTCTAGCAGCCCTGCAGACGAATCCCTTTGCATGTTAGGAGTCTACTGCCTTGCTCTTCCCTGCGTGTGTATTCCTTGAGGGCTGGCTGCTTTTGCTCCTGTTTCTCACCCTTTTGCTTCCCTTTCCCACCCAAACTCCCTACGGCGCTTCCTCTGCAAAGCCTGCTCTGCAAATGGCAGATTGGGTCTTGTCATCTTTGTACTACCTCCACGCTTTGTCTGTGCAAAGTGTAATACAGAGGTTAAGAACATGAACTTGAGAGCCAGACTGCTTAGGTTCAATCCCAGCTCTGTTATTTATCAGCTATGTGTTTGGAGCCTGGTTATGTAACCTCTCTGTGTCTAAGGTCCCTCATCTAAATGGTGATAATAATAGCACCATGTCATAGGGGATGTTGTAGGCCTTAAATGAATTAATAGCTATAACATGCTGAGGACAGTGTCTGACCTACAGTAAGCAGTGTTTTGTTATTCTACTACAAAACTTCTCATGCTTCATTATATTACTGAAAGGTCTCAATCCAGACACCAAGAGAGGGTTCTTGGATCTTGTGCAAGAAAGAATTCGGAGCAAGCCCACAGGTTAAAGTGGTAAACCCTGAGGGCTGCTGGTTGCCCATTTTTATGGTTATATCTTGAGGATATGCTAACGAAGGGGTGGATTATTCATGCCTCCCCTTTTCAGACTACATAGGGTGACTTCCTGACGTTGCCATGGCATTTGTAAACTGTCATGGTGCTGTTGGGAGTGTAGCAGTGAGGACGACTAGAGGTCATTGTCATCACCTCTTGGTTTGGGTGGGTTTTAGCTGGCTTCTTTATTGCAACCTGTTTTATCAGCAAAGTCTTTATGACCAGTATCTCATGCTGACCTCCTATCTCATCCTGTGACTTCAAATGCCTTAACCGTCTAGGAATGCAGCCCAGTGGTTCTCAGCCTTATTTTACCCAGCCCCTATTCAAGATAGAGTTGCTCTGGTTCACACTCCTCTGACAATTGTTAACAGTTTTTATATACAGCAAGATTTCTTTTAACATACTACCATAACTCAGTCATGTGGTAAAAGTATAGTCCCTTTAACTTGTTTGTAGTTCTTCTGGGCTTCCTCATGAACTGACAACTACTGCCTCCATCTCTCTTTCTCTGAGAGTTAAAGTAACCAAACTTACTTTGGCTTTGCAAACTGAGTTTATTCCAATAATTTAAACATCTCATTGACAACATCCAGCCTTTGGGATGCTTGCTTACTTGTATGCCCCCAACTCCCCGATCTGGGGTTTACAGAGACAGGGAGGGAGGATGGCCCACCTCTGATGAAGGAGCTCAGGATCCATGCTACACTCTTAGATGCTATGTTTCCCCAGGTGAGAGGGATGTTCTTGCGTTCCACTGGAGCCTGCTACTACTGATTCACACTTAGTGCTTTCTCAACTCAGGAATCATCATCTTGCTGATTAAGTCTCCCATGGTGTGGACGCCTCCATGGCACTGTATGTTTTCTGTTTTGCCCCTATTCCAGGGGCAGCTCTCCTGTGATGATGCTGGCCCTAACTTAGCATCCCTCCTGAATGACTTGTGTGTGGGAAGCCTAGGAGGACAAACTGGAACCTTCCTTTTCCTGAACTGGCTGCTCTGCCCTTTGCTTTATCCTGGGATACCCAGGATATCCCACAACCCCCTGCCAAACTCCTAAGTGCCCCATCCCCTAATATTTCCCAAATCCATCACACATAGAACCATCTCTGCCAGTCATCTTATTCCTACAAGCCCTTGGAGGAGAAAAGGGCTTTCCTCCTCTTCTCCCTGATTGGCTGTGTCATGAAGCTCTGTGGTCTGGACAGCCAAGCCTGGCCCTTTCTTTCCTTCACATCGTATCTCAATAATGCCTGGCTTTCAAGCTGATTTTATAATGAAAAAGTTATATTTTGAATGTTAGACTTTGAATGCTAATGTTTTCTTGTTCTTTGTCAACAATTTAAATCCCCTCAAGGCAGATGAAGAAAGAATGTTAAATACAGTAAACTCTCCTATGCACCTACACACAAAATACAAAGTATTAGCCCTGTTGGTGCCTTTGTCTGCCACTTTGCCTTTGGGCTCAGCAGGAGTGGCATTTTCTCCCATTTAGGTTCGAATCCTGGCTCTACCACTTGCTCTGTGATCTTACACAAGTTACTTAGCCTGTCTGTGCCTGTTTTTCTTTCTTTTTTCTTAATGTGTAAAATGCAAACAAGAATACTACCTTGTGTGATTGTTTGAAGAGTTAAATGACTTACTGCATGGAAAATTTTTAGAACAGTGCTTGGCATATACTAAGTGCTCAACAAATGAGAACGATGATTGTTATGAGCTCAATCCTTGTCCAAAGTATTTTACTCAATTAATGGTTGAAAGATCACACAGTGAGGCAATAGATTAGGAAGTCTGAGGATCAGCCCAAAAATATGAGTTTAATTGCATTCTTTCCTAAAAAAGAGATCACTTGTAAGAGCAACTCTCCCCGCCTATTGCAATCATAAGTGAAATGGCAATAATAGTAGACTAAGGAGGTGAAAAGGGTATGGCCCATCTCACCTGCAGTTCTGTTCAGATGAGCCACGTCACCCTGGATAAGCCATGTCACTTTTCCAATCTTTCTCCCCTGGTTTCATGAGATGTCTAGGTTTCTTTCAGTAAAAAAGTATGTTCCTTATTTCTCTGTAAAAAGAGCATGTAGATTTTCAACTTAGACTTGGGGAGTAGCATCCACCCAAAACCTCCTTGGATGATTGAGTCCTGCTTTAAATGGGCTTCTTGTACAAGAAAAGTTCAAACAAAGTTTTCTTGAACTTTCCACAAAACAATGTTTTTCTTAGATCTGCTCAAATAGAGTATGCAAATTAAATATTCCTGATCATAGTGGTGCCCACCTGTAGTCCCAGCTACTCAGGAGGATAGCTGGAGCCCAGGAGTTGGAGGCTGCCATGAGCTATGATTATGCCACTTCCCTCCAGCCTGGGTGACTGACTGATACCCTGTCTCTGAAAAAAATAAAAAAAGAAAGAAAAAGAAAAATTGGAGTCGTCTAAATGCATACACTTTGAACTCTTTACCTCAAGTTATTTTGTTTAAAGGCACTGATGAATTTAAGTGTGAAATTCTGTATGAATAAACCAATAGCAGCAAATGTTGAAGCAATCTTTGAGAAAGCACTTTCTTAAAAAACAACAACGAAAACCTTAGAGCATTACATTGATTTCTGTTCCTCTGTTTGCTCATCGTACTGTAGCTGTTTCTGGTGCTACTTATCAAATTTTCTTCAAAGTATTCAATATGGCCCAGATTTTAATGCTTTAAGAATCTTGGCATAATTGTTTGACTATCATTTTTAAAATTTTTGATAACTATAAGTGGTGATAGTTAATCTTTAATGTTATATTCATAAGAGTGTGTTTATAATCTGCATATTCTCTGTGATAGACCTAGGACAAATATTGTTTGAAGAAAAGTTCAAGAATCATCTTTAGTTCCATCTTATATTATCTTGACCTGTTAATTAATTTACACAAGTATATATTGTCTAACAGCTATTCATGTGTTAATTTAACTGTCTTCCGTTTTCTTACATGGAAGAGTATATTAACAAACTATTTAAATACTATAACCACATAGTCCTGCACTAAATAAATGGCCAAGATGAGTATAAATATCATGACAGGTTTAAGCCAACTATGCTGATGAGAAGGATATTCACACATGAATTTTTTTCACTTTAGTTTTCTTAAGTACAAGTCCTTTATTCACACAAGTAATTACTCATTTTCCATTGTTTACTTTCAGGTCTCTAAATTCATACCCCTCTTCTTACTCTTCCTGTTTTCTCTCTCTTTCTCTTTCCTTTTTCCTTTCTTTCTCCCTTTCTCTCTCTCTCTCTCTCTCTCTCTCTCTCTCTCTCTCTCTCTCTCTCTCTCTCTTTCTGTCTTTTGACAGTCTTGCTCTGTTGACCAGGCTTCAGTGCAGTTACACAATCTCAGATCACTGTAACCTCCGCCTGCTGGGTTCAGGTGAATCTCCTGCCTCAGCCTCTCGAGTAGCTGGGATTACAGGTGTGTGTGACCATGCCTGGCTAATTTTTGTATTTTTAGTAGAAATGGGGTTTGCCATGTTGGTCAGGCTGGTCTCCAACTCCTGAACTCAGGTAATCCACCTGCCTCGGCCTCCCAAAGTACTGGAATTATCAGCATGAGCCACCAAACCCAGCCCCTTTCTTCTTATTTTCTATTTACTTTTAATTTTAGATCATATTCTACTGCTAGTTGCATGCCTTTCTCTATTCAGACTTTAGAGACTGTAAACGTTCCTTTCTGGGGCCTTTTAAAATCATGTTATTTTTCTTTCTGGTTCTCTCTTTCTTCTCTGTAATATGGTATTCCTTCCTGGCATGCCATGCTTTTTACAGAATTTTACTAATTGTGATGGTTTTCTGAGCTCTATGTTTAGTAATACTGTGCTTGAAAGCAAACTATCAATGTTGTAAACTGCCCCCAACACTTATGTATCTGTCAATAAAGCTGTATGGAAATAAGAAATTAGACAATGGTTTATAGTGAGCAGTCTCTGCTGGAATACGCCTGTTCTCTTTCAGATGGAAAACCAGGTTTCTTGTTGCACGGGATAATACTTTTCTCAGTAATTCATAGTCTCTTGCCACCCCCAAGGCAGAGTTACTTGATCTGCGCCAAGAGGCTGCATAGGATGGTACAGTTCCCCCAGCATTGACACCCGCTTTGTGCATGTAAGTATAAAGACAGATTCTGAATCAACCTTTAGGAAGAGGAACAAAATGAGCTCTGATGGACTTTGTTCAAAACACATGCAATTAAGAGGAAAAAAATAATAAATTCTAAAGGACTTGCCAAGCTATGTTTCTAGAAGTTGCATGAATAAAAAGTAGAATCTAATGGTATGAAAGCTGGAAAAGCCCTAGAATCATCTAGGGGTCCTCTCATTTCAAAGATGATGAAATGAGCTCCAGCAGCCAGAGGGGCTGCACCCCATTTCCTAAGCCTCACTGGGAATGGTTGCTAGGACCAGAAGAAGCACCGGCTCACTGTATTGCCCTATTGGAGTTGGTTGGAGATGCCAGCGTCTCCTCAAACCCGTTGCTGCAACCTTCTGGAAACCTAACTGTTGTGCTAACACCTAAAGAAATCGGAGGACATATTTTCCTGGTGTGTTGATTTCATAAAGATTTACTTAAGTAAAAGTTAAATTCAGATTGTCAAAGCGACACCATGGTTTTGAGCCTTTTCTTGTGTTTGTGGACTGCTTTCTGTGGATTCTGGTATAGGTACATTCCATTTTCCCTCACTTTACATGTACTTTTAAAATGAGGAGTTTGTGGGTAGGGCTGTTTGAATAGAAACATTTGGGAGGAAATTCCACATTTCCAAAGCATACCGGCAACATGGAAAAAAGCAAATGTGTTGATTTTTCCTTTGGGTTTGATGTTTCTGTTGGGTCTTAGTCATAGCACAATATATGGAAAACTCATAGGATTTTTTTTAGCAAAGGGAATGAAATAGAACAGTTATCTAAAGAAACAAGACATCCAGGCAAGAACCCAAGCACCTGGCTTTCTAAGATTCATAGCCTCATTTGGAGTCGCCACTCTCTTCCTGTGCGTGCAGTGAGTATGACTTTTATAGACACAGACTTAAGTACACATAAATCTGCCTATATTTTTCTATAATGAAACCTCCATTCTTCCTGAAGATAGAAAGTCTAGTCAGTTCCAAGCATACCTATCACAGCAAGGGTTTTCCAGTGATTTTAGGATTTTCCTTGCCTCCTCCTTCTTCTCCCTGAAGGATGATATAAATTCCAGGGGCTTGACTAGCACCATAACCAGGTCAGGGGTCACACGGGTGAAAATGTGTATTCTCCAGCTGTCCCCTTTCCTACTGTGGCATCCGGTGAGAACAGTCCTATCTGGTCCTTGAGCGTGGTTCCCTCTGCACCTACTGGGGGTGAATTCATCTCTGTCTCCCTGTGGGCTGCCGGGTGCCTACCTTTATCTTAACCAAGAGATACTTCTTATGACTCCAAATCAGAACCCTGGCTTTTCTCTAAGTAGACCTCCCATTTTTTTCTATCTTTATCTATATTCCTCCATCTATTTGTAAACGTCTTCCCCACCCCAATAATCTTGTCTCAAACCATATTCAAATTGAAAAATATCCAAAGTTCTGGCCACAAAAGTCCCTTCTGCCTCTTTGGCCACACTCTGTCCACGTACACTTTCAGTTGCTGTCTTGGGTCTAGGCTCATGGAACTGTCTAGACCCTGTAGACACTTGTGACTTGGGTCCTGAACTCCTCACTTTTACATTCCATTTTTAAACTGAACTTAGCACAAGGCAAGGCACAAATATATAGAAAGCGATAGATAGGTAGTAGATATCTATCCAATTCTCTCCCTCTCTCTTTCTCTCTCTCTCTCCTTTATAATCATAAAAATAAAAGAACAGGATAGAAAGTCAAGAGGCCCACCACAACCCCCAAGGCTGCCATTCACAGCCTGTGTGACTTTCAGAGAGTCCCTCAGCTTCCCTAAGACTCTATTCTTCACCAACATAATGAGGGGGTGGGATTAGGGTATGTGGAAGCCTCTTTCCATATTGAAATCAGGTGCGACAGCTTTCTGATGGACCAGCCTCCCCTCTGAACTCTTCCCTCAGACAGGATTCACATATGATGATATGCTCTCTGTGTTTTGAAAAGCATTCAAGTATGACAATATACTATCTGTGTTTTCACCATTCAAAGTGCTGTTTAGTCATTGAAACTTAAACTATTTAATGTCATTTAATAAAGTGACCAAAATGCAAAAAAAATCATCTTATTTTAATATATTGCACTTGCCTGTATACCTGTCTATCTTAATAACTAGATATATTGTGTTAAAGTATATGCTTTTGCTTTCTAACTATACACAACTGCGTTTTTCTCCTCTAAAGTGCTTATTCTAGGATGAACAGTTCAGGAGTAATATATATACTGTTTATCCATACCTTTCTCTGTATATGTATAAATCTTCAAGACTCCACCTGAAATGTCAGCTCTTCCAAGAAGCTCTGTGATTCCTCCAAGCCAGAAATAATCTGTTTCTGCTCCAAACCTTTTAGCATACTCTATTCTCTCGTATCACTTACCACATATTTTGTATTTGGGTTATTTGCGTCCTTTTCTGCCTTTCTAGACTGTGACATGCCTGAGAACAGAAGACATTCAGTCTTATTTATTAAAGAACAGCCACAGGATTTGAGTGTGTGAATGCTTGGAATATGTTTTCTGAATGAATACAATGATTGTGTCCATCAGCTTTCACTACGATAACGTTGTGTTTTAAGAGAAAGTTCAGTGGCTTGCAGCAACAAGCATTTATTTCTCCTTGGAGGTCACGGGCAGTCTGCGGTAGTGCTGCTCCAGGCTGCCTTTGGCTTCATGTGTGCTTCCTGTGTCTTTAGTCCGGGACAGAGGCTGAAGGAGATATCTGTATCTGGAGTGTGCACTTTCCATAATGGATGGACGGTAGATGGAAGGTTGGTGGAAATTTCCCAAGATTCTTTTAGCCTGCATCTCGCAGGAGTCACTATTTCCTTCATTCCATTAGCCACAGCAAGTCAGTCAGCCTAACCTGACTTCACTTGGAAGTACATTCCTCCTAGGGATGGGGGCAGGACAAGCTCGGGGGGCGTGGGGGGGGAGAGGAAATATTTACAGAAAAATCATATGATCCACCCCAAAGATAATGAAGAATTTGGAGTGGAAAAGAAGCAGAACCAGAGGGAAGATTCAGTGCTGTAGCAAAGGTACCACCAAGCTAAGTAGCTACCCCCCAAAAAGTATTCACATTAAATTTCCATTTTTATAAATGCTGTAGTTGTAGAGTTGTCCTACATGTCGCTCTAGCCTGCTTGAAAATATACACAGGTGGAGGAAAATACAGATCGGCTATATAATAACATGCAGGCTTAAAACCCTAGAAGAAAACCTACACAATGCCATTCAGGCATAGGCATGGGCAAAGGCTTCATAACTAAAACACCAAAAGCAATTGCAAGGAAAGCCAAAATTGACAAATGAGATATAATTAAACTAAAGAGCTTCTGAACAGCAAAAGAAACTGTCATCAGAATGAACAGACAACCTATAGAATGGGAGAAAACTGCTTGCTCTTTGTCAGTCTTCCCATCTGACAAAGGTTTAATATCCAGAATTTACTAAAAACTTAAACAAATTTGCAAGAAAAAAAAATCAAAAAGCGGGCAAAGGATATGAACAGGCACTTCTCAAAAGAAGACATTTATGTGGCCAAGAAGCATATGAAAAAAAGCTCATCATCTCTGGTCATGAGAGAAATGCAAATCAAAACCACAATGAGATGACATCTCACACCAGTCAGAATGATGATTATTAAAAAGTCAGAAAACAAAGGATGCTGGTGAGGCTGTTGAGAAATAGGAATGCTTTTACATTGTTGATGGGAGTGTAAATTAGTTCCACCATTTTGGAAGACAGTGTGGTGATTCCTCAAGGATCTAGAACCAGAAATACCACTTGACACAGCAATCCCATTACTGGGTATATGCCCAAGGGATTATAAATCATTCTACTATAAAGACACATGCACATATGTTTATTGCAGCACTATTTACAATAGCAAAGACTTGGAACCAACCCAAATGTCCATCAGTGATAGACTAGATAAATAAAATGTGGCACATATGCACCATGGGGTACTAGGCAGCCATAAAAAAAGAATGAGTTCATGTCTTTGCAGGGACATGGATGAAGCTGGAAGTCATCATTCTCAGCAAACTAACACAGGAACAGAAAACCGAACACCACATGTTATCATTGATAAGTGGGAGTGAACAATGAGAACACGTGGACACAGGGAGGGGAGAGAGCACATTGGAACAAATACCTAATGCATACGGGCTTAAAACGTAGGTGTTGGGTTGATAGGTGCAGCAAACCACCATGGCACATGTATACCTATGTAACCTGCACGTTCTGCACATGTATCCCAGAACTTAAAGTTAAAAAAAAATTATTATAAAGTAAAAAAATGAAAGTGGAGTTGATATCCTTCAGTGAAGTGATCCAGGAGAAATGATAAAGAAGGGTAATCTATTTGGGATCTGTGTTTCTTGGAAGATAAAGACAAAGTAACCTCAGAGATTACATCAACACTTTCTCCTCTAACAGTTTCCAATCAAAAGCAAAGAGCGTGCACATATTTGTCAGGGTCGTTGGCGGTGGTTCTCCAAACCTTTTGCCCCTTATCGTACGTCATTGTGCTCTTTTCCTTCCTACTTGCCTTATCTATTTCCTGCCCTTTCTCTGGGCTTTCTTTTTTCTTCTCCTGTGACTTGCCGCATCTTTAAGAAGTGGTGTTGGCCGGGCGCGGTGGCTCACGCCTGTAATCCCAGCACTTTAGGAGGCCGAAGCGGGTGGATCACAAGGTCAAGAGATCGAGACCATCCTGGTCAACATGGTGAAACCCCATCTCTACTAAAGATACAAAAAATTAGCTGGGCATGGTGGCGCGTGCCTGTAATCCCAGCTACTCAGGAGGCTGAGGCAGGAGAACTGCCTGATCCCAGGAGGCGGAGGTTGCAGTGAGCCGAGATCGCGCCATTGCACTCCAGCCTGGGTAACAAGAGTGAAACTCCGTCTCAAAAAGAAAAAAGAAGTGGTGTTAAACATGCTGTATGGTGTGATTCACTATTAATAAATGGAAAATAAAACTACATTTCAGAATGCTGGTTGGGGTTCATGAAAGAAAAAAAAGAGAGTAACATGCAGGCTTTCCCCCCAGGGACTCAGAACGAGCAGCTCCTTTTGCCATCTGACCCAGGCTTAGGGAAGAAATGGAGGATGCAATCCTAATGAAGTGAAGTTTCTTCTTAAAAATGTTAAAACATCTTTATTGGGATATAATTCACATGTCAGAAAATTCACTCGTTTAAAGCATACAAGTCAGTGGCTTTAATAGATTCAGAATTGTGCAGCCATCACCACCATCTAAATTTATAACATCTTCATCAACTCGAAAAAAAACAATCCCATATCCAGCAGTAACCTTTCCCTATTAACTATCCTCTAACCCTAGGCAATCGCTAATCTACTTCTGTCTCTATAGATTTGCCTGTTATGGGCTTTGCATAAAAATAAAATCATATAATATTTGTTTTTTGCTGCTTCTTTCTTTCACCTAGCCTATGTTTTCAAGACTCCTCCATGGCATAGCATGTGTCAGTACTTCAGACATTTTTATGGCTGAATAGTATTCCATTGTTAGGCTCTACCACATTTTGCTTATCCATTCATCTGTTGATGGACATTTGAGTTGTTTTCACTTTTTTGGTAATTATGAATACTGTTGCTATGAGCATTTGTGTGCAAGATTTTTTTGTGAACATAGGTTTTCATTTCTTTTGGGTATATATACTGGATTATATGCCAACTCAACGTTTAACCTTTTGAAAAACTGCCTGTTTTCCATAGCAGTGGCACCATCTTATATTCTCATCAGCATTGTACAGGGTTCTGAATGCCTCCACATCCT
Source organism: Callithrix jacchus (assembly GCF_049354715.1). NCBI lineage: Eukaryota > Metazoa > Chordata > Mammalia > Primates > Cebidae > Callithrix > Callithrix jacchus. The sequence continues at coordinate 22,337,443 of NC_133514.1, forward strand.
CACCAACATTTGTTGCTTGTCTGTCTGCTTGATTCCAGCCACCCTAGGGCAATTGCCCAATCCGTTCACCTTGTCTGCTGCCTAGATGGAGCTGGTTTATCAAGACAAGGGAATTGCAATGGAGAAAGAGTAATTTATGCAGAGCTGGCTGTGTGGGAGACCAGAGATTTATTATTACTCAAATAGGTCTCCCTGAGCATTAAGGGATCAGAATTTTTAAATATAATTTGGCAGGAGGGGCTTGGGACATAGAGAGTGCTAACTGGTCAGGTTGGAAATGGAGTCATAGGGGGTCAAAGTGAGTTTTTCTTGCCTTCTTCTATTCCTGGGTAGGATGGCAGAACTAGTTGAGCCAGATTACATTCTGGGTGGTGTCAGCGGATCCATCCAGTGCTGGGACTGCAAAATGTCTCAAGTACTAGTTTTAGGTTTGACAGTAGTGATGTTATCCCCAGGAGCAATTTGGGGAGGTTCAGACTCTTAGAGCCAGAGACTGTGTGACCCCTAAACCATAATTTCTAATCTTGTAGTTAATTTCTTAGTCCTGCAAAGGCAGACTGGTCCCCAGGAAAGAAGGGGGTCTTTTGGAGAAGGACTACTTACAAATTTTGTTTCAGAGTCAAACCATGAACTGAATTCCTCCCAGAGTTAGTTCTGCCTACACCCAGGAGTGAATGGGAACAGCATAAACATTAAAAGCAAGATGGAGTCTATTACATCTGAATTCTTTCACTGTCATAATTTCCACAGTTAAAATTTTGCAAAGACAGTTTCACTAGTGCTATATCATGGTGGTTATGGTTTGCATTTCCCTAGTGACTAATGTCGATTTGCTTATTTACTGTTCGTATATCTTCTTTGGAAAAGTTTCTACCGACTTTGCTAGTTTTTAATTAGGTTATTTGCTTCTTTATTATTGAGTTGTAAGAGTTCCTTATGTGTTCTGAACACCAGTCCCACATCAAATAAGTGATCTGAAAATATCTGCAGTGGCATAAATGGTGTGGAGGATACCCACCCCAGCGTGTTACATTCTTTGGGTTGCTGTTTCGTTTTCTTGGTGGTCTCATAGAATGAAGTTCTGTTGTCTCACTTGTTTTGTTGTTGTTGCTGAGACAGGGTCTCATTCTGTTGCCCAGGTTAGAGTGTGCTGGCATGATCATAGAGCTCACCGCAGCCCTGAACTCCTGTGCGGAAGCAGTACTCCTGCCTCGGCATCCCATGTAGCTGGTACCACAGGTGTGTACCACCACACCTGGCTAATTTTTAAAAATGTTTTGTAAAGCCAGGGTCTCACTTTCATTGACCAGACTGGTCTTGAACTCTGGGCTCAGGTTCAAGACCTGCCTTTGCCTTCCAAAGTGCTGGGATTACAAGCATGACCCACCAGACCTGGCCTGTCTTAGCTCTTGAACTGAAACTTTTTTCATGGCACTGTCTCTGTGCTGCTTCTGCTGCACTAACATGCTGGGATGAGGGCTCTCTAAAGCTGTGACCTCACATGCCTTTGTCCCCAAACCTTGACTTCTGTGTTCCTTTCATCAGCTTGATAGAATTAAATTAGCCCTGACTGTGACTGTACCTCCATAAAAATCAAATGCAATCCCACTTTCTCTGTTTGTATAGTAGCTATAATCCTTGACAAGTCACTGAACAATGAGTCAATCCAGCTGTGGCCTGGCCAGCAGCCTTTTGGGCAATTTCTGCTTCACTTTGATGGAGCCCTTTGCACCCCAGCTCGAGCCAAGGTTGCCAGAGCCTTTCAGATTAATGTAGAAGCATGAGTGCTGGTTCTCCTCTGGGTCACATGACCATGAGTATTCGTTTTGTGTTGTGTTAAGAAATTATTTAACTCTTCACATTTAGTCTCAGATAATCCAATTAGAAAAAGGTTGGCAGGCACCATGCGCACTAGACTGCACCAACTTTAAATCAACTGTTTCTCTTGGAATGGTTTCAGAAGTACCAAAAAAAGCTCCATTATTTTCAATTAACGTTCCATGACCATACCTGCACGTTCTCAGTCCTCCCATCCATACAAAATCATATCATTGAAAATGCTAAAGCCATGAATTTCCAAGCATGAATGTGCCTTTGTAAACCTGAAATCTCTGGAGATCCTTTTGTTTTCAATATGCAAAAGGGCTTTGGTGTGCAAAGCCTGCTTTCTGTTTCAGGCAGTCTTTCCATTAGCACATGTAAGCATTCAGGGAGCTATTAAAGGTCAGAGGTTCTTAACTTCATTATTAGAATTGACTCAAAGCACACAAAAATTAGGAGCCATTTCTGGAGTTCTCAGAGCTGTCAGGCATGCTATGAACAGACTTATAAATACTAGTTTCACCACTCTCAAAACCCTATGCACTTGAGCAGACTCCATGGAGATGACAGCACTTAGTGTCCTAGGTAGGTTTCTGGAACAGGTCCTGAGACCTGTTTTTTAATAGTCTTCTGAGGAACCACATCTGTAAAGGAGTGCAGGTTGCAGGCCTGGGCAGAAGGAAGATGAGCTGTGAAGTAGTTGTTCAGAGGCCTCAGTCAACCCTACAGGGAGTGTGCAGCTGGAAAGGCCCTTCAGTTTATCCTTAATCAGGCAAGAGGGCTGCATCTTTGCACCCAGCATGAGCCAATCATTGAATGTGGGCTGGCCCTTTGGAAGGGCCTTGACCTTAAGCTAGGCAGCAGCTAGGCAGTTCCTGGGGAGAGACTCAACTAGAAACTGCCACTAACATCTCTGGAAACTAGGGGAATGGGTACCTTGGTTCACACAGAGACACATGGTCCGCACACCTCTTTCCACCACACACGACCTCTGCCTCATGTTGTAGGCTGCAGTGCCATAAATGGTGTGAAGGATACCCACCCCAGCATGTCTATTTCCCAGGCCTCTTCATTCCTGCCTCTATCGTCTGCCATCTTTTTTTTTCTTTTATTTATATACTTCATAGCAAGGTAAGACTTTCCCTGATTAAATGTATTGGTTTTTGACCTGTTATGTTTAAGCCAGGAGTGGGGGTACATACCTATATCCCTAGCTACTTGGGAGGCTGCGGTGGGAGGATCACTTGAGCCCAGGAGGTCAAGGTTACAGTGAGTTATGATGGCATCACTGTACTCCAGTTTGGGCAACAGAGCAAGACCCTGTCTCAAAAAAAATTTTTTTTAATTTTAAAAATAAATTAATTTTAGTCTAAAGCTGCCTCCTTATATACTTTAAGTTCAAGCTAACAGTTTTTCCATATAAAGTACATGGTGAACTGTAACCTGACTGAATACGTGAACAGGCTGTAACCTACTCTTGTGCCAATCACAGAGTTTCAGCCAATCAGAGGTAGCTAACTGTTCGAATCATGTTCAAATACGGCAAACACCAAGCTGTAACCAATCCGGCTGTTTCTGTGCCTCACTTCTGTTTTCTGTACCTTACTTTCCTTTCTTTGCCCATAAATCCTCTGCAATCCCACGGCAGCACTGCAGTGGCTCTGAACCTACTCTGCTTTGGGGGACTGCTCAGTTCATAAATCATTCTTTGCTCAATTACCCTCTGTTAAATGTAATTAGTCTAAAGTTCTTCTTTTAACAGCCCAGAGGAAACTGCCAACAGCAGCTGGCAAAATAGATGGTTCTCAAAACTACATTAATAACTTGTAAATTCAAGCATCTATTATTTTTGTTTTAGGGTCCAACATTTATTCTCAGAAGTCCTCTTTCATGATGATTGTCATTCATTCAACAAACACACATCACACACAGGCATCTACCATAGGTGACTGTGTGGTTCAATTTGCTCTTTCACATCTTGTGCCTCATTTCCCCCTCATTGCTGCACATGAACATTGTCTGTGACAGCCCCCACTACATCAGACTTGGCCCACAGATGAGGCCATCATTGAACTTTGTGGAGAACCTGGTGCCCTTCCATCAGCACAACCCTGATGATCTTGGTAAAGCTGCATCTTGGTCTTCTGCAGAAGCTGGTCACCTGTAAGTCTTCTGATCTTACTTAGAATATTCACTCCAGTGTGACAGCTTTCCTGAGGCTCTCCATCTCTTCCTCCAACCATCTGCTCTGGCAGTTCTTAAATTTCAGCCTCCTTAGCCTGGGCCATCACCGCTTCCATGCTTCTAGAAGCCATTTGATTAGCCAGTTCACACCATCTCCAGGAGGCCTTTCCAAGATGCTCGATTCTCAGACTCAAGAGAGCACTCTCAAATTTGCAAGCTTTCCTTCATCCAGTCTTATGTTCTTGCCCCTTGATCATCACTCTCAGCATGGAGTCCCTTGCTTGGTGCTCGGGCTGTGGCTGGAACATGCAGGGAGGTCCTGCCCCTCCTCTGGTATATAATCCCTTTCTTTCTTTACCAGACCTAGTACATCCTCAGCTAGGGGATAGGTTACACAGCAACATAACTGTATTTATAGGCCTAAGGGCTAAGAGAGGTGAGGGACACATCTTGTGTTGTGGGTAGAGTCTCCCTTGACTGTCTTCAAGCAAAAGGGATGAAGTATTCTTATATTCTTGCTAGAGAGGGGTGGCCCACTTCTGTAGGCCCAGAGAATTTAGAGGATTCGGAGTTCCAAGACTGAGGGAAGGAAGGTACTGAAATCAACCTGGATGTCCCCATCCTAGTATCAAGAGTACTGTTCATTCACACCAGGGTCCTGACCTTGCCTAGTATCAGGAGTACTGTTCTTTCACACCAGGGTCCTGACCTTGCCTAGTACCAAGAGTACTGTTCTTTCACACCAGGGTCCTGACCTTGCCTAGTACCAAGAGTACTGTTCTTTCACACCAGGGTCCTGACCTTGCCTAGTATCAGGAGTACTGTTCTTTCACACCAGGGTCCTGACCTTGCCTAGTATCAGGAGTACTGTTCTTTCACACCAGGGTCCTGACCTTGCCTAGTATCAAGAGTACTGTTCTTTCACACCAGGGTCCTGACCTTGCCTAGTATCAAGAGTACTGTTCTTTCACACCAGGGTCCTGACCTTGCCTAGTACCAAGAGTACTGTTCTTTCACACCAGGGTCCTGACCTTGCCTAGTATCAAGAGTACTGTTCTTTCACACCGGGGTCCTGACCTTGCCTAGTATCAGGAGTACTGTTCATTCACACCAGGGTCCTGACCTTGCCTAGTATCAGGAGTACTGTTCATTCACACCAGGGTCCTGACCTTGCCTAGTATCAAGAGTACTGTTCTTTCACACCAGCATCCTGACCTTGCCAGGGCAGATCTATCTTGGCTTGGAGTTTAGCCCTCCTTGGAGCCCTGCCATTCTGACAATTAGGTCCTGAGGCCAGTGTCCAGCTTTCTCTGCCTTCTCCTAGGAGAAGAGAGCCTCTTTCTATGCTGCAAGAAGGCCCACTGGCTTCCTCTCATTTGATTCTCTATGGCCTGTAAATTGCTGTCAGGTTTTCATCAGATTTTCTAAAGTATCAGACTACCTTAAGGCAGTAGAATTGGATTTCATTGTCAATATAGGCAGTGTTTCTGAGGATGATGTTCTCCAGATTCATCCATGTCCCTACAAATGACACAAACTCATCATTTCTGATTGCTGCATAATATTCCATGGTGTATATGTGCCACATTCAGCAAACTGACACAAGAACAGAAAACGAAACACCGCATATTCTCACTCATAGGTGGGTGATGAAAAATGAGAACACATGGACACAGAGAGAAGAGTACTAAACACTGAGGTCTATTGGGGGGAAGTGGGGAGGGCCAGTGGGAGGGGGAGGTGGGAAGGGATAGCCTAGGGAGAAATGCCAAATGTGGGTGAAGGGGAGAAAGAAAGCAAAACACACTGCCATGTGTGTACCTATGCAACTGTCTTGCATGTTCTGCACATGTACCCCCAAACCTAAAATGCAATAAAAAATTTAAAAAAATATATATATATATAGGCAGTGTTTCTTCCAAAGTTTCCAAGTATCTAATACTTTATACCAGCTACTGAGTTTCCTTCTGCTACTATACTATCTCAATTTGCCACTGGTGAAAGTTTTAAAAACTAGCCTGTGTAGTAATTTCCTTGTACAGTCTGTTCATAAGAAGTTACCACAAATTTAAGTGGATTGAAAAATAGACATTTAATCCTCATAGTTCTGGAGGCTGTAAATCTCAAATCAAGGTATTGGCAGGGCCATGGTCCCTCTAAACATGTGAGGAGAGAATCCTTCCTTGCTCCTTTCTGACTCTGGTGGCTCATGGTATTTCTTGGATTGTGGTTTCATCACTCAGACCCCTGCATCCACCTTCATCGGGCCTTCCCCATGTCTCTCTGTCTGTATGTTTTCCCCTCTTCTTATAAGGACACAAGTCACTGGATTTAAAGCCCACCCTAAATCCAAGATGATTTTTATCTCAACAACCTTAACTCATTACATCTACGGGGATACCATTTCCAAACAAGTTGTATTCTGAGTTTCCAGGTGGACATAAATTTTGGAAGGACACTATTCAACCCAGTATAGATGCTCACTTTATGTCAGGAGCTATTTATGTTCAACTTATCATCAGTGATGGGATCCTTGTTGCCAGTGAGGTGGCAGGTGACCCAGTTCCCAAACCTCACATAAACTTTGTCACCCATCCATCAGTTGGGCTCTCCAGGAAGCAGACCCTGAGACTGTTGAGCCTGCAGAATGTTTATTAGGAAATTCTCCCTATGTCAACACCTGTGGAAGGCCAGGGGGAGATGCCAGATTGGGCAGTGGGAGAAGTGAAGGTGCAGCCACCCCAGGAAACCCCAGAGAGAATTTTGGAGCTAAAATAGCTAGTCAGAACTGGCCTGTGTTGGGCCAAAATGGTTAGATATGTATTCACCCATATCTCTCAGTCTCCAGATATGGGATGCCCTGGAAAACGCTTGACCTTTAACTAGGTGGTGCTTTGCAGATGAGATAATCCCTGAAGGCACTGACAGTTGAAGGTTGTCTGCTAATAGTCTTTCCAGGAATGGGCAAGAAGTCCTTCCTTGAGGGGGATCTGGGTGGTGTGTCACCATGTCCAACATGAGGACTTAAAACACAGAGATGAGGGTAATGGGGTGAAGGTGGGATTATATTTCCATGAGCACCCTAGACATTCCAAATTCTGAATCTCATGACACAGGACCCAATCAGGGCTCCACTAGCCAATAATTAAGCCCATAAACCTAAGTCAGGAGTTGTTCAGTAACAGCAGTGTTGAGTATATAGCTGGAAAGCCTTTGTGGAGTTAGAAAACACAGCAACTGTCACCCTCTGAATTGTAAATTAATGTTGTTATTTTAGGAAAAAATAATAATATTCTGCAAAAGTTAGCTGGCTTGTCCAAAGTTACCAGCTATAAACATGAATATCTATGTTGTTAGTGGTTTTTGTTTTTCTCATTTTTAAAACTTACAAAATTTTAAAAGTTTTATTTTAAATATAAAGACAGGGTCTTGCTATGTTGCCCAAACTGCTCTCAAACTCTTGGCCTGAAGCGGTCTTCCTACCTCAGCCTCCCAAAGTACTGAGATTACAGGTGTAAGCCACTATAACCAACAAAACATTATGGAAATCTTAAACATTCATAAAACTTTGGAGGATAATTTAAGTAATCCCCAAGTGCTCACCACCCAACTCAAACAAGTCTTGGTATTTTGTTAAATTTGCTTCAGATATTTTCCGTTAAAAAAAAAAAACTTAATAAATTGACCTTTTTTTTACATTGTTCTGAAACTTCTTTCCTCCCTTTCTTACAGAAAGAAGTAGTACCAGGAATTAGTTGTTTATCATTCTCATGACTTGCTTTTTTATACTTTGTATGAAAGTATCCATAAACAACAGACAGTATTATTTTGCAAGTTTTTATGTTTATGTAAATGAATCATGCCAAATGATACATTCTGTAACTTGCTTTGCTCATGCAACATTGTATTTTGATATTAACTGTAATTACATGTAATTCTAATTTATTCATTTTAATTACTGTATAATATACCATGAATATGACATATTTATGTATGTTTGATCTATTGAAAGACATTTGGAATATTGGGAAATGTTTTCCATTTTCACTTTTATAAACAAAATGATAATGAAACTCCTATTTACATCTTGTTTATATCTCTTGGAAGAGGGGTGAAATAATTTGTAGGTATATTAATATGTATTACATATATAGAATTATTGGGGTTTTTTATTATACTTTAACTTCTGGGGTACATGTCACCTAGAGATCTTGCAGGATTGTTACATAGGTATACACATGCCATGGTGGTTTGCTGCCTGCATCCCCCTGTCACCTACATTAGGTATTTCTCCTAATGTTATTCCTCCCCAATCTCCCCACTCCCTGTGTCCCTCCCCTAGAACCCCATCCTCCAACATACCCCAGTGGGTGATGTTCCCTTCCCTGTGTCCATGTGTTCTTATTGTTCAATACCCACTTATGAGTGAAAACATGTAGTGTTTGGTTTTCTGTTCTTGTGTCAGTTTGCTGAGAATGATGGTTTCCAGCTTCATCCATGTCATTGCAAAGGACATTAACTCATCCTTTTTATGGCTGCCTAGTATTGCATGGTGTTTATGTGCCACATTTACTTTATTCAGTCTATCATTGATGGACATTTGGGTTGGTTTCAAGCCTTTGCTATTGTAAACAGTGCTGCAAAGAACATACGTGTACATGTGTCTTTATAATAGAATGATTCATAATCCTTTGGGTATATACCTAGTAATGGGATTGCTGGTTCAAATGGTATTTCTAGTTCTAGATCTTTGAGGAATTGCCACACTGTCTGCCACAATGGTTGAACTAATTTACACTCCCACCAACAGTGTAAAAGTATTCCTACTTCTCCACATCATCTCCAGCATCTGTTGTCTCCAGATTTTTTAAATGATCGCCATTCTAACTGGCATGAGATCGTATCTCAATGTGGTTTTGATTTACATTTCTCTAATGACCAGTGATAATCAGCATTTTTTCACATTTGTTGGCTGTATAAATGTCTTATTTTGAGAAGTGTCTATTCATATCCTTCACCCACTTTTTGATGAGGTTTCTTGTTTTTTTCTTGTAAATTTGTTTTACTTCTTTGTAGATTCTGGATATTAGCCCTTTGTAAGATGAGTAGCTTACAAAAATTTTTTCCCATTCTTTTGGTTGCCAGTTCACTCTAATGATTATTTCTTTTGCTGTGTAGAAGCTCTTAAGTTTAATTAGATCCCATTTGTCTATTTTGGCTTTTGTTGCCATTGCTTTTGGTGCTTTAGTCATGAAGTCCTTGCCTATGCCTATGTCCTGAATGATATTGCCTAGGTTTTCTTCTAGAGTATTTATGGTGTTAGGTCTTGTGTTTAAATCGTTAATCCATCTGGAGTTAATTTTTGTATGAGGTATAAGGAAGGGGTCCAGTTTCAGCTTTCTGCACATGGCTAGGCAGTTTTCCCAACACCATTTATTAAACAAGGAATCCTTTCTTCATTGCTTGTTTTTATCAGGTTTGTCAAAGATCAGATGGTTGTAGGTGTGTGGCATTACTTCCAAGGTCTCTGTTCTGTTCCATTGGTCTATATCTCTGTTTTAGTACCAGTACCATGCTGTTTTGAGTACAGTAGCCTTATAGTATAGTTTGAAGTCAGGTAGCCTGATGCTTCCAGCTTTCTTCTTTTTGCTTAGGATTGTCTTGCCTATGTGGGCTCTTTTTTGGTTCCATATAAAGTTTAAGGTTGTCTTTTTCCCAGTTCTGTGAAGAAGATCAATGGTAACTTGATGGGGATAGCATTGAATCTGTAAATTACTTTGGGCAGTATGGCTATTTTCACGATATTGATTCTTCCTAACCATGAGCATAGAATGTTTTTCTATCTATTGTGTCCTCTTATGTCATTGAGCAGTGGTTTGTAGTTCTCCTTGAAGAGGTCCTTCACATTCTTTGTCAGTTGTATTTCTAGGTATTTTATTCTCTCTGTAGCAATTGTGAATGGGAGTTGGTTCATAATTTGGCTCTCTGTCTCTTATTGGTGTATGTGAATGCTTGTGATTTTTGCACATTGATTTTTTATGCTGAGATTTCTCTGAAGTTGCTTATCATCATAAGGAGGTTTTGGGCTGAAATGATGGGGGTCTTCTAAATATACAATCATGTCATCTGTAAATAGAGACAATTTGACTCCCTCTCTTCCTAATTAAATACCCTTTATTTCTTCCTCTTGCCTAATTGCTCTGGCTAGAACTTCCAATCCTATGTTGAATAAGAATGATAAGAGAGGGCAACCTTGTCTAGTGCCCATTTTCAAAGGGAATGCTTCCAGTTTTTGCCCATTCAGTATGATATTGGCTGTGGGTTTGTCATAAATAGCTTTTATTATTTTGAGATACATTCCATCAATACCAGTTTATTGAGAATTTTTAGCATAAAGGTCTGTGGAAGTTTGTTGAAGGCCTTCTCTGCATCTATTGAGATAATCATGTGATTTTTGTCTTTGGTTCTGTTTATGTAATGGATTACATTTATAGATTTGCATATGTTGAACCAACCTTGCATCCCTGGGATGAAGCTGACTTGATCATGATGGATAAGTTTTTGATGTGCTGTTGCATTTGGTTTGCCAGTATTTTATTGAAAATTTTTGCATTGATGTTCATCATGGCTATTGGCCTGATATTTTCCTTTTTAGTTGTATCTCTGCCAGGTTTTGGTATCAGGATGATGTTGATCTCATAAAATGAGTTAGGGAGGATTCCCTCTTTTTGTATTGTTTGGAATAGTTTCAGAAGGAATGGTACCAGCTCCTCTTTGTACATCTGGTAGAATTTGGCTATGAACCTGCCTGGACCTGGACATTTTTTGGTTGGTAAGCTATTAATTGCTGCCTCAACTTCAGATCTTGTTATTGGTCTATTCGGGGATTCACTTCTTCCTGGTTTAGTCTTGGGAGAGTGCAAGTGTCCAGTAATTTATCTATTTCTTCTAGATTTACTGGTTTATGTGCATAGAGTTGTTTGTAGTAATCTCTGATGGTAGTTTGTACTTCTGTGAAATCAGTGGTGATATCCCCTTTATCATTTTTTATTGCATCTGTTCAATTCTTCTCTCTCTTTTTTTTTTTAGCAGTCTATCTATTTTGTTGATCTTTTCAAAAAACCAACTTCTGGATTTATTGATTTTTTGAAGGGTTTTTCTGTGTCTCTATCTCTTTCAGTTCTGATCTAATCTTAGTTATTTCTTGTCTTCTGCTAGCTTTTGAATTTGTTTGATCTTGCTCCTTTAGTTCTTTTCATTTTGATGATAGGGTGTCCATTTTAGATCTTCACTCACTTCTCATTTGTGCATTTAGTGCTATAAATTTCCCTCTAGACACTGCTTTAAATGTGTCCCAGAGATTCTGGTATGTTGTCTTCATTCTCATTGGGTTCAAAGAACATCTTTATTTCTGTCTTCATTTTGTTATTTATCCAGTTGTCATTCAGGAGCAGGTTGTTCAGTTTCCATGTGGTTGTGTGATTTTGAGTGAGTTTCTTAATCCTGAGTTCTAACTTTATTGCACTGTGGTCTGAGAGACTGCTTTGATTTCCATGCTTTTGCATTGGCTGAGGAGTGATTTACTTCTTATGTGGCCAATTTTAGAGTAAGTGTGACGTGGTGCTGAGAAGAATGTATATTCTGTGGATTTGGGGTGGAGAGTTCTGTAGATGTCTATCAGGTCCACTTGGTCCAGATCTGAGTTCAAGTCCTGGATATCCTTGTTAATTTTCTGCCTTGTTGATCTAATATTGAAACTGGAGTGTTAAAGTCTCCCACTATTATTGTGTGGGAGTCTAAGTCTCTTTGTAGGTTCTTAAGAACTTGTTTTATATATCTGGAGGCTCCTATATTGTATGCATATATATATTTAGGATAGTTAGCTCTTCTTGTTACATTGATCCTTTTACCATTATGTAATGCCCTTCATTGTCTCTTTTGATCTTTGTTGGTTTTAAGTCTGTTTTATCAGAGACTAGGATTGCAACCTCTGCTTTTTTTTTTTCTCTCCATTTGATAGGTAAATCTTCCTCCATTCCTTTATTTTGAGCCTGTGTATGTCTGTGCACATGAGGTGGGTCTCCTGAATACAGCACACTGATGGGTCTTGACTTTTTATCCAGTTTGCCAGTCTGTGTCTTTTGATTGGGGCATTTAGCCCATTTACATTTAAGGTTAATATTGTGAATTTAATCCTGCCATTTTGATACTAGCTAGTTGTTTTGCCCATTAGTTGATGCCATTTCTTCATTCTGTTGATGGTCTTTTCCATTTGGTACATTTTTGCAGTGGCTGGTACTGGTTGTTTCTTTCTATGTTTAGTGCTTCTTTCAGGACCTTTTGTGAAGCAGGCCTAGTGGTGGTGACAGAATCTCTCAGCAATTACTTGTCTGTAAAGGATTTTATTTCTCATTCACTTATGAAGCTTACTTTGGCTGGATATGACTTTCTAGATTGAAGGTTCTTTTCTTTAAGGATGTTGAATATTGGCCCCCACTCTCTTCTGGCTTGTAGGGTTTCTGCCAAGATATCTGCTATGAGTCTGATGGGCTTCCCTTTGTGGATAACCTGACCTTTCTCTCTGGCTGCCCTTAGCATTTTTTCCTTCATTTCAACCCTTACAATTCTGATGAGTATGTACCTTGAAGTTGTCTTCTTGAGTAATATCATTGTTGTGTTCTCTGTGTTTCCTGGATTTGAATATTGGCCTGCCTTGCTAGGTTAGGGAAGTTCTCTTGGATAATATCCTGAAGAGTGTTTTCCAGCTTGGATTCATTCTCCTTGTAACATTCAGGTATACCGAGCAAATGTAGATTAGGTCTTTTCACATAATCCCATATTTCTTGGAGGATTTTTCATTTCTTTTCATTCTTTTTTCTCTAATCTTGCCTTCTCATTTTGTTTTATTGAGTTGATCTTCAATTTCTGATATCCTTTCTTCTGCTTTATCAATTCACTGTTGAAACTTGTATATGCTTTGTGAAGTTCTCATGCTGTGTTTTTCAGCTCCATCAAGTCATTTATGTTCTTCACTAAGCTCGTTATTCTAGTTAGCATTTTGTCTAATCTTTTTTCAAGTTCTTAGTTTCTTTGCATTGGGTTAAAACATATTCCTTTAGCTCAGCGAAGTTTGTTATTACCCACCTTCTGAAGCCCGCTTCTGTCAATTCATCAAACTCATTCACCATTCAGTTTTGTTCCTTTGCTGGTGAGGAGTTGTGATTCCTTGGAGGAGAAGAGGCATTCTGGTTTTTGGTGATTTCATCCTTTTTGTGCTGATTTATCTCCATCTTCATGGATTTATCTACCTTTGGTCTTTGAAGTTGGTGACTTTCAGATGGGGTCTCTGAGTGGACATCTTTTCTGTTGCTGTTGAAGCTATTTATTTCTGATTTTTAGTTTTCCTTCTAACAGTCAGGCCCCTCTGCTATAGGACTTCTGGAGGTCCACTCCAGACCCTGCTTGCCTAGATATCATCCACAGGGGCTGCATAACAGCAAGGATTGCTGCCTGTTCCTTCCTCTAGTAACTTCGTCCCAGAAGGGTGCCTGCCAGATGTCAGCCAGAGCTCTCCTGTATGAGGTGTCTCTTTGGATACACCAGGGTCAGAGAGCCACTTGAGGAAGCACTGTGTCCCTTATCAGAGCTCAAGTGTTGTGCTGAGAACTCTGTTGCTCCCTTCAGGGCTGCTGGGTAGGGATGTTTAAATCTGTTGCAGCAGAACTCAAAATCACCCCTTTTCCCAGGTGCTCTGTCCCAGGAAGGTGCGTCTTTATTTATAAGTCCTAATGAGCTGCTCTCTTTTTTCAGAGATGCCCTGCCTGGCAAGGAGAGAGTCTAGTCACAGTCTCCCTGCAGAGGTGTTGCTGAGCTGCCTTGGGCTCCACCCAGCTGCTGTGTAAACTTCCTTGCGATCTTGTTTACACAGGTAAGGTTAGAACTGCCTTGGCAATGGCAGACTGCCTCAGTAATGGCAGAAGCCCTTGTCCCAGCTGAGCTTGACCAACCCAGGTCAAGCTCAAACTGCTGTACTGGGTGCGAAAATCTCAAGCCAGTTCATTTCAGTTTGCTGGTGTTTGTGGTGGTGGGAACTGCCAAGCCAGATCACTTGTCTCCCTGCATTCAAACCCATTTTTTCAGGGGAATGGGTGGCTCTGTCTCATAGGCATTCCAGGTACCAGCTAAAAATGGCTGCCCAGATTTGTGCAGTAAACCCGTGGCACTTGTTGGCCCAGCAAGAATCTCCTGGTCTGTGGGATGTAAAGACCATGGAAGAAGTGCAGTATCTCAACCCGGGTGCTGGAGTGGCTGGAAAAGTCCCCAATTGCCTCCATTGGGTAGGAAGGGGGGATCCTCCAGCCTGTTGCACTTTCTGGGTGAGGCAGCACCCCACCTTGCCTCGGTTTGCCCTCCTTGTGCTACACCCACTTTCCAACCAGTCCCATTGAGATGAACCTGGTACCTTGGTTGGAAATGCAGAGATCACTCGCATTCTGCATCTTAGCTGTCACTGGCAACTGCTCTCTGGAGCTGTTCCTATTCGGCCATCTTGGAGGACGTCCAGAATGATTGGTTTTTAGGTTACAAGAAACCTGGTTCTACATCAGAACCAGGATCAGGATAAGGCAATCAAAGACACAGAGTGTAATTTTTAAGGAAGACTTCCCTCTCAGGTGGCAATGCTACACTTACATGATCCTGAGAGTGAGGGCCTCCTTAAATGTCAGGCCCCAGGCATATGCTTGACTCACCCAGGTCTTGATCCTGCTGAGCATACACTTTCAACTCTAATAGTTGTTTCACAGATTGCTCCTCCACATGTTTGAACCAATTTATGATCTCCTCAGCAATGTATGAGAGTTCCAATTATACCATATTCTTGTTAAATGTGATGGAATACTTGAAAATTTTCATTAATCTTATGGATGTGTTGGTTTATCTATACTTCACTTGAATATTTCATAAGTTTTTTAGCCATTCAGGTTGCATTTTTCTGTAAATCGCCTTTCATATTCTCTGACAATTTCTATTGTATTGCCTACCTTGTACTTATATATGTAAGAAATATTTATGTATAAATATGTGTATATTTATATATGTATATGTTTTTATATATTTAAATATATATAATAAATATTTTTATATTTTTTAAAATATGTAAATACATACATATTTATATATACATAAAATGTGTATATATAAACACTATACATAAAATATGTATATATAAATACACATATATATACATATTTTTAATATACAGACAGGATCTTGCTCTGTCACCCTGGAGTGCAGTGGTGCAATCATAGCTCACTGTAGCCTCAAGCTCCTGAGCTCAAACAATCATCTTACCTTAGCTTCCTGGGTAGTTGGGACTACAAGCATGTGCCACCATTGCCTAGCTAATTTTTGTCCGTAGAGATGGAGTCTCACTGTGTTGCCCGTATTGGTCTGAAACTCCTGGCCTCAAGCAGTCTTGCCTCAGCTTCCTAAATGATGCTATTACAGGCAGGAGCCACTCTGCCTGGCCCATTTTCTTATTGATTTATGAGATCTTATATTCTGAATCCTAACCTTTTTGTGTTATATAAGGGTATATATAGAGATATTATTGTTGACATATTCTCCCAGTCTTTGTTTTGTCTTTTATAGTCTTTTGTTACACAAAATTTTACATTTTAATATACTCAAATTATATCTCTTGTTACCTTTTTATTCTATTTTCTCCCTGCCCTAACCAATGCTGTAAAAAATAATTTTATAGGTTTTATTCTAAAGTTAAAATTTTTGCTGTTAACTTTTAAGCCTTCAGTTTACTCCATACTTTTGTATATGGTATAAAGCTTCTGCATGAATAGCCTATTTCCATAAAGATGAAAAAAAGTTTAAAGATTAAGTTTAAAGATTTATTATTAAAGTTCAAAGATTATTAAAGATTATTTATAATTTTTGACTCAGGAATTACAGTTATTAAGATTTATCCCAAAGAAAGGAACAGGGATACATCCAAAGACTTATTAGCATGATGATCACATCATCCTACTTATATGGGTGAATTGCAGATACTCTAAATATTTAATAGTGGGAAGATGGGTGAAATAGATTTAGTTATAGTTATATAATGACACAGTATAAAGATATAAAATAATAATACATTTGAAGAAAATTTAATGACATGGAAATAAGTTAATGACAGCTCTTAAGTCGAAAGAGCCAATTAAAGCAGTGGACATAGTTTAATATTGCTTTGGGGAAAAATACATAAATGTACACAAAAAGGTTGAAATGCTATTTATTAAGCTGTTAGTGGTTGTTATCTCTAAGTTATAAAATTGTGGGTGGATGATTTCTGTCCTTTTCATATCTATATTTTCTCCAGTTAATATGCATTACTTTTTTTTGAGACAGTCTCACTCTGCTGCCCAAACTATAGTGCAGTGGCACCATCTTGGCTCACTGCAGCCTCCACCTCCTGGGTTCAAGTGATTCTCTTGCCTCAGCATCCCAAGTGGCAGGATTTTAATAGCAAACATGGATGTTTTAAAACAATCATTCCAAGGAATGAGGTTAACAGCACTTGTAAGGGCTTAATGTGAAATAAATCATCTTTATCATCTACTACTGTAATTAGAAGGACTGAAACTCCAGAATCTTCATGACAGAACTGAGGTCAAACATTCTGCTTGATGGTCCTCTGTATTTCTATGGTCACAAGTCCTAATTTGGGTTTCAGGAAATATGACTATTGTTAACTCTATATCATGGATGCCTGCTGAAACCACAGGGAGGCTCAATTCCATATCTTAATCATTTTAATTCTGCTTTATTTTGACAGAAGTAGAAATCAAGTTTGTGTTTCAACAACTATAATTTAGTGAGGCAAAGGTAGTCATTCTGGTAGTTATGAAAGCTGTTGCCTTCTCTGAGATGAGGCAGGAAGCCTCTTATCAGCTAGGGGATGCCATAAATGACTTGAAGACCCTTGCTTTTGAAATTCTTTGATTAGTAGGAAGTCCAAAATTTTCTCCCAACCCAAATGAGTCAGGTTTTCTCAAGCATCAAATAAAACCTAACCTTGGTTTGACCTTTTTGAGAGATACTTTCATTTCTTTTTCCATCACCAGCAGGACACACACGCAGTATGCTTTATGTAAAAAATATAATCCTGAAGATAAGATGAAACATTAAATTAAAATGAAAATTTAAAATTTTTAATTTTTTTATATTTTGAAAATATTTTAAAGCATTCAAAAGTACCAAGGTTAATTTAATAGATACATTGAACCCAGTGGTGTGCTAGTCACTGTCAGTAATTAACTCTCCAGAGGAAAACATAGCATTTGCTGGTTTGCAGCATTGGCTGATTTCTATGGTATAAACACTTCCACCATGGCTGATTCCAAGCCACCTCCCTGATACCATTGAATGGGGAGTTGGGGGAAGAGATACACAGATACACAGGATCAATTTGCCTGCTGTACTTCAGCTCCAGGACATTTCTTTCTTTTTCTTTTTTTTGATACGGAGTCTCACTGTCACCCAGGATGGAGTACAGTGGCACAATCTCAGCTCACTGCAACCTCTGCCTCCTGGGTTCAAGTGCTTATCCTGCCTTAACCTCCCAAGTAGCTAGGATTACAGGCACATGCCACCACACCTGGCTACTTTTGTATTTTTAGTAGAGACAGGGTTTCTTCATGTTGGCCAGCCTGGTCTTGAGCTCCTGACTTCAGATGATCCACCTGCCTCAGCCCCCAAAAGTGCTAGGATTACAGGTATGAGCCACTGTGCCTGGCTGGATGTTTCTGATTGTACCCAATAACCATAAATAATAAATGTTAATAACTTAGCAGTTTTGCATGGTTTTTCTTAAAGAAAGAAAACAGTAATAATGTTGTAGTATTTTGTTTCTCTCTGCAGATTGATTTCCTCACCTTCCTCTCCCAGCAACAGCCATTATCAAGAATCTGGTATGTATTCCTTTATATCATGTTTTTTTTACTCTTCCTACATGTATATGTATGCAAAAGAATACAGAGTTATGCTTTGCATATTTTAAATTTTTATCTAATGCTGTCATGTTGCACATGTTCTTCCACTCTCTGTCTCCTTCAATATTTTTTAAGTCTGTTCATATTAATATATACAGATGCAGTTCATCTATTTTAACTATTGACTGTGCTCTATCATATGAAAATACCACAATTTATTCATCCATCCTCTTACAATGAAGATTCAGGTTGTTTCTAATTTTTGCTAATACAAATGATGTTGTAATAAACTTAGAGATATGTCTCAGTATGTAAAGTTACTACACCTAGAATTGAAATGAATGGTTGCAGGGAATGCTCATTTTCTACTTTAGTAATATTGATAAATTGTTCTTTAAGTAGTTGTTCCAATTTACACTCCTTACAGAAATATATGAGAGTTTCTCATTTCCATATCCTTGTCAATTCTTGTTATCACCAGACTTTTAAAATGCAGCCAAACTTAGGGTATGAAATGTTACCTTGTTTTAACTTTCATTTCCCAGACTACTAGTTAGATTGGTCATTGTGTTAGTGTACAAGCTAAGCAGCTGTAACAAAGAGACCTCCAGACATAGTAATCCAGGCAAGAATTTAAGTAAAAAAGATCTTTTTCTTACTTAATCTTATGTTGGACAGTCCAGGCTGGCAAGAGGGCTCTGCTCCACACGGTCACTCAGGGATCTTTCCGTTTGCTACACTGCTACCCCTTAGGTCATTGGCCTTTTCTTCAACTTCCTTGTTGAAGTCAGGTTGTTGCCACATACCAGCTTTTGGAAAAAAAGCTCAAGGAAAGCAATTTTCTTGTAGACAAATAAGGCAGAAGTTCCACACATCCCTTCTACTTGGATTTCATTGGCGAGTACTTAGTCTCATGAATAGGAAATATATGTCTCTGGCTAGGCAGCCTTGTCCAGGAAGAAGGAGGCAATTGAGAAAGTGCTAGCGTTCCTTCCCAAGCAGATATTTGTTGGCTTTTGGGGTTTCCTCTTCCATGACTCAGCTGGTAATACATTGTGCCCATTTTAATTTTGCTTTTTTTCTTATTGTTTCATAGGAAGCCTTCATATGTCTGGAACTGATTATTTATTTATACAATAATTTTGATTATTTAAATGTACCAGTATATATACCTCAATAAAGCTATTCTAAAATATTCTCATTTGTGACTTAAACAAGCCATATCATATTCTGTAGATAAATTAATATTTCTTTTGTAAAGTAAATAAAATTACCCCATCCCAATTTTCTCTTTTCCAGAAATATAATTTTACCTACTAACTTAAGAAAAATTATAGTTTCATGAAAATTTCTTTAGGCTAATTTAAGCTGCTTAAAGTTAAAAACCAATAAAAAATGTGGTTTCTTCAGTACTGTTGAACTCTCCAAGAATATTTGACAATCTGTATGAGATTGTGGTGATTTTTTTGACCACTCTGAATTTCAGTTTTCTCAACTGCCAGTATGATATTAAATGCAGAGAAAATGCTCTATGGAATGCCAAGTTTTTAATTGTTAGGAATTAGAATTTCAATAGCATGCAGAAGATTTCATTTAAAATGTCAATAACCTGTTTTCAGTTTTACTGTTATAGTCCATATACCATTAAACAGATATTCCATACTTTATATTAGGGGCTGACATTTGACAGTCAGTGCCATCTCTGGGTGTGTGTGTACACATGTGTGTGTAGGTGTGGTTAGAATAACAGCCATGTGCCCAACCACATCTATGTGAGTCAAGACTCTCCTGAGAGCTGCCTTTATTTTGAACTGCTCCGTTCCTAATGGCAACCTGAGAGGCTGGCTTTCCAGCCTGTTTTCAAGCAGTTCTCAGCTAAGCCACATCACTGCAAGTTATGCCTCAGAATTTCTATTGCTGCTTCAGACCTGCCCAGCTTGGCATTCATCACTGCCTTCCCTGGGCAGTTCTCAGTTTTCTGCAATGCCTCATCCTGCCTGTCACACCCAGTGACAGCCTGTTATAGTTGGGTGGGCAGCACTAAATGGCGGCTCCCTGGTTCAGCCCCATCCATCAGTCCCTTTCCTGAGCATCTCTGCTCCAGCACCTCCCTTCCTGGGGATCCACAGGCTTTGCTGAGGAATAAGAGGGCTGATAGAGATACAGAGAGAAACAGGAATGCCCTGAGGTGTGATTTTTATGTTATTGGTGATAAGCCATCTATAAAAAGTTAGAAAGGAGAATTTAACAACATGGTGAAGAAGGGAGTTCTTTAAAGAGAATAAAGGAAAAGCTTCATAATTTTGTTAATATGCTTGAATTTAATTTAAAAATAAGGACAGTAGTACTCTTGCACCAAAATGCAGAACAATTATTTCATACTTTGTAACCCAGCCCTGTAGGTGTCAGGAATGGCCCCGTGAGAAAGAGGAAGGGAACTGAAGTAACTATGTGGTGGCCAGGGTCAGGAAATTAGCAGAGTTAGGGTCTGTGTTCTCCCTCCTACCAAGGAGGGGATTAGCACTGACTCATTTCATTAACATTAATTAAGCAGCTTCTATATGCCAAGAGTTATCCTGCCTGCTGGGATATAGCAGAAACTATTAACAAATGAGGTTAAATCTTTTATGTCTGGGATTTTACTGCTTTCATGGAACTTCAATTGGGATGATAGGGCATGGAAGAGGCTAATGGCCAGAAACAGACAGAAAGGTACATGATAATTAAAACAAATAAACAAATAGTTACATGTCAGTTGCTGGTAAATGCTAAGTGTCATAGTCCATTTTGTGTTGCTATAACAGAAAACCATAGATGGTAATTTATTTAAAAAGGAAATTTATTCTTCACAGTTCTGGACCCTGGAGAGTCCATTATCAAGGTGGGGGCATCTGGTGAGGGCCTTCCTGCTACATCATTTTATGGCAGAAGGTGAACAGGTCAGAGTATGAGAGTGCAAGTGAGCAGGAAGGGGCCAGACTTGCTGTGATAACAAGCTCACTCGAGATAACTAACCCACTCCTGTGGTAATGACATTGATCCATGAGGACGCTGCCTTCATGACCTCATCATCTCTTATTTATTCCACCTCCCAACACTGTTGCATTGGGGATTACATTTACAACACGTGAATTTCAGGGGATACCTTTAAATCGTAGCGCTGTGTAATTATTTTTAAAAAGTGACGTGAAAGCAACTGAGGTCATCAAAGAAGATGTTTCTGAAAAAATAACATGTAAGCTGCTATAGATCATAGGTTTGTGATCTATAGCACCCCCCCACCCCGCCACACACACACACACACACACAAATTCATATATTGAAATCCTAACCCCCAGTGGGAGGGTGCTAGAAGATGGAGCCTTTGGAAGATGAATAGGTTCATGACGGTGGAGCCTTCATGAATGGTACTAATGTCCTTCTAGAAGAGACCTCAGAGAGACCCCTTACTCCTTGCATCCTGTGAGAATTCAGCAAACAGACAGCCATCTATGAACCGGGAAACAGACTGTCACCCAACAGAAAATCTATCAGCACCTTGATCTTGGACTTCCAGCCTCCAGAACTATGAGAAATAAATTTCTCTTGTTTATAATTCTCCCAGTCTATGGTGGTTTTGATATAGCAACCCAAACTAAGACGTAAGCTGAGACCTGAATGATAAGAAGTAGAAAATCATGTTAGTTAGGGGGCAAGATTTCACTGGGCAGAGGCCTCAGCTAGCATGAATGACCAAAAGTAGGATCAAGTTTAAAAGGTCCCAGTGGAGCTAGGAAGAAGGCCAGTGGGCCTAGAGTGGGGTGGATGAGGGCAGAAGGCAAAGAGGTGTGTGTGGAGAAGTGGCTGACCCTGGATCACACAGTTGTCAGGTGGGATTAGGATCAGGAAATAAGTCCAGGGGTTTATCCCAGACAGAGATCCACTGTTCGGGGCATCTGGGGCACTGAGGAAGCTGTGGTTCTCAGAATCAGGTAACTATCAGATTCACAAAATTCATCTGGGTTGGCTCAAGGACCAGTGTTTGGTGGTGGAGCATAGACATTGAAGAGACAGGAGCCATTACAAAAACAGGGTCCAACCCTAGAAGAATAGACTAGTGGGCATTAGATGAGTTGGTGAAGGTCTCAGCTGAATGAAGTGAAACCCCATTAAAAGACAGAACAGAGAGACATGCTTCTTGTGACGGATGAGTAGGAACACAGCAGGTCTTCACTCACACAGGAATCTGGGACTCAGTTCAGCTCCTGGGATCCCATACCATGAACTTGGGACAGCAAACATCTCCAGAACCCATTTGCTCACACAGTGGGAGCTCCAATGTACTGAAAGGTCAAACTTCTGTTGGCTTAAATACTCACCTGGGTAAGCCTAAAGATGGCAGGTCATTTTGTAAGCATGGAGACAGACAACCAGATGGAAAGAATCTTGCTTTTGATGGTTTAGGATCAAATTCGGAGCTCTGTGTCTTTGAGTTTGGGCTCCTCTCAAGCCAAATCTTTATTAATTTTTTTTTATATTGTAAAGCAACCAGTTGATAAAGGAACAAAGATGAAAGTTCATTGTGAATAAGACTTGATTTCGCATTCCAAAGACAGATGTACCCTGGATTAAGTTAGGTAATTGAAGCTTTATGTGACAAGTAACATCTCAGGATAGCTGAAAATGTTCCTGTTTCTAAAGACACACCATGTCAAACTTCATACTCTCTCATTTTTGTGGCAAGGAAAAACTCCACATGGCTCCAAAGCCCATGCTCCTATAATTAGACCATCCTGTCTCCTTGTAAGCACATTTGTCACATTTTTATCTGTTGTAGTCAAATTAGACCACAATTATGTGGAACTAAAATGAGGCATCATTCATGGAGATGTACTGTGTAATGTTAAATTAAAATGTATGCTCCTGTTTGCTGAGTTGAAACCATGTAGATAGATAATACACCTGCCTAGATACATCATATGGGGTGCTTTCTATAAAAAGATAACAATGAAGCCATCATTATTTTCACTAGAGACATTCATTTCTTCATGTCCTACTGCAATAGTCCCCAACCTTTTGGGCACCAGGGATTGGTTTCGTGGAAGAAAAGTTTTCACTGGACTGGGGTGGGTTTTAAAATGATTCAGGTGCACTACATATATTGTGTACTTTGTGTCTATTATTATTACATTGTAATACATAATAAAATAATGATCCCACTCACCATAGTGTTGAATCAGTGGAAGCCCTGAACTTGTTTCCCTGCAACTAGACAGTCCCATCTGGGGGTGATGGGAGACAGTGACAGAGCATCAGGCATTAGATTCTCATAAGGAGCATGCAACCTAGATCCCTTGGATGCACAGTTCACAATAGAGTTCACACTCCTATGAGAATCTAATACTGCTGCTGATCAGATAGGAGGCGAAGCTGAGGCGGAGCTCAGGCGGTAATGTGAGTGATGGAGAGTAGCTATAAATACAGATAAAGTTTTACTCAGTTCGCCAGCACCACTTACCTCCTGCTGTGCAGCCCATTTCCTAACAGGCTGTGGAATAGTACCAGTCTGTGACCCAGGGGTTGGGGACACCTGCCTTACTGTGTCCTAGGCACTATGCTGAGCACATTTTACATGATCTCATTTACCTTATACCATTGTTTCTAAGCAAAAGCAACATACTCATCAAATCTCAGGGCTTGGGAGGTCATCTGGTCTGACTTATATCATCTGACTTATAGCAGATTTTCCATTGATATATCTTCTTTACTTCATAAGACGGGAAATCACTTATTTGAACTTCCTTTTTTTTTTCTTGCTACAATGAGGACAATCATACATTAAACTATTTAGCTTTGCCATTTACTTTTAATAGCAAAGTCTCCTTTTATATATTTGCACCAATCTAATAACTACTTGGTTCATAGATATCGTAGTGAGAAAGGACCTTGAGAGGCGTGAACCAGGCTTCCGCCTTCAGACAACTGGGGCTGCCAATTTATAAACAGGAGGACAGGTGAAGTCACCTGCTCAAGGCCATGCAGATGGAGAAGGGTACAATCAGAATGAGCATCCTGGTCTTCTGTCTCCTATTAAGATCTTTTTCCCTAAGCTGAGCTTCAGATGAGAGCAAGAGTCAAAATGTGTTGGGATATAGCACATGTCTGCCATTGGTTCTTCCTGACCAGTTGTACCTTCAAAGTATAGAATGAAAGGGTGGGGGTGGAATAAAACATGGTTCCTGTGAACGGGATATTGTGCTTCTAACTGGCCAATTCATGGATAATTTAGGAAAGGCAGTTAAAACCAAAAACCATGGCTCAGAATAAGCATCACTCCAAGGAAAAGGATCACAGCCTTGTAACAACATTTTACTCAGATAATGAGATTCACATGCCTTCCTCCTGCCTTACCTCTTCTACTGGGAGCTAGACTGCTCTGCTCCATCCTTTCTACCTGCCAAAATCCCAAACCTCAGCCTGGGACAACTCCAGTGTGCAATACAGGATTTAAAAGGGAATAAAGAGAGAAGATCATGATGGGACCTTTCTTTTCTTTCTTTTTTTGAAACAGAGTCTCACTCTGTCACCTTGGCTGGAGAGCAGTGGCATAATCTCAGCTCAAGGCAGCCTCCACCTCCCGGGTTCAAGCAATTCTCCTGCCTCAGCCTCCCAAGTAGCTGAGATTACAGGTGTGCACCACCAGGCCTGGCTAATTTTTGTATTTTTAGTAGAGACAAGGTTTTGCCTTGTTGGCCAGGCTGGTCTTGAACTCCTGACTTCAGGCGACCCACCTACCTCAGCCTCCCAAAGTGCTAGGATTACAGGCATGAACCACCATGTTCCTGGGCATTGGCCCAGCCCTGAGGGAACGATTCTGCAAGGCTCAAGTCATTTTTGAAAATGCAGAAGTGGCAATTAGTACAGGACCTCATTTGTGTGTGTTTGTGTGTGTCTGTGTCTGTGTGTGTATATGTGTGTGTTGTCAGGGAGCACTTTCTCCCTTATGACTGTACCTGAGAACCAGTCTTTCCTGACCCACTAATGAGTTTCCTGAAAGGCAGAGAAATCACCCCTCTTAACCATGGAAAGAGCCAATTGCAGAAACATCTCTAGTGAGACGGAAAGATGGAGCAAACATAAAATGGACATTGATTTAATGCAGATGCTGGCACCATCCAAGAAACAAGGAATAAGAGGCAATGTCTGGGGAGAGGCAAGATCACCTCTTGAAAGAGAAAAGAAAGCAAAGGAATACATTAAAAGACCAAGAATTGGCAGCAAGGAATTTGTCTTATAACAGGCATAACCCTGTCAACCAGAACATGTGAAGAAATGACTCTGTAAGCAAAAAGAAAAACATGAAGCTTTAACAGATAATGAAGAACCCAACCAAAATCTGAAGGCTACTTTCCAAGCTGTAAAACTTTCATCTGCCTGGTGAGGAGGAATTAGAGCTTAAACTGTGCTCACCCTGGCGCAATTTATTTACAAATAAATTATATGAATATATAATTTATTATATATATTTTTATATATATCCATATAATCTATTTCTAAATAAATTACTCACAATACTGCCCATATCATGCTTGATGACTTATCCTTACATGACCCCTTTGCATTCAAAGTATCATTAGGAAGCTGAGTAACAAACATGGCTAAATTTTAATGGGATTGGAGGGTGGAGAAGAAAGGAGGAAAGGATGGGGACCCCAAGAATTAGCTGGATTTTGCAGTGGGGCTCTCACAGTGAAAGACCATTGTATATCAGGGTTCTCTGCACCTTTACCTACTTGCCAGGGAGAAAAGTGTGATGGAGTTAATGACCTGAATGAAATTTCTAACAGCAGATTGAGGATGTGCTAGGGGACTGAGTCAGTGAGTGACTCAAATCCCACTCCACCCAGGAGCAAAACGACAATGGAGTCTTTCAGAGCATGGGTGTGTCATGCCAGAACATCAAGCCATGCAGTCAATACCCGGACATCACTCCTGCAGTCTCCTGCTGGGCCCACAGAGCGGCTGTGGAAGCGGTGATTGGATTTAAATCAAATTCAACTCTATTAAGTTAACCTTTGCAAGGTCAACATCTGCTACTTGCTTTGTGGCCAGGCAGCAATCTCAAAAATGAGTGTGGATGGCTTCATTAATGAGGCTTCGATAATAGAAATCTGGGTCTTGATTAGATTGTGTGCAGCATGTGTTTGTGGACTCTAATGTATTTTACCAGGTTTTTCAGAGTTGTCAGTTGTATGTAAAAAATTATAATAGCAAATGTATTTTTTAAAAATATGGATTGGCCAGGCACAGTGATTCATCGCTGTAATCCCAGCACTTTGGGTGGCTGAGGCAGGTAGATCACTTGAGGTCAGGAGTTTGAGACCAGCCTGGTCAACATTGAGAAACCCTGTCTCTACTGAAAATACCAAAAAAAAAGATAGGTATGATGGCTCGTGCCTATAGTCCCAGCTACTTGGGAGGCTGAGGCAGGAAAATCACTTGAACCCAGGAGGTGGAGGTTGCAGTGAGCCGAGATCGTACCACTGCACTCCAGCCTGGGCAACAGAGTGTGCGTCTGTCTAAGTCTAGCTATATTAGCATTAAGTACGTGTGTGTGTGTGTGTGTGTGTGTGTGTGTGTGTGTGTGAGATTACAAAGTGCTTATATCCACAAAATTGTTAAAAGTGCATATATGCATTGTTTCTTTAGACAGAATCTCACTATATCATCCAGGCTAGAATCCAGTGGCGTGATCATAGCTCAGTGAAGCCTCATCTTCTGGGGTCAAGCAATCCTCCCACCTCAGCCTCTCTAGTAGCTGGAACTACAGGCATGTACCACTGTGCCTGCTAAATTTTTTCATTTTTTTAAGAAATAGAGTCTCACTGTGTTTCCCAGGCTGGTCTTAAATTGCTGGACTCGAACGATGCTTTTGCCTTGGCCTTGCAAAGTGCTGGGATTATAGGCATAAGCCACCATGCCTGGCCCATAGAAGCATTTTTGTTGCAATATAAATGTCCAACAACAAGTGCCTATCAGTAGGATATTGTTTAATTAGATTATCATATGCCTATACAATGGGATATTACGAAGCCGTTAATAAGAAAAAGGTATATTGATATATATGCATGCATGCTATTATAAAATACTATTATTTTAAGCATCTTAAGATACTTTAAGTGAAAAAAACTGTGGTAGAAAAATATGTAGTAGAATCCCATTTATGTAAAAAAAAAGATATACATAGACGTAAATCTATATTAAGGCTTAGTCTCTGGAAAATGAAGAAATAGCGATTAATTGGATTAGGCTCAGGAGAGGGACTGGTGGGCTGGTAGAAATAGAGTGGTGGAAGAAATAATTAGTTGGTTAAAATTAGTTTTCTTCTAAACGCATCTTTTGAGATATGTCAACCATTAAAGACACAATAAATGCATTCAATATTCAGAAACCAAACTGTCATTACTAAGTCACTGGCTGCTGAAAATACACTTTTAAACTTGTTCCAAGTTTCCATAAATAAGGATTCAAGTGCCCCAAAGCAATTTCATTGTTAATGTTTCCATACTTCCATATTTTCTCTTTAGCACAGTTTCAAGGAATTTGGGGGCATTTTCTTCCTAGATATTTTCTTTCTCAGTAATTCAGACAATCATTGATCTCATAATAAAAGGAAGCTATTAGAGACTCTGTGTGCCAGATATTACTCATGCTTAATAAATTGCATGCCCAAGGGAATATAAAACAAAGCACATCAACTAAAATAGAATTTAATTCTCATTGATTAAAACAATATGTGCCAAACAGTTCTTTTTATGGAAGAGGAGAAATAGCAACGTATGTCAAAAAAATCTAACCACTGAATGTAGGATATTATGGCCCTCATAGGTTTCAAGTATTCAATGAACTTTTCTTGATATTAATTTGTATCAGGCATTTATTGAGAATTACTAGCAGGACAGTATGGTGACTGAACAAATAAGTTAAAACAACCATTCCAGGCTGAGCACAGTGGCTCATGCCTGTAATCCCAACATTTTGGGAGGTCAAAGCAACAGAATCACTTGAGCCCAGGGGTTCAAGACCAGCCTGGGCAACACAGTGAGACTTCTTCACAGAAAATTTAAAAAGTTGTCTGGGCACGGTGGTTCATACCTGTAATCCTAGCACTTTGGGAGGCCAAGGCAGGTGGATCACCTGAGGTCAAGAGTTTAAGACCAGCCTGTCTCTACTAAAAATACAAAAAATTAGCCAGGCATGGTGGCAGGCACCTATAATCCCAGCTACTCAGGAGGCTGAAGCAGGAGGCTGAACCTGGGAGGCAGAGGTTCTGGTGAGCCAAGATTATGCTACTACACTCCAGCCTGAGTGACAGAATGAGACTCTGTCTCAAAAAAAAAAAGGTTTATCAGAACATGGTGCCTCATGCCTGTAGTCTCAGCTACTCAGGAGGCTAAGGCAGAAGGATTGCTTGAGCCTAAGAGTTTGAGGCTGTAGTGAGTTATAATTGTGCACTGCACTCCAGCCTTAGACCTTGTCTCAAAATGTAAGTGCACACTCACATGCCTGCACACACACTCATTGCAATGCACTTCAATAAGTGGTAGAGGCCAATATGAAAAAGCATTTCAGCAAATAATGAAGAGGAAGAGGACTTAAAAGAAGCATGTGCAGAATGGCATATAGATACGAAAGAATGAGGTATTTAGGCAAGAATGCTGCAAATCCTGGGTGTGGAGGATACATATCTCAAATGGCCTCTTTAACATCTTTAAGTGGATATCTAATAAGTATCTCACACTCAGTGCATGACAATTGAGCTCATTCTTCCACACCAGCCCCTATCAGCTCCTCCCATGGCCTCAGTTCATGGCAAGTGCATCCTTCAACCAAATGCCTAGGAAGCACTATTGACTCCTGTCTATAGTGACAGCCAATGTGTCAGCAAATCCTTGTGGATGCAGAACCCAGCACATGTCACCAGCCCTGCAGCTTCCGCCATGGTTCGAATCCCCATCATCTCTTATAGGATTGCCCCACTTCAATCTTGTCCTTGACATAGCAGACAGTGTGATCTGTTTGCATAGCAGATAGAGTGATCCATTTACACTGCAAGACAGATCATGCAATTCTCCAGCTCAAACCACCCCTCCAGCAGCCTCCATTCTACTCTGAGTAAAAACAAAAGTCCTCACATGGCCAACAAGGCCCTGCCCGACCTGGCACTTACCCTCCCTAATTCACCTTCCTCCCTCTGCTCCTCCCTCTTGCCCTCTCCTCTGCATCCACACTGGCCTAGCTTTTCCTCCAGCCTCCCTCACCCCACTTGTTCCAGCCCCTACAGTCTCTATGCAATGATCCTTCCTGGTATGCAGCCCTGACCCTCCTCCAAAAAATGGCAGTCTCCCCGTTATACCTCTTCTCTTTTATTTTTGTCATATCACATGTCACTATCAAGTATATTCCATATTCTATGTGGGTTTTTTTTGTTTATTATTCTCTGCCACATATAATCCCATTCCCAGAATATAAACTCAGAAGAATAGGGATTTTTGTCTGTTTTGTTCACTGCAGCAGCCCCAGAACCTAGACTAGCACTCGGAGTATTGTAGGTGTTCAAGAAATATTTGTAAAATTCATGAATGAATGAGAGAGGTCTGAATGGGGTCTAAAATGATGGAAGTTGAGGTTAAAGGACTACACAAGGGCCAGCTCCTAAAGGTGTCATGGTAAGAACTTTGGACTTCATCAGACAATCGAAAACGGTGGGGGAAATATACATGTAATATAAATACATACAATATAAAAATATATACACATCATAAACACTGCATGGAGTGGGGGAGGCAGAAAAATGAAAAGTTAAAAAATTAGTTATGTTGATATTTGACTGTGAGAATGGAGAAAACGACACGAATTCCACAGACATCGTAGAGTAGAATTCATGAAACTTAGTAGCTAAATTAATGACTAAGGTGAAGGAGAACAATTACCCAAAGTTTTTGGTAATTTGGTGAGTTTCTAGCCTGGATGTTTGGACACGTATGGATGCCATTAAATGAAGTTAGAATGTTTGACCTCACAGGAAGCTATAGAAGCCAACAGGGGTGTCTTCCAGGAGGAAATGCAAGCTGGCTGGCTTCCAGACATTTTAAATGATCTTATGCTGTGATCCATTTTAAAATCATTCGTGAGTGCTGTCTCGCAGCAGATGGTGGACATACTATCTGTGGTTCCTTAAAGGCTCTGTCTGCATGATGCCAAGACATCTGGATGAAAATGAAGCATTCAGTACATCTTTCGTGTGTTTACATGACACTATGCATCTTGAGACCAATGACATCTTTTGGTTTCTGTCAGGGTGTTTGATGTTTTGGAAATGTTGCCTTGGGCTCGTTGATGACATTCCACTTAAGAAATCTGAAAAATCACTACAAGTGTTAAGTATTTTAATATGGATTTAAATCTAGGTCTAGAAATATGGGGAGATAAAAATAAGCAATTCATACTTAGATTGAAGACACTTGGAACTTATTAGATAATACTACAAAATTATAGGCTAGAGTGCTTTATGATCACAGAGAAATTTAATGAACATAAAAGCAGTTCATACACTGCTAAATAGAAGAGAAGAAGAGAAATAAATAACAGCTAAGTAGATTCTGACATAATACTTGCTCACGTTGTATAACATATTAGAGTAGGAATCACAATTATTCAGGCTGAGTTTGTTCTATAAAGACATCCTAGGACATATGCTTTGAACACAGATAGACTTTATTTGAATACTACATGTAAGAATATTCTTAGTTTCTCAAAGAAATAGCTTCCTCCTGTTTATATTGAGCCATGTGATCCTCCCAATCTAGCTTTCATTTTGTAACTTTTGAGAGGCCTGAATCTAAGAAATGTTTCACTCTTTTCTTTGTCCCATCACAAGAAAAATTCCAGTGTAATAAAAATCGAGAAGCAGGTCCAATGATCAATGGCAACTGTCTCCTGGTCCCCATCGCAGCTCATAGTCCTGCTGGTTGTCAGTACAGGCCTAGCAAGAGAAGCCAGGTTTTCCTATGAAATCTCCCTTTTGAAAAAGCTATCAAGCAAGTAAAACATGTCAAAGCTCTGTGCGGGCCAAGAATAGACACAAAAACTAAACACATCTGTGGGCTTGAGTTTAAGTTGGAATGTGTTTTTGAGTTTGCAAAACTTGAGTCTCAAGTCCATCCTCTGGCTTGACTTCATAATGACCCACTGACATAGGTGTTGTTATCATCTTCCTTTTCTAATATTGCAGTGACCTCGGAGAGAATGAAAGACTTACTCAAATTTCATAAATCCAAGTCTTCTCCAGTCTAAGCCTCTCAACACAAATCTTGATCTAGAATTTGAATATAAGTTCATCTGGTCACTCAGCCTACACACTATCTGAATTCTAGTGTCCATACTGGATGCACTTTGCCATCAGGTAGTATTATGAATCCAATTACTATGCAATGATTATATCTGTACTCAAAAAATAATATTGAATTGGGAAGGATAGGAGGGAAAGAGAATATAGGCAGTGTTGTCTAGGCTCTTCTATTTAATTTAAATAAAAGAGAAGCAGACTTCATTAAGTAACATATAATAAGGAATCTCACTGGAACCTATTCTTCATTAGTATTTGTTATGGGTTGAATTGTGTCCCCAAAAAAGATGTTTTCAAGTCCAAACCCCTAGTATGTGACCTTACTGGAGATAGTGTGGTTGCAGATGCAGTTAGTTAAGATGAGGTCATACTGGATTACGGCAGGCCTTTCATTCAATATGTCTGCTCTGTGGTACACAAATTATCCCAATAATTGCACAAATGCCTTTGGTTTGACATCGATTTCACCTTGAGAGAGTGACCTCAGAGAGTGAGTGGCCAGCCTTGTTGACAACTGCATACTGGAAGCTCACTCACCACTCCCAAGGTTACAGGCCTTTGGTCCCTATCCAAGGATGTACTGTTTGGTGTTTGGCAGTCACTCAAGTTCAGCCTAAAGCCTTATAGTGACAGGAATCAGTGACCTCATGAACTAGCTTGTTCGTTTTTAATAGCCCTAATTATTAGGATGTCATTTCATTGAGTAAGAATCTACCTTCTTATAACATCAACTTATTTGACACTCTGATATCTTGCCCTCTAAAGCCACACGGGCTGAATTCATTGTCTCTTATATATGACAACTCATATATTGGTTGAAAATAGTTATGCATTTTCTTTCATTTCTCTTCCCTGGGACAAACACTTTCTGTATCTTGACTCATTTCTTGTGCACCATGATTTCTGGGTTGTTAACAATCCCTTTCCAGAACCCAATCCTACTACCAAATTTGATCAGTGACTCAGAATGGACCATCAAATATTTCTTGTTTTGAATACTATGGAAGAGTTTAAACAATGTGTTAAGCACTAAGCTAGAGTTTTTGGCCATGAAAAACAGAATGTACAAAGCTCACCTCTTACTTCTGAAGTGTGGTGGACTTGTCTAGAGCCTCTGAAGGCATTAAATGTCAATCAGAAGTCTATCAGTGTATAGACTCTCAGTTCAGTGGTTCTCAAAACATGGTTTGTAGATTACTGTGAAATCTCCAAGATCCTTTCAGAGGATCCATAAGATCAGAACCATTTTCATAATAATACTAAGATATCATTTGCCTTTTGTTGCTGTGTGGATAATGGCACTAATGGTGCAAAAGCAATGATGGTGTTAAACTCCTGGCACATTGATCTAAGACATGGCACCAAATTGTATTAGTTGTCATAGTGTTCCTCACTACCATGCCCTTTCAATTAAGGAAATGCTAATTTTACTTAAGAATGTATTTGGCCAGGCACGTTGGCTCATGCCTGTAATCCCAGCACTTTGGGAGGCTGAGACACATGGATCATCTGAGGTCAGGAGTTCGAAATCAGCCTGACCAACATGGGGAAACCCCATCTCTACTAAAAAAAAAAAAAAAAAAAAAAAAATAGCCGGGTGTGGTGGCGCATGCCTATAATCCCAACTTCTTAGAAGGCTGAAGCATGAAAAACACTTGAACCCAGAAGATGGAAATTGCACCATTGCACTCCAGCCTGGGCAAGAAGAGCAAAACTCCATCTCCAAAAACAAACAAAAAATTACTTAATAAAGCATTAAGAATTATTAATTTTATTAAATCAAACCCTTGAGCACACATATCTTTAATATTTGTGGGAAAAGGGGAGAATACACATGAAGTTCTGTTGCCTACCAAAACGCACCTGTTTGATTCTCAAGGAAACGTACTTGTATGATTCTTTAGGTTGCAAGGTAAACATGCCACTTCTTAAAATGGAACAATTTTTACTTGAAACAAATGACTCACATACAAATTATGGTTATTTAGGCTTCGATATTTTACAGATAGTTTCTCAAAAATGAGCAAAGTGAGTCAAGTAGATTACTTAGAGCACAACAGTGGACAATATTTGTTGCCAGTAATAATATTGGGTTTCAAGTAAAAAAATAGCATTTCAGGAAAGTAATATCTGCCACTGTTAATTTTATAGTTTCCATACATAAAACTTTTCTGCTTAGATCAGCAGTGATGTAAACTACTGAGATTTTTCAATGTTATGTGATGAAATGTGTCAACATTTAGAATGTTTTTATTATGTAATGAAGAAATATTTTCCAAATGGCAAATGATGAAACAAAATCATGAAGACATAAAAGAGCCACTCAAGGTACAAGATGTACCAATGGGTTTTGTTGTGAAGAGACATAGAAAGTTTTTTGATATAGTTTCAGATTTCACAAGTCATCTCTACAAAAGTACCACTTGTTCAGCTTTGGTATAGAATTTTAAAAGAATATTCTCAATTATCTGAAAGGCTATTCATATGAGTGTGAGGCTCAATTATTTAAAAGCATACCTTAGCTAAAATAGTGTGTTGTACATAACAGAGTGAGTGCAGAAGCTGATATTAGAATTCAGCTATTCTTCTATTAAGCCAGACACTAAAGAAATTTGCTAATATGCAAAACAATGTCCATCTTCTCAGTACATTTTTTGGTTTGGTAAAATACAGTTATTCTTGATGAAATATGTTACCTATGTTAACATGTAGTGGGTTCGTTATTATAACTTTAAAATGAACTAATACTGTAAAATTTTTTCAGTTTTAATTTCTTTGTTTTGAGATGGAGTTTCGCTCTTGTCACCCAGGCTGGAGTGCAATTGCGTGGTCTCTGCTCACTGCAACCTCTGCCTCCAGGTTCAAGTGATTCTCTTGCCTAAACTTCAAGAGTAGCTGAGATTACAGGCACTCCCAACTATGCCTGATTAATTTTTGTTATTTTAGTACAGATGGAGTTTTACCATGTTGGCGAGGCTGGTCTCAAACTCCTAACCTCAGGTGATTCATTCACCTGGGCCTCCCAGAGTTTTGGGATTACAGGCATGAGCCACCATGCTTGGCACAGTTTTGATTTCTAATACAGTGAATATTGGTTGTTACAACCTACATAAACAAGCTGTTGGTACCCTCAATAATTTTTAGAGTGTTAAGGGGTCCTGAAACCAAAACATTTGAGAACTGCCCATTTTAGGTAACTGAGTTTGCTAGGAAATAGAGGATTACAGAAATATCTGTAGTGCTTTGTCATTGGTAAGATTCATTTCTTTCTAATCAGTATGCATCTTTCAGTGAAATCAAATGGGTCTCTATTAGCGACCCATTTTGTTTGTTGTAACTATTCTAAAATAATCATAGGTGACACCTAGTGAATATTGACTATGCATCAGTCTCTGTGCAGGACAGAAAGGATACAGCAGCACTCAGACACTGTCCCTGGTTGGTGGAGCTTAGAGTAATGGAAAAGACAAACATTCACTGAGAATCTACTGGGTGGGAGTATGAGTCAGCACTCTGTGCAGGATGTTAGAAGGCATCCTGGTTCCCCCTGTTCCGATGACTGACACTGGAAACCTGAGAAGAGAATGGGTTTAAGATATCTTTGGTGGGATTTGGGGACATGACTTGTGATTAATTAGATATAAACATTAAGGAAAAGAGGAAGGATTAAAGGATTACTAAACTTGGCGGTTTAAATAAGTTCGTTCAATTCTCAATTCAACAAGTGTTTGTTAAGTGCCTACTAAATGCCAGGTATTCTAAGTGTTGGGAGGAGAGTGCTGAGCAAGAAAATGCAGGCTAGTGGGACTGGGATGGGCTGGTGAGGAGAGGGGGCAGATCATCAAACAATCGATCAATTAGTCAATAAGTTGTTAAGGGATAACTGCCATTGCAAAACATTAAAATAGGCAGATATGAGAGAGAAGGACTGGGAGGCCACTTTGGATTGGGTTAGGGAAGCTTGTCCGAGGAGATAACATTTACATTTAATTTTGAACAACAGGAATCAGCCAACCATGCAAAATAGGAAAAAGAATGTTATAGGAAGAGCTACGAATTGATGAAACTCTTTGAGGCAGAAATGAGCTCGGTGAGGTAAGAAATAGAGTTGCCATATTTAATGAATAAAAATCAAGGCACCCGGTTAATTTTGAACTTCAGAGAAGCAACATTTTGTTTTCATATGAATATGTCTGATGCACTATTTGGGACATGCTGTACTAAGAAAAGAAAACTTTGTTGTTTATCTGAAATAAAAATTTAATTAAGAATATGCAGAAAATTCCAAAGAACAAATAAAAATTCTTAGAACTAACAAGTAATTACATCATGAGTACAAGATACAAGGCTAATATACAAAAATTAGTTGATTTTCTATATACTAGCAATGTTGATTTTCTACTATACTAACACATCTAACAAAATACATACGAGATCTATATGAGGAAGGCAACAAAATTCTGATTAAAAAATAAAAAATATCCAAATAAATGGAGTGATAGTCCATGTTTTTGGATAGTAAGGCTCTATATTGTTAAGATATCATTTCCAATATGTTGTACAGATTCAATGCAATCTCAGTCATGATTTCAGAAAGTTATTTTGAAGGACTGACAAACTAATTATAAAGTTTATATGGAGAAGCAAAAGATCCAGAATAGCCAACTCAGTATTGAAGTAGAAAATCCAAGTTAGAGGATTGACATGACCCAACTTGATTATAAAGCTACATTAATCAAAACAGTGTGGTTTTGACAAATGAGTAGATGCATAGGTCAATAGGACACAATGGAGAGCCCAGAAATAGACCCACGTAAATATAATTAACTGATCTTTGACAAAGGAGCAAAAGCAATGCAATGATGAGAATATAGTTTTTCAACAAATGGTGCTAAAATAATTGCGCATTCAAATGCAAAAAGAAAAAACAACAAATCTAGACCACAGACCTTACACTCTTTAAAAAATTAACTCAAAATTGATCATAGGCCTAACAATGAAACCATAGAACCTAAACCATAAAACCATAAAACTTCTAGAAGAAAACCTATGAGAAAATCTAAGTAACCTTGCATTGTTGATTAAAATTAAAAATTTATTTTCTGTGAAACATATTGTTAAGAGAATGAAAAGACAAGCCACATATTAGAGGAAAGTGTTTGTAAAACATATATCTAACAAATAAATTGAATCCGAAATATACAGAAAGTCTTAAAACTTAACAATAAGAAACCAAACAATCTAATTGAAAGTGAGTAAATGATCTAAACAGCCACTCATTAAGGAAGATTTACAGATGGCAAATTTCATATGAAAAGATGCTCAATGTGATGTCATCAGGGAATTGCAAATTAAAACAAACTATATACCTATTAGAATGGTTAAAATCCAAAATACTGGTGACACCAAATGCTGGTGATGATGTGTAGTAACAGGAACTCTGATTCATTGCTGGTGGGAATACAAAGTGGTACAGCCACTTTGGAAGATATTTTGACAGTTTTTTACAAAGCTAAACATAGTCTTACCATATGATCTGGCAATTATACATTTGGCTATTTATCCAAATGAGTTGAAAACTTATGTCCATACAAAAACCTGCTGCTATGGTTTGCATGTTTGTTCCTTCCCAAACTCATGTTGAAATTTGATTGCCATTGTACAGTATTAACAGGTAAGACTTTTAAGAGATGATTAGGTCATGAGGACTCTGCCCTCATGAATGGATTAATGTGGTTGTTTTTGGTGTGAATTTGTTATTATAGGAGTGGGTTCTTTATAAAAGGACCTCCAAGGAAAAAAAGGATGAGTTTACCCCACTTTGTCTCTCTCTCTCACCATCCCTTTGCTCTTCCACCATCTGATGTCTTCCACCATATAATGATGCAGCAAGAGGGTCCTTGCAAGATGCTGTCACCTTGATATTGGACTTCCCAGCCTCCAGAGCTGTGAGCCAATAAACGTGTTTGTTATAAATTACCCAGTTTCAGGTATTCTGATACAGCATCAAAAGCAGACTAAGACACCTGCTCATGAATGTTTATAGCAGCTATATTCATAATTTCCAAAACCTGGAAGCAAAAAGATCTCCTTTGATAAGTGAATGGATAAACAAACTGTGGTTTGTTCATATATTGGAATATTATTCAACAACAAGAAATGAACTGTTAAGCAAGCTATAAAAAGACATAGAGAAACCTTCAAAGCATATTGTTAAGCAAAAAACGCCAGTCTGGAAAGGCTACATACTGTGTGATTCCAACTACAAGACATTCTGGGAAAGGCAAAACTATAGAGACAGAAAAATGATCAGTGGTTGCCAGGGATTGATGGAGAGTGGGAAGGGAGTTGAATGACTAGAGTGTGGGGAATTTTTAGGGCAGTGAAACTATGCTGCATGATACTGTAATCTCCTAAGAAGATAAACAAACAGCTGATAAGCACATGTCATTACACATTTGCCAATACTCTTAGAATTATACAACATAAAGAGTGAACCCTGATGTAAATTATGGACTTAACAGTAACATATCCATATTGTTTCATCAGTTCTAACAAATGTACCACACTAATGCCAAATTCTAACAATAAGAGAAGCTGTATATGGATTGGGGAGGGTAAATAGGAACTCTCTGTACTTTCTGCTCAGTTTTTCTATAAACCAAAAACTGTTGTAAAAATAAAAGTCAATTAACTGAAAAAGAATTTAAAAATAATTCTTATCTGGCAACCCCAGGAACAGAAAGGCCACTGTAGCTGTATTTGGTGGGTGAATGGAAAGTGGAATGGAATGGGTTTAAAGAAGTTGAGACAGGCCACATTATAGGAACTTTGAAAGCCAGAGGAAGGTTTTGATTTCTTTCTTTGTGTAATGAAATGCCTCTGAAAAGATCAGTATTTTTAAAATTCTCTCTGGCTGCTGCAGGGGGAATAGATGGTTTTTACAGTGGAAAGGAGGTGTTTACGTTATTGGTTCAGCCCAAGCAAAAGCTAATGTGGGCTAATTGGTAGCAGAGGAGGTAGAAAGCAGTGATCATATTTCCAAAGTAAAAGCAAAAACTACAGTTTTATGTTGGAACTGGGGGTAGAGACTAAGTAAAAGAGAAGAATTTAGCCAAGCACAGTGACTCAGACCTGTAATCCCAGCACTTTGGGAGGCCTAGCCGGGTGGATCACCTGAGGTCAGGAGTTCAAGATCAGCCTGGCCAACATGGTGAAACCTGGTCTTTACTAAAAATACAAAAATTAACCCAGCTTCGTGGCAGGTGGCTATAATCCCAGCTATTTGGGAGGCTGAGGCAGGAGAATAGCTTGAACCCAGGAGGTGGAGGTTGCAGTGAGCTGAGATTGCGCCACTGCACTCCAGCCTGGGCAACAAGAGCAAAACTCTGTTTCAAAAAAAAAAGAAAAGAAAAAGAAAAATCCAATACAATAACCAAAGTTTTACCCAAGCAGTTGGGTGTCTTTTAGTACCATTAACAGATAAAATAAACAATAAGTTAAAAAGTAAAGAGTTATGTTTGTCTTTATTGAGTTCGAGATGCCTATTAAACATCCAAGCAGAGATCTCAATTTTACTCAACTAGGAAATGGTGTTACTGAGTTACTTAGCAAACAATGGCAAGGGAGCAGTTTGCATGGGGAAAGTTTATAAATTGGGTTTTCAACTGTTGAAATTCAGATGCTTGTGAGAGACCAGAATAGACATGTTGCACAGACAGTTGGATATCTTAGTCTAAAACTATGAAGAGAAATCTGACCTGTAGATAGCATTTGGTAGTTGCTGGCATGTCAAACACAGTTTGGAGCTATGGGGTTGAATGAGGTGACCTCTTGAGAAGTATATACCTTGCCATCATTTCTACACCAGAATGGCATGAAGCAGGGGTAAGCATTTTCTCAAGGCTGGCTATTTCTTACCTGGGTCTTCTCTCCTTCAGATAGTCAAATTTTAAAAAAGATGTCACTGGGCACTCTTCTTCTGGAGGATGGAGATGGGGGCAGAGCACATGGTCCTTATACTACCTCTAATGTTATTCTTCCTCTCCCTTCTCCCTCTCTGCCCCAATCTTAGAGCTATTTAATAAATCAAAGGGGTGGGAAGGGGCTTGTTCTATATAGTCACCATCCTTTTGTGCCAGATCATCACTGGAATAAAACTTAAAACTTGCTTTAGTTCTAACAACTACTTTTCCTGGGGAAAGTGTTGCTCTGTGTCACGTAGTCTCAGTCAGGTTAGAGTAGGGAACAAATAGAAAAACCTGGTTAAAAACAAAAATATAATTTCATGCACTTGTTCCTTACTGCAGGTCCCTTCTCTATTCTGTAGGTGTATTTATTTCTATTTCTTTATGTAGCAGTCCAGTTACATTTTCAGTACACTGGCAGAATTTCATTTTCGAGAACCTTCCCATAAGTTCTAAGGTAAAGATTCTCTAGGAATGAGATAATTGTAGGGAGGCAAAATTTGGTTTTGTAAAATCACATATGCTTTTATAAAACTCTTAATATGGACAATTATATATATATATATATAATGTAGCCAGGCACAGTGCTATGTGCCTATAGTCCCAGCTACTAAGGAGGCTGAGGTGGGAGGATCATTTGAACCCAGGAGTTTGAGGTCAGCCTGGAAAACATAGTGAGACCCAATCCCTTAAAAAAAATTTTGTTTTTCTCTAATAACCAGTGATGGTGAGCTTTTTTTTTATGTTTGTTGGCCACATAAATGTCTTCCTTTGAAAAGTATCTGTTCATATCTTTTGCCTACTTTTTGATGGGGTTGTTTGTTTTTCTATTGTAAACTTAAGTTCCTTGTAGATTCTGGATATTAGCCCTTTGTCAGATGGATAGATTGCAAAATGAGACACTAT
The DNA here is from genome assembly GCF_049354715.1 of Callithrix jacchus. Taxonomy (NCBI): domain Eukaryota; kingdom Metazoa; phylum Chordata; class Mammalia; order Primates; family Cebidae; genus Callithrix; species Callithrix jacchus. Next base: position 22,377,699 of record NC_133514.1, read on the forward strand.
CTCATGCCAGTTAGAATGGTGATCATTAAAAAGTCAGGAAACAATAAATGCTGCAGAGGATGTAGAGAAATAGGAATGCCTTTACACTTTGTGGGAGTGTAAATTAGTTCAACCATTGTGGAAGACAGTGTGGCGATTCCTCAAGGATCTAGAACCAGAAATACAGTTTGACCCAGCAAATCCATTACTGGGTATATGCCAAAGGGATTATAAATCATTCTACTATAAAGACCCATGCACTATCCACAATAGCAAAGACTTGGAACCAACCCAAATGCCCATCAATGATAGACTGGATAAAGAAAATGTGGCATATATACACCATGGAATACTATGCAGCCATAAAAAAGGATGAGTTCATGTCCTTGGCAGGGACATGCAACCCATCATTATCAACAATCTAACACAGGAACAGAAAAACCAAACACTGCATGCTCTCACTCATGAGTGAGAGCTGAACAATAAGAACATATGGACACAGGGAAGGGAACATCACACACCGGGGCCTGTTGGGGGTTGGTGGTTGAGGAAGGATAGCATTAGGAGAAATACCTAATGTAGATGATGGGTTGATGAGTGCAGCAAACCACCATGGCATGTGTATACCTAGGTAACAAACCTGCACATTCTGCCTATGTATCCTAGAAAATTTTTTAAAAATCTTTTGTTCCCCATCTCTACTAAAAATACAAAAAATTAGCTGGGCATGGTGGCGTGTGCCTGTAATCCCAGCTACTCAGGAGGCTGAGGCAGGAGAATTGCCTGAACCCAGGAGGCAGAGGTTGCAGTGAGCCGAGATCGCGCCATTACACTCCAGCCTGGGTAACAAGAGCGAAACTCCGTCTCAAAAAAAAAAAAAAATCTTTTGTTTTCTTTCCAAAATAGTAGAAATAAAACACTGAAAACGTAGCTAGTTACATTGCTTAATCTATTTAAACTAATATTTTTTAACTTTTTGGCCTAAGGACCCCCTTATACTCTAAAAAAAAAAAAAATATTGAGAATTTCTAAGAGATTCTGGCTTTTGTTTATGTGAGAGCTAGCAAGCTAGCTAGATATATGAGATACATATGTATATTAGATGTAGATATGTTATAAATTAAGTCTGAGAATGTTATAAAACATAAGAATACACAGGCACGCATTCCATGAGCTGATAAAACAAATGACATCATGAAAAATTCTACTCCACACTTGTGATTAAAAAGATAAATAATGACAAGTGATGCTGTGAAGTTGAAACCCTCATACATTTTTGCTGGGATTTTAAAATGGTAATGCTGTAGAAAATAGTTTGGCATTTGCTCAAAAAGTGAAACTAGAGTTACCACGTGACACAGCAATCACACTCCTAGGTACATAGATGAGAGAATCGAAAACATGTATTCACACAGAAACTTGTACACAAATGTTCATAGCAGCATTAGTACAAAATAGCCAAAAAAAAAAAGGGCAACAATTCAAATGTCTATCAACTGGTGAATGTATAAATATAATGTGGCATATCTATAAATGGAATATTATTTAGCCATAAATGGAATATTATTCAGCTATAAATGGAATATTATGTAGTAATGAAGTACTGATTCATGCTACAACATAAACTTTGAAAAGTTAACATAAGTGGGAAAAAAAGACACAAAAGACCAGGTATTATATGATTCCATTTATATGAAATATCCAGAATATACAATCCACTTAGAAAGTATACTAGAGGTTTCTAGGGGATGGGGAAAGCAGGGAATGGAAAATGGGTATAAAGATTCTTTTGGGGATGGTGGACATTTTCTGGAATTATATAGTGGTGATGATTGTACAACACTGCAAGTGTACAAAAGACAACTGACTATACTGAAAACCACTTTAAGGTGGTGAATTTTATGTTATATGACTTATATCCCAGTTAAACATTACCACATAAAAAGGTATCCTCCAGAAATTATTATTTGGAGCTTTAGAGACAACTTTGTGATCCTGAAGAATAAATGGCTAAAGGAGCCTGTACTGTTGATTTTTGTTGAGGAGGAATGTGGGGAGGATTCCTCTTGCCAGACTGAGTGTGCCTCTCAGATAAGCAGAGTCGGCTGAGATCTTGGGTCACTGTGCTCCCCGGCAACTACTGACATGCTTCATGTTTGCAATTGCAATTGTTCAAGATGAATGCACACAGTGTTGTTGTGGCAGAATAAAACTCACAAGAAAATATAGATAGGCCAGTTTAGGGTGCCTGAGTTAGGGCAGAACTTTTTTCATATGTTCTTGTAAAGCTAAGGCACAAATAAAACTAGCTAATATAAAGAAGGAAACAGGCTGGGCATGGTGGCTCACGCCTGTGATCCCAGCACTTGAGGAGGTCGAGGCGGGTGGATCACCAAGATCAGGAGTTGGAGACCAGACTGGCCACCATGGCAAAACCCCATCTTCACTAATAATACAAAAATTAGCCAGATGTGGTGGCCCATGACTGTAATCACAGCTACTCGGAAAGCTGAGGCAGGGGAATCTCTTGAACCCGGGAGGCAGAAGTTTCAGTGAACCAAGATGAGGCCACTGCACTCCAGCCTGGGCAACAGAGTGAGACTCCATCTCAAAAATAAAATAAGGAAGGAAAACCAAAACAGCAATGTTACAATAACCAGAAAAGCACATGGGTCTCATATATCATGGGCAAATTATTTATGCATGGAGTACCTTTTCTCTGGTCATTCATGGAGGTTTAGAATAGGTGACCCAGTTAAACTAGCCCTCATTTGAATTCACTCCCAAAAGAAGAATGTAATGGTAAGAGAATCAAGTTTAATGGCAAAAAGATGACATTTAAAAAAAATATGAGACAATTAAAAGCTCATTATCCAGAAACTCATCTGATGGTGTGAGATGATTTTAGTCTTAGGAGAAAATGTCTGATGAACCTTTTCTTGAAGCTGCTCCCAGATCATCTGCTGGAGGAAGAACTATTGAATGAGACAGGGAAACACTGGAAAATTCAGACTCCAGGTGGAAACTCAGACAAACCTGTCACAGTGTCAAGGAACTTTCAGAAAAGTGGTTCTCAACACACCAAACAAGGGAATATAGTCATTGGTCATTGAAAGTGGAACAGTAGCTTCAGGTGTCACCTTCTTTGGGAGACCTGGGATTTTCAAGGTACCCTGAGCATGACAGAACCTCATCTGGATTTTCAAGTCATGACTCAGATGGTCCCGAAGGGGCAGAAGGAATGAGGGTGTCCCAAAGAGACTGGCATGTAGAAATTCTGTGTGGTACACAAGATCTGGAGAATACATTATGGCTTGTGTATTATGTAGGCTGGCTATACTAGAGTTGTGAACTTATACCAGAGCAATAGTACTCAGAAGAAAATAGTAATTTGAAAGACATTTGAAAATAATTACTGCATATTGCGAACTATATATAGAGTTACATATTTCACCCACTCTTAGAAGAAAAAAATGGGATTTTTTTTTAAGAGACAAGAAATTATACATCCTTTTCATTAGCTTTCTCATGTGCTAGCTTTATGCAAAATGAAATTTAGGTCCAAAGGGCAGTAAGCAGTAACAAATATGAAACATCCATCTGGAGCAGTATGTGAATAGTTACTAAGGAAAGGTTTCCAAGATAAATGCTTTCACCAAAGCCAGATAATTAGAAGTGTTAAAGAAATAGTGTAGGATTTTTTTTAAGTCCTAGTTACGGTAAATCAGATCTAATTACATTTTTAGTTGCCAATTTCTACCCAGATTCTTCAGATCTTTCAGGAAAATGAATTAAAACCATAATTCTTAGTAGGAGATTTGAGGATAAACTTTCTAATACATTAGAATGTTGCAGTTTCTCAAAATAAGTTATAATGTTAATATGAACACGTCTTCACACATACTACTCTCTTTTCATAATTCATGGAATTCATTTTCTCTTTACATTTATACTAAAAAGACTTTACATATCTTCTTTCTGTGTTAGTAGATTTAGAGAAGGTAAATCTAATTACTATAATTATATATAGACTTGCAAAGACTGGCCCACATCATAGACAGCATGCATTATCCCAGTATATGTGAAACATATCTGGCAATCGGGCAACAATTATAGCATCCACTGAGTTATCTTCAAGTCAGGACATGATTGTGTGAATGAGCAAATAAAGCACAAAAGGGAAAAAGTAACCTTTGGTAAAGTGACTCAGAACAGCATAACTGAGTAGATGAAGAGCCCCGGTCCCTGCCTTGCCTCCCAAGCTGTGGCATCCCACAGGCAAGTTTCTAACCCTGTATCTGAAACTCATAGAGTCAAGTATGTTTCAGACTCCCAGGAGTTTTGGACTTCATGAAGATGGTTTCTTAAGAGACTCTGTCCTCTTCTTCCTGCAGGGAGGGAAATACCTTCTGAGGCTGTAGGTGGAAAATCCTCTCCAGTGTCTTATTGGTCCTCTGTCTCCACCCACCCTTTACAATAGAGTATGGGCAAGAAACAGCAGGGCCAAACAGGAGGCCGCCACCTCTGTGTAATGCCCTTGACAATGTTCCCCATAAGACATAGATTTCTTTTGTTGTCGTTGTTTTGAAACGGAGTCTCAGTCTGTCACCCAGGCTGGAGTGCAGTCCCGTGATCTCAGTTCAGTGCAACCTCTGCCTCCCGGGTTCAAATAATTCTCCTGCCTCAGCCTCCTGAGTAGCTGGGATTGCAGGTGCCTGCCACCAAGCCCAGCTAATTTTTGTATTTTTAGTAGAGATGGAGTTTCCAATGTTGGTCAGGCTAATTTTTGTATTTTTAGTAGAGATGGGGTTTCACCATATTGGCCAGGCTGGTCTTGAACTATTGACCTTGTGATCCGCCCACCTCTGCTTCCCAAAGTGCTGGGATTTGACGTTTAGTCAAATTAATAGATTCTTGTTAGGAACACTCCCAAGAGAAGGAGTGTAATGACTGCAGGATTTGGTGAATCATGGTGACTATGTGACTAACGAAGTAATTACTCTGGGGAAACTTTACCTCTATCATCCACCTTTACCTAAATTATATGTTAGCATCGAGGTAATCCTCAGTAGTCTGATGGTTTAAAATTGTTTAATTTCCTAATGTTTTTAATTGGCCAGGTATCCCTGTCTTTTCTTTTTCTCTCTGCTCTTTCTCATCCCACTGAACTTTGTGCCCCCAGATGAAGTTAAATGATTTTTTTTTTTTTTGAGACAGAGTTTCACTCTGTCATCAGGCTGAAGTGCAATGGCACAATCTCAGCTTACTGCAACCTCTGCTTCCTGGGTTCAGGCAATTCTCCTGCCTTAGCCTACCAAGTAGCTGAGACAACAGGTAAATTCCACCTCACCCACCTAATTTTTGTATTTTTAGTAGAGACAGGGTTTCACCATGTTGGCCAGGATGGCCTCGATCTCTTGACTTTGTGATCCATGTGCCTCAGCCTCCCAACGTGCTGGGATTATAGGTGTCAGCCACTGTGTCCAGCCAAGTTAAATGAAATTAAAAGTATGAACAAGGCTGAGGCTAGGGATGGTGGCTCACACCTGCATCCCAGCACTTTGGGAGGCTGAGGTGGGTGTATCACCTAAGGTAAGGAGTTTGAGATCAGCCTGGGCTACATGATGAAACCTTGTCTCTACTAAAATACAAAAATTAGCTGGGTGTGGTGGCAGGTGCCTGTAATCCCAGCTACTCTGAAGGCTGAGGCAGGAGAATTGCTTGAGCCTGGGAGGCGGAAGTTGCAGTGAGCCAAGATCGTGCCACTGCATTCCAGCCTGGGTGACAGAGCTAGACTCTGTCTCTAAAAAAAAACCCCAAAACTATGAACAAATTCTGAAAAGCCTTATTTTGGATACTGAAATAACTAACACTTTGTCCTAAGCATAGTAAAAGTAGTGAAAATGAAGTAAGATTTTTTTGGCTATGGACTAATTTTTAAGGTAGGACTGGCAGAATTGGCAGTTTGGGAGCTGAACATGCCATTTTCTTTGTCCCCATGCCCATGGAATGAAGGAAAATGATGACTGGTACTTAGTTGGAAGTACTACAGGCTGTGTCAGAAAGGATTTGCTGGGCAGGTGCAGTGGTTCATGCCTATAATTCTAACACTTTGGGAGAACAGGCAGGAAGATCGCTTGAGGGCAAAAGTTTGAGACGAGTCTGGACAATACATGGAGACCCTGTCTCTATATTAAAAATAAAATTAAAAAAAAGAAAGGATTTACTAAGGCTGTGTGAACAAATTCCATTCATAGAAATATAATGTTAGCCACATTTGTCATTTAAAAATTTTTAATAGCTGCATTTATAAAAGTAAAAAGAAACAGGTAAAATTAATTTTAATAATATATTTTAAATCACTAAAGCCAAAACATTAAGATCACAATGTACAGTTAATATAGAAATTAATATTTTAAATATCCATTTTTTATACAAAGACTTTGAAATCCAAGGTGTAGTTTACCCTTAGAGATTATCTCAATTTGTAGGAGGCCCATTTCATGTGTTCAATAGCATTGTAGCATCGTATAGCTATTAGCTACCTTATTGGACAGTTTATGGAATGTGAATGTTTAAAAAGCAGAGCTGGTACCTAAATCCTCAGCAATTTGGGATTCTTCTGGAAAAAGAATGGCCTCTACTTTGAAATTTCTTTCATATTTACTATGATTTTAATCTGAAATTCATTAGTAAAAATAATTTTATTTTTAGTACTTTCAGTAAACCAGCAAAATACACTAGATTCATGCTGAGAGTTGTATCTAATTCCTTAGTCAAAAAGGAGTCACAATTTGAATCCAAAATTTGAAAAAACTAAAAACAGACACACAGACCGATAAGACAGCATAGAGAACCAAGAAACAAATCTGCACACCTGTGATCAACTCATTTTTGACAGATGCCAAGAACATACACTGGGGAAAAGACAGTCTCTTTAATAAATGATGCTAGGAAAACTGGATATCCATATGCAAAAGAATAAAACTAGATCTGTAGGTCTCACCATACACAAAAATCAGATCAAAATGTATTAAAGATGGAAATCTAAGACCTCACACTGTGAAACTACTACAAGAAACCATTAGGAAAAATCTCCAGGTCATTGGTCTGGACAAAGACTTCTTGAGCAATACCTCACAAGCACAGGGAACCAAGGCAAACATGGACAAGTGGAATCATATCAAATATCCGGCAAAGAATACAATTAACAAAGTGAGGAGACAATCTACAAAATGGGAGAAAATGTTTGCACACCAGAATATATGCAGAACTTAAAAAACACTATAAAAAAACTAATAATTCAATTTAAAAATGGGCAAAAGATATTGAATAGACATTTCTCAAAATAAGAAATACAAATAGTGAACCGGCATATGAAATGGTGCTCACTGATCATCAGAGAAATGCAAATCAAAACTACCATGAGATATCATCTCTTCCCAGTTAAAATGGCCTACAAAAGGCAGGCAATAAGAAACGCTGATGAGGATGTGGAAAAAAGGGAACCCTTGTACACTGTCAGATGGAATGTAAATTAATACCACCATTATGAAGACCAGTTTGGAGGTTCCTCAAAAGACTAAAAGTTGAGCTACCATAAGATCTAGCAACCCCACTGCTGGGTATATACCAAAAAGAAAGGAAATTCACGTATCGAAGAGATTTCTGCACTCCTGTGTTTGTTGCAGCACTGTTTACAATAGCTAAGATTTGGAAGCAACCTAGGTGTCCATCAACAGATGAATGGATAAAGAAAATGTGGTACGTATACACAATGGAGTACTATTCAGCCATAAAACAGAATGGGATCCAGTCATTTGCAACAACATGGATGGATCTGGAGATCATTATGTTAAGTGAAATAAGCCTGGCACAGAAAGACAAACATCACACGTTCTCACTTATTTGTGGGATCTATAGATCAAATCAATTGAACTGATGGACATAGAGAGTAGAGGGATGGTTATCAGAGGCTGGGAAGGGTACTGGAGAGTTGGCGGGGAGCGGAGGTGGGGATAGTTAGTAGGTACAAAAAAATAAAATGAATGACATGATTTGCCAGCACATCAGGGTGACTATAGTCAATAATAACTGTATATTTTAAAATAAATGTAATTTGTTTGTAACTCAAAGGATAAATGCAAACATCTCATGTATCCCAAAATATATATGCCTACTATGTATCCACAAAATTTCTAAAAAATATAATAAAAAATTGAAAAACAAGAAAATGGGAGGAAACTGCAATCAAAAGGGGTTTGCCCATCTATCTTTTTTTAAAAGACGTTTGCAGAGTCTTACATATTCTGTTGACATTAACCCTGAAATCCTGTTAGTAGCAACTTAAATTGTTCTAAGGAAAGCCCAGTGCATGAAAAGGGATGCTAGTAAGTGAATGCTGAAATGATTCAAAAATAGACTTCAAGCTTGTTTAGGCAATTAGACTGCTTCCCTGCTGAAACCAGGGAATTTACATTTTATAGTCTTGTTTTTCAAAAATCATTCTGCATCTAGAATTACTTAACTAGAAAATGGGAATAATAACAACAGCTGGTGCTTATCATAGGCATTGTTTTCAGTGTATTACATGTATTGATCTGTTTAGTACTCACAATAACCATCTGAAGAAGACATTGTATTTTATTTTCACTTTAAGAAACTGAGACCAAAAAGGTACCAAGATCACACAGGTGGGTATAAATGCATCCGAATTCAAACACGTTAATAACCATTTCATTCTGACACTTCACCTATTAGCTTTTCAGGATGCAGTAAAAAAAAAATAATACAATGACATTTGATTATTTTAAAAAGAAATCATAGTATAATACATTATTAATATTAAAAATAACTCTTGGCCAGGTGCAGTGGTTCACGCCTCTAATCCCAGCACTTTGGGAGGCTGAGGCGGGTGGATCACCTGAGGCCTGGCCAACATGGCAAAACCTCGTCTCTACTAAAAATACAAAACTTAGCCAGGCATGGTGGTGGATGTCTGCAATCCTTGCTACTCGGGAGGCTGAGGCAGGAGAATCGCTTGAACCCAGGAAGCAGAGATTGAAGTGAACTGAGATGGCACCACTGTACTCCAGCCTGGGTGACAGAGTGAGACTGCATCTCAAAAAAAAAAAAAAAAAATCCTCTTAGAGGCTGGGAATGGTAGCTCATGCCTGTAATTCCTAGCACTTTGGGAGGGTGAGGCGGATGGATCACTTTGAGCTCAGAAATTCAAGACCAGCCTGGTCAATATTGTGAAACCTCGTCACTACTAAAAATACAAAAATTAGCGGACGTCGTGTTGCATGCCTGCAATCTCAGCTACTTGGGAGGCTGAGGCTGGAGAATCACTTGAACCTGGGAGATGGAGGTGGCAGTGAGCCAAGATCATGCCATTGCATTCCAGCCTGGGCAATGGAGCAACATGCCGTCTCAAAAATATTAAGTTAAATTTTAAAATAGCTGTTAGAGAACATGACTTTGGTCAAAGAAAATCCAATTTTGTTTTATGTTTAAATTGTATGTAGTTTGTCTCATGTATCAAGACGGCTAAAATTTAAACTTATTCATTCATTTATTCTGCTCAGATATCACCTGTCAATGAGGTTTTCCCTGGTCACTTAAAGTAAAATAGTAATAATCTTGCCCAGCTCTTGGTAAACTCAATCCTCCTTACGTGTTGCATATATTAAATGTGCTTACATATTTGTGTTATGTCTTTTTACTTCCACTATAATGTAAGCTCCACATAGAAGAAATGTTTTTCTCTTTTGTTCATTGCTATATCCCAGTACTTATAAAACAATGCTTAAATCTTTTACTATTTATTTATAATAAATGTGTTACTATTATAAATCTTCAAGAAATATTTACTAATTTAATGAATGAAATTTTATGTTTATTTATTTATTTATGCCAAAACAACATACATAGCAATTATGTGTGTGGGCTTTGGAACAAGACAGTCTTGGGTTAAACTCATAACAGTCATTTACTATTTGTAAAATAAACAAATCACAATAATTACATTGACCTTGTAGGGTTGCTGGGAAGATTAAAACTGGCATAGGGGATGGCATTAGGCTATGCCTCATCAATATTATTGCTATTATCATTATTATTATTTGAAATGGTGTCTCACTCTGTCACCCAGGCTAGAGCACAGTGGTGCAATCTCTGCTCACTGCAACCTCTGCCTCCCAGGTTCAAGCAATTCTTTTACCTCAGCGTCCCAAGTAGCTGGGATTACAGGCATGTGCCACCATGCCTGGCTAATTTTTATGTTTTTAATAGAGATGGGGTTTCACCATGTTGGCCAGGATGGTTTCAATCTCTTGACCTCGTGATCCACCTGCATCGGCCTCCCAAAGTGCTGAGATTACAGGCGTGAGCCACTGTGCTCGACCTATTGCTATTATTTATATACAGTTTTTAAATTACTTATTCATTTGTTAAATAAGTACAGTATCAAACACCATGTTAATTGCTTAAGAAGTTTAAACTTTTAAAAAAAATCTCCTTTGAGACAAGTTACAACTTTTAATATACTGCAGAACTCGTGAGAAGTAAAGAAAAATCTTAAAGCACTTTCCTACCCCACAGTTTCTGGTCCCCATTTCTACCTCCCAACTATAAAGTAAGTAAAAGCGAGACACGAGCTGGGAGCAGTCAGCAGTGGAAAATGAGTGTTTTCCTGAAAGCCAGTGCCTTTGCAATAAGGAGCTCCAGTCTCAGGCCAGCACCAGGTGGGTGAGCTAAATCTGCTATTCTGACACAAGCCAGGGCACTCCAAAGGGGACTTAAAAAGTTCCAGTCTCAGTAGCAGCAAAAACAGGCACAAGTTCTTTTTTTAAAGATCAGCATGATTTCCATGGATTAATATCAAGCAAATATATTTTCACAATCAGAGATCGGCAAAAATACAAACAAGTCAGACTGATGAAAAAGAAGGAAATATACAGGTTTAGACCCCAAGATGTTCAGATTTTAAAATTATTAAAGAACATAAAGTAATTAAGTGGTAAGTATTTCCAGAAATAAAGAATGGAATCATAAACTTCACCAAGAAACCAAATGATAGGTAGATGTTCAAAAAAGCCTAATGGAACTTTCAAAAATGAAAAATGTAGCCTGGCACAGTGGCTCACATCTGTAATTCCAGCACTTTGGGAGGCTGAGGTGGATGGATCACTTGAGGTCAGGAGTTTGAGACCAGCCTGAGCAACATGGCAAGACCACGATCTCTGCAAAAAATACAAAAATTAGCCAGGGTTGGTAGCTTCTGCCTGTAGTCCTAGCTACGCAGGAAGCTGAGGTGAGAGAATTGCTTGAGTCTGGGAGACTGAGGCTGGAGTGAGCCATGATAATGCCACTTCACTCCAGTCTGAGTGATAGAGTGAGACCCTGTCTCAAACAAACGAAAACCCAAAACTGAAACAACCAGCAAAAACAAAGAAACAAAACAAAGAGATGAAAGACAGACACACAGAGAAAGAGAGAGAGAGAGAGAGAGAGGAAAGAAAAAGAAAAGGAAGGAAGGGAGGGAGGGAGGGAAGGTAGGAGGGAGTGGAAGGGAGGGATTGGATAAGCACTGAGTAGAAAATAAGTAAGATACAAATGTTAAATAAGTGAGAAATATAATCGTTAAAAAAAACTCAGTGAACAGATTCAATAGTGAATTAATGGCAACTGAAGAGAGACTGTATCAGCCTAGACATAGGAAATATGTGGAAAGAATATGGAGGATGGAATGATGAGGCCTGCCTTACATATCATCAATCAGAGTCACAGAGGTAGAGAACAGAAAGAAGGGAGGAGAGATGGTAACTGAAGAGCAAAATGCATTTCTGATGAAAAACATGTATGTACAGAAAGCTTAGCAAACAAGATCAATAAAAATAAAACTGTACCTAGATAAACCCTAGTGAAACTGCAAAAATCAAAAACAGAGAAGATCTTAAAAGCGGACAAAGAGAAAAGGTGGGATAACTTACAAGCTATGACAATGAGGCATGGAAGCCATCTCAACACACAAAAAAAGGAAGCCAGAACGGGGTGTGCCTGTTACGTGTCAACAAAACAAAAAACAAAAAACAAAATCAGATACGATGGCACAATATCATCAATGGCTGAATGAAATCCCAGACAAAACTGTGTCAAGAATGAGAGTAAAACAACTACCATTTTAGATAATCAAAGACTGGGGAAGTTGCCACCAGCAGACCTTTACTAAAGAAACTTCTGAAGACTCAACTTCAAGATAAAGAGAAATGATTTTTAGAAGGATCGCATGATACACAACAAGGAATTATATGCAAATATATTAGAAAATACTTAGTTTATTGGCCAGGCATGGTGGCTCATGTCTATAAATCCCAGCAATTTGGGAGACAAAGGTGGCAGAATTGCTTGAGCCCAGAAGTTCAAGACCAGTGTGGACAAACCCATCTCTCTATAGTAAGACCCCATCTCTACAGAATTAAAAAAAAAATTCACCAGGTTTGGTGATGCACGCCTGTAGTTGTAGCTACTCAGGAAGCTGAGGCTGGAGGACTGCTTCAGCCCGCAAGTTGGAGGCTGAAGCTGCAGTGAGCAACCTCAACTGTGAGACCCTGCACCCCTGCACTCTAACCTGGGTGACAGAAGAGACCTCATCTCTTAAAAGAAGAAAAAGGAAATCATGTCATTTATAATAAAACTCATGATGTCTAATTGCAGAATAAACTATTCCATGGTTATTTTAGTTTGAGAAGAAGACTAAGATATAAGTTACACTTGGGCTTTGTTTACTTAAATTTCAAAGAAAACAACAGAAAAATAAACAATGGAATATTTAGCTTCCAAACCAAAAGAAAAAAAAAGAAAACAAGAGGATAAGAAAAACAAATGAATAAAAACCTTGTTAATTTTATTGAAATGCAAAGAGATGACAAAAGAGGCATGGGAAAACAGTTGCTCCGTTAGGTAGGACTTAGATTTGGGGGCATAAGACCTTTGAACAAAGCCTCTAGATGGAGCCCAAGGCTGAAGTGGAGGTGCTAAAAAATAGCAAGAGACAATACCATCAACAACAATGATAATAAATGATATTGACTTTGGACTTACTATATACCCTGTGCTATTTAATCACACCATATAACAGGGCCTAATGATGAGTCCACAAAGACCTTGACTACCTGCTTCTCTTTCTCTTCTCTCCCTTTGTTTCAAAAGAAATCAGAGTCAAATGATAGGAATTTGGGCACATTGCCTTTATACAGAAGCTGTAAAGTTGGCATCAGTACTCCCATTCATCTGCCTCTCTTCTGGGTCAAGAGGGCACAATGACAGTATAGATTATTAGACAAAGGCGTGTTAACTTAGGGGCAGGAAGCCAAAAAAAATAAAGATTCCAAATAAACCATAAAGGTCAATGCTAATGAGCAAAGAATGGGCTTGTAACTAACATTCTCCAAGGCTCTGAGGAACTTAATACAGTTGTATTATGTTTCAATAATTGGCATAAGAGCAAAGCTAAATAATAATCATACAGTTAGCATAGTACATACAAATTATTTTTGTACATAATTACAGATTTATGCACACTAATGAACTAGATGAACTCCTCACTCATCTCTGACTGCAAACTTTTGTTTCCCTTTTCGGAGATGAAAAAAAGCCAGTGTGTCAGCAGTTCATCTTTTTCTGCCCATTGGATCATCATGCAGAAATTAAATGAGGTTCCTAATGTGAATTTAAATATCAACATTCTGTTGAACTGTAGGATGATGTACTCAAATGTTTAGTTTGCATTGCATTTCAACACATTTGTGTCATTCTAAGTTTGTTAATTTTGGATTGTGAAAAATGAAAGTTTTGCATAAATCTAAATTGTACTAAGGGCACTGTGCCAATATATTTTTCATATTGTTTTGCAGAAGGATACACATCAATGTGTTCGATCTCATCTTTTCGAATCTTCTTTATAGGCTACAGAAAGCAATTATGTCTTTAATCTCAAACATATAGCCATTAAATTAATATTTTGAACAGTTCCCAGAAAGTGTTGTCGTTTTATCTGGCAAGCTAAGCATTTGACACCAGTGTTATCATGATGTATTAAAAACCAAACCAAACTGTAACAAAGCAAAAAAGCAAGGCTCATGTTGCCAACCAGTTGGTTAGTCTGTGCTAGAGTCAATCCTAGACCCTTGCTCTTGCCTTCTAATAAATGGTCCATATCTGAGAACAGACAGGTTAGACCCAGAGCTGTAGCCCTCAGCCATGAAGCTGAGTCTCTGTGAGTTGTCCTATGCCCTGCCCAACTGATAACAGCAAGATTTCTTATTACAATTTAAGCAAAGTGAGTGTGCAACATCATATTAAATATTACATACATAAACAACCTGTAGTGTGTGTTGAATGTTGGCTCACTTATGTAATAGCTTATCTTAAAACTGGCTCTTTATGTAATGAATGGCCCTCACTACTCTTTTAGCTATCTCCACCATCCTCCCAATCTAGTCTCAGCCCTCATCGTGCAGACTTAGGTCACTGCAACTCTTCCCTTGTTTTCCTGCCTTCAGTTTCATCCCATTTAAACTACTCTCCATGGTAAAATTAATATTCCTATAATAAGGCAACTACAATATCATACCCAGCTAAGCAACCTAGAGTGGTATTTAACTGCCTATAGAATCAGGCTCAAGACCTTAATCTAGTTTTACTGTTATGCTTCTCTTTCTTCCTTCCTTCTTTCCCTCTTTTCTTCTTTTCTCCTTCTCCTCTCTTCTTCCTTTAACTTTTTTATATAATTATAATACACGTAAGAAAAATGTATGTATCATAGGTGTACAACAGCTTAATGAATTTGCATAAAGTAAACATACTCAAGTAACACCCAGATCAAGAAACAGGACCTTACTACCACTCCAGAAATTCTTTGTCTCTATTGCTACCCAGCCACCCTCAAGGAAACCACTAACCTGACTTCTAAAAGCAGAAGTTATTTTGGTGATGCTTAACTTTTACTAAGCTTGTCCCACATGTAGGAGTCAGGAAAGGGCTCTGACATGGGGGACATGATGCCTCCAGCCCTTCAAACGTTGCAGCCTATGGCAGCAAGTTTAATTCAAGTACATGCAGCTGATGGGTCTGAGTGTCCTGAGATCTCATCTGCTGTAGTCAGAATTTACTCAGAAACTGCCAGCTGGAGGTATCAGAGTGACAGGTGATGAGCATCGGGCAAGGGGAGACTGGCAGTGGGTAGGGTTTGATGATGATCTGAAACTAGTATCGTAGACTTCATCTCCTCCCATTTTCCACAGCTCTGCTCCTTAGTCATCTCTTCAGCATCCTACTCACTGCATTTTGACAAAAGGCACCTGCAGCTGTGGCATTCAACATTAGAGTCCCCAGTTAATACTCAGGGCCTTTTGGATCCCAACTGGAATGCCCCCCACTGTGGGAGGGCTTCTGGTGCTGCTCTGCCCTGAAGAGCATTCTTTCTGTGTTCCAGGGGTAGAGCTGAGAAAATACTTTTTATCTGTGATTTTTTTTAACTGCAATTAAATGAATGCTATTATTATAAGTTATTATGATGACTTTATATAACAAGGTGCCTTATTCTAAAGTGGAGAATTTTCTGAAGCATTTGTATTGAAAATGTAATATAAAAATAGTAAACTAGTGATTGAAGAAAAGTCAGGGGCCATTACTCATCATTGCAACCTAACTCTACAATGACTTTAATTTTTACATGTTGTCTCCAAGGTTGTGTATATATGGACTCTGATTTTTTTTTTTTTTTTTTGAAACGGAGTTTCACTCTTGTTACCCAGGCTGGAGTGCAATGGTGCGATCTCGGCTCACTGCAACCTCTGCCTCCTGGGTTCAGGCAATTCTCCTGCCTCAGCCTCCTGAGTAGCTGGGATTACAGGCACGCGCCACCATGCCCAGTTAATTTTTTGTATTTTTAGTAGAGACGGGGTTTCACCATGTTGACCAGGATGGTCTTGATCTCTTGACCTCGTGATCCACCCGCCTCGGCCTCCCAAAGTGCTGGGATTACAGGTGTGAGCCACCGCGCCCGGCCTTGGACTCTGATTTTTACACTGTGGTTATCACAGAGTTCATATCAGAAGAGTATTTTTAAATAGCCTTGTTTATGCAAGCTGTTTGCAAAGGGAAACTATTACTACAGATTCATAAAATCTTGCCTTTCTTTTCTGCAAGGTGTCACCTCAGCGGCTGACTCTCATTCTGTTCCTTCAGGGGAGCTGCATAGCTGAGCTAAAATAAAAGGCAAAGATATCCATACACCCAGTAGCCTGAATTCTTACTTCCCCTGTCAGTTGCTATTTAAGTATATGTAAAGAAATCACCTTAACCTTCTTATACTTTAGAATCTCTGGGACTGACAGAAAAGGAAAGACAAAAATTAGAGCCCTAACCCTTGGCAACACGACACTTAGCCTTCCTGGAAAGAAGGTGTGGGGGCCTTAGAGTTACAGGGACCTCCCTTCAGCATATATCCCCCTGCCTCAAAAATGCACATAAAAGAAGCTTT
The DNA here is from genome assembly GCF_049354715.1 of Callithrix jacchus. Taxonomy (NCBI): domain Eukaryota; kingdom Metazoa; phylum Chordata; class Mammalia; order Primates; family Cebidae; genus Callithrix; species Callithrix jacchus. The sequence goes on from NC_133514.1 coordinate 22,394,224, forward strand.
CTGCTGAAGAGGGAAAAAATGTCTTAAAACGTCCCATTTTGAATTGCATATCCTACTCCATTTATATAAATTCAGAAGCGGGAGTAGTTGTCTCTGATTGAAAGGGTCTTGCAGAAAAGGTGACATTTGTGTCAGGCATTAAAGACAGATGGCACTAAATTAGGTAGCACTAGCAGGTGAGAGCATCTTACATGGAGGAGCACTAGGGGCAAAGCTCAGAAAGGGGAAAATCTAGAATGTATTGGAGGACTGTGAGGACACCAATGCATCAGGAAGATGTTCATACAGGGTGTCCCATGGAAGCTGCCACCTTGAACCACAAGGGCAGGACTGTGGTCCCAGACAACCAGAGCCAAGCCTCCTGTGAGAGGCCATAAGGCCAAATCTCACTGTACACATCTCCCTTTGCCTCAGCCACTGTAGAGGTCCCAGCATCCCATCATCCATTGTCACCAGAGCTCTCACTCACACATCTCGGTCGTATTCCACCAAAAATGTTTCCATCTCACAGCCTCCCATTGCAACATTCTCTTCATCTCCATTCTGAAACGTGGTGGTTTTTTGAAACTACTTCTCCCATGATCACCAAAGGCTGTTTTATTTCCCAGACTCCATGTAACCATGTAAGGTGGGTATTTTCCTTCCTTTCCTATCACCACCAGACCATTGTTTCCCTGTTCCTGCAAAAACTTTGCCCTTTGGGGTTCATATGACTTGGATGCACCCTCTCCTTTGTAACTACCATCTCCCCATCACTCCTCTTCATTCACTGAAGACTTTAGTTCCTGGTTCCCCGTCTTCCTCTCCACCCCAAATTCTGTCATCAGTCTTTGTAATGTCAGCATTCCCAGGAAAGTTCATTTCAGTTCCCTGGCATTTCCATTTCTTCACCCCTTTATCTCAAGTGATCTTTCATTTCTGTCTACTTCAGCACCCACTCCATTAGTTACCCCCTGGACCATTGCACCACCTCTAAAATCTTGAAGACCAACAGCAAGCTCTTGGGCCATCCCATAGTCTTCTAGTTTATTTGTTTAAGTATCCCTACTAGAAAAATCCTTCAATTTCTTCATGGCCTCCATTCCATCAATTCTCTCACTTTCTCACTATTTGATATCCTCATAAATGCCTTCTTTCTTGCCTAGTTTCAATTCATATTCCACCATTCTAGTTACTTTTTACAGAGACCATAAATTCCTTTATCTCCCATAGTTTCATGGATAAACTCAGCCTTCTACTTTCTCTATGCTGAGCACAACTGCAGAAAGTTCTATTATTTCTTTCATTCCAAGTTCATGACTTTAGACTTCAAATGAGCTCTCAATTGCTTGTTGGTGCTCTTCTTCTTCTCTAGAAAGCTTAACTTCCAGTTCTCCTGCAGAATCAATCTCCCTCTCCTTTCTAGATCAGTCTTGACATAAACACATGTTCTAATATCTCCCTCCACAAACCCCTTTAAGCTTCTATCTATCAAAGCAGAACTCCTCTAAAGGATTGTCTGACTATGATCCTTCTATTTCTTTGTTTCTTATTCACTCCTCAATCAACTCCAAACTGTCTTCTGCCAAAATTGTATTTCTCATCCCAATATACTCCAGGATGTCAAATCCAATGGTCAGTTTTCTAGTCAGTGACTGTGATAGGCTGAATAACAGCCCTTGCCCCGAGATGTTCCTGTCATGCTGTTCTCTGCTGTGAATATTCACTTTACATAGCACACCTTGCAAACAGGTCTGATTCAGGGACGTCACACATGTTAGTTTCTCTGCCTGGAATGTCCAGTGCATATTCCACCTTGTAATCTTTTTAGGGAAGTCCTCCTTGATCCCTAGTGAAGTGCTTTCCCCTGTGATTCTCTGTTACAGTATCAGCTTCATGACACTTCTCACAATGAATTTGTATGAATTGGGTTGTTCTTTAATTATGTTATCTTCTCCCTTAATGACTGAATGGAAAGCTATACAAGACCCAGAGACATAACTCTTTTATTCACCAACGTTAACCAGACACTTAGCAAAGTTCAAGGCATGTAATATAGATGCTCAATAAATATTTGCTGAGTGTTCATTATTGAGAGGGAGGTAGCTGAAATGCCAAAGTGTTATTAGAGGCACACAAAGCTAGAAAGTGAGAGGCCAGATTGTGGGGAGTACCGAATGTCATAGTGGGGAGTTCACACTTTATGGATAATAGAGAAACATGAAATATTTTGAGCCAATAAAACCAAATTGCTTGGACCCATGTTATGGACAAATATCCCTAGCAACAATATAAGGGATAGATTATATTGGAAAGAAATTGGAGGTGGCTGGGTGCGGTGGCTCACACCTGTAATCCCAGCCCTTCAAGAGGACAAGGTGGGCATATCACTTGAGGTTGTGAGTTTGAGACCAGCCTGGCCAACATGGCGAAACCCTGTCTCTACTAAAAATACAAAAATTAGCCAGATGTGGTAGTGCACACCTGTAATTCCAGCTACTCAGGAGGCTGAGGCAAGAGAGTCACTTGAGCCCAGAAGGAGGAGGTTCCAGTGAGCCAAGATCACACCACTGCACTCCAGCCTGGGTGACAGAGAAAGTGAGACTTTGTCTCAAAAACAAATAAGCAGACAACAGCAAAAAACAAATAAACACAGAAAAGAATTGAAGGCAAGGCTTCTGGAAAGATGAAATGATTCAGCAGATAGATATATTTTGGGAAGGAAGAAGGATTACATAAAAGCATAGTTGTACTAAGTTGTATATAGTAATTCTTCATTAAGAATTAACATTATTAGACTTCATCTAGCAGTTCAGCCTTGAGTTTGTGGTGTCCAGATTATTATAGCTTTAGAATGAATGTCCCAGGTTATCTTGGGATATATTTATTCCCACAAGCTATAAAGCATTTATAGTTTGTGGTTTGGGGCTAATCAGGCCTAAAAGCGTCTCTCCACAGTAACTGGAAAAAGCCTCCTGTATTCAACTGACTATTTTTGAACACAAACAACCTTTCACTCCTTCCAAATCTGATTGCTGTAAACTTGGTGAGCAAGCCCTCTTCTCGGGCTGTGTGTGTGTGCCAGCTCTGAGTTCTGAAGCCTGGTGCCTTCAAATTATCTGGATTGAAATAGTGCCTGGAAAATACAATTAAAGTAGGTGATGAGTTTTGAAAACTCAGAAAATGGTCATACAGGTTTTAAAGATGGGTTTAATATAAACCAAACAAAAATTAATTCTACCCAAAGTGCTTGGAAAAAGAAAGAGGCCAAGAACAGTTTTACTCTAAATGCCAGGAGCAATAGGCAATGGAGAAAGAAAGGTGTTGACTTAATACCAAGAGATCTTCTTTGGAGCAAAGGGCTTTAGAGGGACGTTTTATCACATGTTGTCTCTAAATCCAGACATTTTCAGTGGAGTGAATCTGTTTGGTTCCATGTCAGTAATGCATGAAGAGATAATAGGGGTGAAAGTGGATCCACTCCCTGCTGAGATGCTGTTGTAACTCAAGTTCCTGCTTCAGGGGACCTGCAGATGGGGGGCCTCCCTGATTGTCACCCAGCACAACTGTCACTCACCCTCGGCTGGCATACCCATTACAGTGGAAACCCAGAGAAAATGTGGGGAAACAAAATGGAAACTACTGTGAAAGGCAGCTGAATTTCATTAACTTCAGTTTTCATTGTTAGCACAGAAGGTGTTATATTAATCCCTAGGTAGTTCTAGGACTAGAGTGATTTGTCTTGAAGAAACAGTGCAGGCTGGGCATGATGGCTCATGCTTGTAATCTCAGCACTTTGAGAGGCCAAAGCAGGATTTCTTGAGCCCAGGAGTTTCAGACTAGCCTGAGCAACACAGAAAGACTCCTTCTCTACTAAGAAAGAAAAAAAATAGCCGGATGTAGTGGCACATGCCCATGATCCTAGCTACTTGGGAGACTGAGGTAGAAGGATTGCTTGAGCCTGGCAGATTGGGGCTACAGTGAGCCATGATCATGCCACTGCACTCCAACCTGGAAAACAGAGCAACACCCTGCCTTAAAACAAAATGAACAAAAAAAGACAAAGAAACAGTGCAATAAAAAGGAAAGAAATAAATAATTCACATAAAAGAAATTTGACAAATTAAAGCCAATAGGCATTCACAATGTGAATAGGTGATTTTATGCCAGTATTTTAAAAAATGTATTAATGACATGTATCTGTCATGTATTTGAACCTCTTGGACTAAGACTACAGATTGGAAGATACCAGATAGTAATGAGCCAAGGGAAGGGGTACTCATCTGGGTATCAGGGGACTTGAATGCTAGCCAAAATTCTGCCTCTTACTAGCTCTCCAACCTTGCACAGGTAGCTTCACTTCTCTGTCAATTATTCTCATCTTAGACTAGAATGTGGCATTCACTTTAGAAAGGAGGACTAACATCTCAGGGACTAGCAGGGACAGAGTCTGTGGACGTAGGTATGTTGGAGTGGAGCAGAAGGCTGGGCCCCAGCTTGGATGTCACCCTTTCTGTAGGGGAGGCAGTGAGTTCATCCGTGGAGGGGAAGAAGTAGTAGCCTGTGTGAAGAGGACCTGGGGAAGGGTGTCTTTGGCAAGTGCACAGGAGATCAGGAAAAGCTAGCAAAGCCACATTTACAATCACAGACTTAGAGTGAGCACACTGATGGCTCCTCATGGCCCTAGCTTTCTCCAGTGTGTGGAGTGAAATGGAAGTCCTGGAGCAGTGGAAGGGCAAGAGGGAGTGAGGACAGCAAAGGGCCCTGGCCAGGCCTGGGGGCCCATGCCTGTAATCCCAGCACCTTGGGAGGCTCAGGCAGCTGCACTGCTGCAGCCCAGGAGTTTGAGACCAGCCTGGGCAATAGTGAGAGACTCTGTGTCTTCAAAAAGAGCTTCTTTAAAAAAATGAGTTGGGTAGGCTGGCACATGCCTGTGGTCTCTACTCAGGAGGCTGAGGTGAGGGAATCAGTTGAGCCTAGGAGTTTGAGGCTACAGTGAGTGGTAAGGCTCTCTGCACTCCAGCCTGGGCAACAGAGTGAGACACTGTCTCAAAAACAAAAAAAAAAAAGAAAAAAGTCCCGTGATCAAGGTCTTGAAGAAACATCACAGAGTACTTCCTTCTTGAAGATTTGTGGTTTATGTTAGCATACTGAAGGCTCTGACAAGTCCTGCAGTGAAGAAACAGGGTAAACTATTTACCTCACCTTTCTAGAAGTTGCTTGACTAAAGAAACTTTTTTGAAAGGATACATTTGTTAAAATGTCACTGAACATAATAGACATAGCATCATTCTAGGGTATAAAATCAAGCTCCCTGAGAAGGTAAGTAATGCCTCTAAGATCAAGCTCTTGCCACTGCCTGCTTCAAACTTTATGATTAGTGCTACTGAGCCAAACCACCTGGGGGTTCGTCTGTGCCCTCCCCTGCTCACTTACCACCGCCCCAGTCTGCGTGTCCTAGCCTGCTCTGCTGATCGCACGCCTCATGGTTTCTTTGTGTGTGTATTTCTTATGCAAAACCCAAGTGCTCTCTCTCCTCCTCTGTAACTGCCCAGTTCTTAATTATCCTTTAAGATTCATGTTACTTAGAATTACCCTAGAGGGCATGTTGTCATGAATATTTTGTGACCTTGAGTCAAGCCATTTGCTCAGAAAAATAACTCCCTTGTATATAGTAATCTCCATTCTATGAATTGCTTTCTTACATATTATTTCGTGGCTTAGTTCTTGCTTCAATTCTGTAAAGCAGACAGTATTATCATCATCATTTTATAAGTGAGAAAATGGGCATCCAAGTGACTTGCCTAACATCACCCACTCGGGAAATGGCAGAGGCAGGCCATCCCCACTTTCAAGCCAAACCCTGCTTGAATATCACATTCAGTGGATGTGTGACTCAGGCATAGAAGAAAACATTTGAGCAGCTTCTTTCAAAACACATAAGTTAACCATTTCTCCCTCCTGTCTCTTCCTCTGTCATTGTCACTGCCAGCATTTTCACATCTGCCTCTCAGATGGGGCTCTGTTGACCAGGAAGGAGAGCATCTGGGGTAAAGGAGAAATCATTTGTAACCCCTGCACACGTCTCTTCTCACAGCTGCTGCTCTTCCCAATTTTCTGCTCAGATGACTTTAAAAGCATGTTAACTGTTTTTTTCCCTATTGCAGAATGCAAACTAAATGGCACAGTCACTGTGTATACACATACAAGTATATTTCCTTTGGATGCAAATATTTGCTATAACAGGGAGCTAAAAGAATGAAGCTTGTTTTAAAAACAATTTTACAGCATTTACCATATTTCAAAAGTATAAAATGACCAAAGGAAAAATTTCATCTGTAATTGTGAATGGGGCCGGTAAACCTGGGCTGCTGCAGGACTTCTTCCTGAGCTGCCTCCATTCTTGACTTTTGTTGAATTCATGGAAGACGTTGAGTGCTGCTCGACATCAGCACCCTTGGCCTGCCTGTGGCCCACTCTTTCCTCCTTCCGCTGCCACCCATTTGCAGGAGCTATTGGACCTCACAGTCTAGAAGGAAGCAGCCTCAGAAAACCACTTGAATCAATATATTAGGGATAGAGGGTTTTCTCCTCCCGGAGTAGCTAATATTTTAAAGAAGAATCCATTCTTAACCCCAAGACAAGGCTTAACCCAGAAAAATCAATCTGTAAGGGTAGGACTCTTGGTTCTGTGGCACTCTGATGGGCACATTTGCATCATATGGAAGGACCCTTTCCTCTCCCATTTACACAGCTTTCTCACTGGAGGGGAAAAAAGACAGATTGAAAAAGAAGCTCAACTGCATATGTGTGCTCAAGGGAATAAGCAGTCATTTGCCATTATGAAGACCTAAAATAAAGCATTGTGCTTCAAATGGTATTTTTTAAATATTTGTGTGTGTGTGTTTTTGAGACAGGGTCTCCTTTGTCACCCAGGCTGGATTTCAGTGGCACACTTACAGCTCACTGTAGCCTCAAACTTCCAGGCTCAAGCAATCCTCCCACCTCAGCCTCCTGAATAGCCGCCTCTCAGATGGGGCTCTGTCTCTCAGATGGGGCTATAGGCATGCTCTACCACACCTGGCTAATTTTTGTTTTGTTTTATTTTGCCTTTTTTTTTTTTTTTTTTTTTTGGAGAGATGGGGTTTTATCATGTTGGCCAGGCTGGTCTCAAACTCCAGGACTGAAGTGCTCCGTCTACATTGGACTCCCAGAGTGCAGGGATGTTAGATATGAACCACTGCACCTGGCCATGGTTTACTTTTAAGTGTTGCTTTCCTCCCACTGTGTGTTTCACTTCGTCTACTTGGTGTGTTCTTTTAAGATACATAAGGCCATTCCTCTGCTATTGCAAGATTTGCTTCTGAAAGCCACAGAGCATGTAAGCTGAGCACATATATGCTCCTGTCCCACCCATCCCCTGCCAAGGTTGTCTATACCTCCAGGTCTGCCAGGCAAAGGTGAACCAGATCACAGGCCCACTCAGTGTGACTGTTTCCCCACCCAGCCTGAGCACCCGACCCTGGGCATGTAGGGCACTGAGGGCCCTTCCAGTGCAAGAGCAGGACTTCAGAGCCCCGGGCTGCAGTTAGGAAAAAAAGTTTCAAGTGCTGGCTTTGCCTCTTGATAGTGACCTCGGGCAAGTTGCTTCAACTCTCAGGCCTCAGTTACTTCATCACTGTAGCCCGGGGAGGATGAAATTGAGTAGCCAGTGGAAACCGCTTGGCTCACAGGGGCAAGAGATACAACTGCAGCCATTGCCAAGGTCAACAGACACAGGCTGACTACTTAGAAAATGTGCTCTTAGACGTAATTCCTGTTCATCTAATCAAGTTTTTATGAAGGCTGCGTCCAGTAAATGCAGAATACTGTGAGGATGACCTCACTGAGGAGCAATGAGAGGTTAAGCAGAGGAGGTACAGCTTCTGGCTCCTACCTGGGTGGCTCAGAGCATAGCCACCCCACACCTTACTCCTCACACTCAAATGGCCTCAACCCCAGCTTCCCACCTACTTCATAGTGTAGAACCTGAGCCCTTCCTGGCTAAAGAACCCTGCCTCTCACTGCCCAGCACTCTTTTAGTATAAAGGGCTTCAGAAATCAAGAATAAGAGAACCGGCCATTTGGACTTGACACAGAACAGACCATTCAAACTCCACATGGCTCAGTACTCTTGTCTGTTCAGGCACTTTTTCCATTGACTTCAAAAGCAGTCTGCCTGTGTGATCAGCTGCCAAGGTAGGCACATATCAACCTCAAATACAAAGAAGGGCTCAGAACGTGCCAGTATGTGCATGGGATGGGGGTGGGGGCTGGAAGGGAAATAGAAACAGAATAGAAATGAAAGACTCCATCTAATTAGAATGTTTTCCAAGCTTTCCCATCTGGTTCTTCCAGAAATAATATTCACAAGGGGAAATATCTGACATGGTGTCATCTCCTGAAGAAATGAACTGGGCTAGCTTTTCAGGGAGAGGCAAAAAAATGGTCACCAGGGACTCGGTTTGGAAGAAGCATGAGTTTAAGGAGTTGATGGAATGACGGGCCCTAATTCCTGGAGAGAGGTGAAAAAAGTTTTCATCTTCTTTTTCCTCTCACCAAATCTCAAGTCTTTATTAAATAGAGATACTCCTAAATATACTAATTAGGAAGCATCATGGCATCATGGAAACAGCATGGACTTTAGAGCCACAAAGACCTGGGTCCACATCCAGTCCATTGCTGTCACTTTGGGCAAAGAGTTTCACTTCTGGAGACTTGTGTCCATGTCTTTGAGACAGAGATTCTTTGTCTTAATATTTACTTTGTTCTAAAGATTAGAAGTAATGTGTGTAAAATGTTGAAATCCTCACTTCTCCAGGGGATGATATTAGGATATGAAGCCTTTGGGAGGTGATGGGGTCATGGAGGCAGAATGAATGAGATTAGTTCCCTTCTAAAAGAGACTCCAGGGAAACCTCTTGCCCCTTCCACCCAGTGAGGTTGGAGTAAGAAGACCACTGTCTATGAGGAAGCAGTCCTCACCAGGCTCCAAATCTGCTGAGACCTTAATCTTGGACTTCCCAGACCCTAGAACTGTGAGAAATCAATTTCTGTTGTTTGTAAGTCACCAAGTCTATATTATTTTGTATGTAGCAACCTGAATGGACAAAGACAGTAGCTATAATTATCATCATCTTTGCCAATACCAATATTACATGAAGCTCACTTGGACAGAAATTTCCTCATAATAGTCGAAGAAACTAAAGCTCTGACTCTGAAGATGTATTTCTAATAGGTAGATAGAATATTCTGCAGCATCTTGAAGCTTTATTTGTTGAGGCATGAGTAGGGATGGTCAGGTCAGTACTAGTTCTTAACATTGCTCTGACTCTCCTAGGTCATATCTCTCAGATCAGTTTCTTTATCCGTGCCTTTGAAACACACTCCCTTAACGTGCTCATGCCTCCCTAGCTATTCCGGTTTTACTTCCGCCAAAGTCTCCCTCAATCCCATGTCCCATCCCAGCTGTACGTTGTCTCTCATTTTTTTTTCACTTAAGAATGCAGGTCATTTTCCAAACACAATTCTTACAGCAGGAAATGGCTAAGATTACCACATTTTTTTCTTCAAATCAAGCTATGAATACCCACCAGGTTACAACCAAGTTGAGCACCATGACTCCAAAGAGCTCCCCAAATAACTGCCAAGGACAGACAGACAGTGGTGGACTCCACCATCTAGGAGGATGAATGAGAATTAGGAGGCAGGTTGTGCCTCCTTTGACCTGAAACTCTGAACAGAATATATCCAGGAGTCTTTGGGATTTCCTGGGTCTTAAGCCTCTAACACTTGTTCACTGGAATCATCATTTCTTTGAGATAATTGGTATTCTTCAATCAGTGGTCTTGATAAGGTACCATTTATATACAATTTTGAATCATGTAAGTTCTTAAAAACATTAGGAAAACAACATTAGAGATGGTAAAGCTCCCTTGTAAGCAAAGGGAGCCCATGTGGGGTGGGCGGATCTTTCTTGGGAGCCTGGACTTTGGAGACAGGAAGTACAGACAGGCTAGACATGCTGTTTACGTTAGGTCCACTGGCCATAGAGAGGAAAGGAAAGAGCCAGACCTGGACACACACCTCAACCACTGTTCTCCCTAACGACATCACCTTCTGCAAGCCTCTCAATCTCACCCATTCTCTCTTTCTACATTTCCAAGAGGGGGATCATGCTGCCTACTTCGTAAGTTTGTCATAAGGTTTAAGTGAGAGAAGTTGGTTCTCTGATATCTCCCCCTCCCCACACCATGCCCACACCCCTTGTCTCCCTCATTAGGATTCTGGAATGTTCTTTTTCTCTCTAGAAGTGATAAGAAAAAATCACTAGCATGAATTAAGCATAGTTTAAGTGTCTGTTGTTTGCATTCATCATTTATGAACCTTGAAGGTCTGTGGTGCTGGAAAAAAATGAAGGACCTCAGCTTAGCATTCTTTCAGAGAAAGAAACCTTGAGACTTCAGAGAAATCACAAACAAAGATTAGTTTAGAATTACTGTTAGTAACAATATTATTATTATGACAACACTCATCACAACTCAAGGATTTAACACACACAGTCATGTCTCTACTAAATATACAAAATTAGCCAGGTATTGTGTGGCACACCTGTAATCTCAGCTACTTGGGAAGCTGGGGCAGGAGAATCACTTGAACCCAGGAAGCAGAGGTTGCAGTGAGCCAAGATTGCACATTGCACTCCAGCCCAGGCAACAAGAGTGAAACTCTGTTTCAAAAACAAAAAACAAAAAAAAGATCCACCTATATAGGGAACTTACCATGAATGGACCTTACAGGACTAGAAGTTGCTCTGGGCGAGTGAGTGAGTGAGTGGTGAGTGAATGTGAAGGCCTAGGACATTACTATACACTACTGTAGGCTTTATAAACATAGTTCGCTTATGTTACAACAAATTTATTCTTAAAATATTTTTCCTTCTTCAATAATAAATGAACCTTAGCTTACTATAACATGTTTACTCTATAAACTCTTTTATTCTTTTAACCTTTTGTCTCTTTGGTAGTAGCACTTAGCATAAAACATAGTTTACAGCTATAGAAAAATATTTTCTTTCTTTATATTCTTATCCTCATAATATAAGCTTTTTTTTCTGTTAACATTTGGTTCTTTCTTTTTAAATGTTTTTGTCAAAGACAAGGGTACAAATACATAAAACTGCCTAGGACTACACAGTGTCAAGACCATCAATGTCATTTTCTCCCCCTCCACATCTTGTCCCACTGGAAGGTCTGCAGGGCCAATATCAAGCATGGAGCTGTTGTCTCCTAGGATAGCAATACCTTCTTGTGGAATATCTCCTGAAAACCTGCCTGCCTGAGGCTGTTTACAGTTAACTTTTTTTTTTTTTTTTTTTTGAGATGGAGTTTTATTCTGTCACCCAGACTGGAGTGCAGTGGCATGATCCTGGCTGACAGCAACCTCTGCCTCCTGGGTTCAAGTGATTCTCCTGACTCAGCCTCCTGAGTAGCTGGGATTACAGGCACCCGCCACCATGCCCAGCTAATTTTTGTATTTTTAGTAGACACATGGTTTCACCATGTTGGCCAGGCTGGTCTCAACCTCTTGACCTCAAATAATCTGCCAGCCTTGGCCTCTCAAAGTGCTGAGATTACAGGTGTGAGCCACCATGCCTGGCCAACTATTTTTATAGGTAGAAGGAGTATACTCTAAAATAATGATAAAATAGTAAATATATAAACCAGTAACATAGTTGTTTATTATCAAGTATTACATACTGTACATGATGGCATGTGCAATGGCACGTACAATTTTATGCACCTGGCAGCATAGTGGCTTGTTTATACCAACATCACCACAAACATGTCAGTGATGCACTGTGCTATGACATTACGACAGTGTCAACGTCACTAGATGATAGGAATTTTTCCTATCATCCATTATAATCTTATGGGACCACACACTGGCCAAAATGCCATGTGGTCAAAATGCCATGTGGTGTGTGACCTTATGTCAGTTTTATGTTTACAAAGTATTTCTATGTAGATTATCTCATTTGACCTGCAAAACAATTCTGTAAGGTAGGAAGGGCAGACTTGGCTGTGTTAAAAGAATGTCCACTGAGGTTCAAACTTGCTGTGAGTCACAGCTAATGACTGGTCGCTCCAGAACGCAAACCCGTATCCCCTGACCCCAAATCCATTACTGCCCCTTCCACAACCCAGCTAATTCCTCAGCTCTTGGGTATTTCCCCATCAGACAAGAAGCATAAAAACATGCATGTAATTACCTGTTGCAGGTTAAAAAAATTATATATTTCATGAAACAACTCAAATTGTTCTGTTGGGTAGCCAGTTTTCTCCAGGATAGCATGTGGGTCTAAATTCTAAAAGCAATTAACATTTATTATACAGAACTGATTAGATGACAGGCGCTATGCTAAGTAAGCCTTTTGCACCTACACTTAATCTTCACACCAGCCCTTGGAAGTAGCTATTTTTTTTTAACTTGTGTTTTAAGTTCAGGAGTACATGTGCAGGTTTGTTATATAGGTGAATTTTTGTCCTTTGGGTTTGTTGTACAGATTATTTTGTTGCCCAGGTATTAAGACTATACACAATAGTTATTTTTCCTTCTCCTCTCCCTTCTCTCACTCTACACTCTACAACAGGCTCCAGTGTGTGTTGTTCCCCTCTATGTGTCCATGTGTTCTCATCACTTAGCTTCTATTTGCAAGTGAGCATGCAGTATTTGATTTTCTGTTCTTGTGTTAGTATATGAACAGACACTTTTCAAAAGAAGACACACATGTGGCCAACAATTACATGAAAAAAGCTCAACATCCCTGATCATTAGAGAAATGCAAATCAAAGCCATGATAAGATACCACCTCACACGAGTCAGATGGCTGTTATTAAAAAGGATGTAGTTATTTTTACTTCATCTTACAGAAAAGGACCTGATTGTCAAAAAGACTAAGTAACTTGTTGATATGGTTTAACTATGTCCCCACCCAAATCTCATCTTGAATAGTAGTTCCCATAATCGCCATTTGTCATGGAAGGGACACATGACTGAGTCATGGGGGCAGTTATCGCCATGCTGTTCTTGTGATATTGAGTGAATTTTCCTGAGATCTGACGGTTTTATACAAGGCTTTTTTCCCTCTTCCCTTGGCACTTCTCCTTGCTACCACCATGTGAAGAAGGACATGTTTCCTTCTCCTTCTGCCATGATTGTAAGTTTCCTGAGGTCTCCCCAGCCTTGTGGAACTGTGAGTCAATTAAACCTCTTTCCTTTATAAATTACTCAGTCTCGGGTATGTCTTTATCAGCAGCTTGAGAACAGACTAACACACTTGACTAAGGTCACACAGCCACACAGCCACACAGCCACACAGTGGAAGTAGGGCTGAGATATGTCTGTCAGGCATCAAAGTCTTTGCTCTCAAATCACTCTGTTGTTTACTCATGTTTCTCTGTCACTTCCTCCCAGACCTCATACAGAACTCTCATCCCCTAAATGTGCCCCTAATACTTAAGGGTGTCCCAAGGAAATGTCTTGCATGAATCCTCCAAGTCAGCCTTCCTGTCAGCTCTCTAGGGTCATCCACCATTTCTTCACCCTTCTCCTGTTTCTGCCTGTACAAGCTACAAATGAAATACCAGGCAGTAATCTCCTCTGTGGTAAGCTTGGAAATAAAAAGAAGAGAGAAGTTCCCTGGACACGCTACCAGCACCACCATGGTTTCCTTGGTACTTTACTTCATTTGATTTAGAAGTTGGGTGTTTGAAATGGAAATAGGTGAAAGAGTTGAAGTGAACCTTCTCATCTGACAGCTCTTTAAAGGCCCTGCCTACTTTGGGCCGTTGTGCCTTCCCTGAGCCTCACATTCCTTCTTTGCAGCGTAGAAAGGATGCCACCTTCTTCACAGGACTGTGCTGTGCCTTGAATGAAATACACTATGCAAAATACCTGACCTCATGGTTGGCACCTTCTAAAGCTAAGACAAAATGATGGTTTCTTCTCACCCAAATTCTTGTTCCATATGAAGACATAGCTTCCCGTGTTATTGGCAGTTAATCAATAAACACACAGTACTGTTTGTTGAGTGATTACAATGTTCAAACAAGTTCTTGTGTAGGAGAGTGTAAAAATTACATATAGAGGACTAGAGATCACATGTAAAAATTTTTATGAAAATAAGTGTAATGTGATCAACATACAATTATACTTGGACATAATATGGTTTTGTCAAAATTTTCTCTATACTGGTATTTGTGATAAAAAGGATCATAGAAGCTTGTGCCTGGCCTAAACTGATTTGAACACATTTCTAAATGAGATGTAGATTGAGTCAGTTTCCCGCTACCTGGAAATGTGGGCAAAACCTCCTTAACCTTGGGTGAAAAAACTGTGTGAAGATGTTTAACAAGTAAAACCATCATAAGACTCCAACCAGGCATCCTGAGAATTTCCAAAGACTCAGCCTGGCCAGCCATGGTCAGCCAGGGCCCATGGCCCTTTATGCCCCAGGGGTGCTGCCCATGTGTGGGGATGCTGAGGAGTCAGGAAGGGATAATTCACCCAGGCTTGACACAATACTGCATGCAGAGCAGGGAAGTTCTAGACCACATGCCCACTTTGTTTTGGAGGATGATTACCTGGTTCCCTTTTAGTCAAGTTATTTCATATTGATGAAGACTAGAGCTTTCTCACACCTGCCTTCTTTCCTCCTCAGGTACAAGGTCAGCATGACCCATAAAGGTTCCTTTGCCTCTGAGAGGTACTGAGTCTATAGAAACATTCTGAATGTGAAAACTGAGTTTTCAGGTGATTTCTCTTCTTCTTCCTTTTGGCTCATTTTTTATTTGTTATACTTTTCAATTACCTGTGATAATATGCTAGAAAGAAATGATCTACATTTTTCAAAAGCACTGCCATATTCTCACAAGTTAAAAGGTTAGATTTTTTTCCTTCCTCCAATTAGGATGGGCTAAGTTATTTTTTAAAAACAACAACAAAAACTCTTCCAGTCTGATTTGTTACCTGGAAGTTTTTTTTTTAATGTTATTTATTCTTTCTCTCTTCTTTTATCTTTTTCTTTTTTCTTTTTCTTCCTTTCTTCCTTCCCTTCCTTCTTTCCTCTTTTCCTTTCTTCCCTCCCTCCCTCTCTCCTTCCTTCCTTCCTTCCCTCCCTTCCTTCCTCCTTTCCTTTCTTCCCTCCCTCCCTTTCTCCTTCCTTCCTTTCTTCCTTCCTTCCTTCCATCCATCTTTCCTTCTTTCTTTCTTATCTCTGTCTCTTTCTTTCTTTGTAAGTGTCTTCTGCACAGCTACAACAAAATATTTCTTTCTTTTCATTTTGGGGGTTGGGTAATACCAGGTTTCTTTTATGCTGCTGTAACAAAATACCATAGACTGGGTAATTTATAAAGAAGATAAATTTAGCTTCTCACAGTTCTGGGGACCAGGAAGTCCAAGATCAAGGAATCAGCAGGTTCGGTTGTCTGGTAAGGACTGTGTCCTCTGGAGGGGAGAATACCGTGTCCTCACTGGATGGAAGATGGAAGGGCAACCTACTGATCAACAGCTGTGTGAAACTTCTTTTATAAGGGTCTTAATCCCATTCATAAAGAAAGGCACCTTCATGATCGAGTTGCCTCTGATAGGCCCCACCTCTTAATACTATGACGTTGGCAACACCTGAATTTTGGAGGGGACATATTCAAGGTATAACACTGAGTATTTTGATGGGAGACCTCTCCTAGAGAATCCATAAATGACCACAGGATTTAAAGTGCAAATTCATGAAAACATTAAAGTTGCTTACAACTATTTGTTGTACACTTTATCCTAGAGGCGTTAAAAGTATTTAGTAAAACTAATGCAAACAAAGTAGATTAAAAGTACACTTCAAAGTTTATTGGAGGCTTCATTTATAAACCGGTGTCTCACAGGGAAGTCACCAAATAACAAGAATAGCCAATTCAGAATTTAGGATTTATCTATGAAACGAATAGTGTTTTCATTTGAAATAGAAGGAAGTGGGCAGTGAAGAAAAGTGATTCCATTTAGACACACAAAAGTGAGAGGAGACTGGCCGCAGTGGCTCCCGCCTGTAATCCCGGCACTTTGGGAGGCTGGGGTGGAGCTAATGAATCATCTGAAGTCAGCAGTTCAAGACCAGCCTGGCCAGCATGGCAAAGCCCCGACTCTACTAAAAAATACAAAAATTAGCTGGGCATGGTGGCGAGTGCCTGTAATCCAGCTACTCAGTGGGAGGCTGAGGCAGGAGAATTGCTTGAGCCCTGGAGGCAGAGGTGAGCCAAGATCACTGCACTCCAGCCTGAACGACAGACCTGGACTCGTCTCAACAAAGACAAAAGTGAGAGGCGTTGTCTTTACTGTCCTCACTGTCACCCCTCACTTGTAGATTATTCTCCACTAATATATTTTTGCGATTCTGTGGCAAGAGTGCAGAGTCCAGCTCTGTGGCCAAGATCATTATCTGATCCCCCTATTTTAAAGACTCCCCTGGGTGCTGAAGACATGTTGTTTCCTTCCTCAGGCTGTCAGTGGAACCATGGGGCTGAGTCACGTCTGCCCACAGCTGCTGCTGTTTGCATCCCTGGGCACTGAGGTCTGAAACTCCACCCTGGCAGGGACCAGCCTGACCCCCCGCCCGAAGGAAATGGCCGGGGAGCTTCAGCAAGAGCGGATGAAAACTTCCTCCCTCTTCATCCAGCTGCGGGCTCCTCCAGCCTGTGCTGTCCCCGCCCCATCTCCAGTGGCAACCCCAGGGGGCCTGGAGGAGGGACACAGTTTCCCAAGTCCCAGGACAGGCTTCTTGGCAGGCTGGGACCTCAGGCGCACACAGGGCTCAACTGCCCCTCCTTTGAGGCTGCTGCAGAAGGCAGGCCCTGAGACGACGGAACCAGCTGCTTTCACTTGCTCTGCTCCAAAGGAAAAGAAGGAAGGGAGGAAAATATCCCAGGATCTGGACGTAAGCAGGGGTGGCATTTGCAGACCCCCACACCACAGGCATTGCCAGGCCCCTGCCTCTAAGAAACTGAGCTGGCTACAGCCTCTGGCATGGAGGTTTCCTAGCCCAGCTCCCGTCATGAGCAATGGAAGCAGCAGTCCCTCCATGGGCTGGAAGCACGGGCTGATCACTTCTGCTACCCAGGACCTGTGGGGCATGGATCCCCGATGCAGGGATGCCTTGGGATGCTCCCCTCCACAGGCTATCCTGGTCCACGCTGCAGATGGAGGGGAAAGGACTGTGCTGAGGAGAGGTGCTGAGACCTGCCAGATACTCCCAAGGAGCTGTAAGGAGGGCACAGGCACCACAGTGCAGGCGACAAGAGCACGGCTCTACAGGTACTGTCCAGCTGTGCACATCAGCAAGAGCTGCCCAGCCCCACCTGCCACTCTGCCTCTTAAGGTAAGAACTCATGTGGCCTGAATCCCCCCAGAAGAAAGGGAGCCAGGGGACAGACATGCCACCCTGGCCCCCAGTTTCTGGCGTTGGTTCTCTCCTCTGTTTGGATGGGCCACACCTCGACAGCAGAGTTGCCCACGGGCCGTAGCCCTCCCAGGCCTGGCCTTGGCTCTGTCCTCTCCCATCTTCCAGGCCACCGGAAACATTTTGTTTGGAAGGAGGCAAGGTCCAACTGTTGCCCGAGAGTTCTGCCAGAGATGGGAGAAAAGTCAGGCATACTTTGTAGGGGAACATGAGAAGGAAGGACAAAGGAGGTACCCAGACATTTACTGGGCTCTGTGATATGCTAGGCATTTTCTTACATCCCATTAGTCCTCTTAACTACTCTGAGAAATGAGCTCCACAGCTCCAATTTCAGATGAGGAGATAGAAACATGACTGGGCAAACATCCTCCCCACCCTTGCAGAAAGACAAGGGCAAAAGCCTGTTCTCCAGAATGGGCATTGGAAACAATTGGGGAGGCTCCAGGGATCTGTGGAAGTTTCTAGAACCAGAGCACAGCCTTGGAACTCAGCCACACCCTACTGTCATCTGTGAACACCTGATTTTCTAGGGCTCACATCTACCTCCCATCTCTCCAACACACCTAGACCACCACCACCAAATGGATGTGCATCCTGGGACGGGAGCCTCCATTCCCCATCAGGAAGGGCAAGGCAGCCCTGTATGGCCTCCAGAGTCTTTTCCAGCTCTATGGGCTCTGCCTCTGATCATGACCTTGCCTGCTCTTGTTGTTAGCATCTTACACTCTGTACTTCTGGCCCAGCCTTCCTGTTGTGCTGGTGCCTGCAGCCCACCTTCTCCACCTAGCTCAGGTGCACTGTTCTCCAAATGGGAGGACAACACTGAAAATTCTCATTCAGCTTTCTTTTCTCAGCAGTGTGGACATCCTGCTATCCTTTGCATGTGTGTGATCATGAGGGTGGAGGTGAGGAAGTGTATGGAGGGTGGAGGGAGGAGATGGAAGGAAGAGGGAGTCATTGGAGTGTTGAGGGTCAGCATGGAGGGGAACTCAGGGAAGTCACAAAAGAAATGAATGAAATTCACAGCATCTTGCAGGGACCTGCCATGGGTTTGGAGTGGGTGTCACTTCATCTGAACACCCTTCCTTCCCTTTTCTCTATTTACCAAGGGCCTGCGTAGCCATAGTTAAGAATCGGGAAGAAAGTTCTCTCCAGAGTAGCGCTCTTGGGTGAAGAGATGTTAGCATGCTTCCTTAAGAAATAGTTTACATTCCATCCTAATTCTTGCATCTCTTATTTCCTACTGGGATTTAGGAGGAATGACAAACCCCTACGTCAGAGCCCATCTCTGTATGTGGGGTCACACATGGTTTGTGTACTTCTATGCTGGCCTGATGACTTGAAAACCCCATCTTTTCTCACTCTTCCCTCCTGCCTTTGGCAGATAAGCTGAAGCCTCAGAGCTGTTGCCATTTCTTGGGGGAGAGGCACTTTGGGAATTGATCCAAGTGTGTGGATCTCACCCTTGTCCACCTTATTCAGACCCCTCTGTAAATGGGCCCAGTATCTGCTCCATCTAAGTTAAAGGTTGCAGGATTCCTAGCTAAAAAGTTAGAAGCCCCAAGTCTAAGTCCTTGGTCAGAGCAAGCCGCCAGAGCTCTCTGAGGCTCAGTTATTCCATCTTGAAAATACTGATGACATCCCCTGCTTCACAGTTGCAAGGGAGATTTGTGGACTGAAGTGAAAGGTGCCCTCAGTAGTTATAAGGGAGAGAAGAGGAGAAGCCAAATCAATGGGATACCAGGTAGGACCAGGGAAGCCATGGAATCAGAGGTGTGGGGTAGCACGTGAACCCAGAGTCTGGTGAAGGTATGGGGTTACAAAAACCTACTCTTGACCTTGCTGGTCAGACAATGTGATTCCCTGTGCCATGGAGAGAGAGGGGAGTTGTGAAATTAGCACCCTCAGATCCTGTGGGTGCTGTATGGCTATCTCTAACCAGGGAACCCCTGCCCATGGTTGGGTGTTAGACAAAGCAGCACAATTGACAGAAATCGTTTTTCCAGCTGTCCAGCCCTGGACAGATTAAGGTGCTATCTAGATTTGAAAGATGAGTGTGTGAGAAGTACTCAATCCTTCCATGTTCTGGAATGCAGCTGTATGAGTTGTAGCAAAGTATTGAAAAGCTGATCAAAATATAATATCTTCTTGACCACTGTGGATGCTAACACCCTTCACTCTCCACAGTGGAAACTTTCAGTCAATGAACTTACGGAAAATGTGCTCAGTTATATTTATTAAAGTGAAATCTTGGTTACAGGGAAGGAAACATCATTCCTACACGTGTACTGTAGAGTTGAGGTTCTAGTGTCAACTTTCTGAAGAGAAAATCCTGGATCTGAAGAGTAAACTTGTTTCTTTGCAGATTCAAAACAGCTCAATTTATTCTCTCAGTGTTGAAACATCACAGGTTCCAGAGTAAAAACTGTTGGCTTGCATCTTTCTGAGTAGTATAAGGAGTGAAGAACAGATCGTGTGGTTCTTAGTTTATTCTATGACCAGACTTTAGTAAAAACAATCAGAGCAGTCTGTGACCTGGACAGCTTCCACTGTGTTGTTTCCTCTTATGAAAAAGCTCAAAATTCTGCAAGCATGTATGTTATTATCACCCCCACTTCACTGGTGAAGAGACAGATATTTGTGGATGGTAAGCAACTCCGTGGGACTAGGACAAGACAACTCAGGCCCAGCCCTCAAGTTGTCTACCCTGAGGCCAGGGCTCTCTCTGGCTTCTTTCACTGTCTTTCCAGCTGGCAAGATTTCCTTGGAAGTAATTCTACACTTCCTGAAACCTGGTGGTCTACACTGCACTCCTAATTCCTCTGGTGGAGAGGGTTGGTGAAAGACCCTTAGGACTTTAAGTCTGGTGACCTAACCTTGTGCCAATGAGTCCAGCCAGCTTTCTAGAAGCAGTGAAGGTCTGGGTGTGGGGGACGTGGAGGCTCAGCTCAGGGTGGTGCCAACGGAGGGCTCTAACATTCTTGTGGTAAGTCTGTCATTGTGAATCGGAGAACATTCTGCGTACCAGGGCCAGTGCCTGCCCTATCTCCCGGCCCCATGTGCTGCTGCCCCTCTGTGGGAACCCAGGGAACTGTTCCCATTTGATTTGAGCTTGGGGCCAAAGATAAGAAGACAAGGAAAACAGACCCGACTCAAAAGAGAGGAGGAAAAAAGCTTTCTCTATCATCATTTCAAGATATTTCCACATGTTAAATTTTATTTACTACATCTCCATATTTTGCATATTTTATGTCTTAAAGTAGCAGTGACTTTTGGTATATAAACAGCCTTAGAAAATTAGTAGTAAATATGTTTTTTTAATGTCCTTCATTTTTACAGACTGTACAAAAATTTCACTGATGGCTTTAAATTTCCAGAAAAAATTGACTGCTCTATTTTAGTCTTTTTCCCTTCCTCCCCCACTATCGATCCTCAAAACCAATCTACTTTTTGAGTTTTGATCACTAGCTTGTAAGAAGGGTGTTCAGGGTTTAGAAGAGGGAGAGGAGATGAGTATGACAGACAAGGAGCCAGCAGGGGGTTTGAGTGAGAGGGAGACAGGGGTTGGGATATCATTCATTTATCTAATCAATGGAAATGCGTTGGAGGTCTATTGTCTTACATGCAGACACTGTCTAGCAGACTAGGAAAAATCATGTTAACTCATTAGCTTGGATTGTTATTCCTTAAAATCAAACTAATGTCTGAAATATACATCTGTAAAGTGCATTACGTTTTGGGTAGAAAGTTTTTTGTTTAATTTACAAGATGGCAAAGAAACTCCAGTTTTACTGAAAAATTAGCTCTGTGGCCTCTGACAACTCACTGAACAAAGCTATCTTCTCTTGTTTTCTCCTGGAGGTCTTTCTACCTCAAAAATTCTATAATACCTGTGCATCTGTGAATCCAGAAAGGTAATGAAACTCTTTAAGGAAAGAAAGGTATTAAAACAATTTATTTTGGCCAGGTGTGGAGGCTCACACCTATAATCCCAGCACTTTGGGAGGCTGAGGCTGGCGAATCATTTGAGGTCAACAGTTCAAGGCCATCCTGGCCAACATGGTGAAACCCTGTTTCTACTGAAAATATAAAACAGTATAAAAATTAGCCAGGTATGGTGGCAGGCACTTGTAATCCCAGCTACTAGGGAAGCTGAGGCAGGAGAATCGTTTGAGCCCGGGAGGTAGAGGTTGCAGTGAGCCGATATCACGCCACTGCACTCCAACCTGAATGACTGAGCTAGACTCCATCCAAAAGAAAAAGTTAATTTCATCTATCTGAGCTTATCTCTAAAGATTCATTATTTTGTCAATGACTTCACTACAGGAAACTTTCATATAGAGAGGGCCTACCTTTCTTAGGGAAAACTGGGATTTCCATGGGGAGCAAGACACTCAGAGATATGGAAGAGTCAGTGCTTTCTTTGAGCAGTAACACCAATTCCCACCACAGAATTTTGGACCAGTATTGCAAACTGTCCTATAACAGTTCCAGTTAAATAAAATTCCTTTCTATGAATTGAACATTGACTCCCTGGTCTACTTAACCACCAGGAAGCAGTCATTTACCTCATTAAGGGTAAACATTGCGTTACTCAAGCCTGTTCGACTTTCTGGTGTGTCGTAAGTTTAGAAATTGATTTTCTCATAAAATAGTATTCTAGATAATTCTCTCTTTATATTAATTCTACTTGGTGAGTCATTTAGAATTTTATAAAAGAAACTAGAACAAAGAAAGAGCATCCACAAATGCTCATATGGTAATTTTAACAGAAATATAGAATAAATGTGCAGTAAAACATCCATTTTAAAAGATTCTGGTATTTTGGAGGCAGTATTGATTGGATTGAAAAGCTTATCTTTAGTACATTTTATGCTACATTGGTTTTGACACAGATGTCTTGATTTATAACTTAAATAAATAAAGCCTGAGATAGCAGAATGGGTTTCAATCCTTTTCCCTCTTGTGATTCGCCTTGGTGTTCCCATGACAACCTTCTCTGGCTCTTTTTCTCTCCTTACCCCATCCTTCAACATTTACACACAAGAGTCCTGTGGATCATTGTATAGGTGCAATTCTCCTGGAAGTACAAACACCTCAGCATCTCAATCCATCTATAGGAAGAAGAGGGCCAAGAGTGCAAGGACACCTTTACAGCTGTGTCCGTGCAACGTGTTGAAAGGAATTGGATGGGGAGCTGGGACACAGGGGTTCAATGCAACTCCAGTATGTCAGTTGTCGTTTTTTTCATCTCTCCTCTGCTATCTTCTGCCTGCCCTTTCTTTATTCAGTCTTCTGTGAATCCCTCTTTCTCTTTCTGCCCATTTGCTTACTCATCTCCCTTCTCCACATGGAGAAATTTGGCCAACTCTATTCCCAGGTTTACATCTCTTCTGTTTAGAAGACAATCCAGGCTAAGACAGATATCTCTTAGGTCTATCTTTTTGGGAAGAGACTTTTTGGTCTAACGTGGGCTGGTACCCACTCAACTTACTGTGGTGGGCACAGAGGTAGGTGCAGCTCACATTGTGCTAACAGGTGTGCTGATATCCTGAAAGGGGTTATGCCATGGGGGTCTGGGCAAAAGACGATTTCTAAAAGGTGATGGGAAGCAGAGAGCAGAGGAGGAAATGCAGGCAGCCAACCCAATAAATGCCCAGAAGCACTTGCAAAGAGTTGTCAGCTGAGAGTATAAAGTGATTGTTTTGTATAAATGTTCTATTTGAGCTCTCTTATATTTTATATTTTGAGATCAAATTATATATTAATATATGATTAAGGCAGAATCTATAAATGCGTTTTTAAATTATATATTTTATAGCTTCTGGGGAGATTTTTTAAAACAGCATCCTTGAACTTTGTAATACAGTAGATCAAATCATTACCTGATATGATTCATAAATAGGTTTGCTTCTACAATCTGCTACTGGTTATGATATGGTAAAAATTTTCTCTTTGGAAGACTTTTTTTTTCCTAGCTGGGTTCGGTGGTTTATGCCTGTAACCCTAGTACTTTGGGAGGCCGAGGCAGGAATCTCAGTTGAATCTAGGAGTTTGAGGCTACAGTGAGTTTTGATTGTGCCCCTGCATTCCAGCCTGGGCCACAGAACAAGACTGTCTCAAAAACAACAAAATTTTTTTCCTTGTAGATTCATAGAGACTATAGGATGTTATGAGACCTACAAAGACTTAGTGAAAGCAGGTTGTATAATGAACAGATGACTATCATGGATTCTGCATGTGGTCCCTTCAACTTTACATCAATTCTCTGGGATTCCTGACCTAAAATTCCAGAAGTCAGAACACCAAAAAAGTAGCTACATTCCCTTAATTGGGTTATACTGAACCTTGAACTGTACCATACGATTTAGCACATGTATTAAATAAGCATAAGTAAGCAAATATATTTATAAATCACATCACACAATAATTGGATTCTAATCTATTACAAAGTTCCAGGATGTTGGTTTTAAAAATCTCACTAAAAGCTATAAAATGTTTAATAGCTTCCCTAAAATTTGAGAGAGCTCAGATAGAACATTTATACAAAGAAATCACTTTACACTTTTAGCTGACAACTCTCTGCAAGTGTCTCTAGGCAGATGAAAAGGTGGGCAAATGAAAGAATGATTGCTACATGGAGTTGGCATTGTCAGATAATTGCGGGGCTGCATTTTTTTTTTTTTTTAGGACATTCACCTTCCTTCTAAAGTCATCAGCATCTGTGATTCTTTTTTGGCTGCCCTTCATGCTGTGCATATTTCCTGTGATTATTTTTAGTCCATTTTGACTTTTTGGAATTTAACTTTTAATTTTCAGGATGTGTGATTTTGCATTAATCTTTCAATGACCAGGTCCAGCTGATTATGAGGTAAAAAGCTTCAGGGAATTATTCAAGCACTTACAATGTTATATCATTGGAAAATCTCATTTTATCTTCAAGGAGGTTTGTTGCTCTTCATTGAGTTCTCACTGATTGTATGATGCAGTATCAGTGAAAAGGTTAGACGATTCATCTCATGTCAGAGATATCTCAGAGAAGTCTCAGGAGAGTTTGTTTAGATAGACTCAATCTTCTTCCACAAAGAAGTTCCCATATCCTACAACAAAGAGCAAATAATGAATAAAAACAATAGTGAAAGGTAAATGGTAATAAACAATCAAGTCTAGGAAAATATACAAATAAAAGTTAAGGTCAAGGAAAGATGAGGTTGAGATTAGAAAAAGAACCTGAAAGTTCATCCCATAAAGGCCTACAGAGCTAGTCAGTTTGAAATTCAAACTCAGCTCTGTGCTTCCAAGCTGCCCAAGATCAGAGTCACATGGGCATCTATGTAGCTGTAATTGTGAGAAGGGTGAAAAGAGAAGGAAGGGAGGGAGGAAGGGAGGGAGGAAGAAAGGGGGTTCTTTTAACATGTTCCACAGAAATTCTCTTTAAAAAACAAATTTTGCTTGACCTTTAAAGTAACAATTTAAAAACAACATTTGGATAAAAACTTTTCTAATGAGCATTTAATATCCACTGTGTTTCTGTTTCCTTAAATGTCACACACATAACATAACTTAATCTGACAATAGAAGTAATCACTCTGATCTCAAGTATGGCTTGTTGGTACCCTTAGGTCTTCAAGACTATTCGCCCTCATATTTAATGGGTCCCTCTCCTGATAGTACTCTGCTCTCGGAGTTCTTCTTGATTGTTAGTAGTTTTTCAGTTTCCTCTGTTCTGGCCTTCTCCTCAGGAAACTAAAAAACAAATTTGTTTCCATTGTAAGGCAAGTAGAATCAGCTCTATTCTATGCTTTAAACAACCTATAAAATAAATGTTTTCGAGTGAAATAAATCATTCCTACTTTTCTTTTCATGCCATTTGAGAAAGCTCATGGCAAAATTTTTATTTTCTCATCCTCAATCATTTTTTGTAAGGGAACTTTTTCTTAGCATGCTCTGCAAACTACCTTCCACCATGTTCTTTATAAAGCACATCCTCCATAACAACCTGTCTTCTTATACCGTTTTGTGAACCACTTCTGGCTGGCGCCTGCCTTTTCTTCATTTATTACGTTGCCTTGTGTTTGTAGCCTCTGAAGCTCTTTGGAGAAAAAGCATTACATGAATCCAATTAGAAGCATGTATTCAAAGTGAATGCAGGAATTACATTGTTGATTATGTGTAAGTTACCATACACATTATTAAATTAACTTATTAAGTGTTTCTGTGGGTCTTTTATAAGACATAAAACAGAAGATTCTTTTCCTGCTCTCTATAAGCTTTAAGTTTAAGGCAGAGAGGCATGTTAAAACAGCATGAAACACTGGCAGTGTATATAAAAGGGTTTTATACTTTGTGTTAATAATCAATTCAACCCTACAATGGGGTAATTACTGTCCAAGTTACTATCTGCACATCATCATTTGAGAAAAAAGTCATCAATTTTTCTTTTGAGATGGAGTCTCGCTCTTGTCACCCAGGCTGGAGTGCAGTGGTGCAATCTCGGCTCACGGTAGCCTCCCCCTCCCAGGTTCAAGCAATTCTTCTGCCTCAGCCTCCTTGAGTAGCTGGGATTACAGGCACCTGCTACCATGCCCGACTAATTTTTGTACTTTTAGTAGAGACGGGGTTTTGCTATGTTGGCCAAACTCGTCTTGAACTCCTGACCTCAGGTGCTCCAACCCACCTCAGCCTCCCAAAGTGCTGGGATTACAGGCGTTAGCCATTGTGCCCAGCCACCATTTTTATGCCATTGAGTCAGAGGAGAATCTCAATAGAGATTGACTTCAGGGGACATCAGAGTAAAAGAAGAAAAAGCCTGGTGAATTGAAAGAATGTGAAGAGAATTTGAGTTTTAGACTTCTCCTGAGTTCATGTGTGAATTTCATAATTCATTATGAAAGAAATCAGCAGTGATATAATCATATAGACATGGAGTAAAATTGCCTGAAACCTGAAAATTAGATTAAGGTTTACAGGCTGGGTGCTGTGGTTCATGCCTGCAATTCCAACATTTTTGGAGGCCAAGCTGGGAGGATCACTTGAGGCCAAGAGTTTGAAACCAGCCTGGGAAACACAGTGAGAGACTATCTCTACAACGAAAATAAATGTATTTTAAAAATTAGTAATTAATGGCCAGGAGTGGTGGCTCATATCTGTAATCATAGCTCTTTGGGAGACCAAGGCAGGTGGATCACTTGAAGTCAGGAGTTAGAGGCCAGCCTGGTCAACATGGTGAAATCCTATCTCTACTAAAAATACAAAACATTAGCTGGGCATGGTGGCGGATGCCTGTATTCCCAGCTACTCAGGAGGCTGAGGCAGGAGAATTGCTTGAACCTGGGAGACAGAGGTTGCAGTGAGCCGAGATTGTGCCACTGCACTCCAGCCTGGGCAACACAGCAAGACTTCATCTCAAAAAAAAAATTAGTAATTAATTTTTGAAAATATTTCTGAGTTGTAAAATTATACCTTTTATTTAAAGGCATAAAAATAAACTAAAAATAGTAAACTACATGTATGGAAAACAATACAATGTCATGAAATGAAGTACATATTTCAGCATAAAAAATATGCATGATTTAAGACAACATCGGAGAATTTGAAATCCAGATTAGAACATCTGGACCTAGATTGTGTGTCTGTATATCAGAGAGTGGTGGCAATTCCCTGGACCTGGGTGACTTCTCCTCATCCTGGAAGATTTCCCTTCCCAGGTGCCAGGTAGTGATGGCAACTGAATCAGGCCACCCTGAAAGGCGTTGCTAAGAGACAGCAGAAACACAGCAATAGGTTCTGTAAACTTGATCCACATCAGTGACTCTGAAGCTGTGCGCTGGTCAGACCATGTTGGGAGTTGAGGAGCTCAGGTTGATTTGGGGATGCTTCTAGGGATGAGGCTCCCAGCGCAAGGACTGCCTTGATGCAGCACATAAACAATTCTGGTGTTTGAACAGCAAACCAGAGCAGGTGATTCAGTTCAGAATAAGCACGCCATGACCACTGAACAAAAATGCCATTTAGAATTTGTGACCCCTCTAACAATATGTCAATTCACAATAGTCATGTACCGATTGGCTTTTCTGCCTTTGTCCCTCTCAGACAAGAGGGAAGCCTATCTTTTTTTTTTTTTTTTTTTTTTTTTTTTGAGAGACAGTTTCACTCTGTCGTTCAGATTGTAGTGCAGTGGCACGATCTTGGTTTACTGCAACCTCAGCCTCCTGGGTTCAAGGAATTTTTGTGCCTTAGCCTCCCAAGTAGCTGGAATTACATGGGTGTGCCAACATGCTTGGCTAATTTTTGTATTATTGGTAGAGATGGGGATTTGCCATGTTGGCCAGGCTAGTTTCGACCTCTTGACCTCAAGTGATCCACCCGCCTTGGCTTCCCAGAATGCTGGGATTACAGGCATGAGTCACTTTGCCTGTCCAGGCCTGTCTTAATCATGAAAACTGAACAAAGAATTTATAGCATTAACTACCCACCCTATCCCTTTTCAGGTTTGCTTGGCCTTTGCTGTAGGTGGACTAGTCTGTGCCTTATGGAAAAAACATTGGGTTATCATTCTGATAAGAGGCAAGAAAAAGAGCAAAATAAGTTATTCATGAATTACAAGTATAGCAGGTATAAAAATCTATCAACGTGCTTACAGAATGAACCATTTTATTATTTTTAAATAAAATCTAGCCCTAAATTCTGACGAGCAAGAAATTCAGTCTCGGATAGTCTCAGGGTTTCCTGTCCTCTAAATTTGGGCCAACTCTCAGGAAATTGCTCTGGTACAAAAGCATTCATGCATTCCTGTATTCACTCGGGTCCTTCTGCATGAGCTTGGCATAGTACAGACTTCAGAGCCAGATGGAAAATAAGGATTACGTGAGTTATAATATGTAAAGAACTTGGAATTGAGCCTGGCACAGAATATGCAGACCCTGGAGAGCCTCTCTGCTTTGACTCCTAGTCCTCCATCCACCCTCATTTTGGCTCGACTGCCTCCCACCCTAGGCTGTATACTTTCAGGTTCAACAGCTCCACTGCTTCTGTGTCCTGGTTGCATTTGAGCAGCTAGGACCCTGTGGCCTGGGTTTTCTCTCTTCTCTCTGTCAGAATAGAAATGATTTTTCTTACCCATCTCTTCCATCTTGAAATAGAAAGACAAAATGTATTATTTTCATCTAATCATAATTCCGTGTTCTATATACCTAATATCTTAATTCTCTATAAATTCATCATCCACTGCAGTTCAGAACAAATGAGACTTTGAAAATATGAATATTACTGAGGTTTAGAAATGTTCAGAAAACAATCCAGGCGTGGTGGCTCAGGTCTGTAATCTCACCACTTTGGGAGGCTGAAGCAGGCAGATCACTTGAGCTCAGGAGTTTGAGACCAGCCTGGCCAACATGATGAAATCGATAGAAAGTTAGCTGGGTGTGGTGGTGGGCACCTGTAATCCCAGCTACTGAGGGGGCTGAGCCAGGAGAATTGCTTGAACCTGGGAGGCAGAGGCTGCAGTAAACAGAGATCGTGCCACTGTACTCCAGCCTGAGCAAGAGAGGGAGACTCCATCAGAAAGAGAGAAAGAGAAAAACAGAGAAAGAGAGAGAGAGAGAGATTGATTCAGAAAACCAAAAGAACTCCCTAGAATTGAAAGAGTGAAGTCATGTGTATCAGGGTCCTCTGTCAAGGTTAAGAAGAGGCAGACATGTGAAAGCCTGTAAAGTTCTGACTAACTCTATAAAAGTCATCTCATAAATGCACCCACCCTTCTTTTATTTCAGGGCGCTGCCCCTGGGAAGCTCGCCTGGTTTGTCAGGGTTGTCTTTCTCCCCCTTTCCAGGCTCAAGCCAAGGCCCTCTCTCTCTCCTCAGGCTTCTCAACAGCCTTCCTGTTTCTCTTCTTCTACCCAGAACGTTTATAATAACCTCTTCAATGTCTTCTGCAGAAGGGAAGCATCTTGAGCCATAAACAGGGTGGAAAAGGGTTTGGCTTGAAGAGAGGGGAGCTGGTACCCCAAAAACATATACAATTATTATGTGCCCATAGTAATTCATTAAGAAATAAAGAAGAAAAAAAGATTAGGAGGCCGAGGTGGAAGGATCACTTGAGGTCAGGAGTTGAAGAGCAGCCTGGTCAGTATGGTGAAACCCCAACTCTACTAAAATAAATAAATAAATAATTAGCTGGGTGTGGTGGTGCACACCTGTAATCCCAGCTAATTGGGAGGCTGACGCACAAGAATCACTTGAACCCAGGAAGCAGAGGTTGCAGTGAGCCAAGATTGCAATACAATGTACTAGGTACGAAAAGAAAATGGTAGTGTTTCTGTTTATACACACACACACACACACACACACACACACATATTCTCTCTCTCTCTCCATATAAATATATGTATGTTTTTGAGACAGAATTTCACTCTGTCACTCAGGCTGGAGTGCAGTGGCGCAACCTCAGCCCACTGTAACCTCTGCCTCCCAGGTTTAAGCAATTCTCCTGCCTCAGCCTCCCATGTAGCTGGGTTTATAGGTGTGTGCCACCATACTAGGCTAATTTTTTTGTATTTTTAGTAGAGATGTGGTTTCACCATATTGGTCAGGCTGGTCTTGAACTCCTGACGACCTTCAGATGATACACCCACCTCAGCCTCCCAACTGTTTATATTTTTATAACTTGCCCCTCTAGCTTTATTTTTGTGCTTTTTGTACATGACAGTATACTAATACAATAGTATCAATGTATCAGTCATAAGTAAATATGTATATTTTGGAAGTGAATGCTCCAGTGTTTTTTGCTGATGGAGTCCAGAGGAAAAAATGGTTTAAACTTTGCGAGGCATATCACATTAAAAACAAATGCTGTCTATGTGACAGTTTTCTCAAGTCTTATGCTTCTCTTAGTCATAACATTTCATCTGAAATGGGATTGAGAACCCAGAACTATGGGCAACAATCTATTTTATGACATTCCTAACCAGAAGAAACCTCTCCTTGTCCTGAATTCTCACACTACTTAAGAAGAGCTTTTTCAATTGAGAGATGGTGTAGAACTGCCAGAGTTCACAAAGAAAAATCGCAATATTGGGGAGATACTTATGCTCACAAATGATTTGTTGTTGATCTGAAATTCAGATGTAACTTGTGTCCCGTATTTTATCTGACAATTTTAGTTTAGAGTCAGTTCTGGTTTTGAAGTCCAGCTAGCTGAGTGATTCAGGGCAAATTCCTTAACTTTTCTGAGCCTCACTTTCTTTGTACTCTTTAGTTGTTGTGAACTTTCTTTTTATAAAAGATTTGAAGCCATTAGCACAGTTCCTGCTTATTGTAGAAAAAGTTCTCACTAAATCATAGGTGTTATCATAATGATGACCCTATCACTTTCAACACAGTTTCAAGTATTTATGTACAAATCTTATCTCCCTTACTAGAAAGGAAGATCCACATTTACACAGATATGCATGTAAAGGGTACATAATCTGCTTAAGTTTGCATAAATTCAGCCTGTGCCCAAGCACTTTTAGAGAGTCTGGTTGACTGGCTACTTGTCTGGTCCCCTCTTCCAATTCTATTCCTTTTCCTTTCACATCCCCCATTGGAAGAATGGTGTTTTGTTCTTAAGTTATTTCAAGCAAGCTAAGCCCTTGTGGAAACTGCCTTACTCAGCTTTTATAGGCCAGCAGATCCCACAACATGTATAAGATTTATCGTTCATATTAAATTGAAAAACTCCCATGTGTAATTCTTTGAAACTGCGGATGAAAATGAATAGCATTTATGAGAACCATTGTAAAGGTTTAATGACATTTACATTTAAGCTGCTGAAAGTAAATAGTTATTGCCCTGGGTGGCTATTCTTCTGCTGAATTTAGACAGTTTAAAACAACTTTCCCTATGTTAGTTTGACATTAATTCAGGGCATTTGGAGAGCCCTGTCAGAACTGTGAGTTGGGTGTGATGGAAGCTGAGGTATTTCTACGGAATGATGAAGCATAATAAGGATTTGGGGGAGGGGAGTTTAAGGACAGTGGCAGAGGATGGAGGAAGGGACTTCCTTGCTGGACTGTTCACCTTTCCAGGCAATCCCTTGAGAGGAAGCAGATGTGACCAACAAAAAGCAAGTCCATTTTTTGCACAGTCAAAGCCAGTCCAACTGCAGATGGCCCTTAAATCACAGCACCAAGCACATCACTGGTCTACCGTGTCTGTGCTTTGTCCTGACACCCCTTGCTATCAAAAGGGAAGAGGAGGCTGAGCGTAATGCCTCATTCATGTAATCCCAGAACCTTGGGAGGCTGAGATGGGAGGACTTCTTGAGGCCAGGATTTCAAGGTCAGCCTAGATAACATAATGAAACCTTGTCTCTATAAAAAAACAAACAAAATTATCCAGATGTTGTGGTGCATGCCTGTAGTCTCAGCTCATCAGAAGGCTGGGGCAGTAGGATCTCTCAAGCACAGAAGGTAGAAGCTACAGTGAGCCAGGATCATGCCACTGTACTCCAGCCTGGGCTACAGAATGAACTCTGTCTCAAAAAGAAAAAAAAAAGAAGCAAAGATGAGGAAGAGTAAAGTGAGAATTAAAGACCATCTGAGTCTGACATTTTTGCCACCAGATTTATCGTCCTCCATGTCAACTCCACTATCACTAAGGATCTCACGGGACTGCTTCCTCTTTTCATATATTCTGAGGGCTCTTGCAGGTATCCCCTCTATCCAGGCATTAGGGGAGCCAAAACCAAGGAATTGTGCAGCCAGCCCTGTATTCCCAGCACACAGATGTGAGCTGTGAACTGATGAACTGTGTTGAACTTTCAGGCGTATGGAAAATCATTCTCTTCCCTGTCATGATCAGAAATCACTTCCCATGTGCCTAACTGATAGAGGGATTTTTCCTTTGAACCCCAAAGTGTCCCATGTTGGAAAGCTAAGGGGAGATAACTGCAGTCTGCTGAAAAGAAAGGGTACATGGGTAGATATGCCAGGAACATTCCTCCAATCTGGCCAGAAAAAGGTCCAGAGGGCTGAGTTTGATAAGCCCAGCAGTCACCCAGTTGGCTCCAGTGGGAGGAAATGAGTCATCGAGAGGCAACTGCTGTGGGCCTCTGGAGAACAGCTCCTGCCTGCTTCACTGACCCCTGCTATAGCTCCTTTCAGTTCATAATACAACAGCTCCAATCCTGAGCCTTGAGTGACAGCCCTTGCTGCTGGCTTGTGACACCCTGGGAAGCCTCTGTGCCTGGACCACCCAATTGTGGTTCTAGTAGCCCACTTATGTTGGATTTCCCATCATTTCACAAGCTATTTGAGTTATGCTCAGAGAGTTATGATGCAGAGTTTTTAGTTTCAAGAACACATGATCAGAGTCCAAGGGCTGTTCTGGTGCCTTCCATGGGAGGCATCTTGGAGAATGCAATGACTCTCGGTGCAATGAGGTCTTTGCATTTCCTCATCTCTCAAATGAAGCCTTGAATGAGGTGACTCTAGAATTTCTTCCCAACTCTCAGATTCTGTGAGCCTGAGCTGGAAGGATAGGTATGAACATACTATACAACACAAGAGGGCATGGAAACCTCAGTAGCACTACACAATATCACAAACTAAGGCACAGCACAGTACTGATTTCTCTCAATTTACAGTTCTTGCAAACTGATCGATTTTTTTAAATAGCAATCTGCCCAAATAACTCATCAGTTTTACATCTTTGGCAATTAGCTTTCACTCATTTAATAAATATTCATCATTAGGCTCTGTGCAAGACCCTGGGATTATAACTAATCATCATCATCATAAGACTTTTCTTTCAGGTGTTTATAATCTGGCTGAAAAGACAGTCATTGAATAAATAATTAAAAGGAGGATGAGTATCCCCAAGAATGTCAAGATGCTATGGAAATGAATAATTGGGCCACCCAGCCTGGTTTTAATGGTTAGGAAAAGCCTGCCAGGAGTGACTTCCAGGCAGGATTAGAGGGTTGAGACTTTCAGCTCTACACCCCCAACCTCTGGGGATGGGAGAGAGGCTCAAGGTTAAAGTGATCATCAATGATCAGTGATTTAATCAATCATGCCTATGTAATGAAGCCTTCATAAAAACTCAGGAGGACAAGTAACTTCCGGATAGCTAAACACATGGAGGTTCCTAGAGGGTGGCATGCCCAGGTGAGGGATGGGAGATCCATGACCCTTACCACATGCCTTGCCCTATGCACTTCTTCAGATATATAGGCTATAACAACCTATGTAAAAAACCAATAAATGTTGTTTTTCCCTGAATTCTGTGAACTGTTGTAGCAAATTAATCAAACCCAAAGAGGGTATTATGGGAACCCAACTTGAAGCTGATCTATCAGAAATTCTGGAGGCCCAAACTTAAAACTGGTGTCTGGTGGTGACGGTCAGGAGGTGGTCTTGTCAAACTGAGCCCTCAAGCTGTGGGATCTGATGCTATCTCCAGGTAGATAATATCAGAATTTAATTGGCAGACACCCAGCCGAGGTCTATAGCAGAACTAATTGCTTGCTTGGAGATGGGGAGAAGGGGAAGAAACTTCCCACCACACACACATTTGGTTACAGAGGTCTTCTGTATTGATTATTATTATTATGGTAAGAGCAGGAAAGAAACCCTCAATTTGTGTTTTTTCCCCTCAGAGTTTTATAGGCAGAAAAAGATGGAAGAAAGCAGATATAAGGAACAAAAAGCAGACTGGTCATTACAAAGTTACTTTCCTCAGAGGGTTAAAACAGTGGGGACTTCCTCATGCTGGCTCAGGTAAACTGGACCCCTTCCTATTGGTTGAGGTGAATCTCCTGTGTTTTTGGAAAACTATCCCATTTTCAAGTTTGGTTTAATTATGTGGCACTTAGCATGAGTGACTCCATTTTGGTTTGGTCTGCTTTGTTGGGACCTACTACAGGGGCTCAGTCCAAAACAGTGGGCTCCTATAAAGTTTATTTAATACAATGACAGTAAATGTTCACTGCTTTATTTCAAGCTAAAATCACAAGGGCATAGATTCTAGCAAGTTCTCGTTTTTGATTCCTGGATTTTCATGTTAGAGCAAATGAGACAATACTGTAATGTTGAGAGGGAAGAATTTTATTCCTGACATTTTAAAAGCATAACTCTGAAATATTTATTTTGCACATTTTTTGCTAAGGAGGACCTGATAACATTCAGGAAATTAATTTGCTGAGCAGTGTTTAGATTCTCTCAGTGTTATTAGAACATTTCTACCTTCACTTCAAAAGAAGCCACTGGAATGCCCCTAACACAAAGAAATGATAAATGCTTGAGGTGATGAATACCCCAGTGACCCTCATTTGATTATTACATTACATGCTTATATCAAAATATCGCATTTGCCCCATAAATAGGTTTGACTATTATGTAAATAGCAGTTAAAAATAATAATTAAAATAACATAGTTAAAATAATAATTAAAAATATTTTTTAAGAAAAGAATCAAAAAAGGGGATAAAAGGAAGCCAGTTAAGCACTCTCATGTCTAATATTACTCTGTTTAGGTATACGCTAGAGGCATCTTTAATTGTTAGGAATTACATGCTGTTAAAGCTTAATTAACTAGAATTCAGCTACCTGGAATTCTCAGTTTACTTGAATTTCTTTTTTTTTCTTTCTTTCTTTGTCACTGTCACCCAGGCTGGAGTGTCGTGGGGCGATCTTAGCTCACTGCAACCTCTGCCTCCCAGGTTCAGGCAATTCTCTAGCCTCAGCCTCCTGAGTAGCTGGGATTACAGGCACACGTCTGGCTAATTTTTGTATTTTTAGTAGAGACAGGGTTTCTCCATGTTGGTCCGGCTGGTCTTGAACTCCTGACCTCAAGTGATCCGCCTACCTCAACCTTGCAAAGTGCTGGGATTACAGGTCTGAGGCACCGCACCTGGCCTTGAATTTCCTTTTTGTGCTCTATCTAATGCTTCAGGGAAATTGCCAGATTATAAAATGCTAAAAAATTTTTGAAAACTTTTATTTTAAGACTAAGGAATCCCACTGTGACTATGCACCTTCAGGCCAGGATTCTGTGTCCTCCCATTCCACTGTACTACCACACTTCTAGGGAAGAAGGACATAAATTCGGAAGACAGGTCGACCTGGGTAAAAGTCTTTACTACACTCACTGTTGATCTCCAAACATGCTATTAATATGTAATTTCTTGATAGCTAAATTTATTCATCTGCATAACAGGGATGGTAATACCTGTCTCACCATAATGTGGTGAGAATCAGATGCGGTTGTCTAAGGAAAAGAGAGGGCCAGCCCGTGATAAGTGCTCAGGAAATCAAAAGCATTTAAAAATCTGGATTTAGCCTGAGCCACCACAATATCACAAATATCGAAAGAAATATGACATTACATTTGGTGTTCTTTAACTATCTCTGGCAAAAAATTATGCCTTCATATTTTCAAAAGATGTTTTTAACAATGACAGTTATAATTGAAATATTTTGGTTAACTGATAAATTTTTTAACTACTGATAAGCTACAATTAAAATAGCTAACTAGAGTGCCCAATTTAGAAAATATCCAGGTTAATAAAAGCTTCATTGTCCTGTATTCAGAAACTACAATGTTTTCTCTGCAGAGAGATAGGTACATCTTTCACACTCAATGGAACTGTCAACTCTGATTTTAGCAAGTTTGAAATAACAGAAACTAGTGCTGTTTTTCTCTGCCTTTCTATGCTAATTAAATCTGTATTCAAGTCCAGCTGTCTCACACATGCCTTCTAATTCATGTCTTCATTCTGTTTATTACCGAATACCTATTATCAGCACCTTCACTTTTGAATGGATGTTTTTTCTTGACGAGTATTTAATGGTCCCAAGTTTTCTTTTCTTTTGCATTTGAGGTGAAACAGATCAAATCAGATAGATATGACTTCTGCAAAAAGATTGATTTTTTCCTATGATCACATGTCTGTAGTAACACCTTATGTGAAATGCATGCTAATCTACCTGATTTTGGTCAATATGGATTTTGATGTAGTATTTCCCAAAAATGTGGACTTTAAGTGATAACGCAACTTCTATTATTTCTATTTTAGAAGTTATGCATCTACTTTAAAGCATATTAAGACTGGGCACAATGGCTCACACCTGTAATCCCAGCACTTTGGAAGGCCCAGGCATGGGGATCATGAGGGCAGGAGATCAAGACCATCCTGGCCAACATGATGAAACCCCGTCTCTACTAAAAAAATACAAAAATTAGCTGGGCGTGATGGTGTGTGCCCGTAATCCCAGCTTCTCGGGAGACTGAGGCAGGAGAATAGTTTGAACTAGGAAGTCGGAGGTTGCAGGAAGCCAAGACTGTACCACTGCACTCCAGCCTGGCAACAGAGTGAGACTCCATCTCAACAAATAAGTAAGTAAATAAATAAATCTACAGATTCCCTTTAAAATTATTTAAGTAAAAAAAGCATGAAGAATTGAACGGTTGTTGCTCACATATGACAAAAATTATGTAGATGGTGTGTATGGAGTTAACTGGGGAAACAGTGGTCTGTTGCTGGTCTTAACTGCATGACTTGAACAAGTCCCTACTCTTCTTAGCTTCAGTTTCCTCATCTGCAAAATGGGGTTTGGACTTGATGATCACCCTAGCAACTGCAAGCATTCTATGGGAACAGACAGTACTTTATTCGTCTTTGTATCCCAACTGCAAACACCAAATTGGGTCAATGTATGACTCTAAGGATTCCATAAATTAACTGAGACCCCTCCACTTCTGCTATTTAAGAATCCCTCTAATTCTGTGTCCTTAGTTAGCATTTTTGTTCAGTTGCTTATTGGTAGGAATACATTGCGTAGCCACCGGCTTGAATATTTAAACAATATTGATTGAGTTTACTTGTGTCCTGGATGAACTAGGTGCTGTAAAGGAAGGAAGAGAAGTCTAGAAAATAAAGAATGGCCTCAAGCAGCTCACCGCTTCATTGGGAAGGCACTTGGAGGACAAATTAGGCAGACAGATAATCAATACAGTTGAGTGTAATAAATTTTACCCAGATGGGGAGGGAAAGTTGTCAGGAAATTTGGGAAGAAGATAAGACATGACCTTGAATGAAGATGAGCTAAAATAAGGGATAAGAAGAAGGAGAACATTCTAAGCCAGGTTCATCATGTGTGTAAAGTCTGGGAAGTTATATTTTTAAATGCATGATTTAACAAGTTCACCAGCAAACAAACAAGATAGTAATACCTATTTGCTCCTGATTCAAGCACAGTATTTGCAATCAACATACTTGTGGGTTGAGTCATTATGTTAATAGTGTGTTTCATTTTGTCTTGTTGCCAATGATTAAATTTTTCACAATGTCCTTTTTTATTTCCCAAAATATTTTTATTTTTATTCTGTATAAGAATCTTGACCAACTGAATGACTTCACCTTTTTTGCTTGTTTGTTTTCTAAGTGTGACTGTGTGTGCGTGTGTGTGAGTGTGTGTTTGTGCTTATTTTCAAGGAGTTGCCAACCATGATTTTATGTTTTTCTTTTTAAACAGTCTACACAGTTATAGGAAAATGGGAAGGGGTGAGGATAAATGAGGCACAAGCAGATGCTGCTGGTGGAGACTGGCACCTGGCTGATGCCCGTGGAGCATGCCAAGGCTGTAAAGGAAGCCCTGGCTAATGAATGTGCCCCACTGTGTTTTGTGGCTAGCTGAAAGAAGCCAAAGAAAGGGCCGGTCAAAGAAGGTAGAAGCCAGGAGTTTTCAACAACGGGTCTGTTGTTAGGCTGCCAGAGAAGATATCTAGATAACCAGGGATGGGCACCATCTAAGCCACTTGCCATTTTTAAACCTCATGCCCTTGAATGACTGGTTGCTTCCATGTCGGTTCTTTCAGATTTTATCTTTCACCCTTCAGCTAACTTTATAATTGAGGGAATCATAAATAAGAATTCCATCCTATCAATGGAAAACAGGTAGAAGAATTATTTATTAGACTTTGTCATGGAAGCATATGTCCCACTGCCAAGATCTCTTGACATTTGTTGTTGTTGTTTGCGATAGAGTCTCCCTCTGTTGCCCAGGCTGGAGTGCAGTGGTGCAGTCATGGCTCACTACAGGCTTGAACTCCTGTGCTCAAGCAATCCTCTCGTCTCAGCCTCCTGAGTAGTTGGAACTACAGGTGTGTGCCACCATATCTGGCTAGTATTTTTATTTTTTGAAGAATTGGGGTCTTGCTATGTTACCCATATTGAGACGTTAATATGTTAGAGTAGAGCTATATATAAGATCTATAGATCTCCATGGTTACAGATATAAGGAAATCAGTAATCCTATATGTAAACTATAGATATCTATACATTGGTAAACAGGAAGTATTGATAGCAAAATCTCTACACAAATGTTCCTAAAACTCTTTCTTGGAAATTCATTTCAGTTTTAAAGTTTATTCTCTTTTTCAATTTTCCTCTAGTCACCTGAAAGCACATCATCTCTAAATTCCAAAACTTTAAAAGGTATTCACTTCCTTCTTGATGTTATTCACAAGTAAGAAAGGAGACAAACTGCAGCACAACAAAAACCTGGATTTTCAGAGAGTTAGAGACCTTCCTACGAGGCAAGGATGTCATTTGAAAGATCGGTGACATTTAACGCTGGACTTCTGTCAAAAGCACTTATTTCAAGCCCAGATTTGACAGCAGCTCATGTAGGCTTGTTAATCCATTGATTCCCAGATCCTGTCCTCTTGCTAGGGATGCAGCTCTGTGTACAGAGCAAAGCTGGAAGTTCTCATGGTTCTAGGAGACAGAGTCTGGTAGGTGCCCTGGAGAGGAGGCTGGTCACATAGAGCTGAAGGGCACCCTGGTAGGTTGGGAAAAAAGAAAATGATCCAAAAGAAAGGCCTTGAACTTTCTGTGAAGTGTTTGTTTCCTATTTCCTTTATCTTTATAATTTATTTTCTAACCTTTCTTCTTTCTCTTCTAGGAATGATTAAAGGTTTCAACTCAGTGCTTTACAAACATAGACTTCTTTTTTAATTTCTTGAATAATCGATACCAAACTTTTGCTCTCATAATCTCCCTGTCTAGGCATGGGGGTTGGAGAAGGAGAAATCTGATGTTACCCAATAAAGTACTTTGGTCCCACCTGATACCGATTTAAATCTTAGATTTTCTAAAATTTAAGATTGCTCGGACTGGTGTTTTGCTCTGTACGAGCTGCTACTGGTGCTGCTGGAAATAGCGTGCTACAGAGTTTGGTGTACCTGGCTTTCCTTGTGCTTCTCATCAGCTTTCACTTTTTTTCCTTTGGGTTCAGTCATCTGCAGAAGTAGCAACAGAGCTGGAGGCTAGAGGGACATCTTCCTACACAGGTAAAGGGGGTCTAAAGAATTGAGAAGCCTGGATATGGTGGCTCCTTTGCTGGCCCCTGTTGTGACGCTATTTCCTGGTCTGATTCCTGGCACTGTGAAGCAGACTAACCCACAAATGGTGTCA
Source organism: Callithrix jacchus (assembly GCF_049354715.1). Classification (NCBI taxonomy): domain Eukaryota; kingdom Metazoa; phylum Chordata; class Mammalia; order Primates; family Cebidae; genus Callithrix; species Callithrix jacchus. The sequence continues at coordinate 22,434,206 of NC_133514.1, forward strand.
TTTGTATGGAAAGAATTGCCCATGACTTAGATTCTGGTGATTCTGCTTTTCATGTCTCTGCTAAAATGGAGATTTCAGTGTAGATGGCATATGGAATTTCCATGGGCAGTGCTCAGCCTCAACACAGTTAACCAGCCCAAAAGATCACTGGGGGACAGTCAAACTTTTCTGTAGCTGTTATTAGCCATATCTACTATATCTCTTCAGGCTGGGCAGCTCTGCTTTGCAGAGTGGACACAAGGGCCAGCTATGGGTGCCCCTCCTTCAATTAACCTCACTTGGATCATAGAAACCAGCTGAATATTTGCCTTGATTTCCAAAGCCATGGAGAACAATGGCAACATCCTCACTTCCTCTTTCCAAGGTGCTCCACGTTATGGCTCCCTCTCACCCTAGAGGCCTAGGTACTGATGAGTCATTCACCATCAAAAATATCTAGATAAGGAGCTGGCATCATTCTCTACTTTCCAGAAACATCTCCAAACTTCAAGGAACTTTTGTACAATGTGTTTAATCACCCAATTCAGGGAAAAGGAAGGGATATAGTTAGAATGTTAGTTGGGCTTAGTTGTAGGGTAGATAACTCAGTTTTAAGAAATTATCTTATAGTAAAATTGACGTGTGTGTGTGTGTGTGTATGTATGTACAGTTCTATGAATTTTAACACATATATAATATAAATGTATATAAATTATATATAACTCATATACTTATATATGCTATTGTGTATTATAAGGTAATATATTATCTAATTTTACATTATAGATTATATTATAAATATTTTTATATAAATTTGTACAACTACCACCAAAATCAGGAAACAGAACTGTTATATCACCCAGAACAACACATTAATGCTATCCCTTTATACTTATGCCTTCTCCCCACCCACAATCACTGGAAACCACTGATCTGTTCCTCAACACTGTAGTTTTGTGTTTTCAAGAATATCACAGCAAATGAAACCAAAGTACATAACCCACTGAGACTTGTTTCTTTCACTCTCAGTGGATTATGAGATTCAACCAAGTTATTTCATGTTTACTACTGAATATTCCACTTATAGATGACCCTTAGTTCATTTATTCATTCATTCTTTGAAAGACATTTTAGTTATTTTCAAGTTTTGATGATTATGAATAGGGCTGCTGTAAGTGGTCATGTAAAGATTTTTGTGTGAATAGAGGTTTTCAGTTCTCTAGGGAAAATAGGAGGGGGATTGTTGGGCTATAAGATGAGTTTATGTTTAACTTTTATAAAAAAACTACCAAATTGTTTCTAGAGTGGCCCTCTCATTTTGCACTCCCACCAGAAATGAATGAGAAATCTAGTTTCTCCACATACTTAATAGTATTTGATATTTTCTTTTTCTTTTTTGCTATTCTAATAAATGTGTAGTGGTATCTCATCATGGTTGTAGTATTTACTTTGCTAATAGCTGTCCTTATAAACTATTTGGGGTCCTGGAGTTACTGTGCTTTAGGGGGCATAGCTCTTTAGTTGCTAGATGTTTAGCAGGGTCCCAGAGAAGGGGTGAAGATAGGAAGAGAGGTGAGGGAAGGTGGCTCAGGATGGTACCTATTTACAATCAGCATGAAGTATTTCAATATTTTAACAACTGGTATAGCCAAACTAGCCAAGACCAGTTGAATGTAAGTCCTGGATCTTGCAAAGGAACACAGAAGATATAACCAGAGTGGTAGGCAGAGGTTTTCATGTCATAGAAACCTTAAGGGTTAATTGTGTTTCATGCTGCTGAGATAAGGCCATATGGAGACCTTGACAAGAGGTCAAGAGAAACTTCCATGGAAAGATGGGAGTGAAACCAAATTCTAGTACATTGAAGAGTAAATGATACCACTCTTTGAGAAATTTGGTTATGAGCAAGAGTAAAGAAATGAGGCAGCAGGTGTAAGAATGCATGAAGAGAGAGTAAAATATGTTCGTGTGCCAGTGAGAGAAGTACAGGGAGTATGGGCTGTTGATGCAGGATTGAGGGGTTAACCAAGGGCACCCAGTTTTAAGAAGGAAAGAGGTGAAGTAGCATCAAGAGCTCATCAAAAACTAGCTAGAGGCAAGCTGGCATAGAGATTTGGTGATAGCAGGACGAAAGTTCATACCCTTATCAGACAGCTTCTATTTTCTTAATAAAGTGTAAGCTGAGCTCATCACCCACAGCCTGGGAGATGAGGGGGAATTTCTGGAGCAGAACAAGCTTCTACCTAACCTCTTGTGAATTCTTACACAGCGAATCCCTTTATTGTGTTCTTTTTATCTCTATTTCTTTTCACTTTTGTCTTTGTTCATTTATTTTGAATTCATGCCACTGAGGAAGGGTTCAGCAAGGGATATTTGGATATGTTTGCACCAGACAGACAATCAGAGTTCACTAAGCTTCCCAATATGGAACCTAGGAAACCAGTGATGGGATTTGGAATAGTTGATGAAGGAGCCAGATTGATATTGAAAAAAGTACACAGACATAATATGTAGTTTGGAACCTTAATGGAATGTTTGCTGCCTGTTGAAATTTGGAAATGATAGCATCTTCTTTGCTAATATGATTTCTACTTAGACATATCTTCGTTTGCCCATACGTTTTTTTCATGCTAATTAGATTGTGTACATGGAATTTGTCCATGCTTTCCATCAGGAGCCTTCTCTTTGCTTTATAATTACACAATGTGTCAAAACTCTGATTTCTCTTCTACTGAAAGGAACAGTTCAAAAAAAAATTTTTTTTATTAAATCCACATATTTAGAACCAGATTCTGACTGGGTCAATCAATTATGTTATAGAGGGTCAATTTTATTTGCAAAGCTGTAACCACTAACTGCCTGGAGGCCATGACAGGTTTCTCTTGTGGGTTTTTTTTTAAGTTATAGATTTTACATTGAAATAATATATTTTGTTTGCCTGTATTTGAAAAAGATCAAAGGAAAGGAAGTTATCCCACGAGGAAGTTAGATCGCATTTAAGTGAGATTAAGACTCAAAAAACAGCAATAAGGGGCAAAGTATTTAACACTAAGGAGAAGAAAAGAAATCAGACAGACATAAAGATTTTTCAAGATAGTAGAGTTACCTCTCAGCAGAATGTGTCTTTAAGGAAGTGTGTAGCAGCATTTTTAGTAAAAAAGCAGATAATCTGGAAAAGTAATGTGTTCTCTTGTCGTATACATCAGTAACGCTGAATGTTGAATTGCATCGATTTCTGTGTCTACCTTTAGTGGAACAGCTTTTCATTTGGGTTTAATGTAATCTGAATACAGGAAAAGGAATCATTGCCAAGATTAAATCTCTTTGGCCACAGGTCACAGCAGGAGGTGTGAATTCAGTGAGGTTTGAAATTTCAATGAACTGGTCCTAATTGTGTAACTTTGCTTTGTCAACACTCTGTATCATGAGTACCAACTACACTTACCCTTTCTAAACCTATGGCCTATTCTTGATATCTTGACCTTTAAAACCATAGTTTAGTTCTTCCTCCCCAGGACTAATGCTGTAGACCAGCGAAAAAAGTCTACAAATCATCTGGGATGTAAATGTGTCATTGGTTATATATGAACTGCCTCTTGGGTAACCACTCTAAATTAAGCTAGGCAAGACTATTCTATGGCAAAATACCAACACTTTATTCTCCGTGGATTAGCACAACAAAGGTTTGTTTCTTGCTCCTGCAACTCAAGTAACCAGAAGAGAGTTCAAGAAGGAGATGCAGAGCTTTTCACTGCCTCTGCCCAGAAGTGACAAATGCATCTCACATTGTCTAGACAAGTGACAGTGCATTGTCTACCTGTACAGGGGCAAACAGGTAGTCTTCCATGTACCCAGGTGAGCACTAGAAGTTTCTATCACAAATTTTCTTTCTGCTGGTAATATATAATAACATATGTATCTATGGTGTATAATGTGTATGATATTCTAATTTTCTAATTGACTTAGTTTAAAGGTTCTCCAAGCCTGGAATTGCACGTCTATCAGGGTTAAATATTGTTTGTGCTGTTAGATGTTATCAAGGGACAAATTTGTTATTATGATTCTGTTTAAGGATAGTTTCTTTAATCTCAGTTTGACAAAGTAGTTTTAGTTCACATGTATTATTAAAACTAAGTTTACCAAAACTATGAATTCTTTGGAATTAACCTGGCAAATATCCAAAGGAAGATTCCTTACTGCATTTTCAGCATATAAAAAATTAAGGGAGATGGGGGGAATAAAATGGAGATGATAAAAGGAAGTAAATAAGTTAAATCTGTGACAAGATGATTACAGAGCTCTGGTAATATCATTTTCTCCTTCCCTTCCTCCTCTCTTTTCTTTTTTCTTTCCTTCAACAAATGTTATTCAGTCTCTGACATATGCTACAAATTCTTCCAGGCACCAAAAAGATGACCACGAACAAGGTAACCATTGTCCCCGTATTAGTTAGGGTAACACTGGATACTCTCACAGATCTATTCCTAAATCTCAAGGGCTTAAAACAATGGAAGTTTCCATTTAATTCCTGTACAGTCCAATGTGTGTGTTTCTGAGCTGTGTGAGGATGTTTTCAATCAGTGATTCAGGTGGTAGGCCCCCTCACTTACATGACTCCATCAATTCAACATGTAGCTCTCAAAGTGCTTGATGGCAACAAGCCCGCAGTAGAAGAAAGCCCCTGGAGGGTCCCATGGAGGGCAGTTCCATAGGCCTGGTCTAGCATCAGGCCCAAGTCCCAGTGCAAGTTAGGGTCAGAAGAGACTTAAACGACAGGGAGAAGTAGGCTAAAGGAGTTCTCTTTTGACTTAACTAACCACTGTGGTGAAAGCCTACGAAGCAAACAGTCTTATAACTACAAGACAACAATCTTCCTTAGGCAAACAAAAATCAAAATTTCATTCATTCATTTATACAAATAATTATTGAGTGCCTGCTCTTCTGGGCACTTTTCTAGGTATACTGGAATACTGCAGTGAACAAAACAGAAAACAGAAAAAATCCTTTTCTCATAGATCTAGTGGTAAAGTTTAAAATACCTTTAGTATGTTACCTTTTTTTTGAAACAGAGTCTCACTCTGTTGCCCAGGCTGCAGTGCAGTGACTATCTCGGTCCACTGCAGCATCAACCTCTCAGAATCAAGTGATTCTCCTGCCTCAGCTTCCTGAGTAGCTGGGATTACAGATATGCACCACCAGCCCCGGCTCAATTTTGTATTTTTAGTAGAGATGGGGTTTCACCATGTTGGTCAGACTTTTCTTGAACTGCTGACCTCAAGTGATCTGCCGACCTCAGGCCTCCAAAAGGCGTCTGCACCTCCCAAAGTGCTGGGATTACAGGTGTGAGCTACCGCACCCAGCCAGCGTTTTAGAAGTACTAACCCAAAATTCTACTTACAGGCCCAGGACCTTAAGAAAATACTGTGTTTGTACACTTGTACATAAGAAACCTTATACAAAATGTTTATTACAATATTGTTTGTAAAAGCAAAAAACTGGAAACAAATGTCCATTGATAGAAAAAAATGGATGGAGTATATTCATTCAATGGAATACTATAAAGCTCAAATGAATAAACTTGAGCTGAAACCATCAACATGAATAAATCTCAAAAACATAATGTTACATGAAAACGCAAATTTCAGAATGATTACTCGTAGACCAGGGCTACATCTAAGTAAGTTTTAAAAACTTGAAAAACAACACTGTACATGCAAGTATTAGTATTTATGGATGTAAATACTAATATATCAAAAGTTAAAAATGGCTGGGCATGATGGCTCACACCTATAATCCCCGCACTTTGGGAGGCCATGGTAGGATGACTGCTTTAGCCCAGGAGTTTGGGACCAATCTGGGCAACATGGTGAGATCTTTTATCTTATATCAAAACATAAAAAAATAATAACAGAACATCGTGGCACATACCTGTAGTCCCAGCTATTTAGTTGGCTGAGGTGAGAGGATGGCTTGAGCCCAGGGTGTTGAGGCTGCAGTAAGCCATGATTGTGCCACTGCACTCCAGTCTGGGTGACAAAGAGAGACCTTGTCTCAAAAAACAACACTACCAACAAAAAAGTTAAAAACATGCATGGGGATGATAAATATACAATTCGGAATAGAGGTTATTAATCTCTGAGAAGGAAGCAATATAGGGAAATCAGATCTATAGGGGGTCTCAGGTGGATCTAAAATATAATTTCTCTTGGAAAATTCTGAAGCATGGCTGGGCACAGTGGTTCAGGCCTGTAATCCCAGCACTTTAGGAAGCCAAGGTGGGTAGATCACTTGAGGTCAGGAGTTTGAGCGCAGCCTGGCCAACATGGTGAAACCCCACCTCTACTAAAAATACACAAATTAGCTGCATGTGGTGGCAGGCACCTGTAATCTCAGCTACTCAGGAGGCTAAGGCATGAGAATTGTTTGAACCGAGGAGGCAGAGGCTACAGTGAGCTGAGATTGCACCACTGCACTCCAGCCTGGGTGACAGAGTGAGACTTTGTCTCAGAAAAATGAAAGAAAGAAAATTTTGAAGCAAATAAAGTTTGATTGGATAAAGCTGGAGTAAGTATATACTTGTTTTGTTATTGCATTTAATGTTTTTGGTACCTTCTTTAAATAAATACATTTCCATCTATGCTCTTCTGACATGGTTTGGCTGTGTCCTCACCTAAAATCTCATCTTGAATTGTAGCTCCCATAATTCCCATGTGTCATGAGACGGACCCAGTGGGAGATGATTGAATCATTAGGGTGGGTCTTTCCCATGCTATTCTTGTGATAGTGAATAAGTCTGATGAGATCTGATGGTTTTATAAAGAGAAGTTCCTCTGCACACACTGTCTTGCCTGCTGCCATGTAAGACATCCCTTTGCTCCTCCTTCGTCTTCTGCCATGATTGTGAGGCCTCCCCAGCCATGTGGAACTGTGAGTCCATTAAACCTCTTTCCTTTATAAAATATATAATTTAATTCTATATTTTCTTTTATAAATTAGTCTCAGATATGTCTTTATTAGCAGCATGAGAATGGACTAACCCAACTTCCCATACCTCTCCACTGCAACAGACATCCCGCTTATTACCTTACTAATACCTCAATTGCTGGTCCTGCCATGGGGAAACATTCTCCTTTTTTGTCTCTTAGGTGATGCACCTGAGGAGGTGAAGAAAGGCTGTAGTGGGAGAGGTGGGAGCAGAGCATAGGCATCAGGCTACCAAGTGGGGAAGGGGTGGTAGGTAAAGACAGGCTCAGGACAGCTTACCTCACCTGTCTCTTTTGGCAAGCACTGCTACCAAGCAGATCTTTGGTGCATGTGTTATCCAGAACTCAACTCCCAGGACCCTTCTATAGCTCTGCTAATAGGTAGCAACCGCATTGCATTTATTATTTTGAAGAGAATTCAATAAGCTCAAACTTTTGTGGCTTTAAGAGTAGCAATGCATGTGCTTTCTATCTTTTCTTTGGACAGATGCCAGACTCTTTAAGTCACCTTGGCCAAGCAGGCTAATTCTTATAACAGCAAAGCACTTTTAACTGCACAAGTTTGGCTCCCTGATCCCTATCATATAACTGCTCTCTGCTAGTGCTAAACCTCCTTGAGCTGAAGAAATCAGAAGCACAAGCCAGAGAGCTGAGTTAATTGTATGGGCAAATGTCGTTTTACCAACTCCAGCTCCAGCTCCAGCTCCAGCTCCAGGCATGTAGACCTAAACTAGGATAGACCAAGGTGAGTTTTGGTCCAAGATGCCTCTCAGTAGCATAGCCCATAGGTTATGTTTTCAATCTCTCTCTCTCTCTGTTTTTCTTAGACAAAATCTCGCTCTGTCGCTCAGGCCAGAGTGCAGTGGTGCAATCTCAGCTCACTGCAAACTCCACCTCCCAGGTTCAAGCAGTTCTCCTGCCTCAACCTCCTGAGTAGCTGGGACTACAGGCACCTGCCACCACACCCAGCTAATTTTTGTATTTTTAGTAGAAACAGAGTTTCACCTTATTGGTCTTGATCTCCTGACCTCAAGTGATCCACCTGCCTCAGCCTCCCAAAGTGCTGGGATTACAGGTGTGAGCCACCACACCACGCCTATGTTCCCTCTTGATTGTGCTTTAGGTTTTTTTTCAAGTTCATTGTAAGTTTCTTTGTTTCCTCACTTCATTTCATTTGATAAGAAACTAGGCTTTCTCTAAATCACTCTGTCCCAGTATTCTTTCCCATGGGACTTCATTTTAATCTTTTTCTCTTTCAAGAAGAGAGGAGTGGGAGTGTGGGGCAGGGGTCATGGGACACAGTGGGGAGGGATGATTCTGTCCTCAGCACTTATTCCAGAGCCACCACACATCCCCATTTGTTCCCACCACCTGCCTTTAGCACGTTACTTCAATCATCTCCTGTGCACCATAGATCCACTTTGACCTTCCTAAGATGACGTTAACACTTGGAGTTTCTTTCTGCCTGAATTCTAGTAACGAACCACTGTGGTGAAAGCCTGCCCAGTAGGTCGTCTTGTCACTCCAAGACTACAACCTCCTAACCACTCACCACCCTAGAGACTGTCCCTAAATTCACCTGTGTGATCAAAGCCTTGGCTCCAGGGGGGTCATCTCCTGCCTGACCTTCCCTAGTTGTGAAGCCTCAAGGTGGTTTGTAATTCTCAGTAGAAAGTGACAGAAGCAGGCCCTCTACAAGTAAGCCTGGGCAGTGTGGCTGGTCTTCCTCTGCCTATTCACATTCAAAGCTGCACCCAAGCATCTGCCCCTCCCCAGTGTGCCTGATTTTCAAGCCCTGGGGCACCCGATGGACCCACCCACAGCTTAGGGGGCTCAAGTCCTGACCTTCAGCCGTTTCCAAGGTTGACAGCAGCTAGCCTCCTTCCCACATTGCATAGACAATCGGGCCCATTCTGATGTTACTGAACTCCTTTCCCAACTTGGACTTCTAAATTCACTAAATTAATAACCAAGCCTCCACCCATTCCTTAAGCTCTGAATTTAGGTAACAAAGCACAGCTAAAGAAACTACAAGAAACAATTTATTAACTAAACCAATTCTCAGCTCTTGACACTTACCTTTGCTAGTTTTCTGTATTTCTTTAATGAACTTCTAATGTTCTCACCACAGTGGCTTTTCTGGACCATCCCTGCTCTCTTCCAGCCTCCATCTTTCCTTCCACCCAACCTCGCTCCTCCCTGCAGACCTTGTCATGGAAAGCCTGAAACTGGGCAAATTGTGGGCCCTGGCATAAATGCCCCCCTCCTCATTCCCCAGCACCTTTATCTATTTTTATTTCTTTATCTGGTCTGTCTCCTTTTCTTGTAGTATCAGAGGAAGAGATTTTCCTGTTCCTTCCTGGAGTTAATTAATCTACCTGTGCTCTGAATTTCTTCACACCTGAGCTAAGAGATATGACTCCTGTAGCCTGTCATTTTTCATTAGTTCTTTGTGTTTTTCTCCCTGAAACAAATGTGTGAATTATTGCACTGTACTAGGTACAGTGGATACAGTGATGAACCAAATATAACCCCTAGTTATATTTGGGAAGTCTAGTAGGGGAAGATGGTAACATGCTAATTCCCTGACTATGTTATAAATCACCATGACACAATGACAAATTGTTCTGCAGGTAGTCACTGGAAGGAGCAATTATTCTGATTGGGGATTTTTATTTCCGCTACTGCTTCTGAGCCAATTTCCCCATTTTGGCAGCAGAAAGAATAAAAAGAAAATTCATGCACACACACTCATTAAAACATTTACCCATTCAGAAAATATTTACTGAGTGCCTACTATGTGCCAGCACTACGTAGGGTAATGGAGACACCCTAAGAAACTGTACTCGTGGAGTTTATAGATAATTGAAGATGACAAGTTTTAATAACACAAGTAAGTATGAGCTAAAAACGGGCCACACTGAGTCATATGAGAATGTGTAACAGAGGATGTGGTCTGATCCCAGAAAGCAGAAAAGCCTTCTCAAGACCTGGGTTAATGGAACTGAAACTGAGAACTGAAGGATGACTGCTGGTTATCGAGGCAAAGATGGGAAGGAATGAGCATCCCCTGAATGGGGCCAGAGGGAGGAGGGTCTCATGGACCATCTTAAGAGCCTGTGTGTGTTTATTCTAAGGGCCATGGAGCTGCTGAAGGTCTTTATGTAGAGGCAAGACATGATCAGATGTGCAACCTAGCTGCAGTGTGGCGGGGTTTGAATAGGCTCTGGGGAAATTGAAAGAGCACTAGAGTTGGGATCTGGAGCTATATGTCCTAACATCAAATCCTATGAGCCCAAAGATCTTAAGCAAACTCTTTCTTTTTTGAGGCTCCGTTTCTGCCATAGGACACCATGACGGTTGAGAGAGAATGTGAGTGACTAGCTCCTGACTCACGGGATGTCTTCAGCCCACTTGTTTAATTCCTTATCTTTTTTTGTATTTTCTAAGCCGCTTAGCCATTATTTATGTGACAGGCAAGAGACATGGGCGTGGGTGTAGATTGTGAAGCCCACAGCATTTTTGTGGCTAGTTCTTTTTCTGCTCAAAAAGGACATTCTGGCACACTTCCAAGGCCCAGAAATGAAAGAGTCATTTTAATTAGAACACTTTCTTTTTTCTAATTTGCAAATTGCAGTCCTCAAAGACCAACTTAGCAGAGCTGACATGGCCTCCTTGACCTACATTATAAGTAATGAGCTCTTGATCTAAGAATTAATGCAGTCTCCATCATGAGTTGATTGGCTTGTTTGAACAAAAGTGCTACGTTTTCAAAGCCCTGGCTTATTCAAGACTTTCAACTTTCTGTTGAAAAGTGGTTGGAACTAGGAATTTTAATTGCTCCATTCCTTCTCTTGTCATGATTGGTTTTTATTAATGGGTTTGTCAGTTAACAGGTTACACTAATAACTGTCAAGGGTGGGATTTAAGTCAAGGAATCTGGCTTCAGAGTCAACTTTGTCATGCCACTCGATGTGTCACTAATCAGTGCAGGCTCAGGAGGCCAAGGAGAGAAAAGAACCTATGTTTTCACCTTTTCATCAGAGGAAAAGATAAAGACATCTTCACTACTGTCTTTTCTTGAGATGGGGGCTTTGTCCCTCACCCAGGTTAGACTACAGTGGAGCAGTCATAGCTCACAGCAGCCTCAAACTCCTGGGATCAAGCGATCCTCCTGCCTTGGCCTCCCAAGTAGCTCGGACTACAGCTATGTGCCACTGTGTCTGGCCAATTTTTTAAAATTTTTGCAGAGATAGGGTCTCCCTATGTTATCCCGCTGTTCTTGAACTTCTGGCCTCAAGCAACCGTCCTGTCTTGGCCTCCCAGAGTGCTGGGATTACGGGTATGGGCCACTGTGCCCAGCACATCATCCTTTCTCATGGATTTTAAAGGCACGTGAAAGTCTTCAAAGCACAGGGAGCCTATTCAAACATATGGCTTAGATTTAAGGGATTTCTGACCTCTTCCTTTTGTGTAGAACTAAGATGATGATAGTCTCCCCTCTCCACCTTGCAAGATATCACCTCCTTTTGGAGTCTAGTTTGGGATGACTTGTGTTCTCCTCAAAATCCATGTACTAGAGTCCTAATCCCTAGTACCTCAAAATGTGACAGTATTTGGCAAGAGGGACTTTGCCAAGGTAATTAGGGTAAAATGAGGTCATTAGGTAAAGTTATATAGGTCCTTTAAAGAGATAACTAAGGTAGCTGGGCATCTAGCTCACGTCTGTAATCCCAGCACTTTGGGAGGCCGAGGCAGGTGGATCACCTGAGGTCAAGAGTTCAAGACCAGCCTGGACATCCTGGTGAAACCCTGTCTCTACTAAAAATTCAAAAATTAGCCAGGTGTGGTGGCATGTGCCTGTAATCCCAGCTACTCTGGAGCCTGAGGCAGGAGAATTGCTTGAGCCTGGGAGGTGTTAGTTGCAGTGAGCTGAGATTATGCCACTGCACTCCAGCCTGGGTGACAGAGCTAGACTCTGTCTCCAAAAAAACAAATAAATAAAATAAAACAAATAAATGAGGTAAATAAGGTAAAATGAGTCATATTGAACCCAAATCCAGGATGAGTGGTGTCTTTATAAAGAGATTAGAACACAGGCAACACAGAGACTGAGGGGTGACTGTGAGGACATAGCAAGAAGGCAGCAAGCCAAGGAGAGAGGCTTCAGAAGAAGCCAACCCTGCCAAATCCTTGGACTTGGCCTTCTTGTCTCCAGAGCTGCGAGAAAATCAACTTCTGTTGCTTAAGTCACCCAGCCTGTGGTGCTTTATTATGGAAGTCCTAGCAAACAAATACAGAACCTAAGGAGCTCTACGAAATCCATGTAAAATGAGGACGCTTGATTAAGCTTCCTTGCTTCCCTGCTCATATAGAATCTGTTGGACTCTAATGGTGACAGTTCTCTCTGTTTTGTGAATGAGGCTGTTTAGTGCTTCATAAACAACGTGTATCTCTACAGCTGTCAACTCAACATTTCACAGTTTCATGCTTATTGGCCATCTTGATCATTTGGAGTCTCTGTCTCCCTTCCTTCTCTCTCATTTCTCTTCCACAGATGGACAAGCTAGCACTTTGGTAGTTAAACTGCTTGGCGTACATAAAGTATTAATTCAGCAGCTGAGCCCCTTTATTATTTTGTCCATATATCTTTGCAAGCTCAATGGTTTTTACCATTTACCATGCTCAAGGCTGTAAACCATTTCTCCAGGAATCTGACTTTCAAAGGTATGGGCTTTAAATGAAGATTGCCCTTGTAAAAGGATCTCATAAAAACCATCTCTAGGTACTCTTAACCTCCAAGGTGGTATGTCGGCCAGGACTCTGCAGCCTGTAGGAGAGGGTGGGGCCACCTCTCTTTAAAGAGCCTAAGAGGTTGGTTCCATTGTTCTACCAGGCTCCCTGGCATTCAGATTTATTTCAGACCCAGAGGCAGCCGTGAAGCTTGGGCTCACCCTGGCAACCAACTATGGCAGAGGCTTCAGGAGGATGAATTAGAAGCTGTCTGTCCTGGCTCTTTGAAGTCTTTGGATGTGCACAGGCTCCTTGTTTCTAGGTTTGGGCAAGCCAGGGATGCTGACAGGTTGGTTGGTGGAGCTGCTGAATAGGCAAAGGTAGAAGGTGAATTTTCATAGTGTTTCAATTTTTATAAAAATCTAGCCAGGAGACACTCAGTGGCCAAACCTAGCTGTGAGTAGGGATCACTTGACAGCAGAGGTTTCCGACTAGAGGCCCACTTGGCCACTGCATAAGGCTTCCTCTGAGCAGTGTGAGATGCGAGCTTCTTCCTGGGCCACAGACACCATGTCGTCCTTGTTCTAATGCACAGCCATTCTTAGGGAGGAGAGGGATAGGTGTCTGCTTTGTTCATTCACATTATTCAACACATTCCCTACTGAGCACCCATGTTGTGCCAGGTATGACATAAGGTGTGACAGAACAGCAGTTAACAGACAATCTTAGTCCTTGCTCTTGAGGATTGACAGTGTAGTTGTAAAGGAAGCAAACGTTGTGTTTCCCTGCCCAACTCAAACTCTGTAGTTACCTCTTCTTTGTCCTTTTCTCCATACTCTTACCCCCTACACTCCTACCTCCCAGAGTTTTGCATCCTGGAAAGAAGGCTGCAGGAAGAGAGTGATGTTTATCCTAGGACATGAATCCTTAATGGTGGAATTTTATCATCTGACTAGAAGATATTTTATAATAAATGAGCATCTTGTGGTCCTGCCAATGCAGGTATCCTGAATCCTTTGCTTGCGATGAAATCTGCAGTGACCTGCAGTACCCTGGCAGCCACACGGAAGGCACCTGAAATCTGTCTCAGGGCACAGAGAACTGCAGAGTTAGAGAGGGACCTCCAGGCTTGCAAATCAGCAGTGCATTTTGTCATTAGCAAATCAACAGCTGAGTGGCACTGAATTTCTCTGCAGAGGCTCTTAAGCACCTAGCTTAGTTCCTACTTCCTGCCAAGAGATTTATGGCCCTCTGTAACAGAGGAATAAGAGGCCTGCTGGCAAGGAGCCCTAGAGAGGGAGTGGGGTTTGCAGAGGATACACTGACAAATGTAATTGCTGGAAGCTGTTGGTCCCAGGGCTGCCATCCCTAAGATTTAACCCCTAACTCTCCAGGTAGTATATGGTACAGGCCACTCTTGATGAGAGACAAGTGTTCACCTGAGACACAAACTTGAGAATTTTGCTGCTGTGACTACCCAGTTTAAAACCTTTTCCTCCACTGCAGGACAAACTAACCATTTCACTTGCCAAGACTTGAATGATATAAGCTTCATTATCAAATACTGTTTAGCAATACTGTTTAGTAGTCTCAACAGTATTTCTTTGAAACTTTTGTCAGCTTTAATAAAAACCTCATCAGATCTTACTGAAAGGATTGACGTCTGGGTATTTATTTGGTAATCCAACATTGCATCAACTCAGAAGATAAAGAAGCTTGAGCTTGTCTTGGAAACTGAAGGCAAAGTTATACTTAGGCAGTTCAAAAGGCAGAAAAAAATGGTAAGTAATGCAGTGCCAAGATTGAGTAAGAAGTAGGCATTGCCCTTTGTTAAGCCTGACCTCAGTCAGATGCATGGTATGGGGAACTTAACTCATTTGTTGAATGAATAAGTGATGGCTCAATAAAGAAAACTGGTCATTGCTAAAATGATGAAAAGGTCAAAAGTATAAGATCTAGTTGCAGTCAGGTGTGGTGGCTCATGCTTGTAGAGGCCGAGGTGGGCGGATCACGAGATTAGGAGTTCGAGACCAGCCTGGCCAATATGGTGAAATCTTGTCTCTACTAAAAATACAAAAATTAGCCAGGCATGGTGGCACCCGCCTGTAGTCCCACCTACTCAGGAAGCTGAGGCAGAAGAATTGCTTGAACCTGGGAGGTGGAGGTTGCAGTGAGCCGAGATCACACCACTGCACTCCAGCCTGGGCAACAGAGCAAGAGTCCATCTCCAAAAAAAAATGTCTAGTTTCTTCATCCTTGTTCTATAAAATGTTTTCTTGTTTCCTATTGTGTAATCCCTATAAGAGTTTGCTTACCCAAACTAAACTTGAAATAAATTTCAACAGTCCTTGGTAATCACTTGTTAGGAGCAGAGGATAAGGGATGATGGTTACAGCCAGAAAGATTTAAAAGAAATGACTTGAGAATCTAGTAATAATTAGATTTAATGCAAGCCCTGAATTCAACTGGGAATAAAAACACTTACCTGACAGGTTATTGTGAGGATTAAATGAGGATGTTTATAAAGCATCTACTGGAATGATAGAACCTAGGAGGTGACCCACAAATGTTAACAGCTGCTTCTCCACCTCCCAACATTAGCTGATTTTTGGCTGAATCAGATGGCTGGATTCTGTTACTTCCTTTCATTTCTAGGATTTCCTTCCCCTTTTGATGGAGAAGGTGTTCCTGACGTAAGGGATAATTACTTACTGTCATTCTATCAAGAGATCTAATCTTTGTCAGAACAAAGAATTTCCTAATCACTTGGGTAAACTTCTGTAGGATCAGTCCTAGAAACCAGCTATTGAGAACTGCCGCTCTGCGCTGTTGCTTAGAAATGCTTATTGTTTGTCCAGGAAAGAAGCTTGGCTGTGTTCAAGGAAGGCTGGCTACTGTCAGTCTCATCTCCCTTAACACTTTTGTTAAATTCAAAATAAGAGATATAGGAGAGTGATATACAGGTCCCTTGTCAACTCTTTCTATTGTATTGTGAATCTCTTCATTTCGTATCATATTCTCCTTAAAATTTTCCCTTTATTGCCTATAAAAAATGAAGTCCAAACATTCAAGTCTTTTGCATTTTGGATATTACTTTATTACTTTTCTTTCTTTTTTTTGAGATGGAGTCTTTTTTTTTTTTTTTTTTTTTTTGAGTGAACCTAGATCATGCTGTTGCCCAGGTTGGAGTGCAATGGCATGATCTAGGTTCACTACAGCCTCTGCCTCCAGGGTTCGAGCAATTCTCCTGCCTTAGCCTCCTGAGTAACTGGGACTACAGATGTGCACCACCACACCTGGCTAACTTTTGTATTTTTAATAGAGACAGGGTTTCGCCATGTTGGCCCAGCTGGTCTCGAATGGCTGACCTCAGGTAATCCACCCACCTTGGCCTCCCAAAGTGCTGGGATTACAGGCATGATCTACCATACCTGGCCTGGACATTACTTTTCTTAAAAGTCTCATCTCCAGCCCTCCTTGGAACAGACTTAAGCCTTCACATTTTTCTGTATAATCTTTCCCTCTTCATCCTTGAAGAATCTCTTCTATAAAGGTTTGTGATACCACAGAGCAAAGTTCGCATAACACTTCCATAGTTCTTTCAGTCTCACAGTACTTCTATGTTTGAATGATTATATTTGTATATCTTTGTCCTTATTAGACCACAAACTCCTGGAAATAATGACATGGTGTTGAAAGTCTTGGTGACTACATTAAGGACTATGGAACGACTTGATAAAGAAGGGCAATACACTGAAAAAGAACAAGATAATTTACATTCATTTAGTATCTATAGTAGATGCTCTCTAGGATATAATTAATATAATCTTATTTAATCTATTCAACAACCATGTAGGGATTAATACATTTACAGATTAGTCAGTGGGCTTAAGAGTGATTTATTTAGACTAATTAAGGAAGAGCCTACAATTGAATATTATCTGATGCTCCAAAGCTCAGACTCTTTGCATTATACCAGGCTGGCTCAGAAAGAGGCACTTATATAGTTGATAGGCTGGCATTAGTAAACATAGTGGATTGGGGAGAAAAAGCAGCTAGGAGACTGGAGCAGATAATTCAATTGTAAGGCAGTGAGGGCCTAAATAAAGAATAATCATTGAAAGTGATAGATATTGATAAGGAGGAGACAAATGGAAAGGTCATATAAATGAAAAGCAGATTCATAGAGCTCATCAGTGTAGCACAGTATCTTGCTTGCTTCTGACTGTGGTTGAGCCAGAGTTGAGGTGGGTGACTCTGAGGCCTGTAGAGACAGGTAGAGCACAGTCCTGAGGCTGGACACCCAGAGGAAGCCATTCTGGGCCCTGGGGCTGGGATTGCTGCCCAGCAGATTTTTGAGAAGAAAACAAGGACTCAGATCCTGCAGAAAATATCACAAAGCAGTTAAATAATGTCTTAGTCCATTTTGTGCTGCTATAACAAAATACCACAAACTAGGTAATTTATATTGAACAGAAATGTATTGGCTTGCCATTCTGGAGGCTGGGAAGTGCGAGATCAAGGGATGGCATCTGGTAAGGGCCTTCTTGCTGTATCATTTGTGGCAAAAGGGGAAATGGCAAATGAGGGAGCTTATTCTCAAAAGCCCTTTTATTAAGGCATTAAACCCACTCCTGAGTGTGAAGCTCTCATTGCTTAATCACCTCTTAAAGATCCAGTCTCTCAATACTGTTACATTGGCAATTAAATTTCAGCATAAGTTTTGGAGGGCACAAACACTCAAACCATAGAAATGCCTATTCAATATTTCATACAATATGTGGTCATGGTATTTCCCGCAACAACTTGAAACGTAAAGGTGAGCTGCAAAAGTAACAGATTGAACCCCAATCTACTAGTTTCTTTCCCAACCAGAATTTGTCAAGTTCACAGAGGATATTTTTTTTTAATTTTTTATTGCATTTTAGGTTTTGGGGTACATGTGCAGAACATGCAAGACAGTTGCATAGGTACACACATGGCAGTGTGTTTTGCTTCCTTTCTCCCCTTCACAGAGGATATTGACAACAGTACAGAAAGCACAGCACATCAGCCCTGAAAAAAAAAAAAAAAAAAAAAAAAAAAACACTAACAGATGAGAGGGTTGTCTGTGAGCTCTGTTCAGCTGAATATTATAGTATGCATGAAAAGGTTTTGACCTTGAACTACCACTGAAATTGTTTCAAAATCTGTTTACATAGCATGATTCTACACGTACAAATTTTTACCACAGCCATTTTGACCAAATATCCTATTTGCCAGTCTATCATATTTGGCAAAATGTGTGGTCTGATGTTGAACATAGAATTGATCTTCTTGGTTAGTATGATTCAAGTCTTGGTCTCTTGACCAAGGAATTGTATTCTTTTCTGTTCTGCCCATTTTTTAAAAAATAAACCTTTCTGTAAGGTCAAAGTAGTCTATGGATGAGAATCAGATTACTGGGGAGAGGAGGGAGATTGAACATTTCTTTTTGTTAGAACTTCCAGCCTATTTGTATTATTGGTCAACTCACTGGTACAATATTCCCTTTTTGATCTAATAAAGATGGACATTGTGTTTAACTGGAGATGAGAGCAATTAATTTTTTTCTTGTAAAGTTGTGCTTTCTTTTTAGGAAGTACAATTCTTTCATAGGTACTTACCTCAATTAAAAAAGAGAGAAAATTGAACTTTTGGCAGCAAACTCAAACATTGTAAGTGAAATTAAGACACCATTGTGTGGATTTATGATATGCCTTTAAGCTCTTCATGAATTCAGCTATTTTGAATTCAGTTTTATTTTAGTGACCATGAAAAAATAGCACTTTTGTTTGGTGCTTTTTGTTTATATCCCAGGATTTTATTTAGAAAGAAAACTGCACACATTTCATTGGTGTCCAGACATGCTTAACTTTGTTGAAAAAAAAAAAAACTAACTTGCTAGCATAGAATTTAAGGTTTTTGATATTTCAACCACTAATGTTATTTTGTTACATATGATTTTCTTCACTTTCTATGTAATCAACCTAGATTTAATGTATCTGTCACTTTGGTTCTAAACGTGTGCCTGGGTTTGCTTGGAGAACATGTTGGGGGCTTATCTTCACGTGGAAGCCATCACTGCACATTTCACTAAGCCTATGGAAGGGAAACAGTTTTGCAGAATGTAATTCTAGAAGCTGGGTCACCGGTGAAATCACATCAGATTTTGATATCCTTAAGAAAAAAAAAGGTGCCGATAGGGACAAAATATCATATGTGCAATGTAGGACTCTAGATCTTTTCCTTCTCTTTTATTACATAATGTTTTAAAAGCCACATGTTCATTCAGCTGTTTCTCATCAGTTTTGTTTTGTTCCCATATAAACACATACACACAATATAAAAATAGTAAAGACAAATTCTTTTTTTCTCTTAAAGTTTCTTTTATGGTGAAGTTCATGTAAAGCTCTGAATTATGAAAAAGTTAAAAAAAAATCCAAAATAGAATTTAAAGCAAAATGCAGTTCTGATTTTGTCTTTTGTCTCATCTTCTCTTTTCAAATACGTTCCTTCATTCTTTTAATCCTCTGTAAAACCACATAGGAAAAGCATAATTTTGAAATAATATTAGCAATCAAAGTTTCTGGTTTCCTTTTAACAAGGATAAATAATGCATCAGAAAACTTTTGCAGATTATATCAAGACAGAGAGGAATACTGGTTGTTCAGAACACGTTTGGACATATCCCTGTTCTTGGCTCATCTATTTGAAAGCCACCTGGGCGTAGTCCAATGTGTTTATCCGCTACATATTGACATATAGCTTTTAGCTGTCTTTGTGGATGACCCAGGTAAGTTCAAGAGATGTAGCATTTCCAGTAGTTACAGCTTTGCAAAGTGACATAGCACATTAGAAAATATTCCTTGCTCTATTTGCACTGAATTTTATTTAAATGAAACATAATTATTTAGATATCCATAGAAGTTTATAGCGTCATGGTTTTCATACACTTTCTCTCATTTAATCTTCACAAAGTGCATCCCTTTATCTTGAGTCTAAGGCCCAAGGAATTATGACTCCACATATAATCAAAATGAGCAACATTCCCTATGGCACTCCCATAGTTAGGTATTAGGTAGCCCAGCTCCAATTAACTTTGTTCTTTGAGTTAATTCATTTCCCATTTTGCTTCTGGTTTACAGGAGGTAGTAAGCCATAAAAGTAGATTAAGAAGGTTGTATATAAAATGAGATCAAGGTTGGGTGTGGTGGTTTACACCTGTAATACCAGCACTTTGGGAGGATGAGGCAGGAGGATAGCTTGAGCACAGGAGTTGGATACCAGCCTGGGCAAAATAGTGGGATCATGTCTCTATAAAAAACACATTTAAAAATTCACTGGATGTGGTGGTGTGCACCTGTAGTCCCAGTTACTTGAGAAGCTGAGGCAAGAGGATCACTTGAGCCTGGGAGTTCAAGGCTGTAGTGTGCTATGACCATGCCTCTGCACTCCAGCCTGGTGACAGAGTGAAACCCTGTCTCAAATAAATACATAAAATAAAAATAAAATGGGATCAAGCTTCACAGTGTGTGGAAACTCAGAGTAACAGACCTTGGATAACCTATGGTCCAAGAACAATTCATGGACAACATTCCTGATTTCCCCCACTTTCCTAAAGGGATACTACTCCTTATCAGTTAGCTTATTCAGTAAGCTCATCACTTGCACCGATATATTCTGGTTCAAGCCACTGTGATCTCTCAGTTGGCTGACTGCAGTAGATTCTGAATTGTAAAGATGTCTTCCTGCTATCACTCTTGTCCTGCCCCAACACCCATGCTTTATTCTCCACATGGCAGCAGGTGATGTTTTAAAATGTAACCAGGCCAAGTTATTCATGGGCTTAAAATCCTCTAAGGGATCCCATCACAGCTAAAATCTAACTCTAGGCCAAATGCAGTGGCTCATTCCTGTAATCCCAACACTTTGGGAGGCCGAAGGTGTATTACTTGAGTGCAGGAGTTTGAGACCAGCCTGGGCAACATGGCAAGACCCTGTCTCTACAAAATATACAAAAATTAGCCAGGTGTGGTGGCATGCGCCTATTGTGGCTCCAGCTACTTGAAAAGCTGCGGTGGGTGGATCACTTGAGCCCAAGAGGTCGAGGCAGCAGTGAGCCAAGATCATGCCACTGCACTCCAGCCTAGGCAACAAAGCAAGACCGTGTTTCAAAAAACAAATAAAATGTAACTGCAAACGCCTTACCATGGCCTGTAAGTCTGAGGGACCTTGGCTCTTTCCGGTCTTCCTTACGTAATCTGCACTGACCATGTGGATGTTCTTGTTGTCCTTCCAACGCACCAAGCTTGTTCCTTTTTCACAACCTGTGCAGTCTGTTCCTTCTGCCTGAAAGACTGTTTCCATTCATGTTGACATGTTGCATTCCCTCATTCATTTAGGTCGATGCCCAGATATCATCTTCTTAGACCATCCTAATTAAAATAAATAACCCTCCTTGAGTCACTCATAAACCTTTGACCTGCTTCATTATTCTTCAAGTTCTTATTGTTCCTTGATACCATATAATATGTTTATTTGTGCAGATGTTTATGGTCAGCCTCACCCACTAGACTGTAAGCCCCATGATGGAGGGACATTTTCTCCTTCATTCTTCACTGTTTCCCAGTGTTGTCACATAATAGATATTCTGTAAAAATATATTGATGAGAAGAATACATTAATTACTAGAAAAAGTCTCTTTCCATTTGAAGACTTAGTTTATGTGAGGTGAGACATGACTGTAAGACTCCATCCCTGGGTAATTGAAAGAATGATAGAAACAGGACATCAGCAACCACAGGACTGAAAGGTTGGAAGGCACATGATATCTTCCAGTCCACACATTTTGCCTAGAGAGAGGATTTGATGAAGACCTCTAGGTCACAGAGCCAGCATATCAGGGATTGGAGTCCATATCTTCTGAGTTCCCTGGCTGATGTTCTTTCCATGACATTACAACGTCTCTGAAAGTCAGGAGGAGGAGATGAAGTTGGAGTACAGAGAAAGTAATCAATGGAAGATGATAAATTCAGCTTGGGACATGCTGAGTTTGAGGTATCACTGGGACATGCAGATTCAGATATTATGTTCTATTAGAATTAATAACTGAAACCCAGAAATGACCACAGATATATGCTTTGATTTTGTAATTGAAATTATGGAAAAAGATTTTCAAGGGTAGATAAACAGGAAAAAGTAAGAAAAAGAAGAAGGGGAAAAGAATGCAAAGGCTCTAGCCTTTGCATATGGAAGATGTTTGCAGAGAAAAAAGAATCCTCATGGTCTCACAAAGCCAAGGAGAAAAGGTCAGTAGAGGAAAAGTCAAGTAAGACAAGAACTAGCAGGAGGAAAGCAGTTTCAGCAGTGTGGAGTTAAAGGTCAAATTTCTAGGGATTAAAATAATGAAGGTGAGGGGACTTAGCAATTAAGAGCTCTGGAGTTGAACTGCCTGGTTTTGTACCCAAACTTCAGCATTTCCTGTCTGTCCTTGGGCAAGATTTTAAATCTATCTATGCCTTATTGCTTCATATACTAAATAGAAATAAAATTATTGATCGAGACCATCCTGGTCAACATGGTGAAAGCCCATCTCTACTAAAAATACAAAAAATTAGCTGGGCATGGTGGTGCATGCCTGTAGGCCCAGCTACTCAGGAGGCTGAGGCAGGAGAATTGCCTGAACCCAGGAGGTGGAGGTCACAGTGAGCCGAGATCATGCCATTGCACTCCAGCCTGGGTAACAAGAGCGAAACTCCATCTCAAAAAAAAAAAAAGAAAGAAAATTATTATCCATTACATAAAACTTTATGAGAAATAAATTAGATAATATATTTTAATTGCTTAGCCCAGTGCCTGACATATAGTAACTACTCAATAAATTTAGCTACTATTTCTCTTGGTAGAAGTGAGGGATCTAAGGGTCAGGCTCACACCTGCACAACACCTTAGGAGGCCAAGATGGGAGGTTCACTTGAGCCCAGTGGTTTCAGACCTGAGACCAACCTGGGCAACAAGGCAAGACCCTGTCTCTACACAAGAATCAAAAACTTAGCAGGGCATGATTGCTACACGTTTGTGGTCACAGCTAGTCAGGAGACTGAGACAGGGGAATTGCTTGAGCCCAGGAGGCTGAGACTGCAGTGAGCCCTTTGCACACTGCACTGCAGCCTGGGCAACAGAAGGAGACCCTGTCTCAAACAAACAAATGTGGGGTCTAGGGGGAATGGAAATGTGTTATGAAAGATTAACAGAGTTGAGGGAAGACTTCTCTTCAGTGATAAAAGTCCTATAAATAAAGAAAGAGGCACCACAAATGCAGGCAAAGTGGTTAGTTTTAAGGAAAAAAATTACATGGTAAGAGAGGAACATAAAACAGATGATAGGGATGAGAGGAGATCTGGGAAGTTTGATAAAGAGAAATGTATTCTAAAGTCCCCTTGTTAGATCAGTTCATAGCCCAGCTGATTAAGAACCTTTGAGTCCCTCTTTCTGACATGCCACATGTTTGCCGATAATTCCAACAATCATGGTTTGATAAGCATTGCACAGGGCTAAGGATACATCAGGATTCAAGGATTAGTCAGGGTTTCCAAGAGAAACAGAACCAACAGAATTAATAGGAGATTATATATATATAAAATAGATTATATATATATAAAATCTATGATTGTGAAATTCTATCCTAAAATTATATATATATAACTTTAATGTATATAATTTAATATATATTAGTCAATATATATTATATATATTAAATAGAGAGAGACTTATGGGAATTGTCCTATGTGATTATGGAGGCCAAAATGTTCCATGATCCACCATCTGCAAACTGGAGAACCAGGAAAGCTGGTGGTATAATTCAGTCCAAGTCCAAAGGCCAGAGAATCAGGAACCCATAGTGCAAGCTCTGTTCCAAGTGTGAAGGCCAAGACCAGAAGCACCAATGTCCAAATGCAGCAGAAGAGGACGTCCCCAGCTAAACAGAGAGCACTTGCCCATCTTTGTCTTTTTGTTCTATTCAGGCCCTCACCAAATTGAATAATGGCCACTCAGATTGGTGAGGATGATTTTCTGTACTCAGTCTACCAATTCAAATGTGAATCTCTTCTGGAAATACTCTCACAGACACCCAGAAATAATTTTTTACCAGCTATCTGGCATCCCTTAGCCTGGTCAATTTAATACATGAAATCAACCATCACAAATCCTTCCAGCAACCATAAGAACACTCCTCTAAGTTGCCACCAGTCTATCATTTCACACAGTCTAGAATCCCAGGGTTGGAAAGCATCTGAAAGGCCATCTGGCCCAATGTCACCCAAATGCCCTGGACAGCATCTCCAGCAGCTAGTTTTGTATCAACTGTATTTGGACAGTGTCCCCACTGATGGCACTCATCATCTTGCAAGTAGACCTTTCTTACTTAGGTCAGATTCTGCAGCACAGAAAGTTCTACCATTGATCTGCCATAGGGCCTGAAATTGCCATTTTAAACCATTCCTCAGGCTTAAGGGCCTGAAATATCCCTTTAAATGCCAATATGTTACCTGGGAATAAAGACTGTAAGAGAGTACATTGACAGTCATGTGGAGTGACCCCAAGGATAGGTAAATTCTAATGACTGGTGGGAGTGGGGGCTGCGACACAGAGGTTGATGATGAGAATAAGGCATGGCTGAAAGGGTCAATCCCCGGGAGTTGCAACATGGAAACACAGGCTATTCAGAGGAAGATTAATGTTGAAATCAAAAGCATCCTTCTTCACATCTTTGGCCTCTTGTGGCCCTAAATGAGTATTGAGGTGAACTAGCATCTAAAGAAGAACCCTGGTCTGATTCATTATCACCACGTACAAGAAGACATTTCAGTGACTGGCAATTAGATAGTCCATTTAATTCATTACAAAGTACCCAGCCTGGAGTTCATGAATCTGGTCTAAGTGAGGATAGCTGAAGGCATTCTCAGTCTACTCATGGATAAGATTTCTATCCCAAGCCACACAACCCTACCACAATCCAGCCCAATTCACTCCATCTGCCGCACTCTCTAAGTTCAGCAAACCAGCCCATAAGTTGTGTTTCCTTATCTGTAAAATACCTTACCTTTTAGAATGCAGAGAGCTGGATTAGAGGATCGCTGGTGGGTTTTTCCACTTCTAAATTGTATATCAGCTATGAAACCTCCAAGACTTGAGAGGTCAGTGACAGGACTCAGAGCTGGAGAGGTAGGCTGCGGATTGGCCCTGGAACTGCATCTTCCTTGCAAGCAGCTGTTTTTACTGAGGTTGCATAAGCATTGGGGGCTGCTGGGGAAGTTGACAAGATTTAGGGCGATCTAAAGCTCTCCACAGGCAACTGCTTGAGCCATTCTGAAAATAGTTCCTGGTGGGTGATGTGGTTAATTCCTCCAGCTCTGCATTTCTGGCAATCTCTGTCCTCCTTTCTGTATTAGGAAACTAGAAGGCTCAGCAGTGGTAATTTGAACATTGCAATGACCATTAGAAAATATGTCTTTTTTTGGCCAGCCATGGTGGTTCATGCTTATAATCCTAGCACTTTGGGAAGCTGAGGCAGATCACTTGAGTCCAGGAGTTCAAGAGTAGCCTGGGCAACATAGTAAAACTTTGTCTCTACTAAAAATACAAAAATTAGCCAGGCATGGTGGCATGCATCTGTAACCCCAGTTACTTGAGAGGCTGAGTCAGGAGAATGGCTTGAACCCATGAGGTGGAGGTTGCAGTGAGCCGAGAGCGGCCCCCAGCACTCCAGCCTGGACAGCAGAGTGAGAACCAGTCTCAAAAAAAAAAAAAAAGAAAGAAAGAAAATATACTTTTCACTGGGATATTTTGGTAATCACTATATGCATTCATATTCTCTTCTGAGTATATAATGTTGGTTAAAATTTGGGCAGAAAAAACATAACTTTGGGAGGCTGAGGTGGTAGGATTGCTCGAGGCCCAGAATTTGATACCAGGCTGAGCAACATAACAATAACCTGGCTTCAAACACAAAAAACATAAAAAGGAGACTAAGCAATTTGTTGTTGTTGTTTTAAAAGGCAAAATGTTTTTAAAAATCCTTTTCCTAATTCAAAGATGAAATTATTACTATTAATAAAAAATAAATTGGTTTATTTTGTCCATAAACACTGTACCATTTATGATAACACTAGCTTTAATACTAAACACTGTGCTTCCATTAATAGCAGTTTTATCTTCATAGTGCTTTACCAACAACTAATTAAACAAACCAATTTTAATTTGTTGCCATGGTAGTAAATAGAGATACACAGAGATAGTTGTATCTATCAAATTCGTTTTTAATTCCTGAAATAAAATTCAGTTTGGGCAACAAATTATTATTATGTAGTGGTATAACATGTTTAGGATGATAATTGCTATGTTCATAATGAAAAGATTTGCAAGTATACATAGACACATGCAATATCAAATATTTATGATGACAATTTTTGTGTTTGTTACCAGAAAAGATTTTCCTTTATGGAATCTGATAGTCAAAAATTAACATTTCATCTGCAATCATTACTCTGTTCATATCTATTATGTTTTCTCCTTCGCATCCATCTCTAGAAAAGGGCATTGGAATAAAAGAGGCCACAAAATAATTTGTCACTGAATTAACAGAGGGATCTGTTCACGTTTAGCCTGTGAGGAGAGGGGTTGCAGAGGGAGGGCAGGGAGAAGAGACAGTTGCTATCTTCAAGCATCTGGAGGCCTTTGGAATGAAAGAGGAGCAGGAGTTGTGATTTGTCTTGTGGGGACCAGACCAGAGTGAACACGTGGAAGCTACAGGGAGGCAAGTGTGATGCAGCATGATGTGAAGGCCTCATCTGGAGACAAAAAGACTGGGCCCAAATCCAGACTCTGTCCCTTTGGCAAGTCTGGCTACCTAACCACTCTAAGCCACCAGCCTGCTGCATGGGGTCATGTGGGAACTACCAGTGACACACCTAGTAAAGTACTGAGGTCTACACCTGATACCTAGTGAGTGATGCATAAGTGTCAGCTCTTTTTGTGGTAGTATTTGTCTTTAAAAGGATATTAAATGTGGAATGGCTGCTTTTCAAGGCAGTGACTCACTTCTCTGGCACGGGAAGTAATGAAGCAGAAACTGGATGGACACCTGTTAAAAATATTGTGTAAGGGCTTCCTGCTTTGAGGGTGAGATTGAAATCAGTGATTTCCAGTTCCATATAATTCCATGAATTTTGCAGAAGGAAGGTAGAAATAACTTCTATTTTAATCTTTTAACGTTTTCTACATCGTATTCTTGCTATAATGTGATACCTGGGGAATCTAGGCTATAACAGAATGTTATTGGTGAAATGGTATTATAGGGAGCAACCTTTTCTCTTGTAGACTTTTATCCTGAAGTAGCCTTAACTCCAGGAAAAAGATGCACTAACTCTGACTCCCAGTCTCTTCCAGGTTTTCTTCTGAGCTCTCTTAGGTCCTTTACAAATAGAGATTTTTTTTTCTCAACCAGCTTTCCTAAGTCTGTGGCTCATTGTGTTTTAATATTAGAAACTATTTTCTTACATATTAAGAATGTTCTCTGTATATAATCACATTTCCCTAGATACTTATCTTTACCTTGTCGCTTAACCCGTCTATCAGTGAGAGGGAATGAACCTATCTATGTTTAAACATGACCTTCCTTCTCATTTTTCTTTCTTTTTCTTTAACAACATTGTATGATGACCATCTTCTGCCCAGCTGCTGAATGTTTGCACAGAAATCAGTAAAATACATACAGTTATAAACTTGTTTGTGGGGCTGTGGTGTCAACTCCATCCCAGCCACTTATGAGACTTCAATTCCTGAGAGTGCTGTTGTCACTACGATAATTGGCTAATGATGGCAAGGAACCCACTAAAAACCTTAAAGCAAAGCTGAGAGAAAGCCAAGGGAAAAGGAAATGAGAAAATGAATACTAGGGAGGTAATCAGGCAAGAGTGAAAGGGCTGGATATAAATAGTGCAATGGAGAGAAAGAAAACAGATTTTAAAAAAGGGGAAAAAAAGAGGTCAAAGCAGAGAAGGAAGGAAAGTTTTAAATTATCCTGATTTTCACATTCTATCTACATAGTTCTCACACATGGAATAGAAACACTATTCTTCGAATCAAAATTAACTTCAAAAAATAAAATAGGGTTCTTCACATGTACCCCAAACCCTAAAATGCAATAAAAAAAGAAAAAAAGAAAAAATTAAAAATAAATAAATAAAATAGGTAGTAAAAGAGAAAAGAAAAGTACCAGTTTCCAGTTAGCTGTTCTACAATCATTTACTAGAAGCACTGTAACAGTAGAGGCAGAAGAAACTAGTATGTCTGGTATGGGCACTTTCCATATGAAAACAATTAAAGTAGAAAGACTCACATAAAAATATATGTTGCCTGTGTATCTTTATCTATGAAATAACTTTTAAAATTACATCTCTTTTTCTGAACCAAATGAATTGAAAATAGGCCCCTGGGTTTGTCTCTGTGTGTGGTTTTGTTCTGTTTTTGTTTGTTTGTTTGTTTTGAGATAGAATCTTGCTATGCTGGGTCTTGTCCAGGCTGGTCTTGAACTCCTGAGCTCAAGGGATCTTCCCATCTCAGGCCCCCAAGTAGGGATTATAGGGAGGCACCACCATGTGTAGTTTTCTGTTTTGCTTTTTACATTTATGTGGCATTTTACTCAAATAACAAATTTTTGGCCATTAAACTAGCCCTCTTAATGTTAAGTTTCTGAAGTTTCTTAACAATAATATGGGCATATTCAACCTATATTCACAAAAAAATTAGATATAATTTCTATAATATTAATGTTGAATGTTCATCAGCTATAAATTACTAATAACTTTCTTTGGAAATATTTTCCTACCTGAAAAACTTTCATACCAGATCAATATAGCTTACATTATAAAATAAATCAACTTGGTTTTCATTTTTTGTTGTTGTTTTTTGAGACAGAGTTTTTTGGTTTGTTTTTTGTTTTCTCTGTCACCCAGGCTGGAGTGCAGTGGCATGATCTCAGTTCACTGCAGCCTCAGCCTCCCAGGCTCAAGGAATATTCCCACCTCAGCCTTCTGAGTAGCTAGGACTACAGGCATGTGCCACTGTGCCTGGCTAATTTTGTTTAATTTTTTTGTAGAGATGGGGTCTCACTACCAGTTCAAGACCCAGGCTGGGTCACATACTGAAAGCAAGAGCAAGAGAGAAAGTGTGGTGAGCAAAGGTGCCACTAACTTTTAAATAATCAGATCTCATGAGAACTCACTGTCAGAAAGACAGCACCAAGCCACAGACCATTCACCCCATAATCCAAGCATCTCCCACTAGGTTCAGGCTGGTCTTGAACTGGTAGTGAGAATCCATCTCTACAAAAAAAAGTTCAAGACCCAGGCTGGTCTTGAACTACTGAGCTTAAGCAGTCCTCCCACCTTGGCCACCCAAAGTGCTGGGATTACAGGAGTGAGCCACCACACCCAGCTGCTTTTAATTTTAATTTGTTTCTAAACATTATATTTTACATATGAACATGAAGAATAGGCAGATAAACTGCATCTACTTACCGTGTGTGTGTGTGTGTGTGTGTGTGGCGGAGCAGTGCAAGTGGATGAATTGTTGAACTTTTAAAAATAAAAATTCCTTAACACACTTTATGTCTTTTATATAAAGTAAAAGCAAATTATTTTTTACTGTTTGGCAAATGAGGACAGTGTTTGGAGGAAAATGACCAGGTAGGGCCAATTGGCTTCAGATTAGCATCCTGTGTTGGTCTCCTCTCTCTCCAGGTATTCAGAGGCCTGAGCACCCCATTCCCAAGTCACCTTCAGTGTGCAGAAAAAATTTCCCTAAGCAGGCAATCATTTCTCCAAAATACAGGAGATCATGGGATGCGTCTAGTTAGGAAATTTTTTAAATAAAATATTATGATGTTTCTATCCAAATAACTGTTTCACAAAGAGTCTTTAAAAGTGTTTTCTCATCTGTAAAATAAAGAGATTGAGTTAGATAATGTCTAATGCCTCTTTTAGTTCAGTTTTAGTTCAGTTCTATGCATCTTGAGTGTTTTGCTCATGGATTTATTTTTCTGCCCCTATTTAATTAACATATTTTAAGAAATATTTTTAAATTAACATATTTAAGAAACATATTAAATATTTAAGAAACATATTTTAATTAACATATGGTTTAAGAAACAAATTGATCATTAGAATGTCACCCATTTTCCTCCCGAGTAGCACCCAGTGGCACTATAATGAGTCTAATATACTTGTTAATGGATTTTCATCCTAAATCTTCTTATTAGAGAGGTTTTTAGTCCATTTGTTGGGAGGGAAGGGAACACCCTCACCTGTGTATGTGTTTGATGCTTTTTCAGATTGTTCTTCACTTTGTTGTATCAAAAAGCAGAGGTCAACTTAGCAGAAAAGATTATAAGAGGACTTTACATTTACTATATTAGTACTCTGTTCCCTATGTGATTTTCACAAAGTAGTATAGCAAATGTTATTAAACCGATAAATGCTTTCAAGATATTTGATCCACATTTCTTTGAACAAAAAATTCCAGCTTTCAAAATGTATAATAAATAATAGGCTTATTATTGATACTTGATTGAGTAGTTTGGGCTAGGTGTTAGTCAATGTAAGTATAGTTCCACTTTAATAGAAACCCTTAAATTTTAGTACCTGAACCCAATAGAAATTTATTTCTTGCTTTCTTCACAGAATGTGTTGGTGAATATTCTAGTTTTGCTGGACACTGACAATTCTACAGTAGACAGAAAAGAAAACATGGAGGCTCTCTTGCAGATAGTAGGTGCTAGGCATGAAGTGGTATATGGTTCTTCTGGCACACCGTCTATTTTCCAGAACTGGTAGCATAGCCCCACAAAGATACAATTAGACTAGGAAATGTAGTCTTCCTTTGTGCCTAGGAGGAAATTGAGATGGTTTGGGAAACACACAGGACTGTTTCTGCTATGATCTTCTATAGCAAGGAGTTATATATTTAGAAATTAGTTGAAGAAGAGGGACATGAAAAAGAAAGCAACTTATGCAGGTATATTTTTCATAAGCAAAATTAGTATCACTCTCAAAGGCTGTGAAAATGACTCTATCGAATTCCTTGGACAATCTAGAAATGGAGTGATAGAAGGTTAGAAACTAAGTTGATATGGAAATGGAGAGGATAAATGATAATTAAAAAGAAGTTTAATTGTCTCACAGTTCTATACACTGTATAGGAAGCATGGTGCTGGCAGCTGCTTGGCTTCTTGGGAGGCCTCAGGAAGCTTACAATCATGTTGGAAGGTGAAGTGGGAGCAGACATGTCACATAGGGAAAGCAAGAGCAAGAGAGAAAGGGTGGTGGGCAAAGGTGCCACACACTTTTAAATAGCCAGATCTCATGAGAACTCACTATCAGAAAGACAGCACCAAGCCATGGATCATTCACCCCATGATCCAAACATCTCCCACTAGGCCCCACTTTTAATGCTGGGGATTACATTTCAACATGAGATTTGAGTGGGAACAAACATCAAAACTGTATCGGCAGACTAATACAGTATTACATTATGATAAGATATGGTTTATCTCAAGATGTAAATTTGGTTTAACATTTGAAAACTCATCAATATAATTCACCAAAATTATAGCATTAAAAAAAGAAAGATCATATGAGTATCTCAAAAGATGCAGAAACAGGATTTGACAAAATTCAACACCCATTCATGGTAAGTAACTTTCTGCAAACTAGGCATAGACAGGAACTTCTTCAACTTAATAAAAGGCATGTACCCAAAGCTAACATTTTCCTTATTAGGGAAAGACTAAATGCTTTTTCCCTAAGATTAGAAACTAAGAAAGAATGTCTGTTCTTATCACTACTGTTCCTCATTACGTCAGAATTCCTGACCAATGCAAAAAGGCTCTTTAAAGGCAATAAACTCTTTATTCACATATGTCATGATAAGCTATGTAGAAAATCATTATTAAGATTTGATTTTAAAACTAGTAGAATTAGTAAGTGAATTTAGCAAGGTCACAGAATGCAGGATCAGCATAAAAAAATAAAATGTGTTTATTAGTGAAAATTTTGAAATTATAATTAAGAAAATACCATTTATAGTAGTATCAAAAAGTATTAAAATACTTGTGTATAAACTTAAAATATGTGTGATACGGTTTGGCTGTGTTCCCACCCAAATCTCATCTTGAATTCTAGTTCCCATAATCCCCACGTGTAGTGGGAGGAACCCAGTGGGAGGTAATTTAGTCATGGAGGTGGTTAGCCTCATGCTGTTCTCGTGATAGTGAGTTCTCATGAGATCTGATGGTTTTATAATGAGCTTTTCTCACTTTTGCTTGACACTTCTCCTTGCTGCTGCCATGTGAAGAAGGACATGTTTGCTTCCCCTTCTGTCATGATTGTAAGTTTCCTGAGGGCTCCCAGATCATGCTGAATTGTGATTCAATTAAACCTCTTTCTTTTATAAATTACCCAGTCTTGGGCATGTCTTTATTAGCAGCATGAGAATGGACAAATACAATGTGCAAGTACTATACACTGAAAACTGTAAAACATTGCTTAAATAAATCAAAGAAATCTAAATAAATGGATATATAGAGTGTTCATATTTTACAAGACAAATTGCTGAGATTTTCAATTCTCTCCAAGAGGACCTGTGGATTCAGTGCCATCCCAATTGACATACTGACCAGTTTTAATGAAACTAATATATTGATTCTCAATTTATATGAACATACAAAGAACCTAGAGTCAAACAATTTTAAATAGGAGAACAAATTTGGAATATTTAAACCACTTGATCTCAACATTACTATAAAGCTATTAATGAAGACTTTGCATTAATGTAAGTATAGACACATAGATCAATGAAATAGAAGAGAAAGTTCAAAAATAGTTTCACATATATAATGGTCAATTGATTTCCAATAAGGTAAATGGAAAAGGATAATCTTTTCAAAAATGGAATTAGAACAACTGGATATCTATCTGGGAAGAAAGGAACCTCCACCCATAACTCATACTATGTATAAAGGTGAATACACAATGGCTCATAAATGTAAACCTAAGAGCTAAAACTATAACATTACTAGAAGCAAACATAAGAGAAAATCTTCGTGTCATGCCATTAGGCAAAGATATATCAGGACACAACATAGCACAATCCATAAAAAAAATTGGTGGACTGGCTTCAGTTAAATTTAAAATGTTTGTTCTTCAAAGACACTCAAGAAATTAAAAGGCAAGCCAAAGTCAGGGAGAAAACATTTACAAAATACATATCTGATACATAAATTGTATCCAGAATATATAAATAATTCTTACAATTCAGTAATAGCACAAAAAATGCATCATAAAAAATGGGAGTTGGGCACAATGGCTCACATCTATAATACCTGTGCTTTGGGAAGCCAAGGCAGAAAGATTGCTTGAGCCCAGGTATTTGAGGCTACAGTGAGCTATGATTATGCCACCACACTCCAGCCTGGGCAACAGAGAGAGAGTTCCAATTTGAAAAAAAAAAGGGATAGGGAGTGGGTCAAAAGATTGAAACAGACCCTTTACAAAAGAAGACACACAAATTGAAAATAAGTACATGAAAGGATGGATGCTCAATATCATTTATCATTAAGAGATACTAGAGAAACTACAATGAGATACTCAAAAAGCTAAAGGGTTTTTTTTTTTTTTTTGAAGTTGACAATATCAAATGTTGGCCATAATATGGAATGCTGGAGCTCTCATACATTGCAGATGGGAATGCAAAACAGTATTAATAGCATAGCCACTTTGGAAAACTGGCAGACTTTTTTAAAAAGTAAAGCTAAGCATGCATTAACCATATGTCCCAGAAATACCACTACAGAGTATTTATCCAAGAACAAACATGTACATACAAAAAATTCATCACAGATGTTCAGTGACATTATCAGCAATATCACTTCAGAATATTTATCCAAGAACAAACATGTACACACACACAAAATTAAGCACAGATGTTCATAGCATTTTATTTGCAATAGTCAAAACTGGACACTACTCAAATGTCCATCAACTGGTGAGTGGAAAAACAAATTATATATCCATACAATGGAACACTGCCCAACAATAAAGAGGAATGAACTAAAGATTCATATGAAAACATGGATGAGTCTCAAAAGCATTATGCTCTATGAAAGAGGGAAGATACAAAAGAGCTCATACCATAGGAATCTATTAATATGGAATTATAAAAAAGACAAAACTACAGAGAGCTAAAAATCTGTCAGGAGTTACCATGATTCCAGCATCTGCAGGGATGGGATTGCTCGAATAGAGGTGTGGAACTTTGCAGGGAGCGCGAGGATGGGTGAAATATTCTAATTGTGGTGAAACTTATGCAGTTCCATACATTTGCCAATGCTCATTAAATTGTACACAAAATTGATGAGTTTTACAATATGGAAATTATATGTCAATAAAGCTTATTTTGAAGGGGAAAATTTTTCTCTGGGGGTTCTGACTGAGGATTAATACAAATTAAAAAAAATTAACAGCTGGGTTCACAGAACTTACAAGTGAAGTGGCTCAAAAAGCTCCACTCTGTCAGAATTCAGCCCTAGGAATCTGTTACCTCTTGCAGGTAACTCAGCAGTTATGTCCAGAATGAGTCTTTTCTGTTTTTTTTTCCACCCCTTGGAGATTCCTATTCTGACAGAATGAGAGTCTTTAACAGAGAAATTGGGAGAGATCCGACAGATTTCCTTCCTTTTAGAAACATTTAAATATACAGAGATTTTTCAATGTAAAGGTTCATAATGCATGTATTGTGTGATGAGAATTCTATTCAAAGTGCTCTTGCCAACTTTGTTGACAATGTTTACAGCATTTCTCTCTTTAAAGCCACTGAAATCAAAGGAATTCGTAACATACTATTCTTGCCCAAAATAGGAGGAGAGAATTCATTCACTCATTCATTTATTCAGTAAACATTTTCCTTTCTTATTTATTTATTTATTTATTTACTTACTTACTTACTTACTTACTTACTTAAGACTCTTGCTTGCCCTGTTGTCCAGGCTAGAGTGCAGTGGTATGATCATGGCTCACTGCAGCTTCAAACTCCTGGATTCAAGCAATCCTCACATCTCAGCCTCCCAAGTAGCTGGGACTACAGGTGTATGCCACCACACATACCTTGCTTATTTACTTTTTAAATTTAAAAACATTTTTTTCATAGAGATGTGATCTCGCTATGTGATCTTTGCTTAGGCTAGTCTTGAACTCCTGGTCTCAAGCCATATTCCCACCTCAGCTTCCCAGAGTGCTGGGATTATAGGTCTGAGCCACCACATTTGGTCTCTTTTGGTGAATATTTATTAATCACCTCCTACATGATAGGCAATATACCCAGTGCTGGAAATTAAAAGTAAATGTATAAATAAGGTGTGGTCTCTGAGTTTTGGTGGTCACAATTCAGAACATAGAGAGTCAGCTTCTGTAATTTGCCTTTGTCACTGAAAGCTTACCAAAAAAATCTGTGAGAATAGTAGATATAAAGACTGCGTTTAATAAAGCTCTTTAAATCCTAGAATGTTAGAATTTGGCAGTCAAGATGGCCATCCTTCCCATTCAGAGAAAAGGAAACGAAAGCCTAAGTATATGACATTCCTATGGGATGTCGTTTGGGAGTGTCCCCACACAAACCTCATCTTGAATTGTAGCCCACATAATTCCCATGTATTGTGGAAGGGACCTGGTAGGAGGTAATTGAATCATGGGGCCAGGTCTTTCCCTTGCTGTTCTCCTAATAGTGAATATGCCTCACAAGATTTGATGGTTTTATAGAGTAGTTCCCCTGCACAGGCCTTCTTGCCTGTTGCCATGTAAGATGTGACTTTGCTTCTCATTTGTCTTCCACCATGATTGTGAGGCCTCCCCAGCCATGTGGAACTGTGAGTTCATTAAACCTCTTTCCTGTATTAATTACCCAGTCTTGGGTATGCCTTTATTAGTAGCATGAGAACAGACTAATATACCATGGTAAAAGTCAACTATTTCTCTATTCACACTATACTTCTGACACTAATTGTGTGGACTTTTTCCACACCAAGAAATTCTCCAATTATCTGCAGATGCAAACTGGGAGTCCTAAAATTATGACACTACCTGGAGTTAGTGTCATACCCACAAGTTAAAATCCCACAAGACTGTCCCCAATTCAGATGCCAACAATAGGAGAGGTAACCCCAAATGATGGTAGGACCTGAACCCTGGGCAGTGCTCAGGCTCTTTACACCTGGACAAGTCATGAATTCACCATCAAGAAATTCAAGGACACTGTCAAGGAATTCAAGGATACGTCAGGGAATAGTCAAAGTCTAGAGATTTGTTGCAAAGTGAAAAGACATACTCAAAAAAGGGGAGTGTGAGCATGTGTACTCAAAGTAATGAATCATGCCTGATGTGGTTTGGGGGTTTCTACCTTCATGAGTTTCTTTAACCAAGGGGTGGAATATTTATGAAGATTTCTAGAAAAAAGTAAAGGTTTCTCAGAACTGTGGTGTCATTCATATTTACACCAAATCTTGGTATTCCAGGAACTGTCATGGCACTAGTGGGTGTGTGATTTAGGGTGTTAATGAGTGTATAATGAGGTCCTAGGTAGAAACCTATGTCAAATCCAGCACCATGTTGAGTCTGGTAGCTTGGCCTCATCCTGGTTTTCAGGGTCTTATTGGCCCCTAACATATGCAGCTCTTTCAACAGCTCCTTTTTGCTAGTTATGAGACTGCTTCTTGGAATTTTCTGTTCTCCTACAACCATCCTCTCACTGTGACTCCTTTCTCAGGATTGATAATTTACTAGAATGGCTCACAAACTCAGCCTAACAGACACTTTACTTATACTGGTTTATTATAAAGGCTACAATTTGGGAAGAGCCAAATGAAAGGAATGCATAGAACAGGGGATTGGGGATGGTTCAGGGTTTTCATACCCTTTCTGGGCACACCACCCTCCCAGCACCTCAATGAATTCATCAATTCCTAAACCCATAAGTCTCCCAGTTTACGACTTTTTATAGAGCTTAATCAGATCCCCTCTCCCCTTCCTGGACATCGGTTGTGGGGCTGAAAGTTACACCCTTGTAATCATGTAGTTTTTCTAATAAACAGCCCCATCCTCGTGCTGTCTAGGGGCTTCTTCCTAAGTCACCTCATTAATGTAAGCTCAGATGTGATCATAAGTGGCTTCTTTATGATTAGCAAACAGAGGACTCAAGAAATTCCAAGGGTATCAGGAACCTGGACAAAGACCAAATACATTTTGATTATCCTACACAGTTAGACAATGAGTGAGTGGGACCCTTTCTGTCTTCTGACTTGGATTCAATATTCCAGAGGCCCGTGGGATTGTCATTATCTCCCTTCGTTACTCCCTGCAGAACTGTCATGTCCCTAAGCTCTTCTGTCCTCTTGGAGACATTCCAGGGTACTTTAAGAATCTAAAAACAAGCAAGCATAGGTAATTTCCACAGGTCATTTCTATCCTGGGAAAAAGAAGATTATGTATAAAATGCTTAGTTCAGCAAAGAAATGTTTTGTGTGGAATGCCCCTTCAAACGAAATATTGATTTTGAAAACATTTAAGTCTTGGAATCATTCTGAAAAAGTGATTTATTTGCACACTGATGGAAATAGGGACTTTCTTCTCAAATGTTTACAGGAAATATTTTGATAGTAAAGCATTTTCTGACAGAGTAGGAGGATGCAGATAAGTTCTCAAGCATGAAACAGAAAAGGAGCTGCAGCTATGTACCTAGGAAAAGGTTTGGTTTTTGATTTTAATGGCTGTACTAAAAAGCTTTACATTCACAGAAAAATAAGTCAGTGCAATCATGTGATACCTTGGGGCCAAACTTTCATTTGTCACCTATCCAGTGCAACCTATGTGCCAAAGACTGTATGAGACAGTGCTGTCAATAGAATTCCCTGTGTTCATGGAAACTTTCTAGATCTGCACAGTCTAAATATAGTGGCTATTCTTGGTGGCTCACACCTGGAATCCTAACACTTTTGGAGGCTGAGATTGAAGGATCACATGAGGCCAGGAGTTCCAGACCAGCCTGGGCAACATAATGAGATCCTTTCTCTACAAAAAAAATTTAAAAAACAAATTTAGTGGGGTGTGGTAATACATACCTATAGTCTCCAGCTACTCAGGAGGCTGAGGCAGGAGGATTGCTTGAGTCCACAGGAAGTCGAGGCTAGAGTGAGCTATGACTGCACCACTGCACTGCAGCCTGGGTGAATGAATAAATAAAGTGAGCTGTGATTGCACCACTGCACTGCAGCCTGGATAAATAAATAAATAAAGCCACCACTAACCACCTATGGCTACTGAACACTTGAAATATGGCTCGTGAGACTGAGAAATGAAATTTTAAATTTAATTTTCTTTTAATCCATTTACATTTAAATGGCTGCCTAGTCTACTACCTATGAAATTGAACAGCACAGTTGTGAGGAATAGGAAATACAAAGTGCCTCAATATTCACAATGTGCTTATAGATGACTGAACTAGGTATGGAGGTAGGATTATTTTCAGCAATATCTATCCACAAAGGACACCTCTTTGATCTTTCAGAATCATTGCTTTCAAAAATAAGACTCTATAATGGAGGTGACTAACTTGATATCCTATGTGCACATATATCTATAGTGAGTAAACAAAATGCTATAACTCTTTCAAGCTAAGAAGTACGAGAAGATGGTAGAGTGGGACCCCTTCTGTCTTGGGTGCTACTGAGGTGCCAATGTAAAGACAGCAAAGCATGTCCAAGTGAATTTGGGACAACATCTACTCCATGTACAGATTCTTAATAAATGGTCCTGAGACCTTGTTTCATAATTTTGGATCCTTTGCCAGTCAGATCAAAGCTATTAAAATGAGTGCAAACAAGAAGAGAACACGAGGAGATGGTGATGAGAGCTGTTGGCTGGCTCTACTCTCCATTGGAAGAGAGCTGGGTGCTACTCTCTAGCCCCAAGCCTAGTAAAAGGAGTTCAAAGAGACCTGTTGGAGAAATCCGAAGTGGTTCCTGGTAGCTGAAAAACGGAAGATGGTGACCTTGCTCATGCTCCAGAAAGCCAGTGGAGACTGCTTCTTCCCATGAAATCTAATGAGAGAGGATTGACCAACCGCTTTGGGAGAAGGACTAGGGAAGCCCTTGCTATGTGGTTGGGATCAGCCCGCACTCGCAGAGTTGCTGAGGCAAGGGGCATATGTGAGTGTTTCTTGTGGACCAGATGTGGGCCATGTGCAATAGAGTTGGCATGAAGTTTATCTTCTTGGGGTCCACCCAGTAGGGTGGGTGAGAGATGGAAAGGCTCAGCAAGAAGAGATGTTTCAGTGGGTACATAGGACTGAGGAACAGGAATAGAGGAACTTATTTAACATGATTTGGATATCTGTCCCCTCCAAATCTCATGTTGAAATATGATTCCCAATGTCAGAGGTAGGGGCTGGTGGGAGGTGATTTAATCATGGGGGCTGATCCTTCATGAATGGCTTAGCAATAATCCTTTTGGTGATAAGTGAGTTTTTGCTCTGAGTTCACATGAGATCTGGTTGTTTAAAAAAGCGTGGCACCTCCCCCTTCTCTTTCTCCTACTTCTCCTCTCTCAATGTGACATGCCTCTCCCACTTCACCTTCTGCCATGATTATAAGCTTCCCGAGACTCACCAGAAGCTCAGCAGATGTTGGTGCCATGCTTGTACAGCTTGCGGAACCATCAGCCAATTAAACCTCTTTTCTTTATAAAGTACCTAGTCTTGGGTATTCTTGTATAGTAACACAAATAGATTAATATTTCACCCACCCTCCCTTTTGCACTGCACTCTTCCAGATGAAGCAGAGGAGCAGATTTAATGTTAAGTCAATTTGGACTGAGGACTGGATAGTTTAATTATTGAATTGACACTATACTTAGAGGACCTACAAGTGAGCTGAACAACTGGGCCTGCCAAGTTTTCACATAATGCCAGGGGGAAGTTTCTCCCAGTGAATAAAAGGCTCACAGCAGACAGTTTTGGTCAGCCAGGAATGGAACTTATTCAAAATCCTGGTTATGATACTTACATGGACTTCATTAGATTTTCTCTTTACAATTCCAAGAAGCTATGGTTGGTCTTTTTTTTTTTGGTAACAAAAAATATATAAATTAATTTTTATCGGCTTGGAAACCTGTGTATTAACCAAATCTGTCTTTTTAATCTCAGAAGTAATTATTTGTGCCAAAAAAAAAAAATCCCAGAAGTATTAGTAACACTGGGTTGGGCATAAAACATAGCTTGAGACAAACTGAGATTGCTAGAATTACAGGCATATAGAACTATGCCTTTCATTTTTCTTGAAAATAATAGAACAGTTTTGATAAAAAGAGAAGTGATGATTGTAGGAGGTAGGGAGAGAGCAGATTTCAGACACTACTGATTGAAAACTGTAGAAAGGAAAAGGTTTCATGTAAAAAGATCTGAAAATATTCCATTAAGGAACATTTTTTTGTTTTCCTCCTACCTCACTGACTGCTCATTTCAGATTCCTCTGCTTGTTCTTACCCATCTCCCTAATTTCCTAGCACTGGAGTGTATTACGCGATCCCCTTTTCTCTTTACCATCCACTCCTTTGGTGATCTCATTCAGTTTCATGGATGCAAATATCACCTCTACTCTAACTTTCAAATGTACAGCTCCCATTCCTACCTATCCCCTGAATTCTGGTTTTGTACATCCAGTGGCTTGCCTGGCACTCCTCTGCTGAATGTCGAAAAGGTACCTCTAATTTAACATGTCCAAAAATTAGAGCCTGTTCTCCCATCCTAAATCTTGTTCCTTCCACATTAATTAACTTCCTCAGTTAGTTAATGCAACTCCATTTTTCAGTCCCAAATCCTTGAGTCATCTTTGACTCTCTCTTATAACGTACATTCAGCCATCATTAAATTCTGTTAGCTCAATCTTCAGAACATGACTAGAATCTCAAAGTTTCTTACCAACTTCTTTGTTGCCACCCTGGCCCAAGCCACCATCATCTCCTGCTTGTAATGTTGTAGTAGCCTCCTACTTCACCTCCTTGCTTCCAACACTTAATACAGGGTGATTCTGGCAAAACGTAAGTCAGATCATATTAGCCGTCTGCTCAAAATCTACCAAGGGCAGTTAAGGGTCCTTACAACAACCTATCAGATCCCACTTATGACATTTCTGACTACCTTTCACCTGGCTCACTCAACCCCAAGCACACTGATCCCTTGCTGTGCTCAAAACCTACCAGGCGAGACCTCAGGGCCGTTGCACTTATAGTTACATATTTGCATGGCTTTCCCCCTTATCTGCTTTAGGTCTTTACTCAAATTTCACCTCTTAGTGAAGCCTTCTCTGAATATCCTTTGTAACCATCTACTCTCCTGACACTATACTCCTTACACCTTGTCCCTTTCTTTGTTTTGTTTTTCTCCAAAACACTCAGCACCATATAACATCACATATATTTACTTATCTTGATAATTTTCTGTCTTCCCAAGCTCTGTGAGGGAAGGGATGCTTTGTGTTCCACTAGAATCAGTAAACTATACCTAGCACATGGTAGATGTTCAATAAATATTTGATACATGAATGAATGAAAGAATAACTACCCATAAGAAGGATAATAAAAAATAAACTGAACCTTTATTATAGAGACTTAACCTAAGTTATTGGGTCTTGGGGAGGAGGTGAGCTGAGTCTACCCTATGCCTCAGACTACCCTCTGGTTTAACATTTCTTGTGCACTTACTACAAGGCAGTCAGTATCCACTCCCTCCTCTGTTTTCCTCTTTTCTCCATTGTCTTCCATCCCCTAAGCACATGAGCCCCCTTTCTGCTCTTTCCTTCTTGTCTCCCATGCCTCTTACCCACCGAGTCTACACTCAGCATTCAATAGAGTCCCATAAGGCAAATGCCAGGGTGAATTTTGTATCAGATATATTCTCTCAGCTTCATCTTGAGCTTTTGAAATTCAAGTACATCATAATTTTGTGCATTTTGACTATTTCTGCCTTGAATAGTGGCAAATTTTAATTCAACAATTATTTGTTGAGCCTCTACTATAGACCAGGCACTGTTCTGGAAGCTAGGAATACAACAACAAATAAATAAGACTGGTACTCATGTTCTCTATTCTAATATATCAGTGGTTTGTATGCAGTTGTTATATGTTATAATGCAGCCTATTTGTACACTGAAGCAGTTGTAGGCAGCTTCCTTATTGAAAATACTGTAGAGGTTA
This sequence comes from Callithrix jacchus, assembly GCF_049354715.1. NCBI lineage: Eukaryota > Metazoa > Chordata > Mammalia > Primates > Cebidae > Callithrix > Callithrix jacchus. The sequence goes on from NC_133514.1 coordinate 22,476,276, forward strand.
GAGTTGTTTATGTATTCAAAATAAAAACCCTTTTCTTTAAATGCATATTTTAAGACTTTTGAAATGTTTAAGAATTGATAATAAAGAGAATTAAGTCATACCTCACAATGGAAAAATACTTAATTTTTTTTTCTTTTTTGACGTGAAATGACTCACATCTGTGAAATGGCAAAACTCATAATAGAGATTAACAAAATGAGTTGAGGAGTTTAAAGCATTAACTTCAAGCCTTGAATGCTTTAAGTTTAAAGCATTAACTTGAAAACTCACCTGTTTTCATGATTCCTTCCATCTCTGTTTTTTTTTTTTGGGGGGGGCTGTCCATTTATTTCCTGATCTAAGTAAATTACCCGGGCTTTCACTGTGAAAAAGAAACTTATCTTCTGACTCTCATTAAGGATAGACTTGGGTAGTCAAGTTTTAGATGTTCAGACACACTAGATTCAAGAAAAAGTATCTTCTCTGGTTTTAGATCAACACCTCTATCTTTAATCCCCAAACAAATTCCAAGTAGCTCCCTGTCTCTACGTTTTACAAGATGTTCTCAACTTCAGATTTATGCGTGCACGCATGCTTGCACACACACAGACACACACACACACATACACACATCTACATATCACAGCAGTTCAAAGGACAGTTCATAGACTTCTCTTAAGCTTTCTGTCTAAAACAATGAATTGACTATTGGAACATTTCTCTTGATTCAAAATTTTATGCTTTTTCAATTATTGAGGTAAAATTTATATACGAGCAATGCACAGCTTGTAAGTGTAAAATTCTATGAGTTTTGACAAACGTAGTATCACCCAAATAGAACACTTGCATCATCTTAGAAAGCTCCCTTATGCCTTATTTATAAAAAAGAGCATTTAATATTAATCACTGCATGAAAAAAACTTGAAATGCCTTGAAATCCTACAGTTATACATGAAAGAAACTTGAGAGGTCTTCCAAAACTTGAAAACGTACTAAAAGTGTAAATGTTATTATCAGTAATAAATATGAGGCTGGGACTTTTCTAAAATGTTAATAATAAAAAATTGTGTTCAACCACATTAGAGAAAAGACTGGGATATCGATTCAACTCATAGAAAATGTTACAAAATCGATCTACCACTTCACACCCACTAAGATGGCTGTAACCAAACACACAATAATCAGTGTTGGTGAGGATGTGGAGAAATTAGAACCTTCATCCATTGCTGGTAGGAATGCATGGTGGTGCAGCCACTGTGGAAAACATTTTGGAAGTAAGCATAGTTATGATATAACCCAAAAATTCTACTCTATGTAGAACTGAAAAGAGAAATGGAAACAAAACATCTCCACGAAAACTTGTACATACATTTTTGTAGAAATATTATTCCTAACAGCCAAAAAGTGGAAACAACTGAAATGCCTATCAACTCATAAATGGATCAATAAAATGAGGCCTATCCACACAATGGAATATCATATAGCAATAAAAAATGAAGTTCTGATATATGCTACAATGTGGATGAGCATTGAAAACATTATGATAAGTGTAAGAAGCCAGTCACAAAAACCACATATTTTATGATTCAATTTATATGAAATGTCCAGAATAGGCAAATATATAGAAACAGAAAGTATATTCGTGTTTGCCAGGGACTGAGGGGGCTGGAGAGAAAAGAGGAATGACTGCAAGTTGGGATAGAGTTTCTTTTGCGGATGATGAAAAATTTCCAGAATTGACGGTGATGATGGCTGCACAACTCTGTGAATACGCTAAAACACGTTGAGTTGTACGATTTAAATGGATGAGTTGTGCGGTATGTAAATTAGATCTTGATAAAGCTGCTTAAAAAAATCTTTCCAATGAGGTGATCAAAAGTATGTAGCTAAGCTGGGCATGGCGACTCACACTTGTAATCGCAGCACTTTGGGAGGCTGAGGCAGAAGGATTGTTTGAGCTCAGGAGTTGGACATTAGCCTAGCCATATTGGGAGACCCCATATCTACAATAAATAAATGAAAAGTTAGCTGGGCATGGTAGTGTGTGCTTCTAGTCCCAGCTACTTGGGTGGCTGAGGTGGGAGGTAGAGGCTGCAGTGAGCTGTAACTAGAGCTCACTAGTTTTTCTCTAGCCAAAACACTAGAGAAAAAAGTACTGCTATGGCTTGAATGTCCCTGCCAACATTCATGTTGAAATGTAATTGCCATTGTAACAACAGTAAGAGGTGGGGCATTTAAGAGGTGATTGATTCATAAGGGCTCTGCTCTCATGAATGCTGTTATTGAGAGAGTGCGTTAGTTATCTGGAGAATGGGCTTTTGACAAAAGGGTAAGTTTGGACCCCTTTTGCTTCCTGTGTCTTGTGCTTGCTTGCTACGTGATGCTTTCCACCATGGAACCACCCTCACCTTGTGCTGTTGCTGTGCTCTTGAACTTTCAGCCTCCAGAACTGTGACAGATACATTTCTTTTCCTTATTAATTACCTGGTCTGTGGTATTTTGTTATAGCAGCAGAAAACAGATGAAGACAAGTATTACTGAGGTATTTGTGAAAGTTTATTAATAAAAAATATTGTGTAGGCAGTAGATAAAACTACTGTGTGATTTTTCTGGATTTGGAGATGTTTGTGTAATTTGTCAACTCTTAGAAATTTGTATTTGAAATTTCTTTTTGTCATTCTAAATAAACATTCATGTTGTACTGAAAAATGAATATTCCATAATCTGGACTTTTCAGTGACCTTCAGAAATAGGAAGGATTAACTGTATGCATGAATAATACATGATGGAATTTCATCTTCCTTTTCATTTCTTCTTTTGACCTCCAGTATTTAATGTCTTGCTTACTATACCATCTCTCTTTCCACACCACATATGTTAGGGGAGGAATATATTACTGGGTAAATACAGATTAGCCCATGCCTAGGTGGTCTAGGTGCCTCCTTTATCTTTTTACCAAGGTGGGCACTGGGGGCTATGGTAGCAGAACTGGAGATTTATGCTTTATTTTTAACATTACCAAAAGCCTAACAAAATATTTACACACAAAATACATGCCAGCAAAATGAAATGTCAGTGTTTATTTGATTTGCTTTAGGCTTTATTGACTTAGAAGTGGTAACACTGGCAAATTTATGTTGATCAGAATCTCCAACCATTTTATGTTTGGTTATTTATAACTGGATGAATGAATAATTATTTAAGACATGTGATTAGCTTTATAAGTACCATCTTAAAATATTTTGGCTTCAGGGATAAAAACAGTTAAAAATTCCCTTTGCAGTGAAAATGGGAAACACATTTCTGTGGCTTAACTTTTGAAATGCTCCTTTATTGAACTACAGGCCAGGAGCTTTCCATGATTTATCATGCTAATAACACTTCTGTAAGGCATTATTAATCCAATTTTATGAGGAAATAGAGGCTCAAATTATAGATGCCTATGCCCAAGTCCTTTAACTAGAAAAATTATGTAAAACTATGTCCACTCTGTCTCCTATATGATTAGTGATTTTTTTGTTTATGAGTTGGTTAATTTCCCCAGTAAAGGCCAGTAGGCCAATGGTCAAGCCCCAGGGTAGCAACTACATTTTGTACTTGGTCTTCCTTCTGATTCTTGGCAACAAAACCACCAGAATCCAAGGTTCAAAGAAGGTAGGAGTTGACTGGGAATAGGCACACCAGACTGTCTCTGTAAGATATGTAGGCGAGGATGAAGGGAGATCACAAATGAGAAATATGCCTGTATTAGTCCATTTTCACACTGCTGCTGAAGACATACCCGCCACTGGGCAATTTACAAATGAAAGAGGTTTATTGGCCTCACAGTCATGGTGTAAAGCAAGGATGAGCAAGTCACATCTTAAGTGGATGGTAGCAGGCAAAGAGAGAGCACCTGCAGCAAGCTCTCACGTTTTTAAAATCTTCAGATCTCATGAGACTCATTCGCTATCACGAGAACAGCACAAGAAAGACCTGCCCCCATAATTTAATCACCTCCCACAGGGTTCCTCCCACATGCCTGGTAATTGTAGGAGTTACAATTCAAGATGAGATTTGGGTGGGGACACAGCCAAATCATATCAATGCCCAAGTGACTGGGGTGCTTCCAAACCTACACATCTGCTCACACTGCTTCTCTGGCAGGGGCAGCATGAGCTGCGGACATTCTTCTGAAGTTGGAGTGAATGTGTACAAATGCATGCACTCCCTCATGCTGGTTCCTCTGGTGGGTGTCCAAGGCTGCCTTTGATAGATGCAGATGGGGCAACCAAGGCAAAGTAGGTGACTCATGTGGCCCTGGTGCATCTCAGTGGACAGAAGGCAGCTATGCTCACTGGGCAGTCCATGCTAACATGGTGGGCGGGATCGTGGGACCACCAGGAAACCTGATTCCACTCCCATCTCTAAGCATGGTCAAGTCAGTCACTTCTGGTTATCTGGGCGTCTTCTACTGGTCACTTGAATTAGACTGCTCTTTGGAACAACAAGGCCGAAACACACGCAGCCGGCCGCACAGGTTCCACCTGCAGGTGCTTGGATCTACTTAACGGACCTCCCAGCGGGGAAAGAGGGCGGATTTGAGGTCTCCCCGTCCCTCCACCAGGGAACGGCGCCGTTCCAGCTCTTGTCTCTGAGGCACAGATCAAAGGACGGAGGAAAACAGGTGCGGATCCCGGGCGCTAACGATCGAAAACGCAGTTTTAAGTGACCTCTCCCCGCGCACGCAGAGTCAGTGGGGACAGTCCCGAGGTCAAGCTGCGGGGCGCATGGAGGACCCGCCTCAGGGAAATGGACTTTTCAGGGCTAGATGGGCCCCGGAACTAAAGGCTACGACCGCGGCTTGGAGCCGGGGAAGCCCAGTTAGAGGGGGCGGGGACGCCGAGGGACGCCTGGGTGAGTGTTCCGATGCCCGCTCGCCTCCCGGACCCCGGCGAGACGGCGCCCAACTCGCGGCTCCAGTCACACGGCCCTTCCTGAGAGGAAACACTGGAGAAAGCGCCTCTCACTTTTCTCAGGGTGGGAAAACTGTGAGGGAAGAAGACAAAGCAACAGGCAGGTTTCCGCTCGCGGGCTGAAGGCCGGGCCCTGAGCCGACGAGCGGCTGCGGGAGGCAGCGGAGGATCCCGGCCGCCGGAGGGCTGCACTGCAAGGGTAGGGGGCGCCTCCAGCCTGCCCCGGAGGCCCCGCCCCTGTTCCGGAGGCCCCGCCCCTCCCCCTCCGTTGGGCGCCGGCCCCGCCTCTTTGCCCTCCGCCCTCCGCCCCCCCGGGCCCGCCACCGCCGTCCCCGCCCGCGCCGCCTTCGCTTTGACGTTACTGGGGACCTGGCGGGCGGCCGCCAGGAGCTCGCAGCCTCGCCAGCCTCCGCCAGGGTGCGCGCGGGCCGCCGCCGCTCGGCCGTCCAGGGAGCCCAACAAAGAGCACGCGGAGCCGGCCGCCGGCACTCGCGCCCTGAGGCTGCGGCCCCGGAGCGCCCGGCGGCGATTTCGGCGCGGGGCCGGGCGGGCGATGGAAGATGGAAGGAAGGAGCGCCGCGGTGAGCTCCGGGGCCGGGCGCGGGCGCGGGGGGCGTACGCGGCGCCGCTGTCCGGTGTGGGGTTTGTGTTGCTTTGTCGCCGCTGTGTCTCCCAGGATCCAGGGGCCACCTGGGTTTGTGCTGGGTACGATTTTCCTTTCCGCGCTTGCTTTCTGTTTATTAGGAGCCCAGTCGGGTCAACTTCGTGGTGTTAAGGTCTAAGGGTTTTAGTTTATTTCTCTGCTTTGAAAACCTCAGACTTGAGAGAAAAGCTATCAAAAGAGGGCAACATGAAAGAGGACCTTACATGCCGATCTTCCTCTACCAAGTCAGCTTGTATTTAGGGACTATCACGTTTCTGTCAGAAAGAAAAAAAAGAAAAAAAAAACGAAAACCAAAACTAAACAAACTTGCACTGAGCGAGCAGACAAGGGAAGATTATTCGGTGCAATATTCCCAGGAGCTTTTACAGATGTTTCAGTCATTCTGTTTTACATGCATTTAACTTTATCCGCGGTTTTCAGCTCTCCGTTCTGGCAAATGAATTTTAGCTCTCCGTTCTGGCAAATGAATTTTTTTTTTTTTAACACATTAACACCGATTAGAGGACGCAAGTTTAGAATGTTGTCTGTGACCTAAAATAATAAATGTTTCGTTTTGCCATTCCTCTCGATGTCAAAGGATGATAAACATCACTAGGCAGAGGATGGAATGGGCACCACGATTTCATTTTCTAGACACTGCTTCTCCCAACAGTGGGATCCAGGATTTCCGCTTCAGAATAACCCTTGAGTGGGTCCGGGTGTTGGTGTAGGCAAGAGGGAGATTTGGAAAATTACCCTAAGTGGGATTCTGGCAAGGAATGCTTCAATGCATTGGTTGTAATTGAGTATGTGCAAAGGATTTTTCAAAGCCCGGTAGCCAGGTGAGTAGGATAGGATTTCTGCTTTCAAGGAGCGTGCTTGAGAGCTTGCATAGGAGACACTTATGCATAGGCTACCATGGAGAATCTCAGAGAAAGCTTCTGGCCTCGGGGCTTGGAAGTTCTCTGAGAGGAGCTGGCAGTTACGCTGGACCTTGAAAGGGAGGAGTCGACTGGCTTTTTGTGAGATGTGAGGGAAAGGATGCTCCCGGCTGAAGGGATGGAAATTCACTTTCTATCCTTTTCCAAGAAATACTTTATTACCCTTTCTTTTCTGAGAGTGTTTGCAAACCGAGAGACTTTCTTTAAAAAGTCGTGAAATTCCTCTTCAGCGGTTAAAAGTGCAACATGGTCGACGTCACCTTCACTAGTAAAGCAAATGCAAAATAAATCAGCACCTTTTCAACCAGGTTTTAGTGGCTGGCTGGATGTCCGTCCACAACTTTTTTATATCCATCCACACAAGTGATTTGTCTTGTTAGATATTTCATTAATAAAAGCTTTTTGCACCAAAAGGAGTAGAGTGGTATCAAGGAAGAGATTTGGATCAGTAGGTAGGACACCTAGCTGGGAGGCTTTGTCACTGACTAGGTGAGTTTTTACTACTGTCTTGGGTTTTATTTAACCTCTGTTGCTACAGTTTCCTTGTAGGGTGAGGGGATTAGGTAGATGCTCTCAGAGCCTTCTAGCCCTACAATTTGATGTTTCCATGCCTAGACACGTTATGCATTACCTATTCGGTGAGGTACTCTTAATTTCACATTCCGAATATCTGTTTGTGAGTTCTGTGAATGGATCAGCACTCTTATCCTGGCCATTGAATGTGAGAGAGTGATTAAAGCTACCAAGCTAAAATAACCTTATTAAAGGCAAATTCCATGGTGGAGAGTTGTTTGTTGTTGTTGTTTTTAAATGGGAGCATGAGAAGCTTGATTTGCCAATCTGAATGTGTGTTTGGTTTTAAAAAATATTTTGTTGACACTGTTCATTTCATTTGTGACAAAGCATAATATATACCTTATTATGTACATTATAGTTAAGCAATTCAATACTGCTTTTAATTAGATGCTAGCAATTTTTAAAAATTGGGTAACCTTGGAAATTCTTATAGACTAGTAAACCTAGGGAATTTGGAAATAAAAAATAAAATAAGATGAAAGCAGCTCATTGAAAAAGAAAAATTTAGAGGTGCTTTCTATCAATGGCTCTACTCTCTTTCTAAAACCTTGATATTTACATATTTGTGTTTGCCAACCTTATTGGAAAATTATTTGAATGGAATTTAGCCTGGCATTACATTGAAAAAAAAAAAAACATGTCCATGGCAACTACTACTTTTGGAGTGATATTTTTTTTTACAGAAATTCAGGAGTGGTTTGTCATGCATTATTCATAAACTAAGACACCTATGTGGTGATGGGTTAATTGCAGTCTTCGTTAAGAGATGCTGAGGCAAAACCATGTGAATATTAAAATGTGTATGTGCCTTGGCTTCAAGACTGGTTTGTTCGAGGTTTACCTGGGGTAATGTCATTTGGCCATTATGGAAAGAGCATATCTTTGGGTTCTTTGGGTTTGGGTTGTATTCAAAGGTGAGTTAAGGATAGTGATCTTTTCCAATTTTTGGAAATGAATTCAGACATGATTGAAGTTGAGTCAGACTAAAAAATAATTTGGTGACTAAAGTCTTTGGAGTTTAGTATGTGAATCAGGCTTATAGAAGGCTGGGTCTATTCTGACCTTGAATTACTGCTGTTGTGTGAGGGTTTTCACTGTTTAGGGGTTCTTCCGGGATTGTCTGGGCCAAGCACAGAGGTCCTTGGCTTCCTTTTGCTAAGGGTGGAGGTGTTTTCACTTTGAATATTGCCTCTCAGTTCTTCCTAGTTCTTTTACAGTTAAACCAGCCTGGCTTTAATTTAGGAGAGTACAGGATCCATGTGAAATTCTCCGGAGCGTTTGTTCGGAGTGTCCATATCTCGACAGCTTGTGTTGTTTGTGAAATTATATGCAGACTCAGAGCTCTGGAAAGAATTTAAGTGGTGGCATTATTTTTTGAAAGAATGTTTCTGAATTACATTGACCATCTTTCAAGGATGTTTTTCACAAGCTCCAAATTAAGTAGTGTTAGTTGTAGTGATTGTTGTAATTTACAATGGAGAAAAAGGATAATTTGCAGCATATAATTAACAAAGTATTCTTAAATCCAAATTACCAAATGTCCATGCCTCATTTGAAAATAAGGTGTAACTCATAACGTTAATAATGAATCTTTGCTTGTGCTATCTTATTTATGTAAAAATAGCATATGTCCCTCCAATACTTGTTTGGCCTACCAAAAGAAAGGTTTTTCACTGCGCCCAGAAGGTCAACAAACTTGGGCCCAGTTGGTGCCTAGTGGGCAGGGACTTTGTTGACACTTCAGGGCATAGAGGTGTCAGAGAATTTTCTCCCTTGGTGACACCCGTGGTGTGAGGGATCCGCCAGCTCTTCTCCCCTTCCTCCCTGTGAGAGCCAGGCTGTGGCCATGGTAGGCCACTCATTCCTTGGGGCTTACTTTGCAGCAAACAGTCATCTGGTTTGAAATTTCCTTTTCTCTGAGTATAAATCCCTGAGATGAATCAGAATAATTTATACATGTTGAAGGATTTTTTAAAAGATTTTTATTGGAGATAGGGATTTAGGATAACTGGGAAAATTAACATTTTGACCTGGGCTGGTATTCTTTTCTTACATAGTATTTTCATGGGGGTGTTCTGAGAAAGCAGCATTTTCTTTTAAGTTTTGTTTTAAGTCATGATTTTTTTCTTTGTGAGACAAGATCTCACACTGTTGCCTAGGTTGAGAGCAGTGGTGTGATCTCAGCTTACTGCAACCTCTGCCTCTCAGGCTCAAGCAATTCTCCTGTGTTAGCCTCCCAAGTAGCTGGCACCACAGGTACATGCCACCATGCCCAACTAAATCTTTGTATTTTTAGTAGAGACGGGGTTTTACCATGTTGCCTAGGCTGGTCTCGAACTCCTCAGCTCAATTGATCCACCTCTCTTGGCCTCCCAAAGTGCTAGGATTACAGGCTTGAGTCACCACGCCCAGCCAAGTCCTAACTTTTAGAAAACATTTATTTAATTGATATTTTCCAGGCATGAGGCATTGTTACAATCACAGCTAATATTTATTGAGTTCTTACTTGGGTTGTCTCCCTTAGTCCCCATGACAACCCATGAGGCCAGTACTGTCATTATCTCCATTCTGAAGTCAGGAGAGGTTAAGGAACCTACTCAAGATCCCACAGTGAGTAAGTAAGCGCAGAGCTGAGATTTAAACTCAGGTCGTCCAAATTTCTTAAACACTATTCTGTTTGTATGTCTCAAAGTCAGCATTGCGTGTTGCAGAAACTGAGCTCTTTGGCTCTAATATTTAGCTTTTTTGGGTCTTGGAGTCTGAGTATTGAATGACTAATTTATCACCAACCATTATTTTATACATCTGTTGGAGTATCTAAAGGATCACTGTAGGACTACATGTAAGGAGTTCCACATAGCTCTATGCCATTAATCGGAATTCATAATAAAGCAGATTAACAAATTAAAGTGGGATGTAAGGCTCACCTATTTTATTTTCTAATTGCATCACCTCAGAGAAGTGATCTAGATGCTTCAACCACAGCGGGTGTTGACACAGAGAAGGCTGCTTTTCCTTGTTATTTCTTCCCATGAGCTGGGGCTTAGAGGTTATTGAGAAAAGGAGCTTGAAACAATAAAGAGGAGGATGGGGAATGAGCCAAGGGCATTCATAAGATCAGGCAGCAGCTGCTCCCTGTTTCTCTGGCCTTCTGTTCTCAGACCTTTGCTAAGAAAAAATGAATTATAGAAATGGAGTAGCTCGGTTTTCTTATGCCTGTTTGGTCTGTGGACAAGAGAAGTAGAAAATTTAAATAGAAGCAGCTATAGCTTCTTTGTTTGGCCTCTAGGAGATTACTGGTTAAAGGCCAATGGTACTGCTTCTCTCTGTATGTGGAAACATACATGCTTTTTGGAATGTAGGTTTTCAGAAATTTCTACTTTCCAAGAAGTTATTTGATAGGCACAGTTTAGGTTGAGTCATAGGAGGACATGGAGGGAGGGGAAATTTAGGTGTAAGAGTGATGGCACAGATTATGCCATTAGATGGTTGCTCTCTTTGTGACTATGTTATTTTCTAACAAACTTATATTGGAAAAATGCTGAGAAATTGACAGCAGGCTTTGTAATCTTCTAGAGTGTCTCCCCTGGCTTTGCTTTCATATCCTCCTAAGGTGCAATAGTGAGTTTGAAGAAGCAAGGCATTTCCTGAGTTTAAACTTTGTTTGAATATTAAAGTTCCTTTTGGGCAGATTTTCTGTTTTGTCAATTATATCTAGTGGCTATAAAAGGTCTATGAGCCACCTTTCCCACCTGCTGATGCTTATTTCTCTTTATAAAAATTCCCTTGAAGAAAAAGTTAACCATTGCTTTCCATGAGCTAATATCTGAAAGTATCAAGGCAGAGACTGAAATACAGACATTGCTATGCTATTCATTTATTCATTCAGCAGATATTAAGTACTTACCATGTGCTGAGCTTGGTGTATGCTTCAAAAAACCTTGTCCACTGACATAGGCGAACCTCACTTAGATCATACTGGTGAGAGTCAAGCTTCACCATCAGTTAATACTGAAACTACAGTACCTAAAAACTCAGAACTTGTGAACTTTATAGAACTGATGCAGTTCAATAGAGGTTTTATTATGTTGGAAATGTCCTGTATTTGCCCTGTCCAATAAGGTAGTCAGTAGCTACATGTGGCTACTAAGAATGTGGCTAGTGAGATTCAAGAACTAAATTTAAAATTTTATTTACTTTCAATAAGTTTAATAGCCTCAGGCAGTGAGTAACTACTATATTAGGCAGTGCAACTTTACAGCACAAGTGCTTTTTATTTTGCCTTTAATTTTTTTAAATTGTACTTTAAGTTCTGGGATACATGTGCAGATTTTGCAGGTTTGTTGCGTAGGTATATACGTGCCATAGTGGTTTGCTGCACCCATCAACCTGTCATCTACATTAGGTATTTCTTCTAATGTTAAACCTCTCCTAGCCCCCCACCCAACAACAGGCCCCAGTGTATTATGTTCCCTCCCTGTGTCCACGTGTTCTCATTGTTCAACTCCCACTTATGAGTGAGAACATGCGATATTTGGTTTTCTGTTTCTGTGTTACTTTGCTGAGATAGATGGCATTATCTATCCTGGGCTATCATTTCTCTCTTTCTCTCTCTCTTTTTTTTTTTCTTTTGAGAGTCTCGCTTTGTCTCACAGGCAGGAGTGCAGTGGCAAGATCTCAGCTCACTGCAACCTCCGCCTCCTGGGCTCAAGCAATTCTCCTGCCTCAGCCTCCCTAGTAGCTGGGATTACAGGTGTGCACCACGACGCCTGGCTGTTTTGTATTTTTAGTAAAGATGGGGTTTCACCATGTTAGCCAGGCTTGTCTCGAACTCCTGACCTTAGGTGATCCATCCCCCTTGGCCTTCCAAAGTGCTGGGATTACAGGTGTGAGCCACTGCCCTTGGCTGGTCGCAGTTGACTTTTTGTTGCAAGCTGTGTGTGGTTCCCTAATTTGAATCTGCCTAGCATCACAGTTATATTCAGGTGGGCAGTGCTATGTATATCAAAGCTAAAGTGTTTTGGGGACACCTGCAGCACTGTCTTGGAGGCCCAGTAGACTTTCAGTGTAGATGAAATTGACAGGAAAAATGCCTGAATAGCATCTATATCAGCAAGGAGTGTGCTGAGTTTTAAATATAAGTAAGTGAAGGTGCCTGTGTACACTCTAATAAGGCAGTGGAACAGAGAAAAAGGTCCTAGTCTTTATCCCCAAATACTTTGTAGTGATAAGTCTGGTAGGTAGACAGTCACATTTGCAAACTCCAGGATTACTTCAGAGTCAGCCATGAAAGGGTAGTCTTGAGGATAGCATGTGTGAAATTCTCATGGTTAGATCTCTGTTGAAATACATTTTAATTTTGAGTTTTGTAGTTTGTGGTAGCAACACAACAATATCAATGCATAACAATACAAATGCATTGGGATAGGAAGAGGAGAAAGAATGACATCTATTTAGTATTTATTATGGGCTAGGTACTATGTGAAACATAGTGTGTGAATGTGTGCATGCATGCATATTCTTTATAGAATTGAAAGGTAGGTGGTGTCTCCATTTTCAGAGGATTAAATTGAGGCTCATGGAGATTAAATGGGATCCTTTTCTTGAACAACTTTATTGAGATATTCACTCCTATACAAAGTGTAGTACACAAAGTGTATAGTAGTGATATTCATTACTATACAAAGTGAATTGAGATATTCACTACTATACACAGTGTACTGCACAAAGTATAGTAGTGAATATCTCATTTTAAGTGTACATTCATTTAAAATGTATGTTCATTTTAAGTGTACATTCACTGATTTTTAGTATGTTCATGGAGCTCTGTAGCCATCACCATAGTCAATTTTAGAGCATATTCATCACTTCAGAAACAAAGCCCAGGCCAGGCACAATGGCTCACACCTGTAATCTCAGCACTTTGGGAAGCCAAGATAGGAGCCCAGGAGTTTGAGACCAGTCTGGGCCACATAGTAAGGCCCCTTTAATAGAAAAAAAGAAATTAAAAATTAGCTGAGCATGGCGATGCATGCCTGTAGTCCCAGCTACTCAGGAGGCTGAGGTGGGAGGATTGCTTGAGCCTAGGAGGTTGAGGCTGCAGTGTGTTGTAATTGCACCACTGTGCCCTAGTTTGAGTGACAGAGTGAGACCCTGTCTCAAAACAAAACAAAACAAAAACCCAAAATATCCCAGACCCATAAGTTGCCACCTCCCCACATTGCTTCTATCCCTTGTAACAGGCAACCACTAATCTATTTTCTGACTCTGGATTTTGCTGTTCTGCACATATCATAAAAATTTAATAATACAAAATATGGCCTTTTATAGCTGGCTTCTTTCTCATGTTTTCAGTGCTCATCCATGAAGTAGTATGAGTTAGTACTTCAGGCCTTGTTATTGATGAATAGTATGCCGTTGAATAGATGGGTCACATTTTATTCATCCATTTATCAGTTGATGGGTTGTTTCCACTTTTGACAGTTAGGAATCATGCCACTCTGAACACAAGCAAACAGGTTTTCTAGCCATTCTAGTGGATATGAAGTGGTATCTCATTGTGGTTTTACTTTTCATTTCTCTAATGATTAATAATGATAAATATATTTTCTTGTGCTTGTTGGCTGTATTAGTCCATTTTCACACTGCTGATAAAGACATTCCTGAGATTGGGCAATTTACAGAAGAAAGAGATTTAGTGGACTTACAGTTCCACATGGCTGGGGAGGCCTCACAATCATGGTGGAAAGCAAGGAGGAGCAAGTCATGTCTTACGTGGATGGCAGAAGGCAAAGAGAGAGTTTGTGCTGGCAAACTCCCATTTTTAAAGCCATCAGATCTCCTGAGACTTATTGCTATCAAGAGAACAGCATTGGAAAGATCCGCCCTCATAATTCAATTACCTCCCACTGGCTTCCTCCCACCACTCATGGGGTTTGTGGGAGTTAAAATTCAAGATGAGATTTGGGTGGGGACACAGCCAAACCATATCATTGGCCATCTGCATATCTTCTTTGGAGAAATGTCTAGTCAGATCTTTTAACCATTTTTAAAGTATATTTTTTGTCTATTTACTGTTAAATTTTAAACATTGTTTTTATATTCTGAATTCAAGTCTCTTATCAAATATATGCTTTGCCAGTAGCTTCTCTCATTCTCTGTATTGTCTTTTCTCGCCTTCCTGTCCTTCAAAATAAGTGAGGTTCTTTATCTTAAACAGAGGACGAGAGGGCTTAGCACAGTTCTAGGCCCTCACATATTTTCCAAAGTGAGTTAACAAAACTTTAAGTATGATGACTTGTGTAACAAACATTGTTTTTTAAGTTTCTGGTTGGAAAAAGGGTGGAGATTTAGCCTTTGCATGCACTATTTGAGAAGACCACGAAGCTCTGAAGACTTGAGCTCTTAGGTGTATTGAAAGGAAATTTTGAAAGCTGGTTCTCTAGAGACGTTTATATATATATATATAGAAAATAGTGTTCTCCTCCTGAATTAGACAGATAATTGCTTGAAAGGAGGATACCCTACCTAGAAGACCCTTCTTGATCTTTTTAGGTGCTGTAATGTTGTGATCTAAATAGTGTTTCCCAAACCCATCCGTCAAGAATTACCTGGTTTCAGATTTCTAGGGCTGCCTGAAGATGCTGGTACAGCCTGAAGATGCTGGTACAGTGGTTCTGAGGGAGAGTCTTCATAATCACCCCATGCGAATCTTAAGATTGGAATGTTTGGGAAGCTGATGTAACCTGATAATAATGATGATTGTAATGGTTGCTCCTAGAACTTAGTTAGTTCTCTTTAGTGGGTGTGATCTCCAGTTGACAAATATCCCTCACCTGGGAGATTACAAGGAGCTGATCAAGCCAGTCTGGCTACGTTACTTATCTCAGCATTGGGTCTTGATCCAAGGCAACCTGAGTCCCTAACCCCCAATCTCAGTATGGATGGGTCATAAACATTTAAACCAGGCTCACAGACATTTTAAGTTATAAGGTTGCCACCACTTTCCTGGGAGGAATCCTCCCTCCTTCTTTCCTCCTCTTTTAAAATGTGTTCATATTTTCTTACCATTACTGAATCTCTGGAGGCCTCCCATAATCACACAGATTTCCATGAAACTCAATGGGGAGAAAAGGGCATGGAAAGAAAAAGAGACGTCTTATATAATCTTTACACTTTGCTTGTTTTAGGTGGTTGATTAGGGTTTCCTGAAGAATTTCAGGAGAATGAGAAGTATGAAGTTGGGAGGGGGAGACTCACTTGCCTGTCCTCTTTATTTTTATTTTTTAAAGGTGGGGTCTTACTGTGTTGCCCAGGCTGGAGTGCAGTGGCAAATCCCAGGCACCATCTCATAGCTCACTGCAGCCTTCAACTCCTGACCTCAAACAATCTTCCTGCCTTAGCCTCCCAAGTAGCTGGGACTACAGGGGTGCCATTGTGCCTGACCCTGTTCTTCTCTTAAAGGATGTTGTGTGTTACTAAGAGGCAGTGCAGCATAGCGGTTGGAGTGTGCCCTTGAATTGGATAGTCTGATTTGCTTCCTGACTCTGTCACCTTCTATCTATGTCACCTTGGGCAAGTAATTTTAACATGTCTGTGCCTCACTGCATCATTACCTCATGGAATACCTCACTAACATTTGGTGGTTGGAAGGGGCTTAGACAGTTCTGGAAAGATAATAAGTAGACAGTAAATGTGACCTGGATGGTAGGTTATACTTACCTGAGTGGGAAGTGGAATTATTATTGCCCTTTTTAAAGTCACACACCTATTAAATGGCAAGACTGGCCATTCTTGTACCCTATACTATGATTGCCTGCAGGTGCGCTTTATGGAAGCGAAGAGAAAAATTCTAGCACACTCAGCCCTCTGTTTCTATGGGTTCTGCATCATGCATTCAATCAACCTCAGATCAAACTATGTAGAAAAATATTGTGTCTGAACCTCTATGGATATTTGTTTCTTGTCATTATTTATTAATAAAGTATAACAACTATTTATATACCATTTACATTGTGTTAGGTATTATACAAAATCTAAATATGATTTAAAGTATATGGGAAGATGTATGTAGGTTTTATGCAAATGCTACACCATTTTATTTTTTTCAACATTTAACTTTCAGTGTTTCTCTATAGAGAATCTGCATATAAAAGAATAAAGAATTCATGCAGTCATGCCAAATGACCATTAAAATCAATCTTGATGATACTCTTCAGTAGACATTAGAACTACTAAGTTAATATATGTTTGTTCCTTAACAATTATACCTCATCAAAGTGAAATAATTGTGATAATAGGAACAGTAAGAACCATGTGTTTATAAGTGCCTTGGAGTCAAGCGCTTACATTTAGATCAGAAAGTTACACGCCTTAGAACACCAGTAACTCACAAGGAAGACAAGGGAGTTGTTGCCTTCCTTCTTGCAAGTCTTTAAAATAGGATGGGAAAGTTTCATTTCTGTGTGGTTTTGCTTAAAGATAGAGATATAAACTTTATGACCTCTCAAAGTCACTTTCTGGCCAACAGCTTTAGCAATTCTAAGAAGGAACAGTTTCATTTTGACTTCAAGGGATGTTCCTTTTCTGTGTCCTAAGGCAGCAGGATCAGTTAGTGAGGGAGGATGATGTGTTTGCTCCAAGCTGCTGGCAGAGATGAATGTGGCTCAGCTCCAATCCTGAGCCTTCTACCCTGGTCTAGTGAATCTCAGCCAATGCGGGGTACTCTGGAAAGGTCTCTGTCAGTTGGTCTCAAAGGCCCTGTTGAAGGCTCTCAGATATTGAGACTTCTGTGCCTTGTCCATAGCTTCTAGAGGGTGCTGGGGACACAGCAGGAAGTACTGTCTGTCAGTGGTAGGGAGGCTTCTCCTTCTTGGCGAATGGTTAGAACTCTTTGGTCATCTGAATACCTTCCGTTTCTGAGCCCAGGGCTGCTGCCCCCACCAAGGCTGAGGCTGGAGCTTTCATTCAGATTCAAGGCACTGGAGGAATCAAAGATTTTTCCATGTGCTCAATTCCCATACACATTCGATGCTTTGGGTTCAGAAATCTCCAGTTGTTAGCCAATCAGTCACAGCAGAGAATTTCTAAAGACTTTTATACTAAGCAGCAAGACCAGGCAGAAGGGTCACTCAGTGAGGCAACTACCACTCTTCCAGAGAGTCTGGAGCTAAGGTCTAAATTAGATCACTGTGTCAACATAGGTGCATTGACTGTAACAAATGTACCACTCTGGTGGGGAATGATAATAATGGGGGAAGCTGACTGGGCACGGTGACTAATACCTGTAATCCCAGCACTTTGGGAGGCTGAGGTGGGAGGATCACAAGATTAAGAGATCGAGACCATCCTGGCCAACGTGGTAAAACCCTGTCTCCACTAAAAATGCAAAAATAACCTGGGCATGGTGGCGCATGCCTGCAGTCCCAGCTACTCAGAAGGCTGAGGCAGGAGAATTGCTTGAACCTGGGAGGAGGAGGTTGCAGTGAGCTGAGATCACCCTGAGAGACAGAGCAAGACTCTCTCTAAAATAAAATAAATAAATAATGGGGGAAGCTGTGCATGCGTGGGGGCAGGAGGTATATTGAAAATTTCCTCACCTTCAGCTGAATTTTACTGTGAACCTAGAACTACTTTAAAATATACAATCTACAGGCCTGGGCATTACAGTGAGACCCCACCTATACAAAAAAGAAAAAATTAGCCAGATGTAGTGGTGTGAGCCTGTAGCCCCAGCCACTTGGAAGACTGAGGAGGGAGGATTGCTTTAGCCTAGGAGGTCAAGTGATATGATCACTGCATTCCAGTCTGGGTGACAGAGAAAGATCTTATCTACAAAAAGTTTTTTTTTTTCTTCAAAGTATTAATTTTTTTTAAATATACTTTAGGTTCTAGGGTACATGTGCAGATTGTGCAGGTTTGTTAAATAGGTATACATGTGCCATGATACTTTGCTACATCCATCCCCCCCGTCATCTACATTAGGTATTTCTCCTAATGTTATCCCTCCCTAATCCCCCCACCCCCTGCTATCCCTCCCCTAGTCCCCCACCACCACCTGACAGGCCCTGGTGTGTGATGTTCCCCTCCCTCTGTCCATGTGTTCTCATTGTTCTACTTATGAGTGAGAACATGCGGTGTTTGGTTTTCTGTTCTTGTGTCAGTTTGCTGAGAATTATGGTTTCCAGCTTCATCCATGTCCCTGCAAAGGACATAAACTCATTCTTTTTAATGGCTGCAAAGTATTCCATGGTCTATATGTGCCACATTTTCTTTATCCACTCTATTATCGATGGGCATTTGGGTTGGTTCCAAGTCTGCTCTTTTAAACAGTGCTGCAATAAACATACATGTGCATATTTCATGCTTATGGTTAGGAAGAATTAATATCATGAAAATTATTCTATTATATAAAAAAGGTCTTTTTAAAAAGGTAATACCTGTGGAATTGAGTACTGTGTCTGCGTGTGGCAGGTGCTCAGAGAATGTGTGCACTTAGTTCCTTCTTCCTCATTATACCACTTTATATAAGAGATTTGAACATCTTTGGATCCCCAAATCTGTGACCAATCCCTCCTTTACCAAGGGATGACCATAAGTGGTTCGTTGGCCCAGGGTAGTCATTCAATATGTTTCTTTAGTGAATGAGTTAAACCCCACAGACTGTTACATAGCCAAATACAGGAACCGTATTAAGAATATTTGGGCAGAATAGGTGCTCTGACATTTAGCCTCATCTAATGGCAGAATAGAATTTCCTGAGTCAGCAGGATTTCTAGCCTATTCATTTTTCTTTTGCTTTTGGCTTCATGGTGGCTTCATCTCCTGTTTTGGAGATGTGGAATTTTCCCCATTACGTAGGCTACTTTTAGAATTTCAGGTGTGTGACTTCCATTAATAGCTCTCTTACAAATGGCAATGTAGGGCATAAAAGATAAGAGTAATGTGTTACTATGGATTTCCTCACTCAGCTCTTTCCCTTCTGGCAGAGATTTCTGATAGAAGTAGATAAAGGCGTGGGCTGTGTTTGTCTGGTGTGATGTAACGGTCTCAGAGATATGTTTCGTTCATTCTTTTGATTTTGTCTGGGTTTTTTTATCGCCTTTTTTCTTCCTTTTCTTTTCTTTTCTTCTTCTTCTTCTTCTTCTTCTTCTTTTTTTTTTTTTTTTTTTGACAGAGCCTTGCGCTGTCAGCAAGGCCGGCATGCATGGGCATGATTCTAGCTCACTGCAGCTTCGAACTCCTGGGCTCAAACTATCCTCTAACCTCAGCCTCCCAAGTAGCTGGGACCGCAGGCACCACACTACCATGCCTGGCTAACTTTTGTATTTTAATTTTCTGTAGAGCTAGGGTCCCACCATCTTGCCCAGGCTGGTCTCAAACTACTGGATTCAAGTGATCTTTTCACCTTGGCCTCCCAAAGTGCTGAGATTACAGGTGTGAGCCACTGTGCCCGGTCATATTTTTTTCATTTTAGATGCAATTGTTCCTACCTTCTCAGTGTGGCTTGTATATCAGTTGATGGCTTCTCATATTGCTGGATCCTGCTTGGGAAAAAAACCTAATAAAATACAACATCATATTTTAAAACTGGAGCTTGTGTAAAGATAATGTAGTTTATAGATTTAAAAGAACTTGATAGGCCTAGAGAAATTAAAGTGAAAATTTTAGTAGCATTACTAAAACAAATGTATCTGTGAATAATCAGTGAGAAAATATTATAATTTATAAAATCGTAAAATAAGTAATGATTCAGAGGTGAGTTTAGTACGATTCAGAGGGGAGTTAGAAGGATAATGGTAATTCCATTTTTTAAAAACACTCAGGTGGTGTAATATACAGAACTATTTTCCTCATGAATATTTGTATTTTATAAATATTTTGTAAAGTTTTATTTTGCCTCTGTTTAGTAAAAAATAATTTAAAAATTAAATATTTGTCAGTAGAATTCTCCTGTGGCCATTTAATGGCTTCTTTCCAAAGCATTTTATTTAGCAATATACCTCTCTCTCATTTTGCCTGTGTTTGTTTTACATAATATTTAAGTTACATAATTTTGGTAGCAAGTACAACCAGCACAAATCAATTTGGGTGCAAACAATACTGATTCTTGGTAATCACCACCTCAATTGTGTGGGCAGAATATCAAGAGCTTGTTGTAGCCTTAAGACTACAGCTTGAGCAGCAGGTACTGATTTTTAAAGTATAGTTCTTTATCTGTTACCAGCTGTGAGCACCAGGTATGAACGGGCATCAGCCAGCATGTTTTACAGGGTGATTTGTTCATCCTGGAGTTGGTCAACTGGACGGTGGTTAAGAGTTTATGCTATATACATAACTTCAGAAATGAAAGCAAACCTGTTATGGCCTCAGAAAGGAAAACGGAGATTATAACGTAGAGACGTTAGGACATCTTTTCCATTTTGTTATCAGATCACTTTTGGCTTTATCTGCCTCACGTCACTTATGTTGTGTACAAAGCTACTTCCCTCCTGAATAATTTATTGCTACCTCTAAAATGTTTGCTGAAATTATTTTGCTTTCCTTTCAACTAGAAGACCTAGAAGACAATTTTAGTTTTTTTTTAAAAAATGTGATTTATAAAAATAGGACCCACCATGAGTGAATTACTAAAGTATAACAAAAGTAAACTAAACATTTTTTTCTGTCTTGTGCTTGAGTCCAGAAGTTCACTGAAAATCAGTTACACCTGGATTTTATATATCATTATAACTATAAATTGCTTTGTACTTTGTATCATAATTTCTCTTTCTTCTAAAGAAATCAAAGTCCATTATGTTAGCCTGGTTACTTTCACCTGCTTGCAGAAAGGAAGGGTAGGCCTTTTGGGACCCATCTTTTAAATGAGCTCAGGTGAGCAAGGTCCAGCAAGCCTAGCACCCTTGGAGTGTTTCAGGGAATCTCTCAGTTGAGAGAGCTTTTTCCTTACTATGGGTCGGATTTTATATGAGGTTAATTTAATTATCAAATTGGAGCAGCTTTGTCTTTGCCATGATATCTGAATATGTATGTGCATACAAAGTGGCTTATTTAAAATAAAACTCTTTTAAAAGGCCACAGGGTGTACTGTAGTAGGTCATATGAAGTTCTGTGTCACAGTCACTTTTCCTTCATTCATACATTCATTTAACAAATACTTTTTGAATATCTCCTATGAACCAGGCATTATATTAGGTGCCAGGGATACACTGGTTAACAAAACAGATAAAAAAATTCCTTGTTCTTGCAAGACTGTGTATGAGAGAGAGAGAGAGAGAATATGTGTGTGTGCAGTATGGTGATAGTGTGAAGCCCTTCAGGGAAAAATAAGGCAGAGGAGGGATGATGGGAGAGGGTGGAATTGAGTGGTCAAGAATAGTCTTGTTGAGGTGACAGATGAGGAAAGGCCTGAAGAAGGAAGGTAAGTGCACTGGGAAGAGGGCACAGCAAGTGCAAAGCCCTGAGGCAGAGTCATGCTTTCTGCCTTCCAGGAACAGGGAGACCATGTGACTGGAGTAGATTGATCAATGGGGCTAGACACTGTCACCAGGTCCTGTGGGGACTTGTCGCTATTGCAAGGGCTTTGGTTTGGACTGAGAGTGAGCAGAGAAGCCTATTAGAGAGTTTCAAATAAAGATGGGATGTGAACTGGCTTATGTTCTTGGAGGACATGGTGCTGCTATGTCTCATGAGAACAGACTCAAGTGGGAAAGGGTAGAAGCAGGAAAACCAGTTAGGAGGCTGTTGTAACTCAAGTGGGAAAGGGTAGAAGCAGGAAAACCAGTTAGGAGGCTGTTGTAACTTAGGTGAGCAAGCGTGGTGGCTTAGACCAGTGTGGTATGTTTTAAAGGTTGAGTAGGAAGAATTTTCTCATTGTCTGAATGTGGAATGCGAGTGGGAGAAATCATGGATGACTTGCAAAGTACTTACCTGTGTATCTTGAAGGATGGAGTTGCCTTAACTGAGATGGGGAGAGGCTGATTTTGGAGGAAGGATGAGGAGCTCAGTCGTGGAGCTGTCTGGTAGGCAGCTGGATATAGTTATCTGGATTTCAGAGGAGTGGGCTGGGTTAGATAGAGGTAGACATTTGGGAGTTGTCAGAATATACAGACTGGATGAAATCCACAGGGAGTGTCTACAGAAAGAAAAAGAGGTTGAGGACCAAAACCTGGACTACTTCCACACTGAGATTGAAGAGATAAGAAGGAACCAATACAAGAAAATGGAGGAAAACAACGAATAAGGGAACTCAAGAGAGTGCGATGTCAGCCATGCGAAAAAATATCAAGCAAGATGAGTCAGATGGTCCTGGAAGTAAAGTCAAATAAAGGACAAATGAGATTTGACCCAGGGATTTAGCAAAGAAGATGTCACTGGTGAGGTTGATAACCAATTGGGAATATGATGGAGTAGTGGGGACCAAATGTTGATCAGTGAGGATGCAAGAGAGAGCAGAAGTA
Source organism: Callithrix jacchus (assembly GCF_049354715.1). Lineage (NCBI taxonomy): Eukaryota > Metazoa > Chordata > Mammalia > Primates > Cebidae > Callithrix > Callithrix jacchus. The sequence goes on from NC_133514.1 coordinate 22,498,828, forward strand.
GAGAAATGGAAACATCAAATGTAGAAAAATATTGCAAAGACTTTTGCTGTAAAGAGAATGTGAGAAATGTAGCTTCAGGGAGAAATGGGGTCAAGAGATGTTTTAAAAATGCAGAAAGTAACAGCATGTTTGAATACCAATGGGAAAGACAGTAAAAAATATTATCTTTAATGTAGTAGCACAATTCCCAAAGGACCTTTGGCATAGTTTAAAACAGCCCAAATCATTTAGTTTACTGTTATAAACACTAATTTTTGTTAATGCCTTTGATTTTTTTCAACATAAAGCCCTTATCTTCTCATCTCCATCAAAAATCAAAACCTTTTCTTTTATCTGAGCCTTTATATAAATGTCTTTTGGGTATGAATGTGTCTGCTCATCTTGTTCAAACTAAGGCAGTCCCTAGTTTTATTAATAGTTTTGCAATATACGTGGATCTGAGGTACACCCTGTCCACCTGCTTTTAGTAACTGATAACTTCTTTAGCTTTCCTCTGAGGCACAGATTCCCCACCGTCCATTAAGCATTATAAGATTGCATTTTCTGGCCGGGCGCAATGGCTCACGCCTGTAATCCCAGCACTTTGGGAGGCCAAGGAGGATGGATCACGAGGTCAAGAGATCGAGACCATCCTGGTCAACATGGTGAAACCCTGTCTCTACTAAAAATACAAAAAATTAGCTGGGCATGGTGGCGTGTGCCTGTAATCCCAGCTACTCAGGAGGCTGAGGCAGGAGAATTGCCTGAACCCAGGAGGCGGAGGTTACAGTGAGCTGAGATCGCACCATTGCACTCCAGCCTGGATAACAAGAGCGAAACTTGTCTCAAAAAAAAAAAGATTGCATTTTCCAAGAATTTATTCAGTCAACTAAATGTTTATTGCATGCATTATACATAAAATGCCCCGTGTTTCCAGTTAGCAACCATAGGGCAACAGATAGGTAATAAAAGTAAGAATTTGAAGATCCTGGCATCTTTGGATCTTGTGTGGATGAGCAGTCGCTTCCCAGACATTACTGTGCAAATCGCTTGGGGACACTATTGAAATGAAGATTCTGATTCTTTAGTTCTAGCACGGAGCCTGAGATCTGCATCCTTAACAAGCTCCTAGGTGATGCTACGGTTGCTGGCTGATATGGTTTGGCTGTGTTCCCACCCGGATCTCATCTTGAATTATAGCTCCCATAATCCCCACATGTCTTGGGAGGGAGCTGGAATCATGGGGGTGGAATTTTCCCCTGCTGTTCTAGTGACAGTGAATTAAGTCTCACGAGATCTGATGGTTTTATAAAAGGCAGTTCCTTGGCACAGGCTCTCTTGCCTGCCACTGTGTAAGACGTGCCTTTGCCCCTTTACTTTCTTCTGTGATTGTGAGGCCTTCCCAGTCAAACTGAGCTGTGAATCAATTAAACCTCTTTCCTTTGTAAATTACCAACTCTCAGGCATATCTTTATTAGCAGTGTGAGAAGGGACTAATACATTAGTATACCTCATTTTGAGTAGAAAGAGATCTGAGGGTAATACTTCCTGGCTTATTTTTTCTCCTTAGATTTTGCTTTCGCTCTTCTATTTCTCTATTATTGCTGTACTGGGCCTTTTTCAGCTGGAACTTTCAGACTCATAACAACAATACATTGTTGTAGCATTTGTTGATAGCATTTCCGTATCTTTGCTTTCCACTGTTTGCATTTTCATTGATCTTTGCAAAAAAGCTACTGGCATTTGGGAGTTTTGTTTAGTAATTAGACAGCTGAAGAGACTCTAGGCCAAGTTTCATTTGCATTATGTAGGAAAGGCTAGACTTCTGGGTCTCATTTACATCCCAAGGCTGTATTTGTCCTAGACCTCTGAGTACATGCTTTGGTGCTATAGGCAAAGTCCCAGTACTGGGGCCAATTTGCTAGTTCAATTGTTGTCAGCTTTCTAATTCTCTGGATACCTACTTATTAAGGGTAAATCTCTTCAGTAAACAGCTCCCTTGCTGGAGGGCAGTCCTTTGGCGTTGTTATAAATAAATTTTGTCAGCTTGTGAAAAATAGAATAAACCTTTAAAAGTCACCACAGGCTAATAAAAGCTTCTTAGATGGCTCTAGACTGGAAGAGGTACTTTAAACATACCTATAAAAGGATATATTTTGGTGAGGGTTAGAGAAGAGTTTGTAATTAATTATATGAACTCTGAAAATTCCTGTAAATTCTACAATTAGTTTCTGCTATCATTTAGACCATATATCTTGTCCTGAATTTAATGAGGCATTCTTTTTAGGATCTTCTCTATCAGTGCTATTCAATAGAAATATGTTGAGAATTTCACATTTGAGTTTAAGTTTTCTAGTAGCCACATTTAAAAAAGTGAAAAGAAATGAATTGAATTGGCCAGGTGCGGTGGCTCAAGCCTGTAATCCCAGCACTTTGGGAGGCCGAGGCGGGTGGATCACAAGATCAACAGATCGAGACCATCCTGGTCAACATGGTGAAACCCTGTCTCTACTAAAAATACAAAAAATTAGCTGGGCATGGTGGTGCGTGCCAGTAATCCCAGCTACTCAGGAGGCTGAGGCAGGAGAATTGCCTGAACCCAGGAGGCGGAGATTGTGGTGAGCTGATACCGCGCCATTGCACTCCAGCCTGGGTAACGAGCGAAAGTCCATCTCAAAAAAAAAAAAAAAAAAAAAAAAGAAATGAATTGAATTGAATTAACGTAGATAATAGATTTTATTTTAACCTACTATGTTCAAAATATTATCATTTTGACAAAAGCTTAGTGATAATTTATATTCTTTGCTTATACTTAGAAATCTGGCCCATATTTTACACTCACAGCACATCTGCCACATTTCAGGTGCTAAATGGCTCCATATGGCTGTCGTACTAGATAGCACAGGTATATTTGCAGAGCAGCTGCAGGTATGACAAGCACAGTTTTATTTGTTCCTTTATTCCCTAATTCTCTGTTAATACCAACACATGATTTGCTATAGTGAGGCATATATGGTTAGTGAAGTATTAAGATAAAGATGGAATTTTTTACACTAATCCTAAAATCTACCATAGAAACAAATTAACAGTGAACAGGTAGGTGAGTGATCAGAAAATTATATGATGTTAGGAGAGGTCATAGAAACTTATCTTTATCCTAAGGAGAGAAGACTTAGTGGATGTAATAGTTATCAGTAAGTATTTGGAATAAAGGATATCATCTAAAGAGAAAACTTACTCGAGCAAAAGGAATGCACTCACTCTGTCTTTATCTCTAAAAAACACAGAAAAGACATTTACAACAGAATTTTCTAACAGTTGCTTGAAAAACTAAACCAACCTTTTATCTTGATGCAGTTGGACAGAGCCTAGGTTACTACCTGGATATTCTGGGTTAAATGATTGCATTGGGAAGATTTGAGTTACACAAGGAATAACCATTGGATGAGTTGTCCATTTCTGATTTTGTAGTAAATTGTGTCCTTAAATCAGATTCTTTTTATGATAGAAATAATTACTGAGTTGTTTTGTAAATTAAGTTGGAGATTGTAATAATACAGTATCAGAACTCAGACCTTAGAAATCTTGATGTCTAATGTCATTTTGCAAATGAGGAAACAAAGAAAATGAATTAAGGACAAAGTTGGACAGGTACTCAGGTGTTGACTTCAAGTCTACTACTTAAAAAAATTACAGTTTCTAATGTGTAAATGAAGAAGACTAAATCATTTCTAGTACATTTTTTAAGGTCCTATTAAATCTTCTCCAGAGTTAATAGAATGAAGAAGCCTGAAGTTCATTTTGTAGTAATTAGGGCATACTTGAGTCCTTTGATTATCCTATCTGACCTCTGAATTCAGTGATTTTTCCTAAAGAAAAGTTTTCTGTTCCTCAACTCGATTTAATGTCACAGTGTTTTATTTCCCTGGAAACTTGTGCACCTTTTTTTCTAAAGGACGAGAAAGGATACAGTGGCTCTCTGAATTTATCCATTCATTCAACAAGTATTTACTGAGGTGTGTGCCAGACACTTCAAGCACAAGTATAGGGTCGTCATTAGCTTTTACTCTGAGGTGAGAAACCATCAAATTGTTTTAAACAGAAGTTTAGGAGATCTGCTGTTTTCCTTCCTTCCTTCCTTCCTTCCTTCCTTCCTTCCTTCCTTCCTTCCTTCCTTCCTTCCCTTCTTTCCCTTACTTCCCTTTCTTTACCTTTCTTTCTCTCTTTCTTCTTTCTTTTCTTTGCTTTCATCAGTAACAAAAGGATTCCCTGGGAGTTTCAGCAGGCTATATTCCCACTTGCCTTGAATTAGTGAGATACACTTTTGATCTCAGGACACAGTTGGAATTACCTGCACTTTTAGGTTTGCTCCTTATTAGTTGTATAATTCACAATAAAGCATGAAACTTTCTCATAAAAACAGAGTATAAACCTCTTAAAAATGTTCTACCGTATATCGGTTTGAAAACCTTTATGACTTCATGATGGAATTGACCAACCTAGGTTTGATGCCACATTTCACTGATGATTTGATTTTGGTCAAATGTTATTAATTATCTGAGCCTCAGTTTCTTCATTAGTACAATGAGTGTAAAACTTGTTACATTAGAAGAATTTTTGAGGGTTGAATGATTAAGAGGAAACCATGATTGTGAAATGTTCAGCCTTATGTCTGGCACATTGTAAATATTCAATAAAAGCACAGCCATTATTATGATAATTTAGTCAAGGGGATTTTAAAAATGGGTACAAGCTAGATTGAGGGTGCTAATTCAGAGCCTTAATTTATTTTTAGTTTAGAGCTCTGACAAAATGTCTTTAATGTCTTTGTCTAAAGGTCTTGACGTTTTAACACTGTTTTTCATGTGTATGAATTAATCTTTTTAAATGTCACTAGCTGTTTTGGTGGTGTCACAACTTGACAAATGTTGCCTCCCTCATTCCACAAGTATTATCAATTTTGGACCAATTCTGGTGGTTAAGCTAGCAATTAAAGCAGTCAGAGAAGGCTCTGCCTGTAGGTCACAGTTGACCCTAGCCACAGGACACCCAGGGAGTGTCAGGAGTCTGCGTGTGTGTGTGTGTGTGTGTTCTGTTGCCCAAGATTATTGTCCTCTGAGAGAGTAAACACATCACCTTATCACTCTGTAGCCATGTTCACTTCTGTATTATTTTTTGTTTGCGTATTTTTACCACTGGAAATGTAGTCTGATTTTTAGTTCAATATTGTATCTAGACCAGTGGCTGGTCAAAAGTATTAAATTTGACTTGCTAATCTCCAAGTGAGATGAGGGAGAGACCCTATGGAAAACTGAATTGGACTCATCTAAAAGCTGTCTTTCTGGTGCCCTGTTTTCCTTGGACTGTGGCTGGGAGCTTCTTCTACCCCAGTTATGTATCTCACTTTCCTGGGGCTTAAGTGTCAGCTAGCTGAGTTGATAAATTTATCTGGGTTAATGTGAGAGAGTTAGAGGATCATGTGGTACTTTTAACTGTCTTTGTAGGCAATATTTTCTTCCCCTAACTCCTGAATTATTTGAAAGCACTTTGGCAAAACTGAGACCACTACATTACTGTAATGTAACATTTCAGCTTAGCTGATCTGTTACTGAATGTGATCATCAGGGGAATTACAGGTCATGGAAAAGGTAAATGCAGGACAGGACTCTTGTGAAAGTGTTCATAGACACATGCAACCTTTTTTCTGATTGTGTAATTACTTTAAAATAGTCTAATTTTTAAAAATTAATTAAAATTTCTTTCCTTATTACCAAAAATATCCTGGTGATTATAGATTGCCTGGGTGGGGATGAGAAGTTGCCAGTTTAAGCTAAACCACAGAGTGAGAATGAGGGAGAGGTGACTTCAAGAAGAAAAGAGGTGTTCTTTTACCAGAAGAAGGAGTGCTGGCCAGGGAGAAACAGCAGATGTCACTGGCAGATGATATGACGCTGGCCAGAGGAAGCATATGCCTTACAGAGGAATATCAAGCACAAAGGCCATGGGCAGGAGAGAGCATCACATATGAAGAACTAAAAGAAGGCCAGGCAGCTGAGCCAAGTGAGGAAGAGTCAGTGGAGCTGTAGGAATGAAGGAATGCGATTGCCAAGGTAAACTGAGGCCAGATTATGCAGGGCCTTATGGCTAAAGAAGGGTGCCTGGATTTTATCCTATAAAAATGGAAGGTCATGGAAGAGGTTTAAGCAGTTTAGCCTTTTAAAAAGATCACTCTGGTTGCCGTGCGGAGAATGGATTGAAGAGGGTCTGTAAGGAAGCAGAGGGATTAATCAGGGAGCTTTTGTAGGTGAGAGATGAAAGTTTCTTGGACCGGGATGGTGGCAGCTGTGATACAGACAAGTGGAAAGATAAATGAGTCACATTTTGTGTAGATCAACAGAACCTGATGATTGATGGGGTGTAAGGAAAGGAAGAAAGACGTAGATTTCTGTGTTGATTAATGGGGATTCATGGAGTTGCCATTTATTGAGATGTAGCACTCTTGTTGGATGTTGCTTTGTGTTACTCACATCATTCCACCTAGACTGTAAGCTTCTTAGATGAAAGATCAGGCAGCATTTCATCTTTCTTCACCTTTGATTCTAGCACAGTGCTGAGGCATTAGAATAGCCTCAGCTATTGGTTTGACATGTATCAGGTGGGTAGTTGATCCTAAACCTCACCTGCAGGGTGGCTCCTGAGAGGCGGCTTAAAGGAACAAAAACAAGCGCTATTTGTTAGTATATTAGTTGTTGTTGTTGTTTAGATTTGTTTAAGATGATGCAAGTTATGTAAGAAGAAGGTACCATGAGCATAGAAAATGTAATCAGACATCAGAGCTAAGATTTGCCCAAGATAATTTATTAATAGAGCTGGGACATTCTCTAATCCCTAGTATTCTCATTAAATCATCGAACCTATACTTGTTATTTTGAGTAATTTTTTTTCCTGCCTAAAATTTGTGTTGTTTTTTCTTCGATGCTCTTCTACATATTAAAAATAAAGCAAAACACCAAACTTCTTCACCTTCAATGCTTTGAGCTTCTCAGTTCCTTCTGGTCTCTTTGTTTTTTCTCATTTCCAAAAAAGCTCATTCTGGAGCACCCATAAAAAGAGACCGAAAGCAGAAGAAATCTGTCCAGTCACTCAGCAACACCCGCCTGAGGTAACAGGGCAAATGAAACTGCTTTAAAAATTGTTCTAGAACAAAAAATGGCTTCTAGGACATTGCGCGGTGTCCAGCTATGGTGCATGGGAGGTGCTCACTGGTTACTGAGACTCAGCCCCATTACCTTGTGTTTTTACATTCATGGCCATTGCCATCTCTGGCATGCTCTTTATTTCTTCCTAAGATTTTTTTTTTTTTTTAACTGGACCAGGTATGGTGGCTTACACCTGAAATCCCAGCACTTTGGGAGGCCAAGGCAGGATGACTGCTAGAGCCCAGGAGTTCCAGACCAGCCTGGGCAGCAAAGCAAGACCTTATCTTTACAATTTTTTTTAATACATAATTTAAGTTCTGAGATACATGTGCAGAACGTGCAGGTTTGTTACATAGGTATACACATGCCATGGTGGTTCACTGTATCCATCAACTTTAGGTATCTACATTAGGTATTTCTCTTAATGCTATCCCTCCTCTAGCCACCACCCCAGCAACGGGCCCCAGTATGTGATGTTTCGCTCCCTGTGTCCATGTGTTCTCATTGTTCAACTCCCACTTATGAGTGAGAACATGTGGTGTTTGGTTTTCTGTTCTTATGTTAGTTTGCTGAGAATGATGGTTTCCAGCTTCATCCATATCCCTGCAAAGGACATGAAGTCACCATTTTTTATGGCTGTATAGTATTCCACGAATTTTAAAACAGGAGGAGTTGAATAGAGGCTGTCTGAAAAAGAATGCCTACAGAACCCAAGCTACCTTTACCTGGAGTCCCGACCATGCAGGCTGCTGTTTATTAGAACACAGTGACAACAGTCACATGGTGGGCTCAGCCCTAACTCGCAGTCAGTTTTGAAGCTCCCATGGCAAAATGGCAGGCTCCATTCCAACAAACACTCACATTCTGGGGAAAACACATGCTTTTTATTCTATGTCATTTTTCCATTGCTGTAGACTTGTAAAATGATGATTAAGAGAATTTCAGAAACCAAAGTTATTTTCCCTGCTCTTATTTGCATATTTCTGTTTGTTAAAGATTTCTGAGGTAAAAAAGTCCTCAAAGTTTGTGGACTGTCTTCCATATCTCAAGTCGATAATTTTTAAACATGTGATAGTGTCTGAATAATGGCTTAAGTAGTGTCATTGGAAATAGAGCTCTGGAGGAGTTTGGCATGGGGGTTGGGTGAGCATTTTTGAGTTGGGTAATTAGGCAGCTACAACCATGTAGAACAGAAGTGATGATTAGACTAATTAGGAAAGTCATTTCGTAAGTGCTATGGGAGACCCAAGGGCAATGGCCTAGAAATGCTGCCTTCCCTGATTTATTTGATTGATGAAAAGCAGGTTTTCCTCTTGTGGGCTTATATATTTTTTAGAGATTTGTTTGCCTCATTTTTATCTGTTTCAGTTTTTTTTCCCCCCAAGATTACAGAGAAGCAGGCATGTCTTATTCAGTTTTGAGTTAGGGCTTTTGTGTTTTTGCTTTCATTCCCTTCACTACACGATTCCAGTGCAGCAGATTTATTAGGACACTTTTAGTCAAATCTTTGTAAAGGACTCACATGTTTTATTTAGTCAGAATTCAATTCAAGCAGCTTTTCTAGTAACAGGCCTCTCGCACCACCATGCCTGGCTAATTTTATATTTTTAGTAGAGACAGGGTTTCTCTATGTTGGTCAGCCTGGTCTTGAACTCCTGACCTCAGGTGATCCGCCTGCCTCAGCCTCCCAAAGTGTTGGGATTACAGGTGTGAGCCACTGTGCCCAGCCTCTTTTTGGTCACCTTTATACACCTAATTTATTCATGTATATATATTTTTTCCTAACATTTATTGGTGCTTACTGTGTGCCAAGCACTATTAAATGCAAGGGATTCAAAGATATCTAGCAGTTAAAGGCTTTATTTTGTTCAGTTTTATTGCCCCAGTTGCCAGCACAGTGTTTGGCTTGTGGTGGGTACTATGTAAATATTTTTTGAAAGAATAAGCATGTTAAAGGCTAGGCCTTGTTTTGTACACTCTGATTTAGCTTATATGGTTGCAACTCATTTTGCAAAATGGCTTTATTCTTTTTCTTTCTTTCTTTTTTTTTGAGACAAGGTCTTGCTCTGTTACACAGGCTGGAGTGCAGTGGTGCAATCACGGCTCACTGCTGCCTCAACCTCTTTGGCTCAGGTGATCCTCTCACCTCAGCCTCCCATGTAGCTAGGACTACAGGCACATGCCACCACACCTGGCTAATTTTTTGTAGAGATGAGGTTTCGTTCTGTTGCCCAGGCTGGTGTTGAACTCCTGGCTTCAAAGGATCCGTTGCCTTGGACTTTCAAAGTGCTGGGATTACAGGCAGATTGTTTCTTAAAGAAAACAAATTTCTGTAAAATAAATCTATTTCCTGGTAGTTTTTAAATTTAAGCTAAACCTGGTAGTTTTAAAATTTCTTCTATAACATAATAAATAAAACCAGGAGCGTTGTTGATCTTTTAAAAATAAAAGTGTGGAGTGAAAATGTTTTGCCAAATTATAATCTAGCATTAGGTATAGTTTGCGATCAGTTTTATGCATAGTATGTTGTTTGACTCCCTGTGATAGCTCCATTAACCCATTTATGCCGGAGGTCGCAAAATTTTTTTTTGCAAAATAACCAGACCTTGGCGATGACCTTGAGCAGTAGGATATGCATAACTCCCACAAGTTTAGCGTTCCAATAGTGGAATGCTAGGCATAAATGGCTTATAGTAGGCCCAGAGTGTATGAGGTCCGGAAACGTGAGTTGATTTTCCTCAAGTCCCCATGGATTAGCCACGGGGACAAGTTCCTCATCTGTCCACTTCTGGCTCTTTGTTCTGCCTCATCTTAGTCTTCTCTTAATGGAGTACTCTTTTTTGTACCCACTTGGCAAATGGCTAAAATTAGCCCATTGAGTTTAAAGAATCGTTTAGGGGCATTCAGTGATAGGTGAACTGTCTAACTCTTCAAAAACAGCAATAGTAATATATCTGCTAACCAGATAAAGAAAAATAACACCAGCACTATTAAAAAAATGCTTGTGAGATTTTTTTTCAAACATTGAACTTTTTTTTTTTTTTCTGATTTGTTCATTTTATCTCAAGAAAGAGCTGATGGACTTCAAAAGAATGCATAGAGAAGCAGAAAAAGCCAGAGAGAACTTCTTGAATTCTCTGAACCTTGAGTGTATTTTTCTGATACGAAATGGGGTAATAATACCAACCTTGCAAACGTGTCTCAGGAATTAAATCGGAAACACAGTGTAGCTCATATGAAGTACCCAGTACTTGATAGCAAAGACAAAATAAAAATACAAACAAATACAAGTAAAAATCTTAACAGCAAGGGGTGAAAACAATTTATGTGCCTTTGAAAACTTTATAACTGAAAATCTAATTACAGTAATTTATATCTATTCATTAATGCAGTTGCTCCAAGGACCTCTACTATTAACCCAATTTCAGTTATACACTGTATGTGAAAGCATCAAAATTATTTTCTTTTCAAGATAAAACTCCTAAATTCATTTTGACCCTGAATAATTAATCTAAATTAATGAGGTTTTGTTATATCCTTATCCAATGTGTATTTAAGGATCTATTGCTGTGCTACCCTGCATTTTGCATCCTAGGAATGTTAGAGACAACTGTAATCCTGGTCTTTAGATAGAACTTTGAGTAATAAAGTGAGATAGAATACTGACAGCAAACTTTGATAATAAAATGTAATTATAATATAGTACTATTAATTTAGAGTTAGAAAGTGTCCATTAAAAAAAGTATTCATCAATGTCCAAACTAAACAGGAAATATTTAATTGGCTTCTAGGAAAATGAAATACATTATTCTAATATTTTAATATTTAGAAAGAAAAGATCTCGTTACAACTGAAAAATGATTTTTTTTTCTGATAATTGTCAACTTCATTGAAATGTCTCCTTTTAGTAGTCAAATCCCAGAAGAAAATGCTCTTTTAGCAGTATATTTAACTGAAAAAGTTCATGTTATTTCTATTCAAGTTTAGGCAATTACTCTTGACAAAAGATGAATAAACTAATGTTTCATGATAAAGTCCGCAAGTATCTCATACTTAAATGAAGACCCCAAATTATAGTTGGTAGCTTTATTGCAGCTTTCATTCAAAATATGTTTTATATCATCTATTAACTAGGGAATTCCTAATGCCTTCCTATTAGGCTAAAGAAGCAAGAAACACAATAGGACAGTGACTGTATCCTTGAGTATTATGGAGTTGAGAGCCTCAAACATTCTATGCAGACCTCTGTGCTTATGTTTGTTCATTTGAATGAGACTCCAAAGGCTCACCGTCTTATAGAAGGGATAATGTTGCACTTGCAGAACCAGGTAAAAACAGGGCAGCCCTCTGCTCTATAAAAGCAAAGGGTGACCGGGCACAGTGGCTCATACCTGCAATCCCAGCACTTTGGGAAGTCGAGGAGGGCAGATCACTTGAGATCAGGAGTTAGATACCAGCCTGGCCAATGTGGCAAAATCCCTTCTTTACTAAAAATATAAAAATTAGCCGGGTGTGGTGGCCACACACCTGCAATCCCAGCTATTCTGGAGACTGAGACATGAGAATCAGTTGCAGTGAGTTGAGATGGCACTACTATACTCCAGACTGGGCAACAGAGTGAGACTCCATCTAAATAAAAAGGGAAAAAAAAAAGCAAAGTGTGATGGCTCAGGATTAGAACCATTTCCTGGTGACATTGAGCTGGTTAAGTTGGTTGGTCTATGAGGGGAAACTTGGAAGTGTTGGCTACCTTCATGGCCTCCAAGGTCTTTGCCTTGTGCACTGTGGCTTGGCCATACTACCCCACAGTCAGGATGGCAGGAGTATGATCTTTTTTGTCTATCTTCTAGGATAATAATGAATATTTAATTTTATTATTTAGATAGTATTTTCAAATAATGTGAAAAATTAAAAAAACTTCAACACTTTTTGTAGCTATAATAAAAGAATTATAATATAATTTGGTAAGACTACAAAATTCACAAAATGATATTATGGCCTCATTTTAAAAATTGAAAGTTGTTCCTTCAAATGCTCTTTGATAACATTTTTTGAGAGCATTCTTTAAAAAATGTATTACTACCCCATTTTTTTGGTATTTTTAATGCGTGTACTTAATGATGTTTAACTTTTTAAAATAATTCTGATGGATTGTTTTCAAATATGCCAATACAGTGATATTGTCCTCATGGGCTGTAAATTTGTATCATAATGTACAGACATTATATTAGGATCATATTAATGTATGAATACCTGGGCTTTAAGTATGGATCTGTTGAGAGTTGTGTAGTTAAGTTATGTGGTTTAACAACTAGAGTCAGCTCTATTGTAAATGTATAGCTTGTTTTATTGTGCTTTGCAGATATTATGTTTTTTTTAATTGAAGGTTTATGGCAACTCTGTGTTGAGCAAGTCTTTCAGCACCATTTTCCCACTGTGCTCACCTTGTGTCCCTGTGTAACTTTGTTGTAATTGTTGTAGTATTTTAAGCTTTCTCATTATTATATCTATTGTTATGATCTATCTGTGAACAGTGATTTTTTTTTAATAATGAGATAGTGTCTCACTCTGCTGCTCAGGCTAGATTATGGTAACACAATCATATTTCACTACAACTTTGAACTCCTGGGCTCAGACGATCCTCCTGCCTCAGCTTCCTGAGTAGCTTGGACTACAGTGCGTGCTACTATACTCAGCTAGTTAAAAACATTTTTTTTGTAGAGACAGCGTCTGGCTATGTTGCTCAGGCTGGTCTCCAACTCCTGGACTCTGGCAGTCCTCCTGGCCTCCCAAATGGTAGGGTTACAGGCATGAGCCCCTGTGCCTGGCCATTCAGTGATTTTTGATGCCACTCTTGTAATTGCTTTGGGACACCAAGAACTGTATCCATGCAAGATGGAGAACTTAATAAATGTTGTATGTTTTGACTGCTTCATGACTGGTCCTTCCTCTGTCCGCTATTTCCTAGATACAACATTGTGAAATTAATCCAATTCATAAATCTATAATGGCTTCTAAGTGTTCAAGTGGAAGGAACAGTCGCATGTTTTTCACTTGAAATCAAAGAAATGATTAAGCTTAATGAGGAGGGTGTGTTGAAGCCAGGGGAAAAGTTAGGTTTCCTGCACCAACAGTTAGCCAAATTATGAATGTAAGGGAAAGGTTCTTGAAGGAAATTTAAAGTGCTACTTCGGTGAATACATGAATGATAAGAAAGCAGAAGCCTTAATTGTTGATATGGAGCAAATGTGAGTCATCTAAATGGAAGATCAAATCGCTACAACATTCACTTCAAACAAAACCTAATACAGAGCAAGCCTTCAATTCTGTGAAGGCCAAGAGAGGTAGAGCTAAGGAAGCTGCAGAAGAAGAGTTGGAAGCTAACAGACATTGGTTTATATGGTTTTAGAAAGGAGGCTATCTTTATGACATAAAAGTGAAGCAGCAATTGCTGATGTAGAAGTTGCATCAAGTTATTCAGAAGATCTAACTAAGATGATTGATGAGTGAGGCTATGCTAAGCATCAGAGTTTCAATGTAGACAAAACATCCTTCTATTGGGAAAAGATGCCATCTAGAATTTACATAGCTACAGAGAAGTCAATGCCTGGCTTCAAAGCTTCAAAAGACAGGCTGACTCTTGTTAGGGTCTAATGCAGTTAGTGACTTGAAGTTGAAGCCGTTGCTCATTTACCATTCTAAAAATCCTAGGGCCCTCCAGAATTATGCTAGAGTACTCTGCCTGTGCTCTATAAATCAAGCCTGGATGACAGGACGTCTATTGACAGAATGGTTTACTGAATATTTTAAGCCAACTGTTGAGGCCTACTGCTTAGAAAAATATTTATTTCAAAATCTCACTGCTCTTCAACAATGCACCTAGTCACCCAAGTGCTCTGATGGAAATCTACAAGGAGATGGATGTTGTTTTCATGTCTGTTAACACAGCATCCGTTCTGCAGCCAATGGATCAAAGAGTAAATTTAACTTTTAAGTCTTATTATTTAAAAAATATATTTCATAAGTCTGTAGCTGCCATAGATAGTAATTTCTCTGATGGAAGGTGGGCAAAGTCAATTGAAAGCCTTATGAAAAGAATTTACCATTCTAGATGTCATTAAGAACATTTGTGATTCATGGGAGTGCGTCAAATACTAACCTGAACAGGAGTTTGGAAGAAGTTGATTGCAACCCTTATGGATGACTTTAGAGGTGAGTTCAAGACTGCAGTGGAGAAAGTAGCTACAAATTTGGTAGAAATAGCAAGAAAACTAGAATTAGAAGGAGAGCTTGATGATATGACTGAATTACAACAATTTTATGATGAAACATTAGTGGATGAGGAGTAGCTTCTTACGAATGAACAAAGAAAGGTGTTTCTTGAGATGGGATTTACTCCTGGTGAAGATGCTGTGAGCATTGTTCAGATGACAACAAAAGATTAGACTATTGCATAAACTTAGTTGATAAAGCAGAGGTAGGGTTTGAGAGGATTGACTTCAGATTTGTTCTGTTGTGGGTAGAATGCTATCAAACAACATTATATGCTACAGATAAATCTATTGTCTTAAGAGACCACCGATGTGGCAAACTTCTTTTTGTCTTATTTTTTAAATTGCCACAGCCACCCCAACCTTCAGCAGCTACCACCCTGATCAGTCAGCAGCCATCAACATTGAGACAAGACCCTTCACCAGCAAGAAGATTACAACTTACTGAAGGCTCGGATGAGTGTCAGTATTTTTTTTAGCAATAAAGTATTTTTTAATCCAGATGTGTACATGGACATTGTTTTATTTTTAGACATAATGCTCTTCCACAGTTAATAGACCGCAGTATAAACAACTTTTGTATTCACTGTGAATCACTGGTGTGATTCACTTTATTGTGATACTCGCTTTATTGCCGTTGTCTGGAATTGAACCCACACAACCTCCGGAGTATGCCTGTATAGAAAGAATCTTAACAAGACGTATTCTAAATACTTTTCAAGTGCTAGCTTACTTAATCCTTGTAACAACCTGAGGAGTTTATTTTATGGTTTTCTCTATTTTCCAAAGACATTGGGACATTAAGTATCTTGTCCAAGGTCAGCCACTAGTAAGTGGTAGAATCTGGACTTGAATTCATTTGGTCTGACACTGGAGCCTGTACTCTTTAAATCACCATGGTAGTCTTTCTGCTTCAGCAATGAGTGGACTTTGTTTTTTTTGTGTGTGGGGGGGTTGACCTGTGACCTTCCTTGCTTGTTTCCTGATTTCTATATCTTGAAACCACTATATTTCATCCATCTTTTCATTCAGCAGATATTTATTGAGAATCCATTATGTGGTGCTGAGGGCTAGCAGTATCTATGTGGACCATTATATGTTACAACTTAGGTGCTCAACAGTCATTGAATTTTGTAGCTTAATGTCTAGGAGGGAAGATAGGTATAACCAAGGGAAACTCACTGGGGAAAGAGGCAGGGATGGGGAAGCAGGGGTGCAAATAACTCTCTAAAACTTGGAACTGAGAGGTTTAAGAGATTTAGCCAGGTTGGGCAGGGGGTGTAAGAAGCAGAGGGTGGTATTCCAGTTAGGGGTAGCAGCCAAGTTCAGAAACTAGAGATCAGAAGCTGTGGAAAGAGTTCGGAGAACTGAAGTAGGTTTAATGTGGCAGAAGCACTCAGTGTTTTGAATTAGGAGTGGGGATGATGAAGGGTGTAAACAGTATTAAAGTGTTCTAAGATCAGGCAGAAGAGCAAAATAACTGATTAACTTTACACTTTGGTCAGTTGGATATATTTATCGTAATCTCTAGGAGAATAAAAGCCTAAAAGCAGAGTGTATAACATCTAAACTTGTGTGTGTATGAAGGAAGAGAGGTAATAATACGAACCAAACCCAATCAAAAGGAGGCAAGAAAAGAGAGAAAGATAAAATAGATGAGATGAATAGCACAAATAAGATGGTAGATGTAAACTCTAATGTGTTTGTAAGTATATTAAATGTGTATGTTCCAAATGTGCCAATTAAAAGATAAAGACTGATAAAACCCAGCCAACCAGCCAACCAACCAACCAACCAAGCTGGATGCTACTTTCACCTGACAGAGAGGGAATACCTCTAGGAGATGAGAAATGACAAGAGGTGACAATGAGATAAGCTACCTCCATCTCCTTCACTGTCTGTCTACCGCAGAAGCCACCACATTCTTAGGAAAGCCACTGGACTTCCCACTGTAAGTGCAGTGCAGGTGGTCCTGGGAGGTTAGCAGGGTCTGGGTTACTCAGGTGTGGCTTTTCTACCAGCTTGTGAGCAACTTTTTGGCAGAGGTGGAGTCTCCCTCACATCCCTTGTACTTTCTGCAGTATTTGGCATGCAAGTAGGCCTTTAAGTAGCATTTATCATGTGTGTGCATTTGATTTTCACGTTAAGATTGTAAACTCTTTGCAGGCAGGGAAACTGTTATACCTTTGAGTTTTTCCTAATATCTGCTAAAACATAGATCAGTGTATAATGAGTGATTCTTATTTAATTCTCTCAAGATTAAATCTGATTTCTATATAAGGATACTGTTCCACCTCTCAGTGATTTGGAGATTTGTTTCCACAGCAGAGAAGAAACAAAAACTATTTTCTGCAATAAGAACCTGATAACCTACTTTTGCATAAGTAGATTTTACAGTAGAAGAGTATATTCTTTTTTCTTTTCTTTCTTTTAGTTGTAGCGAGAATTTCTGTTAAACTTCACTCACTGGGCCAGAGACTGTTCTGGCTTTAGTGAAAAACTTGTCCCTTGCGTAGCACACTATCTACACTTGTGGGTTCATTGGCCAGTCAGTGGCCTCAACTCTGAGCTCTAACAAGAATATATTCTTTTTTATTTTAAAGAACATGATGTATTTACTATCAAAATAAGTGCTTCACTCATGTATAAGCTGTACTAAGATATTGGTAGTAAAATAATAAAAATATTTTTCTTGGAAGAACTATTGTATAGACCATATCGAAACAGCAATTTATTTTTTTGGAATGAAAGATACTATTGATGCTGTTAATCCAAATGCCAAAGGTTCTCTAGTTGAGTAAGAATGTGCTGCCTAAGAGAAAACTCAGTTGGCGTCATGTAAGAGCCGCTCATTATGAATAGAAAGAAATTACATAATCCAAAGTCAAAGCAAGTCATTCTGTTTTTAATTACAGTGTATAAAAATTAAAACATGGACCCAGGGTCTAACTGGATATACTTCTTGGCAATAGATATTTTGGAAGCATGCAGTGAAAAATACAATAAAGTTGGCTATGTGCTGACCACCCCCCAGTATCCTGGCGGTTTCCCATTTAGTAATTGTATTCAGCTATTGTGAAATCACAGAATTTTAAAGCAGAAAAAGATCTCAGAAGTCTTTTTGTAGCTATTCATCCTCCAGATGAGAAAATAAGCCCATAGTGGTGAAGGGATTATACTGAGGTCATATAGCAAACTCCAGAAGGAATGTAGGCATCTGGACTCCTGTCTGGCTTTCTTTGAGACTGAACTGCTTCACTGCCACCTGGAAGCTCTTCTGTGGTTGTGGCCTCTTGCTGGCCTTAGTGTAGTGATAAGGGGTTGGGTATGAGGGTTGAGGGTGGGAGAGAGGAAGGGAGAGGGGTTGAAAGAGAGATGAGTTATTGTCATTGAGAAGGATTGAGAGATGGAGACACAGAGAAGATGATAAAGAAGTATGTCTGCTTTGCTCTTTCTTAGAAGTGGTACCAGTAAAGCAGTACTCCGAAGCAGTGTCAGCCTGAATGTTGAGGTGTGAGAACATTCTATACCTGTCGCTCGCTCCTCCATTCCTGCACTGTAAATCCCATCTTGAGGTTACTGTGTCTGTGCTTGTTGCCTGTAGTCCAGTCCAACTGTAGACGTAGCTGTCTCAGGTTATGGAGAGATGTTAAGCAGAGAAGAGGCAAATTGGAATGTGCATGTTTTATAATCTCTTAATTTTCAGATTTTTTGCATCTTAGCAAAAGGATTTCCTGAGTATAACCTCATGTTTCCTTTTCTACTTGCAAATCTGAACAAAATCCTGTGACCTTTCTTGCTTACTCAGAGCTGGACATTTTAAGATAAGTCAATGCAAACTGATTTTCAGAAAGTATTTTGAATGCTTCAGTTATATTTCCCAGTTCACTCAGAGTCTGTTATGGATTTGCTTCTGTGAAAAAGTGTTGAAACCCAGCGTGTGGACGTGCAGTGTTGCTTTTAGCCTTGCCAGCGGTGCTCTCTGGACTTTTCAGCAAGCTTCAGCTCTGAGCTGTGCTACCTCCTTTGGCTCCTGTTGCGATTACCTGGGGCCAGATTCTGGCTTTTAAATCCCTCCCGGGTCAGGTGGGAGCCTGGCCCAATGGAGAATGGCAGTCTTAGCTACTGATGATCAGTTGCTGTTTTCCTTGCTAGTGTCATGATATCGAACATACGGGTTCTCAGTAAAACATGTACTGTTTACTTGTTTTTACTAAAGTCCATCTCTGGTGACATCATTGGAAGCCTCTCAGTTTAACCTCTTCCTTTGTAGTTTCTATGGTAGGAAATAAATTATGGCAGTTAAAATCTTATTGCTTAAGTAATGTGTGTTGATTTTAGGAAAATCAGAAAATAGGGTTAAGTAAAAAGAAGAAAATATAAATAATTTAGAATCTATCTCCCAGAGAGACAACTGGTAACATTTTGGTGCATAGCCAAATGTTTAATGTGCATTTATTTACATAACATTAACTATATTTTAATAAAAATGACTTCGGGCTGTGTGTACTGTTTTGCACTAATATTTCTCATATGACATGTTTATACATCTCTCATACCAGTAAATACAATTTTGTATTTTCAAAAAACAAATCTCTCTTACTATCTTTTTAAATACAGATAAGTATAAAGAAAATATGAAGGCTCATTATCTCTCAATCCATGTGACATGTTAAAACGATTAGTAATAAAGCAAGTAACATTAGTTGGTTGCTGACTACATGCCAGGGGGACTATTTTATCTGTTAGCTCCTTTAATCCCCAGAAAAGCCTTAAGAAGTAGTTGCTATTATTAATCCTGTTCTACAGATGAGGATACTGGGCTAAGTATTTAAGACAATTCCCAAAGTCATACAGCTAATAGGAAATGAGCTCGAATACTTTGGCTCAAGAGCCCATTTCTTTTCCTTTTTTTTTTTTTTTTTTTTTTGAGGTGGGGTGTTGCTCTGTTGCCTAGGCTGGTGTATGGTGGCGCAATCTTGGCTCACTGCAACCTCTCCCTTCTAGGTTCAAGCGATTCTCTTGCCCCAGCCTCCTGAGGAGCTGGGGTTATAGGCATGTACCACCACACCTAGCTAATTTTTGTATTTTTAGTTGAAATGGCATTTCACCATGTTGGCTAGCCTGGTCTTGAACTCCTGACCTCAAGTGATCCACCCATCATTTGTTAACCACACACATACTGTTAGACTTAAAAAACAAAGTCAATAATCTTTCTTGATTTAAAAACAAATCTCCCTCTGCAGCATGTATAGAACTACCTCATTCTCTGTAACAGCCACAGAGATGTCCATTGTATACTTTCATTTAACTATCCCCTTCACTACTGATGGACAATTTGGTTGTTTCAGATGTATTTGCAGTTAGAAGCAATGCAGCAATATTTTTATACTAATGTTACTGTTTATTGAGTGATAAAATCAGTTAATATGGGTAAATGCATAGAACAGTGCCTGCTACATAGTAAGATCAGTGATTTCTATTGTTGTTGATAATACTATGTGCCATGCATTATGCTAGAACTTAATTCTCAAAATATCCCTATGAGGTAGATACTGTTATCCCTGTTTTATGCTGGAAGACATTAAGAAAGACAATGAGTTTAAATAGTTCTTGTGTCATGTAGTAAGTGAAATCTGTGATGTGAACCCTTTTGGAGCTTGTGGTCTTGACTACTCCTCTTTACATATACCCTGCTTCAAGGGTGTCAGAAATGGAGGCAGCCCTGGTAGCGGCAAATGGTAATGTCCACATGCGCTCCCACCACGAGGATATGAAATTGCCTGTGTCAATATCCCTTTCTAGTCCTGGATATCACAGATGCTACAGTTTTTAATTGGTGAAAAATAGTGTTTGAATATAATCTGTAATTTAATAATAAGGTTGCACAATGTATCTTTATGGGGCATTTGTATTTCTTTTTTTGTAAACTGCCTTTGTTCATGGTTTTATTGGATAGTTTTATTTTTAATGATTTTTATGAACTCTCTGTAAAATAGAGAAATTAGCTTTTGAACTCTCATATGCATTGCAAATGTCTTTCTAATATAAGCATTTTAATGATTATATTTTACATTTTATGGTGGTATTATAGTTTATGTGAATGGTGGGACTTTCATTCTTTCCAGTCTTTCATTACAATGCTGTCAAGAACATCCACTTATTATTTTCTTAGGAAATTTCTTAGAAGAGTAAATGGTGTATGGAAGGGAATATACATTTTTAAAAACATTGGTCCATATTTTCTGTCTCTCTCAAAGGACGACAAAAGTACATTGACCATCAGGGTATGACAGGGTGCCTATTTCTCAATTAGCCAATTATATTACATGATATTATTTAAATATCAAGGCCAATTATAGTTTTTTGATTATGAGTTAAGATTGAAACATTTTCCATTTTATTTGCAGTTAGTATTTTTTCCTTTGTGAATTGCCTGTTCATTCCTTAAGAAGGATTTTGACTATATGTGCATTTTTTTTTCCGGAGGAATATATGTACAATTTTTAAAATTTTATAAAATCAGTTATTTAACAGTGGAATGAGCTTTCCCAACACTGATGGTATTAGAGCAGAAGTTAAGATACTGAAACTGTTTAGGGAAAAGAATGAATGTTTATTAATTTACTATCATAAGTCTTTTACTCTTTCTGTTTTAATCTTATAAAGAACAAGGGACTTAAGCCAGTGACTTACCTATAGTTCCATAGTTGTAAATGGCAGAAATAGGCTACAAACCTGTGCCTGACCTTTAGCACATTCCTTCTATAGCCTTCTACGCCTGAACCATACATAATCACATTAGTAGTAAGTTAGCTGGTTGAAACCTATGGTACATATTGGCAAAAAAAAAAAAAAAAAAAGAAAGAAAGAAAAAAAATTCAGAAAATGTCTATCTAGAAATATTTTGTGCATTTCAGAAACTCGGTGTTCTTTTATTTTTATTTTTATTTTCGGCAACTGTTTCATTAAGTACTCTGCTATATTAGGGACATAGAAAACAGGTGGGGACTAGGCCAAGACCTTTTCCTCTTCCCCACCCTTCCAATTCTTGTCCCTTTTTAAAGCTTTGCTTCCCACCTGCCACCCAGCAGGCCTCAGCACTGCAGGGAGTGAAACCTCTGCCATCTCTTGTTCTCTCCTCACTGCTGTGTTTCTCTTCACACTCTGGTACTTAGAATGTTGCTTTTTCTATTTCTTCAATGCCATGGCAACAGTACATAGTAACTGCTTTCCTTCTGGTCAAGGAAAAAGATTTTGTACTTTTCTTTCCCTTTGACCTGTTTGTTTTTTGTTTTTTTGTGTGTGTGTTTGTTTGTTTTGAGACGGAGTTTCACTCTTGTTACCCAGGCTGGAGTGCAATGGCATGATCTCGGCTCACTGCAACCTCCGCCTCCTGGGTTCAAGCAATTCTCCTGCCTCAGCCTCCCAAGTAGCTGGGACTACAGGTGCGCGCCACCATGCCCAGCTAATTTTTGTATTTTTAGTAGAGACGGGGTTTCACCTTGTTGACCAGGATGGTCTCGATCTCTTGACTTCGTGATCCACCCGCCTCGGCCTCCCAAAGTGCTGAGATTATAGGCATGAGCCACCGCTCCCGGCCCTTTTGACCTGTTTGTAATTAACACTGTGGTCCACCCTTTCCTCCAATGAAAAGCAAGGAGGTACTAAACTGTAGTCAAGACTGCAGGACCTGCTGGATGTATAGCTAGCGAGTCTTCTGCGCTCCTTTGCAGCAGTTTAAACCCAAGCCCATCCTGATCATTGGTTCTGAAACAGCAGTGATTATATCCTCCATCCCTGTTTCTCTGCCCCATCACTGTCTTTTTCTTTTTTTTTGACTGGGTATGTTATATTGGAGGTTGGTTCCTTCAGTCTCCCTCCACTAGAATGTAGAGTCCAGAGGAATGGGGTTTCCTTTTGCACATTGCCCTGTGTGTTCCCTGGGACTAGCACGTAGTGGGGTCCATAGTTCTTGCCAAATGGCCACAGGACTTGGTTGTGGAAAGCCTAATTTCCTTTCATAGGATTTGCTCTCCTTGTATCTTTTTCTCGCTTAAAGGTAGTGTTTAGATTATATGTGGCCCTCTCTGGGAAGTGTGGTCAGCTTCAGAGGATTTTTTTTTTTTTTTTTTTGAGGCAGAGTCTCACTCTGTTGCCCAGGCTGGAGTGCAGTGGCGCAATCTTGGCTCACTGCAACCTATGCCTCCTGGGTTCAAGCGATTCTTCTGCATGGGCCACCATGCCTGGCTATTTTTTGTGTTTTTAGTAGAGACAGGGTTTTGCCATATTGGCCAGGCTGTTCTCAAACTCCTGACCTCGTGATCTGTCCACCTTGGCCTCCCAAAGTGCTGGGATTACAGGCGTGAGCCACCTCACCCGGCCAGCTTCAGAGGATTTTGAAGTCCATCAGATCCCAGGGCCTGAGACAAGTCAGAGCCTAGCTGGAGTGGATTATAATTGACATAAAAGATTTGCATTTGAAATAACTCAGAGGTTGGTTTGAATCCTGTTCCCCATGTTTTTAGTTCCTGTCTGAGTTTAAGGAAGGCTTTTTGAACCTGTTTCCTTATCTGTAACGGGCATAATAATGCCTACCTCAGCTTGAAGTGAAGATGAACTCTGACAATATATGGAAACAACTGGTACATAGAAAAATGAGTGATGGTGGTATTATGGTTATTAGTATTTTAGTTTTCTTCTGTGTGACTTTCTATTGGTAAATGGAGTTATTTCCTCATTTGTATTATAGGCTACACAATGTAATGGTTAAAAGCTGGATCTGGTGGCTTTGGAGTTTGATGGACTGGGATCCTGTCCTTCTGCCCCTTAACAGCAATGTGACATTGTGCAAGAGCAAGCCTCCATTTGTAAAGACAAATAAATGGCCATAATATTAGTATATGCCTCAGACTGGACAGAAAGATTTGATCAGCACAAAGTTTGCTTCATACTAAGTCCTTAGTAACTCATATTGTATAGTTTAATAATAACAGCAGAATAAAGGAAGCTTAAACTTCATCTAACTCTTCAACTCTAGTTCTCCCATTTGATTTCTAATTCTGCCTTGTAGTTCAATCAAGATCAAATTGATAGCCTTTTCAGATAGTCTTTCATATATATAGGACTGAGTCCTGTTATGAACTGACTTGTGTCTCCCTAAAATTCACACATTCAAGTCCTAACCTGTAGTGTGCTGACTGTATTTGGAGGAAGGGCCTTTGAGGAGGTAATTAAGGTTAAATGGGATCATAAGGGTGGGCTCCTAATCCAATAGGACTGGTGATCTTCTAAGAAGAGGAAGAAACACCAGAGTGTGTACACACAGAGGAAAGACCATGTGAGGACAAGAGCAAGAAGGTGGCTGTCTCCAAGCCAGGAAGAGAGCCGCCACCAGAAACCAACCCAGACGGCACTGTGCTCTTGGATGTCCAGCCTTCAGAACTTTGAGAAAAATGTCTATTGCTTAAGCCACTCATTCTTGTATCTTGTCATGGCAGCCTAAGCCGACAAATATAGATCCCGTTTCTTTTTTCTTATGTCATCATCCCCATCTTGAGGGGGTTTTTCGGATACTTCTTGCATCCTGGTCACCCTTATCTCAGTACTCCCACGTGTCAGTGTTCTTTTAAAAATGGGATGTGAACTGGTTGTCCAAGCAATTTGGGTGTACACTGCCCTACAGTAGAATCACCGATCCTGTGAGGAGGTAGTTAACTGAATAAACCCGTAAGACTCAGCTCTACTCTATCCTGTATTTGTTCTATTATTTTTGTCCAGATTCAAAATTTTATCATGTTAATTTCAGCTTCTTTTCCCCCAGACTCTAGAAATCATTTTTTTAGAAACCTAGTTGGGCGAGACCTTAGAAGTGTGGCCTAGCCGGCCTACCCAATGATGCTTTCCATGCTGTGTGTCTTAGTTTGAGCTGCTGTAGCAAATTACCATAGATAGGGTGGCTTCAACAACAAACATTTATGTTTCACAGTCCTGGAGGCTGGAAGTTTGAGATTACAATCCTTGGTGATGTCCTCTTTCTGGCTTACATGTATCCTTACATGGTGTAAACACAGCTACCTAGTTTTCTGGCCTGTTCTTATCCCATTCATGAGGACTCCACCCTTATGACCTAATTACCTTATAAAGGCCATACCTCCAGATACCATCACATTGGGATTAGGGTTTTAATATATGAATTTTAGGGGAACACATGCAGCCCATTGCTCTCTTTCTAGCAGTGACTGCCTCCATTGGTGGAGGTGCTGTTTTGTTGTGAAACTTGTTCCGGAGTTGGGTTTCTTCAAATGTTCCGAGGACTTAGCCGTGTTGAGTCAAAATCTGACCCTATGATAACTGCTGCTCTTTGATCACATCTGTTTGTTTGCTTTTCCTACACCTGGCAGTCTCTTATGGACTCCCTGCCACTGTCCTGTCATCTGCTCTAAACGTTTTAACAGTGTTGTGTTTAGTATCATAGCAGAAAATCAATTCCATTTGTTTTTCACAAGCTGAAATTAGAAAGACAAATGGATCTAGAAGTGCATAAATGAAGTAGGAGCCTAATTGACAGAGAGATACTCTGGTTTGTTTTAATGAATAGCTTTCATCAGATCATTCTCTATGAAAATAGATTGAGGAAATAAGCTATTCATTCCTTATTATTTGAATCAGTAATATTCATACCTTTCTTTGCTGTTTAGGATGATAGGCATTCAATCTTCATCTGAACTCTTTTATTTTTATTTTTTTGAGACAGAGTCTTGCTCTGTTGCCCGGGCTGCAGTGTGGTGGCATGATCATGGCTCACTGCAACTTCCGCCTCCTGGACTCAAGCAGTTCTCCTGCCTCAGCCTCCCAAGTAGCTGGGATTACAGGCATGTGCCACTATGCCCAGCTAATTTTTATATTTTTAGTAGTGATGGGGTTTCACTGTGTTGGCCAGGCTGATCTTGAACTCCTGATCTCAAGTGATCTACCTGCCTCGGCCTCCCAAAATGCTGAGATTACAGGTGTGACCATGCCCTGCCTTTTTATAGTATTTAGAACTGGAAGAGACCCTATGAATCCTATCTTCCATATCCCTCTGTGGCAGAATTATCTTTTTTTGTGGCAGATCCCCTTCCTTTTTGAGGGATTCAAAGGCATATGTGAGGTGGGACTCAACCTCCTTGTGCTGAAACCAGGGAGCCGCAGCCTCCCTCCCCCACCTCTGGCCATCAGATTGGGCATGTGATTTGAGCACAGTCAATCTGACCCTTTCTGGTATTTTCTCAGGAGAGTGGGTCTGTCTTTAAAGACTCTTGGGGCCAGCTGGGCCAGTTGATGGGGCATTGTCCTGATGACAGTGTTCAGGCTCCAGAGCTCAGGTGCACGGGAGGGGACTGCTCACTGATATGAGGCAGTGGTGGCCGCAGTGGCTTGGCCAGGCTGTGGTGTGGCAGGACCTTGGCTGAGCTTTGCCCTACTTGCTCCCTTCTGAGCCTGGGTATGGCCCTCCCAGAGAAAGGGAGCTTCCCAAAACCTTGCCAGTAAACACACACCTTTCCTGCCTAACCTAACTTGAGTCCTCTTTTTTTTGTTGTTGTTTTTAACCTGTAACCTAATAGGAAGGTCCTTATTTGACTCTTTCAACTGGTGGCGTAGGGTTCTGGGGTTTATTCATTCCTGCCTAAGCACATGTGAGATCTGCATGGTCTTGTTAAGGAATGCATTCCCTGGGGTAGGTAATTGCTATTTATGTGGCAGTTAGGAATTTTTTTCTCATCTTTTTTTTTTTTTTTTGAGACAAAATCTTGCTCTGTTGCCCAGGCTGGCATGCAGTGACACAACCTTGGCTCACTGTAATCTCCACTTCCTGGGTTCAAGTGATTCTCCTGTCTCAGCTTCCCGAGTAGCTGAGACTACAGGTGCACACCACCACGCCCAGCTAATTTTTGTATTTTTAGTAGAGACAAGGTTTCACCATGTTGGTCAGGCTGGTCTCGAACTCCTGACCTCAGGTGATCCACCCGCCTTGGCCTCCCAAAGTGTTGGGATTACAGGCATGAGCCACCGCATCCAGGCCTCTCGTCTTTAACTGATTGATTTTCAGAATACCATTCTAGGAAAGACTAAATGTTTTCATCTTTTCAAAATGGGTGCTGTTAGGAGAAGGAAGATTGATAGGGAGCATGCCAGGATGTTGGCATTTAGGACATGGGAAGTTATATAAAGGTGAAACTATGTGTGATTGTCTAGTAGAAATATTACAGTCTAATTAGAAATGCTGAAATTTTTTCCAGAGCTTTAGGGAGTTCATTGAATTGCAAATAAAAGAAAATAAGGAATGTTGGTTTGCCAGTGATTAGATATACTGGGGGAAATGAGGTGGTTTTTTGTTTTTCCTTTTACTTAGCATTTATTTCTCTCTTCAAAAAAAAAGATTTCTACTACTTTTACTGTGCAAACAGGAATATACATAAACTTTAAAAATTCTTAAAGCTATAGGTATTTTGGGCAGTGTTTTAAAAAATCCCTGTGGGGAGATTTTTATAAAAAAATATTCATATGGAGACCATGTGTCTGTTGTGTCTACAGACCCATCACAATGGAACCATCATTTCCCCTGAATATTTGCTCCTCGTGGCTAGAAGTTTTGGACTTTGAAAGATCCTTGAGTTTACTTTCACTTACAGGTTTACAGGAATTCGGGTCTGTAGCGTATGATAGCCAAAGCTAATAGTTATGAGAGATCCCATATAATAATTTGAATATTGAATTTACCTAAAAATGAACATTCAAAAGATCAAGGGAATATCATTAATGTGATCTTAAATTATTTTGCTAAACAAATAAGGTAAAGTGCCTCTCTTTAGAAATGGCCAATAATATCTCAGCACTTTGGGAGGCTGAGGTGGGTGAATCATGAGGTCAGGAGATAAAGACCATCCTGGCCAATATGGTGAAACTCTGTCTTTACTAAAAATACAAAAATTAGCTGGATGTGGTGGCATGTGCTTGTAATGCCAGCTACTTGGGCGGCTGAGGCAGGAGAACCACTTGAACCCAGGAAGTGGAGGTTTCAGTGAGCCGAGATCCTGCCACTGCACTCCAGCCTGGTGACAGAGCCAGACTCTGAAAAAAGAAAGAAAGAAAGAAAGAGCCACTAATAAAAAGCTATTGGTATAAAATAATTTTTTAACAAGGAGTAAACCATGCATACATTGTCTATCATTACAGAGTTCCCCATCTCCCAGGAATTTTCTGGTTATTACCACAAATTTATAGTATACTGTGGATTTCTATGCAATTGAACATGAAGCTAATATTATAGTCATTTTATTGCTAGCTGCTGTTGCATCTAAATTCAGATGTCTTATTTTCAGGATTGAATTAAGACAATGTGCTTTGTGGGACACTTTAACAGTCAAAGAATATTTGTGGGAGAGGGCATTTTAAAAGAATGTATGGTTCTGATGTGACTGCTTCACAGCTTACAGCTATTATTAAAAGTAGATTCCAGTAAGGTAAGCCATTCTGGAAGGCATTTCTGAACATAAGCTCCTTTCCCCAAGACGTGTTTATTAAGTAAATGTATTTTATGTTGTAATTTAAAGATTTAACAGAATATTTTCCTTTTCATAGTAGACTTTGGAAAGCTATATACTTATTTCTGCGATTTGCAGCAACTCAACACACATTGCTGAATCTTTTTTCTTTGGAATTGCCTCATATCCCTCACTGCATTTTAAAAACATATCCTCAGTGGTGTTGGGCCTTTATATTTTTGTGGGTAGATTTTAGTTTTGAGTCAGACCACATCATTTTAAAGTTTGCTCTGCAAGCTAGGTGACAGCAAGCTGGGAAATAGTATTTCTTTAGATATGAGATGTCTATAAAGAAACTTACACTCTGTGATGTGAAAACTGGCTTCGAAGGTTCTTTCAGAATAGGAATTCCAAATGATTTGCTCAGGATTCCTTGAAATGACATGTATGGTTTTCTAGGGTGACCATTTGAATGCAGACAATTGATTTAGATGTACAAATTCTACTTTTAAAATAAAGTTTAAAGTCTTCTTGTAGAGTTTATGGTCTCCTTGTAAACTTTGCCTCAGTGTCAGAATCCTGATGAGTCAGAATTGGACTTGGGGGCAGTTTTTCTGAGTTGAGGAATCTCAGTTATTGGGTAGAAACTTAAGGTGATTGTAACTAAGGCCTGTGGCTGCCCTGAAGTAGTGCACAGTTGTATGTGCGTGCACAGAAGTTCCTTCTCTGGCAATTTTAGGAATTATAGAAATGTGGACATAAATTTATGTTTAAAAATCTAGAGCCACGCTGAGGAGCTTGAAATGAATGTCTCCTGTGGTCATAGTGCTCAGTGAGTTCCTCAAAACATTTACGAGTTCGGTTTCGGTGGTTTAGATTTGGATTTTTTGCTAGCCTTTTGTGGAAGTTGGATATTGGAAGCAATTCTCCTTACGGCTCCCAGGAATAGATGAATGGGCCCTCAATATCCAATCCTAATTCTGAGCATTTGGAAGAAGTCTGTGTTGGGAGAAGCCTGTGTCTGCCATCAGCTGATTTTCCTGATAACCTATGTGTACCTTTTACATGCCTCCATTTCTGGTCACCAGCTTTATCATGTGACTCTTTTGGCAGTTAGTGGATATTTTTAGTAAATGTAAAGGAATTCCTCCTACCAGCATATGTGGTCATATGCCTTTCCTTGATTTTCTAGTTTCCTGGTTGAAATAGTAAAGAGAAACCTGCCCTGATGGTCAAAGTTGCTAAGATGCTTTGTGGACCAGCTCATAAAGGCCTTCAGCAGGGCAAATCTAGTATCTGCTGGACTTTCTAAAAATAGTTAAATGAGTCAATAAGTAGCTTTGATGTCGTTTGGGTATAATGTAAAAACAGCATTTTACTATTGGTAATCATAAGATTCTTTTATGGAAAATCTAAGTGGGATTCCTCGCTGATAGGTCTTACAGCCCATGTGAAAAGAAAGTCAAGTAAGGCTTTTATGGAAAGATGTGTTCCCGTCTGCCTGGAATGGTTTGGGTCAGACAAGTAAATTGGAGTTGTTTTTCCTCTTAAGTTGCTTAGTTCTGTTTTTGGAGCTTTGCACATGTTTCCCCTGAACTACGCCTAAGAGCAAAGTGCAACTAATCCCTTCTCCCGCTTCCAGCCCTGCTTGTGGATGTATCCTAAAGCAGTGTGCTTTAGGGTATCATTTAAGACTTATTTGAAATTTTTATGCCAATTTTGCATTTCATTTCAAAAATATATTTAAATATCAAAATCAGATTTTAGAGGACCGTTTATTCAAATTGAGTTCCAAGATGATGTGCCTTTTGGTCCGGAAACTTTGTGTCCTCCTGGGGCATACTGCTTTGTAACCCTGGAGATCTCGGGATATCCCCTGTTTGAGAAATATAGTTGTAGGGCATAACTGGAAGCCAGGAGGTCTAGGAAGTATGTATTTTTAAAAACGACTCTATTTGTATGTTATTTTGTTGTTGTTGTTGTTGTTGTTGTCGATTTTGAGGCAGACTCTTGTGCTGTTGCCCAGGCTGGAGTGCAGTGGCATCATTTCAATTTACTGCAGCCTCAACCTCCCAGGTTTAAACAATGCTCATACCTCAGCCTTGAGAGTAACTGGGCTTACAGGGGTGCACCACCATGATTAGCTAATTTTTGTATTTTTAGTGGAGACAGGGTTTCACTATGTTGGCCAGGCTGGTCTCGAACTCCTGATCTCAAGTGATTCGCCCGCCACGGCCTCCCACAGTGCTGGGATTACAGGTATTAGCCACCACAGGCAGCCCTAAAAACAACTCTGTTTGACAATCTAGAATAGGTGTGAAAACTCTGTGAGAAGTGGAATGGCAATCCACCTGGAACGTATGTGGTATACAGCTGTCTAATTAAGAAATCCATCTTAATGAGCAGCATTTTCCTTTAAATAGCCTGGTGTAGTCAACTTTTTACTGAGATTCAAGTCAACTGTTTCCCTGACTTTAGGACCGAGTGCCAGCTGTAATCCTGGGAAAAGTTATACAGCACATTGTTGATTTTTTTCCCCATCTTATAGGGGTGATTAAAATAATTGCTCTCTACTCCCCTCATCATGTGTCATGAGAATTAATGAGATCATGTTAGTACTGTCCCTTAAACTCACAGGAAGAAATGGGCATGGAAAACGCCAGGTGTTATATTACCAGGAGCTTAACTAAGGTCTGGCATTTACTCTGCTGTTAAGTGTCCATTTATTTTGTTCACATGTTGCTTTACACATTAAAGTGCTGTATTAAGCTTCAGGCCCATCTAATGGGTGTGAAAATATCCACGTGTCACAGTGAAGAGTGGGCCTATTGGCTTCACATGTTTTCATTTGCCATATATCTCCAGAATCTTGCAAGCTTGACTTACAGCTTGTTGGATTGGACACTTTTTCTGTATACCACTTACTGCATTTTGCAGCTTCAAATCTATCTGTGGGCACTCAGCTTTTTCAATAACGCTAGGCTGTAATTTTTGAGAGCAGGTTTAAACCTTTTGCTCTACTTGAGTAGTAAATGGTCATCTTAGCAACAGGGCATGTGTGCTTTCTGCATGCTTTCTCACCAGTGTGTGATGCTTGCTGTCACCCCCATTGAGCGGGATAATGGGATGAAAGAACAAGGCCTTACCAACACAGCCTGTGGTCTTTTTGTGAATGGCTCAGTAGGGGGAATACTGGTTCCTGTAGGGCAGAACCTGCTCCCCGTAAGTAGATCTTCCCCTGATTTCAGTTGGAGAAACTTCTCTTGGGTCTTGGCATGATGTGCTCATACATCTTTAGGTAGCCAAAACCTGACTTGTATAACTGAGCATGAAAGTCAGATGTCAGAGTCTTCAGAAGGACATTATTTATGAATGACCAATGAATGAGGTTATTGTCATGGAAAACGGCAAAGTTTAAAATAATGTTGATATTTGGGATGGTAGAATTGGTGGGGGAGGAAATGAGATGGGAGAAATATAATTTTAAACTGTAAAAATTCCAAGGACACATAATGCTTAATTGTTAGCATATTCTAAGCAATGAGTTAGCTGCATTTAAAAATAGCTTTTCAACATGAATGAACCTTTTTATGAGCTGAGATTCAATGAAGGATAAGTTGGTCATGCAAATAATGTTTTAGTAGTTTGTTTTAAATATTTTAGGGCTAGGATTTAAACAAATAACATTTTAGAGGTATAAAAACAAAAAGTCTGACCTGAAAACAACACAAATAATTGAAATCTAAACCTGTGAACAAATCTTTGTCACCTTGTTTATAATGGACTTTCTTTGAGATTCAAAATAAGAAGGGGAACTTGGATGTAAAATGGAGGCCACTGACTCTGAGTGGTTGAAAGTAGTGGTAGACACAGGAGTCTTTTGTGCCTCTTTGGGGGAAAATAGGCAATTCAGAACCACTCAGGACATTCCAGCAACTTTGGAGATCAAGGAAGGCCCAGCCATAAAGAAGTCAAGAGTAGATGGTTGTTCATTAGGTCACACTTTAAGGAGATTATCATTGCCTGTCTTATGAATTGGTTCTGAAGCAACCCAATCCTTGAAGTAAAAAAATAAGTGCTCCAGGTTTTAAGGAGTAAAGCATTAGTTGGTGCAACAAAAGTCATTAAGGTTATGTTTTATGTAAAAAGAGTTATTAATGGCCAGGTGAGGTAGCTCACACCTATAATCCCCAGCACTTTGGGTGGCCTAGGTGGGAGGATTACTTGAACCCAGGAGTTCGAGACCCATTTGGGCAACATAGTGAGACCCCATCTCTACACAAAAAAAGAGTTAAAACAATTAGGTAGGCATGGTGCCAGATGTAGTCCCAGCTACTGGGATGGCTGAGGTGGAAGGATCACATGAGTTTGAGAACTCAGGCTGCAGTGAGCCATGATCACACCATTGTATCTAGCCTTGGTTAGAGAACAAGACTCTCAAAATAAAAAAGTTATTAATTAGAATTAGGGAATGGTATTTCTTATAACTCTTATTTTAATTGAGGTATTTCGCCTATAAAGATAGGCAAATATAGGTAGGAACTATGCATGTGTGTGCCGTCTTCTTACTAAGACATTATTTCTTCTCTTCATGAAGAAAGCCTGCCTACTGGGGCTAAATTACCTGAAGCAGACACCATCATTCACAGAGAGACAGCAAGTAAGCAAGATAAGTTCAGAATGCATAGGGTGAATGACCCATCTAGTCTGCTGGGGCAAATTTTATACCTCTTATTCTTTTCAATGACATATTTGCTTCATGTTTCAATAATGTAGCCTCTATATTTTAAGTGTGAACAAAGTCTTAAAATATTTATATTTCATTAAATTTGGAGTACTATTAATAAACTGTTTATACCTGAAACATTGTTGTGGCCATTCATTCTCTCCCCACCATTTCTTATTTTCTCCCAGCTAGTGTTATATAGCAGAATTTTTTGCACAAGATAAATATAAGGGACTAATTAGTGGTTCTAATTTTTAAACATTGTGATGATCTCTACTTACCCCTCTGAATCATTTCGAGAAAAGAAAATTGGATTTGGCTTGTTGATGCTTTGCATTTTAGTTTGCGAGTCAGTTATATATAAAATTTAAAAAAAGCTAAGATTCTTGAGTGCAAATCCATAGTCCACAGAAACCTCAGAGGCTCTGGTATTTGCATGAGAAAAGTTTTGAAGGAAATTTTTCAATTAGAAACAGAAATTCAGGAGGTCAAATTCTGTGGTTTTTAGTAAATGGAAATATGTATGGTGATATGGTTTGGTTCTGTGTCCCCACCCAAATCTCATCTTGAATTATACTCCTATAATTCCCATGTGTTGTGGGAGGGACCCCGTTGTAGATAATTTGAATCGTGGGGGTGGTTTCCCCCATTACTGTTCTTGTGGTAGTGGGTAAGTCTCATGAGCTCTGATGGTTTCATCAGGGGTTTCCATTTTTGCTTCTTCCTCATTTTCTCTTGCCACTGCCATGTAAGAAATACCTTTTGTGTCCTGCCATGATTCTGAGGCCTCCCCAGCCATGTGGAACTTTAAGTCCAATTAAACCTCTTTTTCTTCCCAGTCTCAGGTTATGTCTTTGTCAGCAGCATAAAAACAGACTAATGCATGTGGTGTATAGGTTGAAAGAACTCTTCTGAGGACCATGGCATATGTCGGTTCCACCAATGGCCGAATTTGACCTTTAACCTTTCTATGTCTCCTTATCTGCAAGATAGGAATGACAACAGAACCTAGAGCTTCAGGTGGTTGTATAGATTAGCTCAGTGCCTGGCTCATAGTATATAGTCATGCATAACTGTTTCTTTTTTTAAGAAAAAAAAATTTAAAACAGCAAAAGCTCTCTAGACAGAGTTAAATCTTCACAGTGGGAGGAGGTATTTGAACTTCTGGACAGGATGCTGAGGAGGAAATTAGAGCTTGATAGTAAATTGGAATAACTCCAAGTCCCTCCTCAACCTGAGACTGATCTTTTCACCCAGTAAAAAAAACATTTCCCTGGTGATGCATTAGCAATATAGTTCGCCATTTTTTTTAGAATATCACCCTGCTCGACAACAAAAATACTTTTTGCTCTGTATGTGTGTTTATGTTGTCATATATTCCCAACTTTAATGCAAGCCAGAGATTTCTAACTTTTTAACGTTGAAGAAATTTTTAAAGGGAATTCGTGATATTTTCAACAAGCTTTTAAATTTATTTCATCAATTATTTTCATTTTCTTTTGATAGCTGGTCTACATCAAGATTTTAAGAATTGCAATGGACATATCTTCTTTTTTTATTTTTTTTGAGATGGAGTCTCACTCCTGTCTCCCAGACTGGAGTACAGTGGTGCCATCTCAGCTCACTGTAACTCTGCCTCCCGGTTTCAAGCAATTCTCCTGCTTCAGCCTCCCAAGTAGCTGGGATTACAGGTGCCCGCCACCATGCCCTGCTAATTTATGTATTTTTA
Organism: Callithrix jacchus; assembly: GCF_049354715.1. Taxonomy (NCBI): domain Eukaryota; kingdom Metazoa; phylum Chordata; class Mammalia; order Primates; family Cebidae; genus Callithrix; species Callithrix jacchus. Next base: position 22,533,258 of record NC_133514.1, read on the forward strand.
GTACAGACAGCGTTTCACCACTTTGGCCAGGCTGGTCACAAATTCCTGACCTCAAGTCATCCGCCTGCCTCAACCTCCCAAAGTGCTGGGATTTATTATTTTTAAATATAAGATTTTTGCAATGTGAAAGCTGATGTCATAGATTTTACATGGTTTTAGGAGGAAGCAAGCCATCAATTAGTGATGTCCTTTATGGGCTGGAGGGAGTGAGTGCTGTGTAGTGGAGGAAGCACACACACTGTTGACCAGGATTTAGGAATAGTTTTGTTAGGCAGTATATCTGATTTATCATGGTTTTTGACTTCTTGACTCAAGACAAATAAAATACCTTTATGGTAATTTTAATGACCTCTTTAGAGGAATATTTATATCTACAAATACCTTCTGCATTTATTTATTTATGAATGACAGAGTCTTACTCTGTCACCCAGGCTGGAGTACAGTAGCGCGATCTCAGCTCATTGCAACGTCTGCCTCCTGGGTTCAAGCAATTCTCTCTGCAATGTCCGCCTCCTGGGTTCAAGCAATTCTCTCTGCAGTGTCCGCCTCCTGGGTTCAAGCAATTCTCTCTGCCTCAGCCTCCTGAGCAGCTGGGATTACAAGCATGTACCACCACACTCAGCTAATTTTTGCACTTTTTAGTAGAGATGGATTTCACCATGTTGGCTAGGCTGTTCTTAAACTCCTGACCTTAGGTGATCCACCCACCTCCACCTTCAAAAGTGCTAGGATTACAGGTGTGAGCCACCAAGCCTGGCCTGCATGAATTTATTTTTTATGATTCTTCTGTTGTTTTTGTCCTCCTTGTCTTTAGGTAGCTTAACTTGTAACCTCTTCTGTGTACTATATTGCTGTGCCATTGTGTTAGCAACTGTGAAATCCTAAGTATTGAGTTGTCAGAGTAAAAAAGAGAGTATTGTTTCTACCATTACTTTATTAACAATGATTCTGCTTGGGAAGTTCTTCAGATTTAGCTAAAATGTCTCTGTTACGGAATGTCTCTGTTTTTCAGTAGAGTAGTAAAATGTTTAATTGCACTTTTTCTTTCACCACTAGTCTCTTGTTTGTTCGTCTTTTTGGAGATGTCTCACTGTCTTGCCCAGGCTGGAGGGCAGTGACTCAGTCACTCACAGCTCACTGCAGCTTTGACCTCCCTGGGCTCATGTAAATCCTCCCAATTTCAGCCTCCTAAGTAGCTCGGACTATAGGTGCTCACTGCCAAACCTGCCTAATTTTTGTATTTTTTAGTAGAGATGGGGTTCTGCCATGTTGCCCAGGCTGATGTAGAACTCCTGGGCTCAAGTGATCTGTCCCCTTAGCCTCTTAAAGGCCGGGATTACGGATGTGAGCCACCGTGCCCAGCCTGTCTTTAAGAGTGTGATTACCCCTCAGAATTAAAAAAAAAAAAATGCCATTTTCCTCCTTCCAGAAGCTTCATTTTCAGCTCTTTAAATTGTCTTTGTTATTTTTCAGTTAGGATCTATTTGGGATCCGTTGGTTATACATAGAAAGCATAAAAATGACTTTACTGCTCCCCATTTTTTACAGCCCTGTTATGTAAGCAGTGTCACTAAGAAGCAGTTTACTATCAACTGGTGATATCGTGACCCTTAGTATGTTTATACATTTTCTAATTTATTTTCTTGATTTTTTTTTTTTTTTTTTGAGATGGAATCTGACTCTCTCGCCCAGGCTGGAGTGCAGAGGCACGATCACGGCTCACTGTAAACTCCATCTCCCAGGTTCAAACAATTCTCCTGCCTCAGCCTCCTTAGTAGCTGGGATTATAGGTGTGGCCCTCACACCTGGCTAATTTTTGTATTTTTAGTAGAGACAAGATTTAACCATGTTGTCCAGATGGTCTTGATCTTCTGACTTCGTTATCCTCCTACCTTGGCCTCCCAAAGTGCTAGGATTACAGGCATGAGCCACTGTACCTGACCTTGATTTGTTTTTGCTCAGTTCTTTGTTGGACATCTTTCCATTATTTTTTTATTTCTGCTTTATTACTCTGATACCAAGAACCCTTTTCTAAATCACATCTAAATAACTAATTTTCTTTATTGCTGTTTCTTTTGTGTCTGTTTGTGTCTTTTGTTATTATCAGACATGCCATTGATTACTAGTCTTCAGAAGACACTTCTTTGATCATGCTTTCTCTTTATTAGGATTCTTTCTTACGTATTAAAGACTAAACTCTGCATTCTGACATTCACAATTTTTCAAAATTAATATAGTTGAGCATCATCTTTGTTCTGAGCATGCATCTAAATGATGAAAATTCAGAGAGCTATATGGGGACTCAGTTTTATCTTGAAAGAGAAACTGCTATCAGTATAGGAGTCATAATTGTAGATGTTGAATCAAAACAGCACACAGGCATTAGGTTCCATAGGAATTCCAAGGGATCAATAATGTGAAATTTTGCTGAGGATGGAATGGTTTTTCAGGTTGAAGTGGGACTTCTACTGTGCCTTGAAAACAAGGATTGAATATTAGTAAAGGAGCTTGCATTTCCCTGGCCTTGTGTTTCCAGCCTAAGGGACCACAATGGGAAGAAGAGGGACTTACTTGATTGGTGAATTTGTAAGAAGGAGATCCTCAGCTCAGCACCTGCAGGGCATCTCTGTCCAGAATTGGTTCTGTACTACAGGCTTTTCTGCCTTGTATTAACAGACCTGGTCCTGCTGGGGGGTGGCCTGAGCTTGTCTAGCTGTGCTAGTTAGTGACTGGCTGGGGAGGTCTGGCTAATTCTTGTCACAGATCTTTAGCCATTTTTTCTAGTCAGTTTTTATCAGTAATAATGGTGATTTCTGGATTCCTATTTCTATTAGTTGGATGTGAGTGTGGGCAGAAAGGCAAGGTGGGTGGAGTCATAAAGCGTTAAATACCGAGGATACAAATACCAAGAAGATGAGCACCTTTGCTTAGTGTCATGAGCAATGAGAGAGAAAGTTGGAATAGGAGATTGGAGTCAGATGTGCAGAGCTAGAATGTGGACTGTATTTTGTAGGCTGAGGACCCACTGAAGGTTTTAAAATGCTGTTAAGTGTACAGAGGGTTGTTTTGGTAGTATGAATCCAACAGTGCTGGAGAATGGATTCCCCAGGGCTTATTCAGTTGGAATTCATGGATTTTCTGGCTTTGGAAGTTCAGAAGGGAGTTGGATATGAAACACCCTGAAATAATATGTAAGATATTTTACAGGGATCATCTTTCAGAAAGGGATTAAGAACCTCTACTTAGGCCAGATGCGTTGACTCGCACCTGTAATTCCAGCACTGTGGGAGGTTGAGTCGGGTGGATCACTTGAGGTCAGGAGTTTGAGACCAGCCTGTCTAACATGGTGAAGCCATGTCTATACTAAAATGTAAAAATTAGCCAAGCATGATGATGCGCCCCTGTAGTACCAGCTACGTAGGAGGCTAAGGCAGGAGAATCACTTGAATCCAGGAGCAAGACGTTGCAGTGAGATGAGATCACACCACTGCACTCCAGCCTGGGCAACAGAGAAAGACTCCATCTCAAGAAAAAAAAAAAAAGAACCACCACACCACCACTTAACTCTTCTGTATCCTGTTTGTCTGTAGGGCTTACAGGAATAAAATTGCACCATTAAGTATGATGTTTATTCCAGATTGTTAAATAGTGCTTTAAGCAGATTTGTAGAAGTTCTTTGTAAACCTAGCCTGCTAAGTTTATTTTTAAAACATTCAGATTTATTGCATATAATTTTCTACATGTATTCTGATATGGGTTTTTCTTCTTTCGTCTATCAGTGTGGTAAATTGTATTGATTGAGTTCGAGTTCTAAAATTAAAACAGCTTGGCCTTCTTAGGATAAAGCCAACTTGGTCTTGATGGATTATCTTTTTGTCATTGAATTAACTTTGCTAGTATCTTAAGATTTTCGTATTTAATGTTGCTAGGTTGACCTGCAATTTTCATTATAAATGTTTTCTGTAATTCATTGAGTGCTCAGAAAGAATTTATGTACTGGGAACACAAAACTAAATAAATAGATATTCCCCGAAAGAAATAATCAAAAAAGGGAAATAGTAATAAATAAAACAAAAGGGCCGGAGACATAAAACAGAGGCCTTTCTCTAACCTCAGAAACCCAATTCCACTATGGCAATCTCTGTTACCAGAGGATAGCCCGTGTGTGTGTGTGTGTGTGTGTGTGTGTGTGTGTGCATGCGCATACATAATTATATAGATGATACATTATTATATATGCAGTAATATATCTTGGAGGTAGTTTCAGTGTAGCACACAATGTTTTTCTCATTCTTTTCTTAATAATGACCTTATTTTTTTTTATGTTTTTATATATTAGCCAGGCCCTTGATGACAGACATGTAAGTTCTTCCTCTTATTTTGCTGAAATGAATATCATTGTACCTTCCTCTTTGGCATGTGTCTTGGAATAAATTCTTATGAGTTGAGTTGCTGGAAAAAAGGGCATATGCATTTCAAATTTTGGTAGAAATAGCTAAATTATCTTCCAAAAAAGGTTATACCTCTTTACACTCTAACAGTGAATGAGCATGCTGTGGCAGATATCTGAAGTGTTCTGGCCAAGACTCATTTCCCACAGTCCAGGCCATTTGAAGTCTCAGTCATGCTAGCTGCACCACACTTCACCCCGCCTACAAGTGCATTCATTATTAACTTGGTGATCTCATGAGCTTTGGCAAGCAGTGGCTTCCTGCTACGGAGCCTCCTAAGAACCTTGGAAAGGTTCTAGATGAGCAGGAATGAGAGGATATTGGCAAAATGCCCAGAGATAAGGTATTGAGGCATTCTGCCTACCTTATTCCTGTGTCTTTTTTACAGCCCTTGCTTTCCAGGCTGTTGGAAAGGTGAAAGAATTTTAGCAAATGCTGGCCGTCTTCTGTCAGCATTCCAATGCCAATAATGACTGGAGGGGACACAGATGGATGAGAAGACATGGAATTAGTTGTTGGGCCCTTGGATTCTATTCCGCCTAGGTTGTTCTTACCTTTCACTGTTTCCCTGAGTTGAAGCCATTGCTCACATTGTGCAATCACTCTTCCTTCCTGTATGATTGTTTACTCTTAAGCCCCGGTATGATTGCTTCTGGGTCAGGAAACTAAACACTTGTTATCTTTATGAGGACATTTTAGCCAGATTTGCTAAGACCCAAGACTTAGCAGTCACTGCTTATTGAATAAGAAGGAATTGAGGTTTTATCTTGGGATAGGGAAGTGGTGAAGGCATGTAACTCTTGGTTATCCCTGTGTCATTTTTATAAACAGGATCCCCAACTGGAGTCCTGGTTGCCACCAGAAACTGTGATAAAGCAGCACCCAGGAGCCTTGGGGTATGGCCTCAGCTGATTAGACCAGAGGAGATTAGGGGTAGCGAGGCCGGGAAAAGCCAAACCCTGGATCCTTTGTCCATTGTCTCTTCTGCTGTTAACAATCACTTTTAGGCTAGAGAGGGATATATGTAAAGCACTGAAACTTTGCCAAAATAGCCTCAAGTTTGTTTACTATATAATCAAAGCTGAGAAAATATTAAAGTGACAAAAACAAAACAAAATAAGTAATTCTCTAAGTAAGACTTGATTGGTAATGTTTACAAAGATTTTTATTAATCTGATTGTTTTAAAGGTGATTAGGTCTCTCTTGCTTAGAAACCTTCATCACACCCCTTTCCTTAAATTGACTACCAAATAAATATACTCTAAACTCTTGTGCCTGACGATTGAAACCTTTTAAGGAGAATCTGCCTCTCTAGTGTAATCATCTACTTTCTTATGATTTGCAGTGCAGTTCATGGACCAGCAGTGTCAGCATCACCTGGGATCTTGTTAGAAATGCAGACTGTCAGCCCACCCACCCAAGACCTACTGAATCAGCACCAGAGTTTTAGCAAGATCCCAGGGTTGTGCATTCCCACTCCAGTTAGAGAAGCCCTGATCTCTTATAGTTCATTCTTCTCAGACTTTGTTCACATGATACAATCTGCTGAATGGGCTGAGCTGTCATTTTCTAAGCATGTTTTACACAGACAGCTCCAGCAGTCTGCCTTTTCTCAAATCATATCCTCAGAAATGTCTCTTTCTTTCAGCTTCCTTCTTTCTTCCGTTCATTCAGTTGATTAGATGTGGCTCACACCTGTAATCCCAGCTCTTTGGAAGACTGAGGGGGGTGGATCACCCGAGGTCAGGAGTTTGATACCAGCCTGGCCAACATGATGAAACTTGTGCTCTATTAAGAATACAAAAATTAGCCGATGCAGTGTCATACATCTGTAGTCCTAGCTACTTGGGATGCTGAGGCTGGAGAATCACTTGAACCTGGGAGGCGGAGGTTGCAGTGAGCCAAGATCATGCCACTGCACTCTAGCCTGGGTGACAGAACGAGACTCTGTGTCAACAATAAATAAATTAATAAATAAAATTTGCTAAGAATGATGATTTGGCTTGAAAGTCAGACATGACTGAAACCACAGTTCCTGTCCACAGCTGGGACAGGCTCTCTGGAGGACAGCTCAACAACATGTATCAAGAGTCTTGAATATGCATTTCTTTTGATCTCAACATTTTCTTTTCTAGGAGATATTTCTCTAATTATCAGAAAACAATGTAAAGAAATGTGTAGAAGGTTGATTGTTACAACACTCTTTATAGTAGTAAAAAATTGATGAATTAATAAATTATGTTATGTATAAACTATTTTATAGTTAAGAAAGTAATATGTATATAACTGAAATGAAAATATGTCAACAATAAAAATTATATTGTTAAAATAGACAAAGGCAGACCCTGTGGTGCTCCTATAGTCTCAGCTACTCAGGAAGCTGAGGGAGGATCCCTTGAGTCCAGGAGTTCAAGGCTGCAGTGAGTTATGATTGTGCCACTGTACTCCAGCCTGTGTTACAGAGCGAGACCCTATCTCTAAAACGACAAAAGAGAGATCATGTATATAAAGTATCTAGTGTAACGTTTCCCCTTTAGCCTAGATTCCTGAATGACGGGGATGCAGGGAGCATCTTCTCCAGCCTACCCACAACTGGAGCAGAGCCATAGCTGGCCCTCATTAGCCACAACCTCTGAGCAAGAAATAAACTTTCACTGTAAGTCACTAACATTTGAAGGTGATTTTCTACTGCTGCAACTCATCTAGTGAAAGCTGACTAGCACAGTTGTGTACTCTGCTTATTTGACCCCCTTGTTGTCTGCATGCACCTTGATGTTATCTGTTTTTGTGGCATCTGTCCATCCATCCATGGACAGACTTACAAAGCAGACACAGTTCATTGAATTTGGGATGATAGTGGAAAGATAAATGTTGTAATTGTCTTGGATTAGAGCAGTATTTGTCCGTGTGTGTTCCTTGAACCATGTGTATCAGAATCATTGTAGGGTTTGATAGGGATACAGAATCTTGAGGCCCCACTACAGGCCTGCGAAAACAGAATAATTGGGGTAAGGTTTCAAGGAATTCTCAGATATGCCCATGTTTGGGAACCACTGAACTTGAAGCTAGACAAGTACTTCATCAGGATGTTACATTGTGAATCCCCTCCACCACTGAATTTGGAGTATGATAGACACTCTCCCTTGCAGTTCTTCTCAGACCAGAACCTTTTTTGTGCTGGATGGATGGATGGATGGATGATTGCTTTTGGGTTAGGGAACTAAATGCTGGTCATCTTTATGAGGACATTTTAGCCAGATTTGATTCAAGAACTGTATAACACTCACTTAGCAAGTAAAATGAAGGAGTACCTCAACTGACATACTTTCTCCATACTACTCTTTTTTTTCCTTCTTATAAAAATTAAATTTTAATTATATAATTAATTCATGAGTATATTTTGATAGAAATTTAAAGCATTACTGATGAGGTCAAATTCTGCTTTGTGCCCCTCCCCAAATCTTGGGCCCCTCATATGCACTGTGCCACAGGTATCTTTTGGTTTTTTTATTTTTCCAGATTTTATTCTATGTATGGTTTATGTATATTGTTAATATTTATGGCTAATACAGATGGTCCTTAAGATGGTTTGACTTAGGATATTTTTCAGCTTATATTGGGGATGTACCTGCATCATAAGTTGAGGAGCAAGTATATACATTAAATGGTCTGTACCAATATAGCTGGTATCCATTCTGTTTTAGCAAGCATCTGCTGAAATTGCTCAGAGTCCTGTGTCACTGGTTGTTTGATATTTTGAATATCAACCCTGCAAATTGTACTTGTAGTGTTTATGTGTGTATGGGGTGTGTACATATACGTGTATGCATGTGTATCTTAAGTATACAACACATATTTTTTTCAGTTTGTTTTTTACATATGTTGGCATACATCTATGTCAATATATGTGAGCTTACCTCATATTAAAAAATTGCTCCATGCTATAGTTTATTTGGCCATTTTTTTTCTTTTTCTTTTTCTTTTTTTTTTTTTTGGTTGAGATGGAGTCTTGCTGTCACCCAGGCTGGAGTGCAGTGTTGCAATCTTGGCTTATTGCAGCCTCCTCCTCCCAGGTTCAAGCGATTCTCCTGTCTTGGCCTCTACAGTAGCTGGGATTACAGGTGCCTGCCACCATGTGCAACTAATTTTTGTAATTTTAGTAGAGATGGGGTTTTATCATGTTTTCTAGTCTGGTCTTGAACTCCTTACCTCAGGTGATCTGCCCACTTCGGCCTCCTAAAGTGCTGGGATTAAAGGTGTGAGCCACTCCACCTTGCCTCCTTAGCCTTTTCTATATTGATGGACAGATTGTTTCTAGTTTTTGCTATTGCAAACAGTGCTGCCATTGATATATATGCTGCTTTGAGTATCTGTTCAAATGTCTGTAAACCATATGTATGTACACACACACACACACACACACACACAACATACATGGGGAGAGAGAGAGAGAGAAATAGAGAGAGAGAGAGATAGGAACATGCTAGGTCACCATTAATTTATACTCCAGCCAGGAGTTTATCAGTTTCCTTATAGCCTTTCCAAATTGTCAGTCTTTTGAACCATTGCCAGTATTGTGGGTAAAAACTGGTGACTTTTGTTTTGTGTTTCCCTGATCATTAGCAAGGCTGAACATCATTTATTGTGTATTCACCATTTGTATTTCTCTTCTTAAATGGTCTGTTTTTATCTTCTGCCTGTTTTTCTGCTGAGTTGTTGATGTGTTGGAATTTGTTTTAGCTTAGATATTTAAATATATGATGCAAATGTTTACTGACAGTTGATACGTGTCTTTTATCTTAGCTTGTTGTCTTTTATAATTTGTTTTTACTCTCAGACTTGTGGTGGTTATTCTTGATTTTACATAGTATCTGTTGGCCCTTAGCCCTTCTCCCCAGTAAGTTGTTTGGATTCTTACAAGAATTAGAAAATAACTAAATTTCTCCAAATTGTCCATATGAAGAGCTTTGAAGGGCTCTCCTGAATAACGTATATTTAATTGCATGGACTTTTAAACATGTATGCTTTGACCACTCTGAAAATCTGCTTTCTATATTTCAAATATGTTTGCTGGATTATTGTGCTCCAAATAATGGAACTGTTAGTCTAATAATCTCACACTTTATATATCTAATTCATTTGTTTTTGTTCAGAAGATGATTTGTTTTCAGCTCCCCTCAGCACAATTAGGAATCTGTAATCAGTCATATCATTAGTCTTTGTTCGTGAATTGATGTGAGCTGTTAACCTCCTTGAACCAGATTTTATTATCATGTGTATTAATAAAATGTATAGGTGATCTCTGATTTTCCCAAGTGAATCCCAAAAGTTTACTTATAATTTAATTATTTGGAGCTCTGTTATTTTTCCACAGAAACAAATCTGTTTTTAGGTCTCTGGCAAGCTCAAACAAGCATTCTTACAATTAATAGTTTATCACCTTATTTTTATGTTCTAATTACAGATGTAAAGGTAGAAAGAATAAGCCTATAATCTTCAGAATCTCTGGAGATGAGAGACCATGGGGAAGGTGTGTAGGCAGGGAAGGAGTAGGATGTAAACATCTTTAAAAATATGAAATTGAAGACACGTCTTGGTGAATCATTTATTCTCCAGTGTTCTGTATTTAGGAGCAAAGGTAACTGATATCCACCCATTATTCTTTAGTTCATGCATTGTCTGATGAAAATGCAGTGTTTGTGAGACTGATTTGTCTTATGTAGCAAGGAACATTTCCCAGTATTATATTCCTTGATTGCTTGGGTCCAAAAGGAACTTCATGGCTAATAGCATTATTTTCACTAATTGCACAAATTCAAAGCCGTTGATAAAAAGCAACTGATTAACTTTTACATCAGTTGTAAAATACCCACAATAAGCCAGAAATCCTAACTTGTCAGTGCATTTTCCCAGGTACTTTGTGGTTGTAGTTTGTGCTGTAGGGATGGTGGCTGTGGCCCAAGAGGATTGGGTTTTGTTCCTTGCTTTCCACTACCCTGCTGTTCTTTGGTACTTTTTGGTTTGTTTGTTTTTTGTTTTCTTGAGACAGGTTGTTCTATCACCCAGGCTGAAGCGCAGTAGTGTGATCATAGCTTATTGTAACCTTTAACTCCTGGACTCAAGTGATTCTCCCTGATAAGTCTCCTGAGTAGCTGGGACTACAGGTTACAGGTATGTGATACCACACCTGGCTAATTTTTTACATTTTTTTGTAGAGATGGGGGTCTCACTATGTTGCCCAGGCTTGTCTTGAACACCTGGGCTCAAGTGATCCTCCCACCATGGCCTCCCAAAGTGCTGTGATTGTAGGTGTCAGCCAGAGTGCCCTACTCTTTTTGAGGGCTCAGTTGTATACTTAAATAGGTTCTGGAATGAATACTCCTCAAACTTTGCATGCCTAAGAATCACCTGGAGGAGTCAGGTCAAAATGCAGATTCTCCAGCTCCATTTCTAGAAATCCGATTCAATCTAGCAATCAGCCATTTATTCATGAGCATCCCAGGTAACCTGTTGCAGCTCAGCCCTAGACCAACAGAAATACGGTGTCTCCTATGTTGTCTTGCTCGAGTGCAGGTCCCAGGACAATTCTTGGATCACTTGTGTCTGTGGGTGAGGCCAATGAACTCTGTCAGGGCACCAGGGAACAACCTAATGTTCCCCAAGACGTCATTGACCAAATGGGTCCTGGAAGTCTGGAAGAATTATTTCCTTAAATATTATATTTTATACAATATATATATTTAAATATATAAATAATAAATTGGCATGTTATAGTTGTATATATTTATGGGGTACAAAGTGATGTTATGAAGTGAAATAAGGAAATAAGCTGAGCATAAAGGGCAAATACTGCATGTTCCCACGTGTATGTGGGCTCTAAAACAATTCAACTTACAGAAGCAGAAAGTAGAATGGTGGTTACCAAAGAAATGGGGAGATGATGGTCAAAGGGTCCAAAGCCTCAGTTGGACAAGAGGAATATGTTATTTCTTTCTTTCTTCTTCTTCTTCTTCTTCTTTTTTTTTTTTTTTGAGCTCTATTGCAGAGCACCATGAATATAATTTTAATAATAGTATATTTTACATTTCAAAATCACTGAGAGTAAATTTCAAATGTTGCCACCACAAAACACAATAAGGATTTGAGGTGATGAGTGTGTTAAATGCAAAAGTAATGGAGGTTCCTCAAAAAACTAGTAACATAACCACTTTTAACATGCTTCTGTAAAGAGTTCCTTTCTGAGAAGTTTACTCCTTTTGGCTTTCAATGAATAGTTTGTATCTTTGAATATTCATTACAAATAGTTTGTTTCTTTGTAAAAGTTAAAAAGGTATAATGGGAACTTTTTCATATTGCAGGTAGTTTGAGTATCCTGACAATGCTTTAGTTTAAATAATGGAGACCTTTTGAAGTAAAAATTCAGGTACTTTGTCAGCTTTCCACTGGGTGACGTGTCTCTTCTGATTTTCTTTGTGATATGAAACTCATGATCATTTGGTGTTTTTTAAGAAGAGTATGTGCTTGGAGATATTTTGCTCTGATGAAATTTTGGGGGACCATGTATTTTCTTACAGAAATTAATACAATGATTACATTATTTTAATATTTCATGTGTTATTTTAGCTTAAATTACAACATGGATTTAATGAGTTTCAGAATATTTATATTTTCCTAGGAGATTATCTTTTTTCTGCATACATGTAGGTTGGAAAATGATTAATACAATGTAAGTAGAAAATAATATTGGTTTAATATGACCACTCGTATAACTCCTTGGAAAAGAAGAAAAGTTTAACTATGTTCTTATTTTAATCAAGAGCAACCTTTTGCCTGTCTTATTTGTAAGTTACAGTTCTAGGTATTACATGTTTCACTTAAATACACGCTTATCACCAAGAGGTCACCTTCAAGTTAAGGGAAATAGGGATGTAGCAACTAAGGTGAGAAGACACTTAACTTCTCATGATTCCCACCTTAAATTCACATTTAGTACTTGTTTTTTTTTTCTAATTGTCAAAGTGACAAATTATATGCTTTAGAAATATAGAGTGGATTTAATTTTGTTTCAGAAATTAGTGGAACTTTTCAAATGACCAAAGATACCATGATATTTTCACAGCAGATTTAGGTGACTAAGGATGATACTTAAGTAATTTCTTTGTGGGACTTCTTCTTCCTAACCTTTTCCAAGGTTTCAAGGCTTTTTTGAGGTTTCCAAGTTTATAAGGATTTAGCAAAAGTATTTATTGAACACTTAGTGTGAGCCTGTAGTCTCTGCTTTGCATAGTACTTGTTTTGATTGTTCTTAGTACCTGACCTGGCTCCTTTTTTTTTTGAGAAAGAAATAGAGGAGCATTTATGAATGTTATTTATTAGTCTAGTTGATTTCCTCATAGGGATCCTGATTATGCTGGGCTGACTTTTAAAGTTCTCTGTAGTTTTCAGCTTTTCCTCATGTGACCTGACTTAAATCCCCAGGTGCTCTCCCAATGTGGAGAGCTCCATCCTCCTGTTAAGAATTGGAGTCTGTAGCCAGTAAGATGTGTTCAAAGGTTTAAAAACGTTTGTACTTTTAAAATGCAAATATTTATATTATCTGCTTCATTTGTGAGTTTGAAACATTATTAGAAGCACACAGATCCAGAATCGGAGGAAGGCAAAAAAGGGCAGGAATAGGTAGGGGGAAAAAAGGCGAGATGAAGTCTTGAATCACTAGATTTATTGTTTGCTGTCAAAGGCTTCCTCCTCTTGTCAGTCTGTCATTACCACTTGTGAGATGTTGGGAAAGGTGGAGGATATGCTGTGAACTAATAATAGGCGGTTGTTAATTTTCTTTTAAATTTTTTCTTTGAAGATCTCTAGCTCTTTAGTTACTGGTGCCTTAGTGAAGGAGTGTGAAGAAGACTGGATCCCTCTATCCTACTTTGGTTTTATGGGAGGCTTTAAAACAAATGAATGTTTACTGCCCTAGCTTTCCAGCTCCCAGCTTTCTACATCATACTTCTAAATAAATAAATAAAGCAAGCAAGCAAGCAGCTACCACCATTGGTAAGAAGCCCTGAGGTATTACGAATTCAGAGCCTTGCCCAGGATAGGCACAGTTCCTAGAAGGGGGATAGAATCTTCCCATTTGGTTAGAAGACAACTGAAATGGGTCCAACATGAAGGTTACCAAAAAAAGAAGATTCTTTTGAGTCTGTTGAAGGTGTGCTTTCTTGTTCTTTTCTCTGCCTTGACATGTGTGTCGATGGAAGCCAGCCCATGGCACTGTGGCTCTGCTCTGGGTCCCCCGCCACCTCATATGGCTGCCGTGTCCTGACTCCATGCCTGGAGGAGCAGCAGAACCCCCACTTATGCTTGTCCCAGGGGAGTGTGCTTTCACACTGGAAATGGACAGAGTGAAGAGAGCAGCTGGTGGGAAAATGAGAATGTACCTCCAGGGGCTTTTAAAAAGTCCGTGAATTCAGCTGTTGGTCTTGTGCTCACAATTAAAAATAAACTGGCAGCAGGGCTGCATAATGACTGGGTTAGGAACAAGGCTTGCTTTTGGCCGAGATCTTCTCCCTAGGCGTGTGGTCCATTTCCTGCTTTGCTCTTTGGTTTCCATGCTGTTTCTAAGCTTCACACATTAAAGATTGGACCTCTCAGCTATCCACTTTGTCTCCTGGCTGTTCGGGGCCTTTCTTTACTCTTGAGAGGCTTTCTGTTTCAGTCTTACTTTTTTCCTTGATGTTGTTATTTACTTTTGGAATATATATTCAGTCTGTGAGGGTACTAGGGGCTAGTTGTAGGGAGTACATAGACCATCCCCTTCTGCCTAACCATGAGTGTTTTCCCCATTTGTTTATGTGTGGGTGTATGTCAAATATTTATTTATATTTTATAATTTAATTTTATTTTATAATAAATTGTATTTTTTTTTTTTAAATAAAGTCTTGCTCTGTCACCCAGGCTGGAGTCCAGTGGTGTAATCTCGGCTCACTGCAACTCCGTCTACCAGGTTCAAGAAAATCTCCTGTCCCAGCCTCCCAAGTACCTGGGACTACAGGTGCTCACCACCACACCCAGCTAATTTTTGTATTTTTTTTTCCAGTAGAGATGGGGTTTCACCATACTGGTCAGGCTGGTCTCAAAACTTCTGACCTCAGATGATCCACCCACCTCGATGCTGGGATTACAGGTGTGAGCCACCATGCCCTACAAATTTATTTATTTCATTATTTAATATTATTATTATTATTTGTTGAGACAAGGTCTTGTTCTCTGTCCAGTCTGGAGTGCAGTGGCACAATCGTAGCTCACTACAGCCTCAACCTCCTGGACTCAAATGATCCTCCTGCCTCACCCTCCTGAGTAGTGGGGACTGTAGGTGCATGACACTATGCCTGGCTGATTTTTATTTTATTTTTTTGGATGGGGGCACTGGCTATATTGTGTAGGCTAGTCTCAAACTCCTGGCCTCAGGCAATCCTCTTACCTTGACCTCCCAAAGCATTGAGATTATAGCATGAGCCACCATGTCTGGCCTCAAAAAATATTTTTAAAGGAAAAAAATGCTACACATGCTAGGACTTGAATCTTCCTCTGTATTGCCAGATAAACTGTGGAAATGGATAGTTTTCTTTGTTTTTCAGTAATAAAAAAGGTTTAATTATAGTGAAAAGTCTTAATTATAGAGGGAAAGCAAAGTGTATTTGGATGAACTGTGCTCTAAAGGAACAGTATAGGTGGAATAACAAGTTACATGTTAGTCTTGTGATTATCTCATTAATGACTCATTTGTATTTGAAAGCAGCAGAAATACATTTATGGAAAATGAGCTTATGTTTCTTTTCTTTCTTTTTTTTTTTTTTTGAGATGGTGTCTGTCTCTATCACCCAGGCTGTAGTACAGTGGTGCCATCTTGGCTCACTGCAACCTCTGCTTCCCAGGTTCAAACAATTCTCCTTCCTTATTCTCCTCAGTAGCTGGGATTACAGGCATGTGCCACCACATTTGGCTAATTTTTTAGATATAGGATTTCACCATGTTGACCAAGCTGGCCTCAAACTCCTGACCTCAAGTAATCTGCCCACCTGGGCCTCCCAAAGTGCTGGGATTACAGGCAGGAGCCACCACACCCAGCAGACTTATGCTTTTCATTAGATAAGGTAGATGTAGATATAATATAGATATAAAGTGTATATTTATGTATATTTCTGTTTATCTGTACTGGTTTTCTATAGCTCCTGGAACTAAGGACCACAAACTTGGTGGCTTAAAGCAACAGAGATTTATTCTTTTAAAGTTCTGGAGGTCAGAAGCCAGAAAGGATTCTTGGGGGCTAAAATCAAGAGGATTTCTGTAAAAAACAGAGGATAATCTGTTTCTTTGCCATTTCTAGACTCTAGAGTTGCATTCCTCGAATTCCTTGTTTCATAGCCCCTTCCTCCGTCTTCAAAGCCAGTGTCATAGAATCTTATCTCTGGCTCTTGTTTTCTATGTTTCTGTCTCATGACTTTCTTCTCTTCTGCCTAAATCTTCCCTTTCTTCCCTCTTATAAGGATACATGTGATGATATTTAGAGTTCACTTGGCTAATCCAAGATAGCCCTCCCATGTCCAGAAATTTAATTTACTCACATCTTCAAAGTCTATGCTATGTAATATGATATTCACAGGTTCCAGGGATTCTACCATGGTGAGTGTAAATGTGTGTGTGTGTGTGTGTGTGTGTGTGTGTGTGTGTGTGTGTGTGTGTCTGTCTGAAATTCCCTAGGTACCTACAAGCAGCTACACTCAAATACAGTAAGCACAGCTAATGTTGAGGTCTTGGATCCAAAGAATATTTTTCATTGAAAGGCATCAGTTTTGTCATAAAATAAAATGGCTCATTCTAGGACAGATGGAAAATGCAAGAGAAGCGGGGAACATCCTGTTGCATGAGAAAGTAAAGAAGTCCTCAGAGAATAATGGGGACATGTCAAAAGACACACATGCCAACTTGAAGAGGTTTCTTTTGGTCCCCACTGGGCAATTTGAGCATTGAAATAATAAAGCAGTAAATTCAGCCTATTCTGATAAGAATAAATAAAATTATAAATGGAAAGTTTGATGTGAAATAAGATGTTTACATAGTTTCTAAGTGCCTTTCCACAGCATAATAGTTAATTACTAAGAAAAAAAGTTTAAGCTGACTTAAATTTTATTTATTTATTTATTTTGAGACAGAGTCTCACTGTGTCACCTCGACTGGAGTGCATTGTTGCAATCTCCGCTCACCACAATCTCCACCTTCTGGGTTCAAGTGATTCTCCTGGCTCAACCTCTCGAGTAGCTGGGATTACAGGCATGTGCCACAACAATCGGCTAATTTTTGTATTTTTAGTAGAGACGGGGTTTTGCCATGTTGCCAGGTCTTGAACTCCTGACTTCAGGTGATCCGCCCATCTTGGCTTCCCAAAGTGCTGGGATTACAGGTCTGAGCCACTGCTCCCAGCTGACTTAAACTTTTTACACCAACTTAGAAAGCTCTCAGTGGATAAACCTGGCAGATCAAAGTGAATGTGATCTGTAACTGGACAAATTGAAACATGCCACTTGATAGGGTACAAAGAAAAGAATAGCATCATGAAACATGAAGGTAAGCACAAGTTGAAGAACATTCTCCAAAATACCTGGCGTGTAACTTTCAAAACCATCATAGTCATGAAAGTTAAGGAGTATAATATGATATAGTAGTGGGGTGTTAATAGCCAAGTGGAAGTTCTAAGCTTCACTGTAGGATGATCTAATTAAGTTATATACTAGTAGAGTCCTGACTTAATTATGTAGGTTTTTCTTCTTGTTCTTGCTGCATTCCTCAGTGAAAACTCTTTAGTTCATCTGTGTACAGGGTAAGTATAGGGTGCCATCATTTCATTAGCTTGGTGAATGAAGAAATCTAAGCATCTTAACATCCAGCATACAAATCCCAGTTTCCATTATGGTATCCTTAACTTCAGTACTGTCTGGTGTCCCCTAGGCCAGAGATGCTCTTTGAAAAATCTCTCCAGTTAATAAGACTATTGTTTGACCTGAGTAGGGGAGGGGGCACTTGCCCAATGTAGCAGAGGCAGAGATGTGGGGACTTAAGGGCTTGATAAACATTCCTTGTGAATAGTCCTGTATATCTAAGCCACTCCCTTTTCCTTCACTTCAAGACTTTACCAGGCTCCCTCATTCCCTTGGCCTTTGGATGTCTTGTGGGATATAGTGAAATAGTTCTTTGCTTTCTCCAGGTTTTCCTGTGGTCTCCTATGTCAGTTATCACTAGATCAGTTGCTTCAAAAATATTGTCATTTTTCTTATTCTATTTCCTGTGGGTTTGTGCTTTTATAAGAAAAATCTCTTTACTGTACTTTTTAGTATTTTTGGATGAAAGCAAATGCAGATGTGTATGTTTATTTTACTATCTTATCCAGAAATAGACAACAGTGATTTTTTTAAACTTTTTTTTCTTTTTACATTGGGCATCTCCCTTCCCCATAAACCTGATATAGTACCTGAATATTTAAAACAAATGGAGCTACTGTGGTTGCAAAGGTGGTGTGGGGTCAAGTGAACAAGAGTCCTTTTTGCCATTCCTCTTTTCCTTGATCTTTCCTGCCACCCTGTTTCTATACCCAGGCAGCTTCTTTGAATGTTAGGATTCTCACGGACACAGTGGGAGAACCACTGGATTAGAGTATTACACTTTGTTATTTTTGGCTGGAATCGAATGATTCACCTGCTTTTACAACTTTACATGTCTTCAAACCCACATTCCCCCTGTGTGGGCTGGTATAAGGATATACTTTGTCATCCAGACCCTTTTGCTTGTTAAAAGGTAATAGCAGGGACTTGTTACCTGTCATCCTGGAGAATTTTCCTTTTGCCCTCCAATCTTTAACCTTCCCTAAAGTAATAGTTAACTAGGCTGCTGTAATAAAGTACCATAAACTGGGTGGCTGGAACAACAGAAAGCCATTTTCTTACAGCTCTAGAGAGTAGAAATTTGAGATCAAAGCATTGGAAAGGTTGCTTTCTTCTGAGGCCTCCCTCTTTGTCTTGCAGATGACCACCTTCTGCCTGTGTCTTCACATGGTCTTTTCTCCGTGTTTGTCTGTCCTCATGTTTTTGTATGAGGACATCAGTCATGTTAGGTTAGGACGCACTCCAGTGCTTTCATTTTAACTTAGTTATCTCTTTAAAGACCCTATCTCTTTTAACACCTAGGCTTTTGCAGCATTGGCCTTGAGCTTCTTGTCCCTGCCTGCACTTGAGTTGCATGTGGCACCCTGTTTCCATGAGCCTGGCTTCTGCTGGGTGATGGGAGCAGGTGGGATAGAACAGGATCAAGTGTGGAATGTGAAAGTTGGAATCAAGTGTTAGTTTTGAGTGAGTCATGAAATATTATCTTATAGTCTTTAATTTATTGTTTAACTTTTTCTTTATAATACTCACTGGCTTACTTGGAGGCTTTCAGATTCTCTGAAAATCATATTGAAGTTGAAATAGTTAAGGAAATGAAGGAGCATGCCACCTTTCTCAAACTCTACTCTTAACCCCTGCCTCCTCCTCCCTCCTCTGGCCCCATCATTTCCTTTCCAGATCAACTGAAAACCACTTTTACTTCTAAAATTCGCCTGTAGCTTTTTGCTTTGTCCTTTTGATTTTTTACAGCTAAACCATTAAAAGAATCATGCTAGGCTGGTTGTGGTGGCTCACGCCTGTTGTAATCCCAGCACTTTGGGAGGCTGAGATGGCCTCACACCTGTTGTAATCCCAGCACTTTGGGAGGCTGAGATGGGCAGTTCACCTGAGGTCAGGAGTTTGAGACTAGTCTGGCCAACATGGTGAAACCTCATCTCTACTAAAAATGCAAAAATTAGCTTGGTGTGGTGATGTGCCTGTGATCCCAGCTAATCTGGAGGCTGAGACAGAAGAATCACTAGAACCTGGGAGGTGAAGGTAGCAGTGAGCCGAAATCTTGCCACTGCACTCCAGCCTGGGTGCCGGAGCAGGACTCCGTCTTAAAAAAAAAAAAAAAGAGTCATTCTATATCATTAGTGCCTATCTTGTATCTAAAATTGGTAGTTATAATTGGTAACATGTTGTGAGTTGGATAATGGGAGCCTAATTCTTTATAAATTTGAAAAGCCATTTCAAATGGATGGTTGAGATTTCATTTGTTCCATCCATTTTATGGGCTTCATCTTTAAATACAGGGTGTGTTTTGGGGATCATCCATTGTAATTTAATCACAAGGAAAAGATTTGTGTTACTGCCCCTTAGTGACGTTTCTGTGAAGGGTGGTCTAAAAGTATGAAGAATCATTGTGTTTCAGAATTCAAAGAGACCTGAGAGATCTGAGTAACACTTTATCAATAGAAAGCTAAAGCCCAAAGGTGAAACATTTGTGTGAGACTGAGTGGTACTCTTAGAGCTGATATTTAAGTTCGATCACCTGATGATCAGCTCATCTTCTAATGTTTCTTATTCCATGCTTCTTAACGAGATTTATGTTTCTAAAACAACTGTGATGAAACAAAAGAATATATTTTATTTAGTTAGTAATGCCAAAGAAAAAAATAGTCTGAATTATGTGGGTCTTTTATTAATCTGATTGTTTTAGCAGAGATTAGTAAATCCTTCCCATGGGAAGAGGATATATTGGTAGGGGCTCACAGCTTTAAGAATAACTAATTGTTTAGCAAGAGTAACCCCCCAATGCAGATGGGGCTGAGAAACCAAAGCAGGAGGCAGACATGTCTAGGCTGTTGTTATAGGGTGATTTTACTGGGACTTACAGACAGAAACAGGGTTTTGGGCAACTGCAGGACAGGTGGATCTCCATGCAATTATGCCACAGACCCAGGTATCATATCCCACAGGGAAGGGGCACATATGCTTTAGAGAAAAGAGGTAGGAATTTGATCTAAGGTTAGGATTTGCTGTAAATACGTGCTCTTACGCAAGGAACAGTAGTTATATGGGAAATCTCAGGGACATTCCCTGGGAAATCTCAGGGACATTCCCAGAACCGGGGTTAATCAGAAGTCAACATGGCAGATTAGCTTCCAATATAGAGTTACTTTAGCCTCCACACGAATGCAAGCAGAATGAATTTCATATTATTTAGCAAGGTGGGGAATGTTAATGGAGCATTTTTTAAAGCAGAGCCTTTAAGTGAATTTTACTTCTTCTAAGTAAAAAAGCCCTTTTAAGAAAATGTTTCGCTTTTGTGATAATCCTAGCGTACTTTGAATACTGCTTTACTCTGAAGCTTTAGCACATTCAAGCCTTGCTCCTCAAAGCTGGTCTGTGGATCAGAGTCACCTAGGAAATTTTAGGAATGCAGAGTCCCAGGCCCCATCCTAACCTGCTCAGTTTATGTTTTAACAAAATTCCAGGTGATTCATATATACAACAAAGTATGAAAACCTGCTCAGTTTATGTTTTAACAAAATTCCAGGTGATTCATATATACAACAAAGTATGAAAATCGTTGGTCTCGAGCAGTGGTTCACAGAAAAGATGGTTCCTGGACCAGCAACATCAGCATCACCTGAACAATTGTTAGAAAGTGCAGATTCTCAGTCCCCTTCTCAGACCGACAGAATCAGAAACTGCGATGGACCCCAATAGTACATGTCTTAATTGGTGCTGTAGGTGATGCTAACTCATGATAACTTTTGAGAACCACCCTAGGGTAATGTGTTTCAAACAGTTTAGGTCATGAGCAACCTTGAGAAATATACTTTTAATCATGTCTCAGTGCACACACTCACATGCATGTGTGGTTTAGATTTTCCATGAAACAATGCTTATCTTACAGTATGTTTTTTGCTCTGGTATTTTTAGTTTTATTCTTTTAAATAGATTATGTGTGTATAAACTTATTTATATAAAAATGTGGTTGTGATTCACTAAAGTGACTTTTCAAACCACTAATGGGTCGTGAGCTACAGTTTGAGAAACAATAGTCTTGAGAAGGCCCCTCTGGATAGTCAGATAAAATTCTAGATCTCTTGTCAAAATAATGCATTTTAAATGCATACAATAATATACATATAGTTTCAAAAGAAACCAATTTGATTGACTACAAAAACATTACATTTGTGTTATGGTAGTATATGTATCCCAGCTTCTTAGGAGGCATAGGCAGGAGGATTGGTTGAGCCCAAGAGTTCGAGTCCAGCTGGAGCAACACATCTAGATCCTATCTCTAAAAAAATGTCAAGGATTCTTTATTGATAGCAGGATTTAGTGATGAGTCTAGTAACTATTATCATTTCAAACTAGGGATAAGTATAAATATTTCAAGTTATCTGCAGTAACATATGAAAATGATGAATTTCTATTAATGACAAGTTATAGTTATTGCTATCAATACTCTGGTTTGTTGCTTACGTTTGTATTTGGAAACATGCCAAATTTCATCTTAAGGTAAATGCAAATAAAGTTGCAAATCACTGCCTCCCCAGCTTCAGACTTCCAGAATTCTCTTGATGGGTACCATACCTTCCTTCCCTGTGAACCTGAGGTTAAGAATCCTTGCTCCAGGGAACCTTTCTTTAAAGAATAGTTCCTGGGTTTTAAGTTGAGACTGTAAGCCAAAAATTTATCTTCCTGGAATTTCTTATAACTTTTGCTTTGGAGATGACATCTTTTCTTGTTTTCTAGTACCCTTGTAATGGATTCCTTTTTTAAAATTTTCTTTTCTGATGTTTTAGAGGGTCCTTGGGGGATCACTTGGAAGCCAAAATGCAGGCTTTTGATACTGTTTCTTTTCTAGTCTCCCCAGTCTCAATACATGCACCCGGTTGTTCAAACCAGATTCTTGGGAGTGAGCCCCAGTGCCATAAGTTCTAGATATGGTCCCAGATCCATATAACTTTGGAAAAATTATTTAGCCTCTCATTACCTCCTTTTTTCCACCTATGGAATGGGGATGACAGTAGCCCCCACCTCATAGAATTGTTCTGAGCATTAAATGAGACAATCCATGTATTACATTAGAACAGTGCCTTACACAGAGTAAGTGGTTAGCAAATATTATCTATTATATTATCCTTGCTCTTTCCCCCATCTTTTTTCTTTTTTCTTTTATTTATTTATTTATTTATTGCTTTTTTTTTTTTTTTTTTTGAGATGGAGTTTCACTCTTGTCACCCAGGCTGAAGTGAAATGGTCCCATTTTGGCTTACTGCAACCTCCTCCTCCCAGGTTCAAGTGGTTTTCCTCCCTTAGCCTCCTAAGTAGCTGGACTCACAGGTGCATGGCACCATGTCTGGCTAATTTTTGTATTTTTTAGTAGGGATGGGGTTTTGCCAGGCCAGTCTCAAACTCCTCACATGAGCCACTGTGCCTGGCCCCTTTCCCTCATTCTTTAATCTAGTTTATCAGAAAACTATGTAATTCTTCCTACAAAATATATTTTAATTCATCCACTTTTGCCTATTTCCTCCAAGCTTCCCTATTCTCATTTGGATTTCCAACTGGTATCTCTGCTTCCTCTTGTCTCACTCCAATCCATCTTCCATATAACACCCATACGATCTTTTAAGAGTGTAAATGAATAATCTTTTAAAATGCAAATGAATTACTGTATCCCATAAAGCCTTTCAGTGGCTTTCCATCAAACCAATCAAAATGCTTTGTCCTTTCCTTGACCTACACTCTTCTTCCTGCAAGTCTCTAAACTTGCCCACTCACCCGCTCTTCTGTGGCCATGTTGACCTTTGTTATCTGAGCAGGCTCATCCCTCCTTACATACCTGAAGGCCATGTGGATGGCCTTCCTGCCAATATGTCGCTGACCTTCCCTAGTCTGTCATACTTCTCATCTCTGCAGGTACTAGTTTCTCAGAGAGTTTTCCCTAACCACCCTGCCTAAATTAGGGCACCTTACATGGCAGTTCCTTGGGCAAGTTCCTTTTTTACTATCTTGAAGCTCCCCAAACACATCAAAAAATTAATATTTCCTCTCTATTGGGGAAAAGGATAATTAACCACCTGTGATTATCAGACACAGCACCAAGAGGAGTAGCATCTTTTTCAGACCATTGCATTTGACGCATTATGGACATTAAGTAATGGTAGCACTCTTTTAAGAAATTGCTATCTGAACGTTGTGCACACAGCTCTTTGCTATTGCTATTGAAGAACAAAGTGGGCCCTGCCCCCTGAACCTATCTCCAGTGGGGTGATGGAGTTGTGATTGGGTCTTACTACTGTCAGTCATTTCTGCTCCAAAGCATAGACTAGAAATACTAAAAGTTCCCTCTTTGAAATAGTTACTTGGTTGCTGATGAAACCCTTCATGCTTTTCTCCCCCAAAGTGAATGGTCAGTCACTGTTCAGACATGAGAAAAGATGACATCTCATAACCAGTGGGTAGAATCCAGTGTGGGTGATATCTGTATCCTGGTTAATGTTTAGGTGCAGAGTAAAGAGGCAAAAGAAGGCCTCCCTGATTGGGCTAGATCAAATTTCTTTGTGTCTTGAAATTTGTTTCCTTGCTACTCATTTTTAATTAGTCCTCAGCCAGAGAACAGACAACTCCTGATTTTTGACAGTTGCCTAACACAGCGAGGAAGGAGGTCTTAGGAGTTCAGAATTAGGATGTACCACTTTCACTATCATGTTTAGTTTTTATTTCAATAAGAGACTTTTAAGAATTACAAAGGACCCTGGACAGATGTTGAAATGTAGGACAATTAGTATAAATGGGATTCTGTTCTGTTCCATGCCCTGTTCAGCTGAATGGTGTCCCTGATTATATAAAAATGTGATCTCTTTTGGGGAAAGATGGGTTTTTTTATTGATGTTCTTTAACAGAACCCACACAAAGAAATATTCTTGTTATGAACTATGGGTAACAATAAGCACTTGGAAAATGATATATTTAAAAAGAAGATACAGTTTTCTATTGCAGAAAAGTAACATTAACTTAATATTTTAAAAATCTGCTATAAATCAGCATCCCAAAAAGCCACCCTTTTTATTTTCTTCTGACTTCCCTATAGATGTTCATGTGTACATTTTTTATATCGTTGTAATCATGCAGTGATAATTTTGTATTCTGATACTTTTCATGTTTCATTTTGAATGGTTAGGATAGTATCAAGTACATATGTCAGTTTCTTTACCATTCTCATGTTGGATAATTTGTTTTATGATATATTTTTTACGATATATTTTAAACGTGTCTTTGTTTTGTTCTAATTTTGTAGGCAGAGACATTTGTTTGGGTGAACAATGCATCGACACATTCCCAGAGTGTTGCCAAGGCCAAATATGAATTTTTATTTGGCAGAGCTGAAGGGAAAGCTCCAGATACGAGTAAGTATTTCCTGATATCCCTCTCTCCGGTGCAAAATATGAAGATCTGTGATTTCAGAGTGATTTTTCTCTGCCATTTTACTTTCTTCTTACCTCTGTGAAACCTGCTTGCTCTAATTATTCATCAAAACAATCTTCACAAGATGCAGAATCCACACATTTTAATTTTTTTTTTAGATGGGGTCTCGTTCTGCTGCCTGCGTTGGAGTGCAGTGGTGCGATCTCAGCTCACTGCAACCTCCAGCTCCAGGGTTCAAGTGATTCTCCTGCTTCAGTCTCCTGAGTAGCTGGGATTACAGGCATGCGCCACCATGCCTGGCTAATTTTTATATTTTTAATAGAGACAGGGTTTCACCCTGTTGGTCAGGCTGGTCTCGAACTCCTAACCTCATGATCCACCCAACTCAGCCTCCCAAAGTGCTGGCATTACAGGCATGAGCCACCGTGCCCGGCCAAATCCACAAATATTAAATGTAATTCTTGTGGCCTATTCTCAGTAATTTCAAGTCACGTTCTGGTTTGAAGAATTCTCAGCCTCCGATATTTGAAACTGCAAGAATTAATAAATTTTTATAAGAGTTTTCTACAGTTACCATAGTTGTATATATTGACTAATGTATTTTAGGTTTTTTTTTTTTTTTTTTTGAGACAAAGACTTGTTCTCTCGTCCAGGCTGCCATGCAGCGGCACTATCCTAGCTTACTGTAGCCTTGACCTCAAGGCTCAAGTGATCCTTCTGCCTCAACCTCCCAAGTAGCTGGGACTGCAGTCACATGCCACCACACCCAGCTAATTAAAAAAAAAAAAAATATATATATATATATATATATATACACACACATTTGTGTGTGTGTGTGTGTGTGTATGGTTATTTTTTTGTTAGAAGTAAGAGCTGTGTATGCTGCCCAGGCTGGTCTCAAACTCCTGGCCTCAAGCCCTCCTGACACAGCCCTGAAAAGCACTGAGATTACAAGTGTGAGCCACCATGCCCAGCCCTTTGTGCTTGCTTTTTACTAACAAAATATATTATTAGGATTTTCAGACACTACAATCTTTCCTTTGGAGTTTATTGTAGCTCTGTTTATTTTTAATACGTTTTAGTATTGGCCTAATCTAGTTATCAGATTTAGTATTCTGCAACTGGAAGCAACACTCTTCAATTTGAAACAGGTAAATTTAGAACAAATAGAACTATCACTAGTACTAATAGCAGTAACAATGTTAACTGACCTACTAGATTACGTACGGTGTGCTAAGGCACTATGCTGATCATCACAATAACATTTTAAGTTGGTAGTATTAACCCCATTTTCCACATGAGGGACCTGAAGTAATCTCCCAGTCACAGTCATTCACATAGCAGAGCCAGGAGTTTAATTCGAGTTTGCCTGACCACAGAGCTCATCCTGTTAAGGCAATACTTTTTTGAAGGCGTTTTCCTAGAAGTAGGTACAAGATAAAATGCAAATAGCTTTGTATAGAATTTCAAAACCTTTAACTGTATGGAAAACTGATGATGAAGGGGATATTTGCATATCTCAAGGGTTAGATTGGAAAGGGCTGTTGCATGTGGTTAATATTCTTTGAGTTCTGGATCTAGAGTTCTTCAGTTTGAACCCTGGCCTGGTAACTTATAAATTGTATGACCTTGCAAAGTTATCTAACTTATTTGTGGCTCAGTTTTCTCATCTGTAAAATGAAATTATACTGACATATGTCTTAGAATTCTTTTGAGACTTAAATAAGTTGACATTTATAAAGATCTTAGAGTCATGCTTGGTGTGTAATAAGTGCTGTGAAAGTGTTTGCTGCTATTAATTGCTGTGATAACTATCACCATCAGCATCATGTCCCTGACCTTTGAGGCTGATATTATAAGTACAATCCTGACTTTTTTCAGCTCTTTCCTTATCTGACACTGATTTTTGTTTTGGGAAGACAAAGAAACTGACTATATACAGCTGTTGCTCAGTTGAAAAAAGCCAAGTATTTTTCACTCATATGTTCAATGTGATTATTTAATAACTCCACAATATTTGGGGATACCAAGAAGGCATTGTATACACAGCCATGTAATAACTGATTTGATCTTAAAAATGAATATTTGTTAGACATCTTAATATTTGGGACTCTTAGATATAGATAAAAATAGCTAAATTATTTTTAAAAATCATTTGGCCTTTATCACAGTGTCCTAATTTAGAGGAAAATTTGTTTCATATATATCTCTTATACTTAACAAGTATTGTAGCCATTTATGCTGTTTGTAATGTATCATAAATACGTTACTATTCTGGGCTTGAAGTTTGAGGTACATAATCATCTGTTTAATCTTTCTCTGTCAAGGGGGTACTGATAATAGTTATCCCAAGAATGTAAAACTCTTTGACATTGGCTGGGCATGGTTGCTCACACCTCTAATCCCAGCACTTTAGGAGGCTGAGGCAGGTGAATCACTTGAGATCAGGAGTTTGAGACCAACCTGGCCAACATGGTGAAAGCCTGATTCCACTAATAATATAAAAATGAGTGGGACATGGTGACATGTACCTGTAACTCTTAACTACTCAGGAGACTGAGGCACAAGAATTGTTTGAACCCAGGAGGCAGAAGTTGCAGCAAGCCGAGATCATGCCACTGCACTTCAGCCTGGATGACTAAGTGAGATTCTGTCTGAAAAAGTAAACAAAAAATTTAAAAAATAAAATAAAACTCCTTGTCATAGACTTAACTATGTGACATTGTGATTTTTTTGCTAATTAAACTTTTTTTTTTTACTATAATAAAACTGATTTTTACTTAACTTTGTAGAGATAATACCAAATGTCTACATAGTTCTCTGCCTTACTGGTGAGTGAGTTTGGTTTTCCCTGTATTACCAGCTCAGGTATATCATACCCAAGACAAACCAAAATGACATTTTATCCCTTTTGTTTCTTATTTGCTATAGTAAAAATATTGGTGGTAGTTGCTCCTGGTGTTTCCGTAGGAATGATGCATGCATTATTGAACAAATACATTTAATTAGCATCTATGTGCAGGTTACTTGTTTTGGGTACGTTGAAGGTGCAAAGACATGGAAGACATGGTTCTTACTTATAAGTTACTTATTCTTTAGCTGAAGAGAAGCAGTATGTCTCCAAATGACTAGCAAGAAAGAATGATCACTTTTAGTTAGTCTGGTGATGACTTCATGGAGGAGGTGCAAGTTGAACTTGGTCTTAAAGGATGACTAGAATTCGGAATAACAGAGTTTTGTCAAATTGCAGAAATGACATGAGCAGGAAATAGAAATTATTTGAGGAACTGAGGAAGACTAGCCTGGTTGGTCTGCAGACATCATCAGTGAGAGATAAATTCAGGAAGATTACCATTTAGAAAAGGGCCATATCATGTAGGACCTCCTAAGACAAGGTGAAGAGTTTACAGTTTTAAAAATAAATAGGTAAGGAAAATGAGCTTCAGAGGTATTAAAGAACATGCATAAAGGCACATAGCTGAGATATTTTAGAATCAGGTTAAAAATCCAGCCTCTCTGATAGCCTCTGAGAAGTCTCAGCTTTAGTGCTCTCCTCTTATTAGGTATAGCATACCAGTGATTAGAAGTTATTTGACATAATGAGGTAGAATAGGCACTCTCATGGGTTATTAAGTTGGTTGAAGAATTGTAGAACTTTGTAAAGCTCCTAAACTTGCTTTTTAGAGTTTGTGAGTGTTTTTGAAACTCTCTGACTGTAATTACTCCTCACAGCTGTCTGTGGGCTGGAATAAAGCTGTATCCTGTTCCTACCAGTTTACTGAATGCAAAATGCTCATGGCAGCAGCAACAGAGCCTGGGTCCCAGCCTACTATAAGTGCCTATGGACAAGTCACTGAACCTCCTCAGTTTCTTCATCTGTAAAATAGGGATAATGGTAGTAACTTCTTCATAGAGCTGTAGTAGAAATTGAATGAGATTGTAAGTATACAGCTCAGGGTTTGGCACATGGTACCCAATCAGTGTTTAGCTGTTAGGAAACCAGCTTATATATTAAATTAGTAGAATATTTATGTTGGAAGAAATATTAGCAGTCACCTTTGCATTTTATAGATGAGGAAACTGCGGACTCAAATGAATGAATTAATTTGCCCAAACTCGTTGTTAGGTTTGAGAACATGATCCAGATTCCTCAGTTCTGCATCACATGTTTGAAATGTAAAACCATCTGCTCCTATAGAAAAACCAGCTCTCAGATTGGAAAGATGTAAAAGTCACCTGATCCCACTCCCTTGAGATATGCTATAAATGTGCTTAGTTAGAATGGCAACCACGATCAGAATAAATAAGCTCTGAGGGAGGCCTTCAGGGACTCTTCTGTTGGGGAAGGTACCTGATGACTGAAGGAAGAAGGTGGAGAAGTGTTTTCACATTGCCTCCCTGCTGCCTTCTAAACTGTTCAGAGCCCATCATTAAAAGAGAAGAGTTAGGTGGGGCTAGTGGGGAAGCCATAGGAAATATGTTATACTTTTAAGGTTCTAGAATGATTGTGTAGTAAAAGCCTAGCTACTTGGAAACCTCTGACAGATGTACCAAAATTTTATTAAAATATTAGTTTTCTTTCAGTTGGAAGTCATTCTAAATCATAGTCTAAGCAAATTTTCCCTTTATGATGATTTATGGTCATAATTATGAATAGGTAAGGTGCTTCCTGGAGTTAGATGTAAATGGATTCCGTAGCATATGATTTTAAGAAGTAGCTCATGTCAGCTTTTAAAAAATTACCTATTTTATTTTTAAAGATAGAGTATGATTTTAAGAGGTATCTCATGTCAGCTTTTTTTAAAATTACCTGTTTTATTTTTAAAGGTAGAGTGAATCAGATGTAGATACATGACTCCTTGCAGTGTCATGTGGTTCTTTTCAGCAAAATTAACTAGATCAAAGGTTTGACTGTTAACATTTTGTGTTAGAGATCAACAAAGGACTTATATCTAGAAATCATAGAGAGCTCTTACATCTCAATGACAAGAAAGCAAACCCCCCAAGGGAAAAAAAATGGGCAAGAGATTAGAACAGATACTTCACCAAAGAAGATATATGGATGGCAGGTAAGCACATGAAAAGATGCTCAGCATTATTAGTCATTAGGGAAACAGAAATGGAAATGGAAACCACAATGAGATACTAATTAATACAAATCTACTAGAATGGCTAAAATTAAAAAGATGGCCATATTGTGATTGGCAAGAAAGTGGAGCTGCTGAATTCTTATACCTGATGGTGGGAATGTAAAAGGTTCAATTGTTTAAAAACAGTTGAAGGCTGAGCACGGTGGCTCATGCCTGTAATCCTAGCACTTTGGGAGGCGAGGTGGACGGATCACAAGGTCAAGAGATCGAGACCATCCTAGCCAAGATGCTGACACCTGTCCCTACTAAAAATACAAAAATTAGCTGGATATGGTGCACATGCCTGTAGTCCCAGCTACTTGGGACGCTGAGGCAGGAGAATCGCTTGAACCCGGGAGGTGAAAGTTGCGGTGAGCTGAGATCGTGCCATTGCATTCCAGCCTTGCAGCAGAATGAGATTCTGTCTTCCTCTGAAAAAGTTATTAAGTTAAAGATATACCTTCTGTACCACTAGACCATTCCATTTCTTTATATTTACCCTAGAGAAACAAAAGCATATGCCCACACAAAGACTTGTACGTGAAAGTTCATGACTTGTCCTTAGGTTTCACTGTTTGGGAAATCAAGCAGATTAGGGATCTGAGTTTATGCTTCTTTAAAAACATGTAGGTAACTGAAATGAGGAAATGAATAACACAAGTGGTAGATTTTGCATGGGGCATTTCAAAATATGTAATCCATTCTTTTGCCTTAATTGGCCTTGATTCAGTATGCAGTATGCACTGGAGTCTCTTCAATGAAAAGACCTTTGATATCTCACCTTCAGAGAATTGGCTCTTTCTCTATGGACAGCTTTCAGGGCTCTCTTGACTCCTACCCACTCACATTTCCGGAAGTGTGAGTCTGGTGTTCTTGCTATATGGTGCATGTGGTGCCCTTTCAGTCATGTCTTTCCTTAGCTCTGAAAATGTTTGTCCTTTCTACTTTTTAAAAATGTTTTTTTACTTCTACAATTTCTATTAGGCGGATGTTGGTTCTCCTGGGTTAGATCAATCTTCTGTCTTTTAATTTTTCTTTCCTATTTTAAAGCGTGATCTTCCATTCTTTCTAACAACATTTGAAAAGTTCTACTTATAATCTCAAGAGCTCTTTCCCATTCTCTGGTCACTCAATTTTCATTTCGGTCTGCTCTTTTATTTTGCATTATTTTGAATCTTTTATGCATTATTTTGAATCTCTCTAAATAAAGAATTAGAAGATTATCTTGTTTCCTGGATTCCTGTTTCATCAGGGTCAGTTCTGTTTCATTAAATCTTAGAACATTTTTGGAAGCCACTATTAGTCCTCAAATGTCTGTTAGAGTTTGTTTCTTTTCATTCATATGTGTTAGTGAAAGATTGAGTTCCCAAATATAGACAGAGTTTCTCTGGCTGTGTGGAATATGTGTCCTTAGCAGGCCTCTTCCCTTTATATAGAAGAGGGCTGGAATGAGTTTCTGTGAGGTGGGATTCGACCCATGCTGAGTGCCTTGATGCAGGCAAGCCTCTGGGTAGGGGAGCAGGGTAGAAGGGGGCTAGAATGGGAAGCTGTTCTTCAGATGATTTTTTGGTTAATCATGTTGACGTCTGTTCTGCTTCCCATTCCAGGTCTGAAGACCTGCCAACTCTAGGTTTCTAGCTTCTTTGTGACTCTATTGTTAGAGTAACTGTGACCTTCTGGGTTTGTTTGGGATTGTGACTTTTGTCTATCATTATTTTGTCTATGCTTATACTCCTTTTTTTTTCAGCACTGTTATGAATTTATTTTCTTTTGAAACTGGTTGTTGCCATTTTCATAGGGCTTAGAGAAGATTAAACAAACTTGTATCCTTGTCTGCTGTAATCACCCAGAAGGCTGAATATTTAAAAAAAATAGCTTTATTGAGATATAATTTGTGAACTATACAATTCACCCATTTAATGTGTAAAATGCAGTGGGTTTTTAGTACATTTACAGAACTGCATATCATCCATCACCACAGGCAACTTTAGAACATTTTCATCATCTTAAAAAGAAAAGACTTGTTGGTGTCTCCTACCTGTATTACCAGCTGTTTGGGAGGCTGAGGTGGGAGGATTGTTTGAGCCCAGGAGTACAAGTCCAGTCTGGGTAACATAATGAGACCTTGTCTTGAGCAAAAGAAAAGAAAAGACAGGAAAAGAGAGGAAGGGAGAGAGAGAGAGAGAGAAGGAAAGAAAGAATGAACTACACCTACTTGCTGTCACTCCAGGCAACCACTAATTTGCTTTTTATCTCTAGAGATTTTCTTATTCTGGACACTTCATATAAATGGAATCATTGTTATGACTAGTTTTGCTGTAATATTTACCACTAATTTTTGTATGTAGTAATAGTCAATTACATGGATAGGACACATTTTGTCTGTTCACCATATGAGGGATATTTGGTATATTAGTCTGTTCTCATGCTACTAATAAAGACACACCTGAGACTGGGTAATTTATAAAGGAAAGATGTTTAATGGAATCACAGTTCCACATGGCTGGGGAGGCCTCACAATCATGGTGGAAGAGGAAGGAAAAGCAAAGGGATGTTTTACATGGCAGCAGGCAAGAGAGAACTTGTGCAGGGGAATTCCCATTTATAAAACCATCAGATCTCCTGAGACTTATTCACTATCACAAGAACAGTATGTAAGAAACTGCCCCCATGATTCAATTATCTCTGCCTGGCCTCACCCTTGACATGGGGATTATTACAACTCCTGGTGAGATTTGGGTGGGGACACAGCCAAACCATATTATTTATGTTGCTTTTCCTTTTTGGCTTGTATAAATAATGCTGTTAGGAGAACTGATATACAAGTTTTTTAGTGGATGTATGTTTTCATTTCTCTTGGCTATATAGGTAGAAGTGGAATTGCTGAGTCAAATGGCAATTCTACATTCAACCTTTTGAGGAACTTCTAAATTATTTTCCACAACAGTTGTACGATTTTACATTTCCACCAGTAGTGTATGAGGGTGTAATCTTGTGAAATATGTGTTTGGTTTTTGTCCCCATTTCCTGGCACACACTTCCTAAAATCCTTAGAATGCCCACCATGATGTCTTCTTATGTGCTCATTTGTTGACTGATGGTTGTCAGCCCCTAGGTAGCTTCAGGATAGGGCTGGTCACTAGAAGGATACAGCAGATTTGGAGGGTCAGGACTTTCTCCTAAGTGTGTTCAGGGAAACTAAGCAGCATTGTGGCATCCCAGAACCCCCAGGTCAGTGGCTAAACAGCACGAGTAAGCAGCCTCCTGGGAGGAAAGAAGGGCTGAAGTTTAAGTTGACCAGTGATTTAGTCAGTCATTCCTGTGTGATGAAGCCTCCATAAAAATCTGAAAGAGCCAGGTGCAGTGGCTTATGTCTGTAATCTCAGCACTTTGGGAGGCCAACGTGGGCAGATCATGAGGTCACAAGTTTGAGACCTTCCTGGCCAACATGGTGAAACCCCGACTCTACTAAAAATATAAAAATTACAGGCATGCACCTGTAATCCCAGCTACTCAGGAGGCTGAGGCAGGAGAATTGCTTGAACCCTGGAGGCAGAGGTTGTAGTGAGCTGAGGTGATGCTACTGCACCCTAGTCTGGGCAATAGAGTGACACTCCATCTCAGATAAAAATAAATAAATAAAATTTAAAACCCTGAAAGGACAGAGTCTGAGAACTTTTGATTAGCTAAACACATGGAAGTCTCTGGAGGGTGGCATGCCTGGGTAGGGCTTGGAAGTTCTGTGCCCCTTTTCCCATACTTACCCTATGCATCTCTTCATCAGCATCCTTAGTTACACCCTTTTTAATAAACCGGTAAATATAAGTAAATGTTTCCTTGAGTTCTGTGAGGCACTCCAGCTAATTAACTGAACCCATGGAAGGGGTTGTGCGGTCTGTGATTTAGAGTCTGTCAGAAGCACAAATAAAACAACTTGGGGCTTTAAACTGGCATCTAAAGTGGCAGGGGTGAGGTGGGGTTAGGGCATACGGTTAGGGATGGGGCAGAGGGTTGAGCCCTCAACCTGTTGGATCTGATGCCATATCTGGGTAGATAGTATTGGAATCGAATTGCATTAGAGGACAGCTAGCTGGTATCCTCTGTAGGACTGATTGCTTGTTTGGTCTGTGGAGAAAATCTCCTATACATTGTGGTGTGAGAGCAGAGGAAAAACTGCTTGATTGTCTGTGTGTTTTTTCTTACTTAGAGGGTTCTAGTTTCTCTACACTCTTGCCAACACTTGTTATTCTCTGTCTTTTTAAATTCTAATTATCCTAGGATATATGAAGTAGTATCTCATTGTAGTTTTGTATTGCGTTTTTGAAATGACTAATGACATTGAGCATCTTTTCATGTGCTTATTGGCTTATTGTACAGGTTAAGTATCCCATCATGCCTAGGACTGGAAGGATTTCAGATTTTGGATTTTTTTTTATTTTGTTGAATTTTGGAATATTTTCATATATATAATGAGATATCTTAAGGATAAGACCCAAGCTAAACATGAAATTCATTTATGTTTCATATATACCTTATACACAGTTGAAGATAATTTTATACAATATTTTAAATAATTTTATGCATGAAACAAAGTTTGTGTACAGTGAATAGTCAGAATGCAAAGGTCACTATCTCTGCCACCCATGTGGACAGTCTGTGGTTGTGTGGCATCATCGTCATTCTTGACTCTGAATTTATATGCTTCTAAGAAGCAATCATTTTCTAACACTGATTCACACATACGTGTTTAACAGTAAAAACTAATAAAACAAATCATCAGTACAGTGAAAACATAAATGTGTTCAGCGTAACTAAGCAGTACAGTATACCTGTAACCAGAATACCTGTGTTACAGGAGGAACCAACAATGGTAGGCTTTTCGTCTGCATCTGCCATGCTGTGTTTTGATTAAAAGCACATTGTATCACTTCTAAAATGAGGTTATAGAAAAGAAAGAAAAATAAGAAATATAAGAATTCACTGTGCACAGTTTTATTTTTTAGTTGAGAAGAAATATCAGTAGCAATTGAAGGACCTGGAAGTGAGTCCTCTAGGGATGAGGAGGCATTCTGCTGAATGACTTTTTAAATGCGTCCTCCAGTCATCCTCTAACCATGGTTTTTGACTTCGACTTCTCTCTTGAGTTTTATAAACTGGCATGGTTTCTTGTTCTATTACAAACATACCCTGGTGTAGTCCTTGAATAAACCCATCACACGTTTTCATCATATTGTCTATGAGCACTTTTTTGCAGTGTTAATTAATGTCATTGTCCACTCGTGGTGTTATATTGGCACTCAAACGTTTCAGATTTGGAGCATTTTGGATTGATTTTTGGTTAGGGATGCTCAAACTGTATATCTTTGGAGAAATGTCTACTAAGATTCTTTGCCCATTTTTAAACATTTAAAAAAAGTATTAGAGAATTTTTATTTTGTTTAGTTGTATATATACTTTTAGAAACAGTTGCCTGGAAGTGTGGTATAGCACAATCATAGCTCACTGCAGCCTCGAACTCCTGGGCTCAAGTGATACTCCCACCTCAGCCTCTTGAGTAGCTGAGATTACAGATGTGCAGCACCATGCCCACTGACTTTTGTATTTTTAAATTTTTTGTAGAGATGAGTTTAGCTGTGCTTCCCCAGCTGGTCTCAACTCCTGGCCTCAAGTGATTCTCCCACAGCACCCAGCTGTGATTTTTTTAGTTGGCTTATTTGTCTGTTTAAGATTGAGTTGAAAGAGCTCTTTATATAGTCTGTATACAAGCCCCTTATTAATTACATGACTGCAGATGCTTTCTTCCATTGTGTTCATTATGTTTTCACTTCCTTATTAGTCATCATTTATAGTACAAAAGTTTTTAATCTTGAAGTCCTGTTATATATTTCTTATTTTGTTGCTTGTATTTTCTATCTCATGTCTAAGAAACATTGCCCAACTCAAGTGAAGAAGATTTACTGTTGTATTTTCTTCTGTTTTTTTTTTTTTTCTTTCTTTCTTTTTTTTGCCTTGGAGAACTTGGAATTAATTTTCTTCTATGTTTCATAGTTGTAGCTCTTAACTTTATGCCTGTGATCCATTTTGAGTTATTTTTTGTTTATAGTGTAAAGAAGAAGCTGAATGATTTTGAATGGCAGATAGTCTGTGTTAGGTGAATGTTGAGCACCTGCTTTGAGTGGACACCTCACCATACACAAAGAATTCCTGGAGAGCAGGATGCAAAAAAAGTAGCATGGCAGCTTAGCCCTACTCATGCCTGTTCAAATCTTTGCATCAGGCTGCAGGACCCAGGAAAGCTGTGAGTCGTTGTTTTAGGAAAAACGTGGGCTGTGATAGAAAACCACAAATAAACAAGGGAAGAAATGACAAATCCACTAATTCTAAGGTTTTCTGTTGAGTTATTTTCTGTTTTTCACCACGGGTAGAAGTTGGTTTATAATTTTCTGGCTAACCCTTTAGTAAATCTTCTATGTTTGGCAATTTTTATTTCTTTTGCTCCTTCCTTTCCACTCCCCAGCCTCCTTCCCACCCATTATGGAAATCAGCAAAGTGATTTTACAGTATAATGACAAGTATGTGTTAGACTTCCTCACTATTCCTTGGCCCTTATAAAATGGACCATATGTTCTCCATTATTTTAGCTATACCACAACTTCTGCTTGATAGGTAGTAGGTTTTAGTGGTCTGTTTTGACTTGGCAAAGTGGGCCGGGAAATGACTATAACTTTCTCTTTGGCTAGGGTTTTTGGTATATAAGTCAGAGCTTCCATCTTATTCCACACTGGCCCGTGTATCTGTAGAATGAGCTGTATACTGGTAGTCTTAATTACTTCACTGGAATTGGTGTTTTATATACTAAGATAACTGAGAAGTGTTGCAGAAATCAACCTGGAGGTCATGTTGAAAAGCTTATTTCTACTGTCTGTTCAGTGTAGCATTTTATTTTTGCCTACATTTATTTTGCCTAAGAGATCCATTTTTTTAAGATTGGTGTATATATATATATATATATATTTTACAAATTTGTGTTCAGCCACATTCAAAGCTGTCCTAGGCTGCATGTGACCCATGAGCTGTGGGTTGCACAAGCTTGTTCTAAGCTCGGACAAGGTAGCTCTATCCTAAAGCTACCTAAGGGTTGCCAGGCATCAGTTAATTGATTAGCATATAAAAAGACATACCACTTTAAAAATCCCAGAGATTTTGAGAGGAAGCTCAGAGGGAAGACCAAATACAGTCGTGTGCCACGTAATGACATTTGGGTCAGCAATAACTGTATATAGGACCACATATATTTTTATATAATATAGAATGTATATAGTTATGTAATGCATATATTTAAAGTAGCTGTTGAAAAGCTGAGGAGCAGGATTTGACTTTTTTGAGAGTAAGATCAGATCAGCTTTGGGACAACAGTGGACATCACATCTTATACTGTGAAATATATATAGCCATGTGTCACTTAATGAAAGGAACACATTCTGAGAAATATGTAGTGAAGTGATTTCATCTTTGTGCAAACATCACAGAGTGTACTAATGCAAACCTAGATAGTATACCTGCTGCACACCTAGGTCATATGGTTTAGCCTGTTTCTTCTAGGCCATGAACCTATACAGCATATTCCTGTATTGAATACTGTAGGCAGTTGTAACAGAGTAGTCTTCATGTATGGAAACTTAGAAAAGGTACAGTAAAAATATGATATAATCTTATGGGATCACCGTCCTACATGTGCTCATTGTTGACGCAAATGTCATTACATGGCACATGACTATATTTGGTCTTCCCTCTGAGTTTCCTCTTAAAATCTCTGGGATTTTCAAAGTGGTATGTCTTTTTGTATGCTAATGAATTAACTGATGCCTGGCAACCCTTAAGTAGCTTTAGGTTGGGGCTACCTTGTCCAAGCTTAGAGCAAGCTTGTGCAACCCCCGGCTCATGGGCCATATGCAGCCCAGGATGCCTTTGAATGTGGCCCAACACAAATTTGTAAACTTTCTTGAAACTTAAAATTATAAGTTTTTTTTTAAAGCTCATCAGCTGTTGTTAGTGTATTTTATGTGTGGCCCAAGACAATCCTTCCAGTGTGGCCCAGGGAAGCCAAAAGTTTGGACACCTTGGATTAGAAGGTTGAGACTTTCAGTCCTATCCCCTAACCTCTGGGGATGGGAGAGGGTAAAGGTTAAGGGGATAGCCAATAACCAATGATTGAGTGAATCATGCCTACTAATGAGGCCTCTATAAAAACCCAAAAGGATAGGCTTTGCAGAGCTCCTAGAAAGATGCACATATGGCAGTTCCGGGAGGGTGGTGTGTCCAGAGAGGGCATGGAACTCTCTGCCTCTTCTCACATGCCTTGCCTCGTGCATCACTTTATCTGTGTCCTTTGTAATAGCCTTTATCAAAAGCTGGTAAGCATAAGTGGTTCCTTGTGTGCTGTGAGCTGATTTAACAGATTAATCAAACCCAACAAGAGGGTTGTGGGAACCCTGATTTGTAGCCAGTCAGAAACACGGGTGTAACAATCTTCAGCTTTAGATGGGCATCTGAAGGGAAGGGGCAGTCTTAGGGACTGAGCCCCCAACCTGGGGGATCTAATGCTATCTCCCGTTAGATAGTGTTGCAGTTGAATTGAATTAGGGACACCCAAGTGTGGTGTCTTCTACAGAAGTAATTGCTTGCCTAGTTTGTGGAGAAAAATTTGACACAGAAGTCTTCTGTGTAGACTGAGTGAGAGAATAGGAAAAACACTTTGGGTTAGTTTATTCCTGTATTCTCAGAACGTCATAATTACAACTGAGAGCTTTAATCTCCACAGACTTGCTGTACCAGATGTAACTGAGGTCAAACTTTTTCATGTGCTTATTAGCCATTTATGATTCATTTTGAAAGGTTTCCTGTTTACAAGTTTTATATTGGAGAGCTAGTCTTTTATAGACTTATAGAACTCTCTGTGTGCCATTAGGATGTGGTAGAGTAAACGTGAGTCCTTGAGATGTTGCAGAATCCCTGAACAAACAGTTTTTCATTGTGACGTATATGAACTGCCTCACCAAGTATGTTTTTAGCAGTCTTTCTTCATGGATCCTTGATTAAACTGTCTAATCTCCAGTTTTATTTTTAGGTTGGAGGTATCTTTTCCCTTTTATAAAGCAGAAGTGACATACTGGCATTTTAAACTCATGTTTTATTTGGTATAACCAATATTTTATTTTAAAAATTGAGCTAAATTTTAAAAGTTGGGAGATTTCATATAAAAATCCAGACTTTAACTTTCTTTTAATGAATTGCAGAAATGCAACACTGAGTGTGCATTAGCACTGACACGAAATAGTGCTGGTGCCTTCAGCACACAGGTGTTCGGTCACTGCGCTCTCTTCTGTGGTCTCATGCCTTGCCTGCCTTACTCATTTACATTGTCTCCAGAAGCCTGTGGACATTAGGCTTATGGCCTGTACATACGTAGTGTATAACTTTATACTTTTGCTCATGTGTTCCAGTTGTGAGTTTCATTATGTCACACTTTACAACCCCAAGTAGCATCCAGAGATGGATTTACTACGAAGCCAATGCAGGAAGCTTTCCCAAGGCTTCAGAACCATTTTTTGTTTCTTTTTCTTGAAGAGACTCCCCCACCCTCTCCCTAGTTGTATAGGTTTCAGGACCCACAAAACCAGATCTGCCTCTGCCAACATGAGGACCACCTATAGACCTTTCTAAAAACATTAAAGGTTCTTAGGTTCTACCTAACCCAGGCCAGTGCAGTTAGAATCTGCGGACAAGGGATGACCCAGGCATCTCTAAATTCTAAACAACTCCTCTGGTGATCATTATGATGCACATACAGGCTTGAGAACCATTGTGTTTTAAAAAGTAATTTACTTGAGCCGTTTATAAACCATTTTAACACTGAAAGGATACATTTTTGGAATCATTTAATATATTTAAACTGTAGTTTGATATATTTTACTGACATGCAGAGCTGAACTGCTTAGGTACCACTGCCAATTGGATTTTAATAGTGAGAAGATATTTCTGAAATTGAAATATGTCAACAGGAAAATTGAAATATGTCAATTAGAAAAATATGTTTCTAATTATCTGGCCTTAGGATATGCAATGTGATTGTAAAAAAAGTAGTTTGCATTTGTTTTTTCAAGAATTTCTGAAGAAGGTTTCTTATATCTGTGAAACTTTTATTCCATTCAGTTTCTGTTATGGTAGAATTTATGTAAATATTTGCTTTTGAAAATATCGAAAGTATAGGTAGAATCACACAGAGATTCTGGAGTCACCATAATGTATGGTAGTGTCACAAGGGAAAATAATATTACAGCCTGACACAGGTACCTGTATCATTGTTTGGAGAGGTTGAACGGTTGGGTGTATTTTTAATTATCATTAAGGATGATTAAGGATGATTAAGGGTGACTCACAACTGGAACACATGAGCAAAAGTATAAAGTCATACACTACGTCTGTACAGGCCATAAGCCTAATGTCCACAGGCTTCTGGAGACAATGTAAATGAGTAAGGCAGGCAAGGCATGAGACCACAGAATGATTAAGGATGAGGGGTGGGTGGCTACTGACCTTTAATAGATAGTGACCAGGGATGCTAGACAACTTTTAGTCCCTGGTATGGTGTCACACCAGGAAGAACTATTCTATAGGCTGCATGACCTTGAATGTACTGTTGGACTTTCACATAGGAGAAAAATATGTTTCTAATTATCTGGCCTTAGGATATGTAAATAAAATGTTTTTTTGCATGGTTTTAAATATCAGTGAGTTTTCTAGGACTGTAACTACCATGTAAATCAAGAGAAGATTATACTTTGTTTTCTTTGCAAATTTACTAAAAAATGTTTACCATTTCAAAGTATCACATCCAAGAAGCAGTGCTCATACTCTGCAGTCACCATTCAGTTCCCCGTGTCGGTTTACACTCGAACCTGGCTTTCAGCACATTTCTCCTTTCAGTCCAAGCAAGTGTACTGACTAATTTGAGCACGTATTTAATGAAATCATTTCAATTTTGTTTGCCCTTTGTGTGAATGGATTATTTTGAATTTTACATTTAGGCAGTTACATTGTTTATGGATTTCACTTTAGGATAATAGATAAGGAAGCATTGCAAAACGTTATGAAAAGGTAGTTTTGCCCTTAAAGAGTTGAGAGTTGCTATTTTAAAGCAATGTTTTTTGAGCATCAGAGCACATTCGATTGTTCTGTAGAAATTCTGAAAATTGATCGTTGTGAAACTGCCCTAAAAATATTAATATAGCAGTTTTCTAGGAAATTCTAGAAACTTCATGAATCTTTTTTACTTCATTGTGCACTTAGAAAATTGCACTCTTTGTATTGCACAGGGAAGTGAAGGAAAACAGAGGCCTCAGGCTGTAGGTGACGGTTTTTGGGGATCCTGGCTGCCTCGGGCCTGCCCTGCCCCACCTTGCAAGCAGAGGATCTACTGCCACCTTTGATGCTTTTCATGCTTGTTAAAAATGCAGATTCTTGAAACTCACCTCAGTAATTCTGATTCTGTTTAACTCAGAAATCTAGTATTGAATGAGCTCCTCAGATGATTCCGATGCAGGTAGTTCTTGGATGGCACTTTGAGCAATCCTGTTCTCACAGGTCAGGGGCAATAACTGCTGTGTCAGAAAAACAAAGAGAACAAGGAAAGTTGGGCTCCTTTCTAAGGGTGTGTGAGGTAATGCTAAGAGATTTCTGAGATAAAGCCGAGATATGAAACTCCTTCCTGGCTGGTGTTTCTCTGACAAGGAGCACAGTGACCTTACTTGAAAGGACAGAACAAACATGGCTAGAAGAAGCTGAAGCCCAGAAAGAGATCCCCTGGCTTCTTTTCTATGAGTTTAAAGTCTGAGGGATAATATTCCAAGAAGCTGAGCATATTTGCAGGTACATTATATGTCCACTTTAGATATTCTTTGAAAATCATGAAGATAGGAACTAACGCTAACGAAAATACAAGACGCAAAACCCTTATCTGTAGGAAGGAGATTTAAGGAAATTGTAGAGACTGGTGAGTTTCAGGGTAGTCTTTAACCAAGTTTGAGAGGATTATTAGAAACAGGAATGCTTTTACACTGTTGGTGGGAGTGTAAATTTAGTTCAACCATTGTGGAAGACAGTGCGGTGATTCCTCAAGGACCTAGAAATAGAAATTCCATTTGACCCAGCAATGCCATTACTGGGTTAATATAATCCAAAGTATTATAAATTATTCTATTACAAAGACACATGCACACATATGTTCATTGTGGCACTGTTTACAATAGCAAAGACCTAGAACCAACCCAAATGCCTATGAATGATAGACTGGACAAGGAAAATGTGGCACATATACACCATGGAATACTATGCAGCCATTAAAAAAAGATGAGGTTGTGTTCTTTGTAGGGACATGGATGAATCTGGAAACCATCATTCTCAGCAAACTGACACAAGAACAGAAAATCAAACACCGCATGTTTTCACTCATAGGAGGGCCTTGAACATGAGAACACATGGACACAAGGGGGGAGCATCACACACTGGGGTCTGTTGGGGGGGAATAAGGGAGGGACAGTGGTGGGTAGGGAAGCTGGGGAGGGATAACGGGGAGAAATGCCAGGTATAGGTGACGGGGGGATGGAGGCAGCAAACCACATTGCCATGTATATACCTATGTATATACCTATGCAACAATCCTGCATGTTCTGCACATGCACCCCA
The DNA here is from genome assembly GCF_049354715.1 of Callithrix jacchus. Taxonomy (NCBI): domain Eukaryota; kingdom Metazoa; phylum Chordata; class Mammalia; order Primates; family Cebidae; genus Callithrix; species Callithrix jacchus. The sequence continues at coordinate 22,575,945 of NC_133514.1, forward strand.
AAATCTAAAGTGCAATAATACATATATATAAAAGTACTGCAAGAGCAGGTAGTTTCCTTGGGTCTGAACTTGCACTTGGGAATGATGGCTGAACAGTGGGAACCAGGGAAGTGGGGGGAGGGTGCCGATCCAGTGCCCTCCCTCCAGGTAGAAGACCAAAAGGGTGGGGTCAGAGGCTTTGAGAGTGGTGTAAGGTTGACAGGTTAGCGGAACTGAAAGCTGTGTAGCATGGCTGGAAACCCACACATTATTCACATTTTCTAAATAGATGTTATTAGAACACAGGTGGGGAAATGCTGATGTTCTGGAAACAGTCCTGGGCAAAGAATCAAGAGGGCTAGGTTTTCATTTATTAATATGTCAGTTACCAGATGCCAAAAACTTCCTTCGGCACATTCCTGAAAGTATTTACTTTTTCAACATGCATTCAATGAATACCTGTATTTGCTGAGCTAGAGAGAGAGAGAGAGATGAAGCATACATCCTGACTGTGAAGTCTGGTTGGAGAAATAGATAAGTAATAAGATGATTCTAACACAATTGATGCCTGCTACAGTAGAGGTAAGAACAGAGGCCTTGGGAGGCTATGAATTTGTGCCTCAGTCAGAATGGAGAGAAGGCTTCTTGGAAGAGGTGACATCTGAGCAGAGTTTTTGCAGATAATTTAGAATGGGTGCTGTGAAGAAAGATGTTTTGACAGTGGCCGAAGCACATATAAAGTTGTGTTGCTGTGCAGACCATGGCATCGTCAGAGCAGCTGGTGTCAAGAGGGAGCAGTGAACTAGAAGACTTCAGTGGGCAGGGACTAGATTATGAATGCTCTTACATGCCATGGGAAAGCATGCTGTAAGTGTGTATTTTATTAATTTTTTTTAGAAAATGGATTGATTCTCCACATTTGGGGTTTAGGAAATCAGTTGGGAAGCAATGT